>NC_042620.1:349315927-349915927 GCF_901001135.1 Rhinatrema bivittatum | reverse complement strand
TTCCTAATAATTGCTAACATTCTGTTTGCTTTTTTGACTGCTGCAGCACACTGAGCCGACATTTTTAAAGTATTATCCACTATGATGCCTAGATCTTTTTCCTAGGTGGTAGTTCCTAATATGGAACCTAATGTCGTGTAACTACAACAAGGGTTATTTTTCCCTGTATTCAACACCTTGCACTTGTCCACATTAAATTTCATCTTCCAGTTTTGCAAGGTCTTCCTGTAATGTATCACAATACGCTTGTGATTTAACTACTCTGAATAATTTTGTATTGTCCACAAATTTGATAACCTCACTCGTTGTATTCCTTTCCAGATCATTTATATATATATATATATATATATATATTGAAAGGCACTGGTCCAAGTATAGATCCCTGAGGCACTCCACTGTTTACCCTTTTCCACTGAGAAAATTGACCATTTAATCCTATTCTCTGTTTCCTGTCTTTTAACCAGTTTTGTAATCCACGAAAGGACATCGCCTCCTATCCCATGACTTTTTAGTTTTCTTAGAAGCCTCTCATGAGGGACTTTGTCAGACTCCTTATGAAAATCCAAATACACTACATCTACTGGTTCATCTTTATCCACATGTTTATTAACCCCTGCAAAAAAATGAAGCAGATTTGTTAGGCAAGACTTCCCTTGGGTAAATCCATGTTGACTGTGTTCCATTAAACCATGTCTTTCTATATGCTCTACGATTTTGATCTTTAGAATAGTTTCCACTGTTTTTCCCGGCACTGAAGTCAGGCTCACTGGTCTATAGTTACCCGGATTGCCCCTGGAGCCCTTTTTAAATATTGGGGTTACATTGGCCACCCTCCAGTCTTCACGTTCAATGGATAATGTAATGATAGTTTACAAATTTTAATAGATCAGAAATTTCATTTTTTAGTTCCTTCAGTACCCTAGGATGCATACCATCCGGTCCAGGTGATTTGCTACTCTTTAGTTTGTTAATCTGGCCTACTACATCTTCCAGGTTCACAGTGATTTGGTTCAGTTCTTCTGACTCATCACCCTTGAAAACCATCTTCAGAACTGTATCTCCCCAACATCCTCATTAGTAAAAACAGAAACAAAACATTAATTTTGTCTTTCTGCAATGGCCTTATCTTCCTTAAGACTGGATGGTATACAACCGTGGACCAGATGGTATGCAACCATTTTGGACCATTAGATGACCCCTCGGTCATCTAATGGTCCAGCCAACTACCTCACAGGTTTCTTGCTTTGGATATATTTTTAAAAGTTTTTATTATGAGTTTTTGCCTCCATGGCTAACTTCATTTCAAATTCTCTCTTCGCCTGTCTTATCAATGTTTTACACTTAACTTGACAATGCTTATGTTTTATCCTATTTTCTTCAAATTTTATTTTATTTTTTATTTATTATTTTTATATACCGACATTCAATCTGAGATATCACATCGGTTTACATTCAGGTACTGTAGGTATTTCCCTATCCCCAGAGGGCTTACAATGTAACAGGCCGATTCAGTAAAGTCCGCGGGAGAGCAGACGAACGCCCGCTCTCCCGGCACGCGCACCGGCCCCTTACCGGTGCGCGCGATGCAGTATTCAAATTAGGTGGCGCGGTAGAAACGGAGAAAAGGAGGCGCTAGGGACACTAGCACGTCCCTAGCACCTCCTTTTTGACAGGAGCGGCGGCTGTCAGCGGGTTTGACAGCCGACGCTCAATTTTGCTGGCGTCTGTTCTCGAGCCCGCTGACAGCCATGGGCTTGGAAACCGGACGCTGGCAAAATTGAGCGTCCGGTTTTCGGCCCGACAGCCGCAGGCCGAATTCAAATTTTTTTTTTTTTTTTTTACTTTTTTTACTCTTCGGGACCTCCGACTTAATATCGCTATGATATTAAGTCGGAGGGTGCACAGAAAAGCAGTTTTTACTGCTTTTCTGTGCACTTTCCTGGTGTTGGAAGAAATTAGTGCCGACCTTTGGGTCGGCGCTAATTTCTGAAAGTAAAATGTGCAGCTTGGCTGCACATTTTACTTTCTGTATCCCGCGCGCATACCTAATAGGGCCATCAACATGCATTTGCATGTTGAGGGCGCTATTAGGTGTCGCGGGTTGGACGCGCGTTTTCCTCCCCTCACTGAATAAGGGGTAAGGGAAAACGCGCGTCCAACCCGCGACACCTAATAGCGCCCTCAACATGCAAATGCATGTTGATGGCCCTATTAGGTATGCGCGCGGGATACAGAAAGTAAAATGTGCAGCCAAGCTGCACATTTTACTTTCTGTATCCCGCGGCCGATACAGTACAGTGCGCTCCGTTGGAGCGCACTGTACTGTATCGGCCTGTAAGTTTTGTACCTGAGGCAATGGAGAATAAAGTGATTTGCCCAAGGTCACAAGGAGCGACAGCGGGACTCAAACCCTGGTCTCCTGGTTCCCACTGCTCTAAACCACTAGGCTATTCCTCCTCCCTACCAGATGGATCCTTCTTCCAATTTTTGAAGGATGTTTTTTGGCTAAAATAGCCTCTTTCACATCACCTTTTAACCATGACGGTAATCGTTTTGCCTTCCTTCCACCTTTCTTAATGCGTGGAATACATCTGGACTGCATCTCTAGGATTGTATTTTTAAACAATGTCCATGCCTGTTAAACACTTTTAACCTTTGCAGCTGCACCTTTCAGTTTTTTCTATTTTCCTCATTTTATCAACGTTTCCCTTTTGAAAGTTTAGTGTTAGAACTGTAGATTTACTTATTATCCCCCTTCCAGTTATTAGTTTAAATTTGATCATGTTATGATTACTATTGCCAAATGGCCCCACCACCGTTACCTCTCTCACCAAATCCTGCATTCCACTAAGAATTAAATCTAAAATAGCTCCCTCTCTTCTTGGTTCCTATTGCTCCATGAAGCATTCATTTATTACATCCAGGAACTTTGTCTCTAGCAAATCCTGATATTACCCCAGTATTGACTGGGTAAATGTAATTGAAATCTCCCATTATTATTGCACTGCCAAATTGGTTAGCTTCCATGATTTCTCTTAGCATTTCATCATCTGTCTGACCATTTTGGCTAGGTGGACGATAGTATACTCCTATCACTATACTCTTACCCAACACACATGGGATTTCTACTGAGCATTTAGTCTTTTGAATGATCTTTATCCTGTTGGACCCTATAATCTCTTGGACATAAAGTGCCACACCCAGCGGCGGATTCCCGATGACGACCTGCCCAGGGATTACTTCTTAGACTTCTGGCATTGGCATACAGACATTTCAAAGTGTGTTTTTTGTTTGTATTAACAACCTGCTTTTCAGTTGTTAGGGATAATTTGGAAATCATTAATTGGTGATTTTTTACATATAGACACATGAACTACGTTTGCTTTTATTGGAACCTCTCTGTTGGGATGCCCTAACTCTCCTGTTTCATTAGTATCCTTCGAGGATACATTTCTCCGAACCATGTACTCCTGGGTGACTGTCGGCTTTCCCCCTTGTTCTAGTTTAAAAGCTGCTCTATCTCATTTTTGAAAGTTAGTGCCAGCAGCTTGGTTCCACTCTGGTTAAGGTGGAGCCCATCCTTTCGGAAAAGTCTCCCCCTTCCCCAAAGGTTTCCCCAGTTCCTTACAAAACTGAATCCCTCTTCCCTGCCCCATCGTCTCATCCACGCATTGAAACTCTGGAGCTCTGCCTGCCTCTGGGGACCTGCACGTAGAACAGGAAGCATTTCAGAGAATGCCACCCTGGAGGTTCTGGATTTCAGCTTTCTACCTAAAATCCTAAATTGATGACAGATCCTAAATTTGGCTTCAAGAACCTCTCTCCCACATTTTCGTATGTCGTTGGTGCCCACATGTACCATGACAGCCGGCTCCTCCCCAGCACTGTCTATAATCCTATCTAGGTGATGCGTGAGGTCTGCCACGTTTGCACCAGGCAAGCAAGTTACCAGGCAATCCTCACGCCCATTGTCCTCTCAGTGCGAGAGGACAATACATCACCTGGAGAGCAGGTCCTTGCTACAAGATCACTTCCTGCTACACCAGGGTGATGTTCTCCTACTGGGAGACTTTTCTGATCCAAGGCAGCACTGGGGCTGCCAGACTGGATTTAGGACTTGGCTACTATGTCCCTGAAGGTCTCATCAATGTACCTCTCTGTCTACCTCAGCTCCTCCAAGTCTGCTACTCTAGCCTCCAGAGATCGGACTCGTTCCCTGAGAGCCAGGAGCTCTTTACACCGAGTGCACACATACAATCTCTCACCAGCGGGTAAAAAAAATCATACATGTGACACTCAATGCAAAAGACTGGAACACTCTCCCCCTCCCCTTGCTGCTGGACTGCTGCCTTCATCTTAGTTTTATTGAGTTCCTAGTTAAGTTTAGGATACTAAGGGAGTTGGGATTAGAGTACTTTAAATTTACAGGTGAATTTACTAATTAATCAGCTAGTGTTCTATAAGGGGTGATTAAACTTTCAATAAGGGCTGGTACAATAGTATGATTTAGATAAACAGAAATGACAGCAGAAGAAGACCAAACAGCCCATCCAGTCTGCCCAGCAAGTTTCGCACTTTTTTTTTTTTCATACTTATCTGTTTCTCTTGGCTCTTAGTAACCTTTTGGTTCTATTTCCCTTCCAACCCCACCATTAATGTAGAGAGCAGTGTTGGAGCTGCATCTAAGTGAAATATCTAGCTTAATTAGTTAGGGGTAGTAACCGCCACAATAAGCAAGCTACACCCATGCTTATTTGTTTACCCAGACTATGTAATTCAATCCTTGTTGGTTGTCTGTATATAGATCCACTTTTCTTCATTCCCCCTGCCGTTGAAGCAGAGAGCTGTGCTGGATATGCTTGAAGTATCAGACTATCTCCCTGCCGTTGAAGCAGAGAGCTATGCTGGATATGCATTGAAAGTGAAGTATCAGGCTTATTTGGTTTGGGGTAGTAACTGCCATAAAAAGCAAGCTGATCCCTGCTTTTTTGTGAATGCAAATCTTTTTTTTTTCCCCACATTCATTTACGTCCTGTAGACTTTATGGATCCACAGTGTTTATCCCACGCCCCTTTGAAGTCTTTCACACTTCTGGTCTTCACCACTTCCTCCGGAAGGGCATTCCAGGCATCCACCACCCTCTCCGTGAAGAAATACTTCCTGACATTGGTTCTGAGTCTTCCTCCCTGGAGCTTCAAATCGTGACCCCTGGTTCTGCTGATTTTTTTCCGACGGAAAAGGTTTGTCGTTGTCTTTGGATCATTAAAACCTTTCAAGTATCTGAAAGTCTGAATCATATCACCTCTACTCCTCCTTTCCTCCAGGGTGTACATATTTAGATTCTTCAATCTCTCCTCATAAGTCATTCGATGAAAACCTTCCACCTTTTCGGTCGCCCTTTTCTGGACCGCCTCCATCTTGTCTCTGTCTCTTTGGAGATACGGTCTCCAGAACTGACCACAGTATTCCAGGTGAGGCCTCACCAAGGACCTGTACAAGGGGATAATCACTTCCCTTTTCTTACTCGATATTCCTCTCTCTATGCAGCCCAGCATTCTTCTGGCTTTAGCTATCGCCTTGTCACATTGTTTCGCCGACTTCAGATCATTAGACACTATCACCCCAAGGTCTCTCTCCTGCTCCGTGCACATCAGCCCTTCTCCCCCCATCGAATACAGTTCATTCGGATTTCCACTCCCCATATGCATGACTCTGCACTTCTTGGCATTGAATCTCAACTGCCATATCTTCGACCACTCTTCCAGCTTCCTTAAATCCTGTCTCATTCTTTCCACTCCTTCCGGTGTGTCCACTCTATTGCAGATCTTAGTGTCATCCGCAAAAAGACAAACCTTACCTTCTATCCCGTCCGCAATGTCGCTCACAAAGATATTGAACAGGACCGGTCCCAACACAGATCCTTGCGGTACACCGCTTAAAACCGCTCTCTCTTCAGAGAGAGTTCCATTTACCATCACACATTGTCTTCTGTCCGTCATCCAGTTTGTAATCCAGGCCACCACCTCGGCACTCACTCCTAAGCTTCTCATTTTATTCACCAGTCTCCTGTGCGGGACCGTATCAAAAGCTTTGCTGAAATCCAAGTAGATGACATCGAGTGCTCTTCCTTGATCCAATTCCTTGGTTACCCAGTCAAAAAAGTCGATCAGATTTGTCTGACAGGATCTTCCCCTGGTGAATCCATGCTGCCTCTGGTCCATCAATTCTCCCGACTGTAGATAGTTCACTATTCTCTCTTTCAACAGTGACCCCATTACTTTTCCCACCACCGAAGTAAGGCTAACCGGTCTGTAGTTGCCAGCCTCTTCTCTGTTCCCACTCTTGTGAAGCGGGACCACCACCGCTCTTCTCCAGTCACTCGGCATCACTCCTGTTTCTACGGATCTATTGAACAGGTCACACAGCGGACCTGCCAGCACATCTCTGAGCTCCCTCAGTATCCTGGGATGAACCTCATCAGGCCCCATGGCTTTGTCCACTTTCAGTTTCTCCTGCTCTTCCCATACATTTTCTACTATAAATGGAGTTACATCTACTCCACTCCCCTCCAGTTTCTTGTTAACTAGGGACGGTCCTTCTCCAGGGTCCTCCTTAGAGAACACAGAACAGAAGTATTCGTTTAATATTTCTTCGTCTCGCTCAACACATTGATCCTTTCCACCTTTCAATTTCACTATACTACTTTGAACTTTTCTCTTTTCAAAGATGTATCTGAAAAATGTTTTGTCACCTCTCTTTACCTCCTTGGCAATCCTCTCTTCTGCTTGACTTTTTGCTCTCTTGATTAATTTCTTCATCTCCCTCAGTTCTACCAGATATTCTTCTTTGTGCTCCTCCCTTTGGGATCTTTTATATTTTTTGAAAGCTGTTCTTTTAGCCTTTATTTTGTCAGCCACCTCCTTTGAGAACCAGTTAGGTTTCATTTTTCTTTTTCTTTTCTTTACTTTTCTAACATATAGATTAGTTGCCTTGGCAATTGCTCCTTTTAGATTGGTCCACTGTTGATCCACATCTCTCTCATTCTCCCAGCCTTTTAGTTCTTCCTCCAGGTACTACCCCATTTCATCAAAGTCTGTGTTTTTGAACTGCAAAACTCGGGTTTTTGTGCTTCTTTTCCGTATCTTTTTTGTGATATTAAACCATACCGTTTGATGATCACTGGTGCTGAGGTGGGCGCCCACCTGGACATCAGAGACATTATCTCCATTAGTGAGCACTAAGTCAAGTATAGCTCCTTCTCTTGTGGGTTCCATAACCATTTGTTTGAACAAAGCTACTTGCAGGGCATCCACTATTTCTCTACTATTATTAGATTCTGCAGATGGGATTCTCCAGTCTACATCTGGCATATTAAAGTCTCCAACGATCACCACTTCTCCCTTCTTTCCCATCTTTTGGATGTCTTCAACCACATCTCTGTCCAGCTCTTCTTTTTGGTTTGGTGGCCTGTAAACCACTCCAATAAAAATGGATGTCTCATCTTTTTTTAGGTTGGCCCATAATGCTTCTTCATTGCCCCATCTTCCTTGCAGCTCCGATGCTTGGATATTGTTTCTGACATAAAGAGCCACTCCTCCCCCTTTCCTATCCTCTCTGTCTTTCCTTAACAAGTTATAGCCTGGTATTGCCGTATCCCAGTCGTGAGATTCCGTAAACCACGTTTCCGTGACAACAACAACGTCCAAGTCCGCCTCCACCATTAGGGCTTGCAGATCTGGGATTTTATTGCCCAAACCACGAGCATTTGTGCTCATAGCTTTCCAGCTTTCTTCGTACAGGTTACTGCTGTTCCTGGACTCCTTTTGTGACCTTTTTAGTTGAGTTTTGTTATCCACTTTTCCCTTTGCATTTGTGCAAGGGAAAGGGTTAGTGCCTCTGATGGCAGAGTCATTCATCACAGTGAGCTTTTTTTCTTTGGTTTCTGATCTGGAATTTCTGTATGCATTGGGTTTCATTTCTCTTTTCAGATAACATTTCTCAAGAACTTCTTCAGTATTTAATACAGAGAAGGCATTTTGTACTTGTTGCACTTGATACAGTGTGTGTCTCCGGATCACAGGTCTAATTCTACCAGAGCCCACTGTAATACTGTTTTTTAAGTTCCTCAATGCCCTGTGTGAGTGGGGGGGTAGAGTTGTGGGCTGCACAGCTGTCAATAACGGGTGTCTTTGGGTCACCGGTCTTATCCTACCTGAGCCTACAGTAAATCTCTTTTTCCTTGACTTTTGGTTATTCAGTGGTAATGGGAAATTAATTCCTGAATAATGTACATTGGCTGAGACTTTCTTTATTGAAGCTAATTCAGCTTTAACTTCAGCCAGCTCCTTTTCCAAGGTAAAGAGTTGTGAACAAATGGGGCAAGCCTTAAGTTTCCATATGATTACCCTCAATATAAAGGCTCCACAACAGTTGCATTGGATAGACCTTATTTTGGTAATTTGTCTGATGGATAGCAATTAGGGAAATACTAATTTACCTTGTTGCCATTTATGAATTTAGGCAGGTTATATTAGAAACAGAAACCTAGGGGTGGGTGGGTAGAGGGGTAGGGTGGGAGGGTGTCAAACAGTTAAACCTTGGTCAAAGTTGCTAACTGGACACTAACTGCTATTGATTTTGAACAGACACTCCCGCAGGTTTGGCTAAATAATTTAAGCTTTCTCCTTATCTCTCCTCAAGAGTTTGTGCTTCTGGCTGTCTCTTTCAAGTTCAGATCAGACTGGGGACTTGAATACCCCCTGAAATACACTGAGTCTGCTGCCAAAAAGCAGTTTAGCTAGAAAGCAGTCCCACCCCCACAAACACTGGCTGAGGAGGAAGGGTCTGCTCTGAACTAATGGCTGGCCCTGGTAAGCAGACTAGAAGCACTCACAAGTTTCTATTTCAGTTGTGCTTCTTTTTAACAGACTGATTTTTAATGAGAAAGTGTCTCTTACCTAAAAATCAAGGGTTGAGTGGATGGGAAAGATAGACACTACAATTAACAATCTCTGACTTACTTATTACCTCAGACACACACAAACTCTAAAGAATATATCCCTCTATTTCACCTTTCACCAAATGTTTATAAGTCCAAAGATTTCCGAAAGCTATACTTACCAATCCTCTAACCACCATTAAAATTGATCTTCACTCGGTTAACTAAAGTGTTTGAGATTCGTGCGCCATTAGGTTATCTTCTACTGCAAAGGGTGCGGGGCCTCTGGAAGCTGGGGCTTTGGAATTCAATCCCTGGATCGCTTGCGGTGACCTCTGGACTCCTCTCCCAGGGGATGCTGGGAGCAGTATGCAGATGAGCCTTCCGGTCCTCGAACAGAGAAGTTCAAAATGATTTCTCTGGGCACTCTGATCTCCTTATTTCGGCAAGGGACTGGCTGTGCTCTCTCGACCTCAAGGATGCCTATGCTCACATTGCCATCTTCCTCAGACACAGGAAGAATGCGCTTTGAGGTGGAACAAGCTCACTACCAGTATAGAGTGCTGTCATTTGGTTTGGCCGCATCACCTTTCGTCTTTACCCAAGTGCCTGGCAGTGGTGGCAGCACATCTTAGACAGCATGCGGTGCACGTCTTTCCTTATCTAGACGACTGGCTGGTCAAAAGCGATTCCCGCGTGGGAGCACTGAGCGCTTTGGCCCTGATGATGCAGGTGCCTCAATCTCTGGGTTTTGTTATCAACTGCCCGAAGTCCAACTTCTGTCCGTCCTCCCAGCTGGACTTCATAGGAGCCAGACTGGACATGGCTCACGCAAAAGCATTCTTGCCCCTCGATCAGGCCCTTGCTCTATCCTTGCTGATAACTTTGGTGCACATCAGTCAGTGTGTAAGTGCCTTTCTGCTGCTAGGTTTGTTGAGCCACATGGCAACCTTTGTCAATGTTACCCCATTAGCTTACCTCTGAATGCACAGAGCACAATGAACATTGCAGTCGCAATGGCAGCAGGCACCCCAGGACCTTGAGGCCCGTGTCTCCATCACGCAACCTCTGAAGGTCTCTCTGTCCTGGTGGGAGAATCTCTCCAATCTGGAGCAGGAGATCCCTTTCCAGGCTGCCCCACCTCAAATAGTGCTTACTACTGATGCCTCTCCTCAGGGTTGAGGGGCCCATGTGGACAACCTCCACACAAAGGTTCAATGGACTGCTCAAGAAGCTCTGTGCCAGATAAACATTTTGGAGCTATGAGTGATTCATCTCTGGGCATTCCGAGCCCGCTTGTCCCACAAAGCAGTCCTGATTCAAATGAAAAATCAGGTCGCGATGTGGTACATCAACAAGCAAGAAGGCACAGAGTCGTTCCTCCTCTGTCAGGAGGCAGTGCAGATCTGAACCTGGGCTCTGTCGCAGAGGATGTCTCTGTGAGCGATGTACCTACCTGGGAAGCTGAATATGCTGGCAGTCCATCTAAGCCACTCTTTTTCAGCTGCACGAGTGGTTTCTGAACCCGAAGGTGGCAGCCCGGTTTTTTCGTCTGTGGGGAACTCTGAATGTGGACCTATTCACCTCCCCATACAACTGCAAGGTGAGCAGTTTTTGTTCCCTATTCAGAACGGATGGCCGTCCACCCTCCGATGCCTTCAGCCTTCATTGGGGTGCAGGTCTCCTCTTCCACTCTTCCTGAAGACCCTACTAAAGCTCCAGCACGACCGTGGTACCATGATCCTCATGGCACCCTACTGACCCAGGCAGGTCTGGTTCCCTCTCCTTCATAACCTGTTGATCAGGGATCCCATCAGCCTGGGAATGCACCCGATCTGATAACACTGAATTGGGGCACTGCACCATCTGAATCTGCGGGCGTTGGCCTTGATGTTGAGTGCCTAATCCTTCAGCCCCTGGACCTCTCGGGAAAACATCTCCCAGGTGCTGGTGGCTTCCAGAATGCCTTCCAGCAGGAAGTCTTACAGGTGGAAGTGGAAGAGTTTCTCTGTTTGGTGCGAGGGGCATGGATTAGATCCATTTATGTGCCCACTTCCAAGATTCTAGGACTACTTGTGGCACCTTTCTGAGGCTGGGCTTAAAACCACTTGATCAAAGTTCATCTGAGTGCAGTTAGTGCTTACCATCGGGGTGTCGCTGGTGCACCCATCTCAGATCAGCCTATAGTAGGTCGCTTTATGCAGGGCCTGCTTCAGCTAAAGCCCCTTCTGCGGCCTCCTGTGGTGTCCTGGGATCTCAATGTTGTGTTGGTGCAGCTCATGCATCCTCCTTTTGAGCCTATGCGCACCTGTGAGCTGAAATTCCTCACCTGGTCGGACCTATTCCTGGTGGTGGTTACTTCAGCTTGTAGAGTATGCGAGCTTCAGGTCTTGGATACAACCCACCTTACACGAAATTCTGTCATGATCCTGTGGTTCCTGTCAAAGGTTGTGACTGATTTTCACATCAGTCAGTCCATTGTGTTGCCCACCTTTTTCCCGAGGCCCCATTCCTACAAAGGGGAATGGGCTCTTTGGATTGCAAAAGGGCTCTGGCCTTCTGTTTAGAACGCTCATCAGGCCATAGGCAGTCCACCCAACTGTTCAGACTGCATCTCATTCTGCTATTCACAATCAGGTCTACATCTAAATGGCAGAGTTAAAGCTCAGTGAGAGCCATGACAGCGTCAGTGGCCCACTTACGGGCGGTCTCTGTCATCAAAATCTGCAGGGCTGCGATGTGGAGCTCCCTTCACACATTCGCCGCCCATTACTGCTTGGACAAGGATGGTCAACAAGATGGGTAGATTTGGCCAATCTGTCCTCCGCAATCTCTTCCAGCCTTAAACCCAGCTCTTCCTACCAGAACCTCCTGGATGATGAACCTAGGCTGTTTCTTCACCGCCCAACAGTACCTCAGTTGTGTTTGTGCCCTATGGCACCTCGTTCGGTACCTGTTGGTCCGGGTTGTTGCCGGGAACAGCCTTGAGCTTGGTATTCACCCATCTGTGAGGACTACCATTCTGCTTGTTCTAAGAGAAAACGCAGTTGCTTACCTGTAACAGGTGTTCTCCTAGGCCAGCAGATGGTAGTCCTCAGGAAACCTGCCCACCTTCCCGCGGTGTTGGGTTGTCATGCGTTTCGTTGATTTATTTTTTCACTCATACTTTTTCTCTATGTTACGAGACTGAAAGGGGACCTCGTGTGGATGCCTGGATAGTGGCATGCTCAGCATGCCAGTCAAAACTTCTAGAAACTTTGGCAAAAGTTTTCCATGCCAGGCTCCATCTGATAATGTCACCCATCTGTGAGGACTAACATCCTGCTGTCCTAGGAGAACACCTGTTACAGGTAAGCAACTGCGCTTTCTCTTAGGGTCATCAACATCTGTAGGAGCCCACTTTGCATCTTTATTCCAGTTGAAATGTCTTCATTTATTACAATATTTATATTCTGCCTTTCCTGAACATACCCAGAACAGTCCAGAAAAGTGGGTTGTGTATCCCTACCAGCAGGTGGAGTCAGAGAACAATTAGAACTTTGGGCACTGCTACATAATGAGTATGCCACCTGCAGTCACTCAGTATTTCTCTGACTCCAGCGGGTGGTACAGATGCACGCCTGCAGTCTTTAATTATAATTTTTATTTAGTTTGAATTTAATTTTTTGGTTTACGGTCGCTTCCTGAGGTGTTAGGCACCTTCGTGGGCCATCCCTCAGTAGAAGCTGGGCGTCCGGGGAATTGGATATTCCTGTCAGGGTTTCACCCACCAGGGGCTCCTGGTTACTCACCACCGTCTCTGCTACAGCTGCTCCCTTGTCTCCTGCAACAGCTTTTCTCTGAGTCTTGGTAAAGTTTAATTAAAAAAGAGCTGTTTTCACTGTGGCTGACTGACAGTCTTCAGTGCTGAGGTAAGGAGAGGTGCAGGAGGGACTGGGTCTTTTACGGCTGGCCGGGGAAGCTGTCAGCAGTGTTCCCCTGAGCTCCTGGGGCTATGGGTCATTTTCTGAGGGCAAGGGTGAGTTTTTCTCAGTGTACCTCGTTTACTTGCCACTTCCCTGCTTGGGGGCCTTGCGATTTCACTATAGACAGGCTCCTTTCCCATGGCATGGCTGCGCACGTTTTTTTCTCCTCAGCCGGTAGTCTCTTAGCCCGCAGCACGAAAAGTTTGTTTTTCTGGTCCTGCCTGATTGAAATTTTCTCCGCGTCACGGCTCCGAGCATTTCTTTTTTTATTCGCGCCCTTTTCTATTTCACTTCAGACTATCGGCGCGCTGCTGCGGATGGGGCCGAAAACAGAATCACAGGCCTGCTGTGCGTTTGGGTCACGCAGCCAGGTGTTAGATGCGGTCTCCTTATGCACAGCATTTACCCCGGGGTTAGAGGGCTCTTCAGGGCTTCTTGCCTCCTCCCTCGGGGAGAGAATGTCTGTCTCGCCTTCGGCCGCGGGAAGAGGATTCTCCGCCTGTTCTAGCCCCGGTGAGGGAAGACCTCACCGGGGGAACTGATGATATATCCCAGCCGACTTTCCAGTGGGGGAGGGGGACCCGGAGGGGTTTTCCCCAGAATTTGTCCTCCTTATGCACCAGGCTTTCCTGGCAAGAAAACTCTCGGCGGTAAAGCGGCCCAGTCTCCTGGGGGCAGGTTCGGACCTGCCTGAGAAAAGAGGTCGGGATATGGACCCTCGTCAGTGCCTTTCTGATCAGGCTCACCCACAGGGGATTCTCCTCAGGGCATGCGAGATCTGAACCCGGGGTTTGGGGCGACGCCGGCTTCTGGGCTAGTAGGGCCAGCAGACCCAGATCCACAGCCGGATCCAGCTGATGCGGATACTGATGATCCGGATGAGCCCGATGACCCTCCTGCAGAGGGGGATGACCCCAGCGTGGTGCATTTGTTCAAGCGGAATGAGTTAAGACACCTTATTCCCCAGGTCCTTGAAGTTCTCGGACTTAAGGTTTCTCATGAAGAGTCTGACAACGAGGGCGTCAATCCAGTCCTCATCGGCATTAGGGGTCCCACAACATCTTTTCCTCTGCCTAAGAAGGTTCGTAAACCAGTGACCCGGGAGTGGAAGACTCCGGATTCCAGCTTGAAGGTGGGCAGAGCTATGGTGATTTACTGAAGATTCCAAAAGTGTACGCCGCGGTCTCGACAGTCACGAAAAAGACCACTATCCGGGTTGCTGGGGCGGCTGCCCTTAAGGATATGCAGGCCCGCAAGCTGGAGATCCAGTTGAAACGAGCATTTGAGGTTGCTGCACTAAGCCTTCGGGCGGCGGTTTGCGCTAGTCTCATGCAGAGGGCCTGTCTGTGTTGGGTCCAGGAGTCGGCTGCTGGGGCCGGTACGGGCGACAATGGGGCTCTGCAGTCCGCCCTTCTAGAAGCAGGCATCGCTTATGTGCAGATGCTTTGTATGATCTGGTGAGGACCTCGTCAAGAGGTATGGTGTCCTTGGTGTCAGCACGGCATCTCCTCTGGCTGCGAAATTGGGCAGCAGATTTGTCCTCCAAGTCCCAGCTTTGTAATCTACCCTTTAAGGGCAAGCTGCTGTTTGGGGAGGATCTGGATCAGCTAGTAAAGCTGCTTGCCGAATCCAAGGGCAATCGGTTGCTGGAAGATAAAAGATCTTCTAAGAAAGTCTTCCCTCCTCGAGCTAGGTTTCGGGACTCTCGCCGCTTCAGAGTGGGTAGATACTCCGCACCTCCTGCTTCTAAACCTGCTTGGGGGCACCAGCAGTCCTTTCGAGGGGGTCACCAGCCCGGAAGAGATTCGGGACATCTTGATGCAGGAAGTAATAAAAAACCCCAATGAAGCCACGAGCACCCATTCCGTCGTCGAAGCTGTCGGAGGCAGATTATCCAACTTTTACACGGAATGGGCAAGAATTACATCAGACTGCTGGGTCTTAGAAGTGATCAAAGACAGGTATGCACTAGAGTTCTCGCGCTCGGTCTGGGAGGTTTTTGTGGAGTCCCGAGTGGTCTCAAGCGAGAGGCGATCTGGGTGACTCTACAATGACTTCTCGAGCTCAAAGCTATTGTCCCAGTTTCGGAGGCTCAACAGGGAAGAGGTCGGTACTCCGTGTACTTTGTGGTCCCCAAGAAGGAGAGCACATTTTGGCCCATCCTCAATCTGCAAAAGGTGAACCGTTGCCTTCAGGTTCCTCGCTTTAGTATGGAAATCTTGAGGACAACGATGGCCACGCTTCGAAAAGGGGAGTTTCTCGCTTCTGTGGACCTCATGGAGGCGTATTTACACATTCCGATCCAGCTAAATCACCAGAGATTTCTGCGGTTCAAGGTCTTAGGACGACACTTCCAATTTCGAGCCCTCCCATTTGGTCTCGCAACAGCTCCTCGCACGTTCACTAAGGTAATGTTGGTGGTGGCGGCCTTCCTTCGTCAGGAGGGAATCTTGGTCCACCCACTCAGAAGTTGATTTATCTCGGAGCACAATTCGATACCTTGATGGGCAAAGTGTTTCTAGCGGAGGACCGAATAGGGAAGTTGCAGGAACAAATATATCCCCTTCTTCGAAGGAACAATCCCCACAGTGTGGCATCATCTTCAGGTCCTGGGCTCCATGGCTTCAACCTTGGACTTGGTTCCTTGGGCATTTGCTCACTTAAGACCTTTACAGCGTGCGCTTTTGTCTCGCTGGAGCCCGGTGTCGGAGCAGTTCCATCTACCAATGCCTCTACTTCCGGAATCCAGAGCCAGTCTGTCATGGTGGCTGTCACTGGACAATCTGGAATGGGGGTAATTTGGACACTCCGAATTGGCTGATAATCTCCACCAATGCCAGCCTCTCAGGATGGGGGGCGGTGTGTGCAGACAGGTCTGCCCAAGGGCTCTGGTCAGCGATGGAAAGATCCTGGTCCATAAACCAGCTCGAGACCAGGGCTGTACTTCTGGCCCTGCGGGCATTTCTTCCCTGGATCCAGGGCAGAAAGGTGCAAGTCTTCTCGGACAATGCGACAACGGTGGCGTACATTAATCGGCAAGGCGGAACTCAAAGTCCCGCCATAGCACTGGAGGCACATCTTCTGTTCACCTGGGCGGAGCGCCATTTCGAGGGCATTGCCGCATCCCATGTCGCAGGAGTAGAGAATGTGCAAGCTTATTATCTCAGCCGTCAGCAACTAGACCCAGGGGAATGGGAACTGTCTCTCGAGGCGTGGAATCTCATTTGCGCCAGATGGGGAACTCCTCAGCTGGATCTGATGGCAATGCAGGCGAACGCAAAAATAATTTGTTTTTTCAGCCATCGCCGAGAACAGGGCTCGGTGGGTATAGACGCTCTCGTGTGTCCTTGGCCCACGGGGATTCTGCTGTAAGCCTTCTCGCCCTGGCCCCTCATAGGTCGGCTTCTCCGTCGCATAGAGTGGCACCCAGGAAGAGTGTTTCTGGTGGCGCCGGAGTGGCCACATCATCCATGGTTTGCGGATCTGGTACGCTTGGCTCTAGAGGGTGCACTTCAGCTGGCTCATCTAACACATCTGCTCCATCAGGGGCCCATATTATCAGATCAGGAGATCGCTTCTCTCTCGTGGCTTGGCTTTTGAGAGGTGACATTTACGCTTGAGGGGTTATTCAGAACAAGTCATTTCCACCCTCCTACAGGTGAGACATCCAGCCACCTCTATGGCTTATGTGAGAGTTTGGAAGCTTTTTGAGACGTGGTGTCATAGCGTTCCTGCGACGCTTTAGCAGTGCATGTTCCTCAGGTGCTTGACTTTCTGCAACAGGGCCTCGCTAAGGGCTTGGCGTTCAGTTCCCTTCATGTATAAGTTGCAGTTCTAGGTGCCTTGCGGGGAAACTTTGACGGCTGTTCACTGGGTCCGCATCAGGATATTGCTCGGTTTCTTAAGGGGGTCAAACATTTGCGCCCTCCCATCTGTTCGGTGTGTCCGGATTGGAGTTTGAATTTAGTCCTGCGAGTTCTATGTGGCGCTCCTTTCGAGCCTCTTCGTGGAGTTTCCATGAAAGATCTGACTTTGAAAACGGTGTTTTTGGTGGCCATTTGCTCGGCCCGTCGGATCTCAGAGTTGCAGGTGCTGTCTTGTCGGGATCCTTTTCTTCGGATTTACAACGATCAGGTATCTGTACGTACGATTCCGTCTTTTGTCCCTAAGGTGGTTTCAGCCTTTCATGTCAATCAAACTGTGGAGCTTCCGGGGTTCCCTAACTGGTCCCGGGAGTCTTCTCAGAACAGAGACCTTCATCTTTTGGATGTGCGGCAAGCCTTATTGCGTTATCTGGAGGTTACCAATGACTTCAGATGTTATGATCATTTGTTCATTCTCTTTGGTGGCCCAAAGAAGGGGGACAAAGCGTCAAAGGCGACCATATCTCGGTGGATTATGGACGCCATTTGTGCAGCATACATCGCCCGAGGGTGTCAGGTGCCTTTGGGTCTCGGAGCTCATTCCACTAGGGCTCAGGCTACCTCCTGGGCAGAGTGTCAGTTACTGACGCCTCAGGAGATCTGTAGGGCAGCGGTGGGGTCGTCTATTCACACTTTTACGAAACATTACTGATTGGACGCAAGGCTTCTGATGAACCATCCTTCGGGGAGAGAGTGCTTCGTGCTGGTCTTTTGGGTTCCCGCCCAGTGTAGGGTGGCTTGGGTACATCCCACTTTTCTGGACAGACCTGGGTATGTTCAGGAAATGAAAATTGGTTCTTACCTGCTAATTTTCGTTCCTGTAATACCACAGATCAGTCCATAGGCCCACCCCTTTCTTCAGATACCGAAAGACTGTCTTGGTCAGAACCTGCTTAAGTTTTTTTTATTGTTGAAGCTCCTTTTTTACAGACATGATTCATGGAGCAGTTTTTATCAGTTGTTCGGTCTGTTTTTTTGCCAGCAATGAAGTGGTAGCCCGGAAATTTGGTTGGGTGCTACCCTTCGTTATTTAGTTCTGTTAGCATGGGCTTGGGTACAGGTCAATACTGAGTGACTGCAGGTGGCACTCTCATTATGTAGCAGTGCCCAAAGTTCTAATTGTTCTCTGACTCCACCAGCTTATAGGGATACACAACCCACTTTTCTGGACTGATCTGTGGTATTACAGGAACGAAAATTAGCAGGTAAGAACCAATTTTCATATAGTATTGCATGTTAAGCAGAACACAATGTACCACCAATTATGCCCTCTTGGTGGCTTCCTTTCAGCCAGTTCTTTGTTCATTTAAGAGTAGATTTTCAAAGGTGCACACATGCTTCCCAGCGAGCACACATGAACACACCGATTTTATAACATGTGCGCACTGGTGCGGGCGGCGCGCGCAAGGGGAAGGAGACTAATGCAATTTTCCCGCAGCAATGCATCCCAGCCTTCCCCATTTCCCAACCTCATACCCTCACTTCTCTTCCCCTCTCCTCCCCAACCCCTAAATCTTACCTTTTTGCTTTTATTTTTTGTTGTTTTCCATCTTACTTCAGGACCCGACCTGAAATAAGTTGCGTGCGCTGGCAGTGCGATCAATGGCGCTGTCCCAGCGTACCCCTTCAAAGAGGCCCGGCATTTATGCATGTACCGGAGTTTACACGTGTGGCCCTTTGAAAATTTACCCCTTAGGACCCGATTCATTAAGGACTTTAGAGATACAGAATGGGGAAAAAAGCCCTAATTCATTAGTAATGTTAACTTTAAACTCCCTCTTTTCTCATTTTTGAAAAAAAATCATCCTTTCATGGGCCACTATATTACATGCCTTACCAGAGGCCAGATAAAGGAACTAACATTTTCCATATCAAGTTTTGTTACTCAGGTTCCTGAACTTTTGCGCATTCCTGTTAAGTAGTACTTTTAGCTACTTTGTCTAGTTTTGTATGAGAGTTCAAGGTATACAGGAAATTTATTTTGCCTTTTGGTAGAAAGAATCTGTGGGTCTTGCACTGAAACTTCTGGATGAGGATGAGATCAGAGGACATAAACTGCATGTTGAAGTTGCAAAGTTTCAACTGAAGGGGGAGTATGATGCCAGCAAAAAGAAGAAAAAATGCAAAGATTACAAGAAAAAACTATCTTTACAGCAAAAGTATGTAATAAGCTATGCTTTTTCTGCAATTCTACAATCATATAAACATTGCCTGGTCTTTAATAATACAGATATGTCTAAGTAACATGATAGAAATGATCAAGTTTTAAGTATACAATCAGTAATTGAGAAGTGTGAATTACAATGGAGTAGCTGCATCAGAGTTCGGTCTTGTTGCATTGCTATCTGAATGCCAAAAGTAAATTTATACAATTCCTTGTCTTTTATGCTGCATAAACTGTTTCAGATAATTAGTACCTGGCTGTTTGGGCCCCTTCAGTCTGCAGCTGTCTGTACTTTGTTCTTTAAGAGGCATTATTCACTTTTTCCTAAGTAGCTTCTTCTCAATAAAAGTACCTATTGGCCTAAGCCTGAGAACACTGCCTACAGATGGATCACTCGGTCATTACACAGGAAGGCCAGAGAAACATAGTGATGGGTTTATCAAATCTTTAGGTTTAAAGGAAATAATAGAACTCTTGTTGCCGGTAGGTACATTGTTTATTGCAATCAGGATAATGGAAATTTTGGTTTCAACACTAACAGATAGTTTGATAGTCATTTGGCTGAAGAAAGAAACTAGAGATGTTGGATTAGGAAACTAAATTATAACCAGCTGAGGGTAGTGCCCAGAAACACCAGGCTTTCCCAACATCATAATGCCACCCATCATTACCTTATCCTTTTGTCTCACTTGTCTTTGAATCATATTTTCTTAAAATAGTATTTAAATAGAAAAGAAGTGGGGCATATTTAAATACAGAAGCTGTTGTGTTATTTGTCATGTGGACAAATTATGGTATTAAAATGACTCATAGATTTTTATGAGATAGCATCACAGGAGGCGACAGTTATGAAAATGTTGATTCTTTTAAAGCAGTACCATCTCCTACTCATTGGGAAAACTAAATTAGAAACAATGAGTAGGCAGATGGCAAAGGAGAGTAGGCAATGCTGGCATTAGTCCAGAACATTTTTTTGTTTTTTTAAACCTGGCCAGGGAAGTTATCACCGAAGCTCTGATTGCAGAATTAGCTGGGCTGTGTGAACTACATAGCAGGTGACAGAATCTCCCATGACTACCTAACTCCTTCACAGTACTCAATTGGCGGATCAGCTTCTGACTAACCTCTGGGGAGATGCTGAGGTGTTGCAAATGATGGCCTGGGCTCACTGCCTGTTTTTCCTTTGATCACAGGCAATTTCCCGTAGATAAACCTCATGAATTAGCCATGCTGTCTGGAACGTCCCTACCGGGCAGCCAGGTGGGGAGCTCTCTCAGATGATAGAGTTTTTGCAGTGAACTTGCGTATATCTTCTCGCACAGCTCCGATCCTCCTCAGTCCGTTTTTTCCCACGTGACTGTCAGCACGCGGAACTCCTCTCTGAGGGGAAAAAAAAACCCAGAAGAAAACTTCCGCAACACCATGCTGCGACTGCCCACTTCAAATTCTGCCAGTTTGGCAAAATAATGTCCATAACCGATGGCCACGCTAAATGCTACCTTTGCCTCGGGCCAGACCACAACCAAGCCGCTTGTAGGGACTGCGGATGCATGTCCCCCTGGGTCCAGCGGCAGCGGGCCACCAGAATTGAAAAATTGAGAGAAGCGGCATCAGGCTCTTATGCCGCCAGCGAGGGGGTCTGCCCAGTCTTCCTCCATAGGGTCCCCCAGTCCGTCCGGGCTTGCGCAGAAGCTTGCTTCCCTCGCACCAATGCACGAAGCTGCAGGGGATGCACCGGTACCTACGCCGCCACTGTCAGTGCCGCCCAGCGTCGAGCTCCCGACACACCACTGGTGCAGATGCGTCGAAGCATCGACCTCATGAGCATGACTCGAAGTGCAAGCAGAAGACATCGACAACATGCCGACTCTGCTGACACAGGGCGCCCCAGCGAAGCATTGCAGTGGGCACAAATGCCCCAGGGACAACTCCCCTCTCTTGGTTGTGGACTCTGACTTAGAACCAGTGTCCCCAGCTGACTCTGAAGGTTCCTCTGCCTCATATAGGGTGTTCTTTGGCTTGTCCACCACCTCCAAACGCAGAGACAAGGAAAATCTGCAGGAACCTCTGAAAAAGAAGAATAAGTGTCCGCTTAAGGACACCCATCGACCAAGAGGACCGGACTCGGATATACTCCTGGTGGCAGTACCACCCAGGGGTGCTCCCAAAGCCACCCCCACCTGCTCCCCAAGATATGTTGGCCTCTCAGGCCATGTCACAGATCTCACTCATCTTACCCCAATTTCTGACGACTGTCAAGCAGTGGGGAAAGCGTCAGGATGAGCCACTGCTGGAGGCTCCCCTATCTCCACAGGAGAGCATAAGAACATGCCATACTGGGTCAGACCAAGGGTCCATCAAACCCAGCATCCTGTTTCCAACAGTGGCCAATCCAGGCCATAGAACCTGGCAAGTACTCAAAAACTAAGTCTATCCCATGTTACTAATGCTAGTAATAGCAGTGGCTATTTTCTAAGTCAACTTAATTAATAGCAGGTAATGGATTTCTCCTCCAAGAACTTATCCAATCCTTTTTTAAAACACTGCTACACTAACTGCACTAATCACATCCTCTGGCAACAAATTCCAGAGCTTAATTGTGCACTGAGTGAAAAAGAACTTTCTCCGATTAGTTTTAAATGTGCCACATGCTAACTTCAAGGAGCGCCCCCTAGTCTTCCTATTATCTGAAAGAATAAATAACTGATTCACATTAACCCATTCTAGACCTCTCATGATTTTAAACAGCTCTATCATATCCCCCCTCAGCCGTCTCTTCTCCAAACTGAAAAGTCCTAACCTCTTTAGTCTTTCCTCATAGGGGAGCTGTTCCATTCCCTTTATCATTTTGGTCACCCTTAGACCGGGACCTCCTTCTCCTAGTCCCAGGTTCCCCCCAACCTCCATCCACTTTCCCAGGATCCTCGACTGGATATCCCACAGACCCCACGGAAGGGCAACCAGAACCGCTATCTACACCTGAGGATCTCTCATACTCCAAATTTGTGGAGAAGGTGGGGCAACGATTAAACATAGAGACCCGGAAAATACCTGACCCAAGGGCGGAAGTCCTTGGCATCTTGAAGATATTTGAGTCTCCGTCGGAGCCCACGGCCTTGCCCTCTCACGCAGTCTTAGATGTGGTGATGACTAGAGCATGGGAATCCCTGTTTGCTGGCCCACCTACTTCCCACAAGGCGGATCTAAAGTTCCATATGAGACAATCACCGTTCTACTCCATGGTGCAGCTTCCACACGCTTCAGTTGTGGTGGAATCCGCAATGCAGAAAGCTAAGAAATCACGTCTGCATTCTAACAAGCCCCCAGAGAAAGACTCCAAGTACCTGGACGATTTTGGGAAGCGAGCCTTTCAGTCAGGGATGCTCAATGCCAAGATACAGCAGCATCAATTTTATATTACGCAATACCTCTGTGAGTGTCTGCAATCATTGAAACCACTGTTGCAGGAGGGCTTTCCCGGACCACTGCCCTCCTGACCAGTTCCATGACCTAGAGGAAGGTCTAAGACAGGGGTCGGGAACCTTTTTGGCTGAGAGAGCCATGAACGCCACATATTTTAAAATGTAATTCCGTGAGAGCCATACAAGACCTACCAAATTAATTTACTACAAACCCCTACTCTCCTGACGCCCCCCAAGACCTGCCAAATTAATTTACTACAACCCCCCACCCTCCTGACACCCCCCCCTCCTGACACCCCCCCCCCAAGACCTGCCAAAAGTCCCTGGTGGTCCAGCGGGGGGTCCAGGGCTCGCAGACAAATCTTTAATAAAAAAGTAAAAATCTAACAAAACCCCCCACCCTCCTGATGCCCCCCAATACCTCCAAAATTAATTTACTACAATCCCCCACCCTCCTGACCCCCCCCCCCCCCAAGACCTGCCAAAAGTCCCTGGTGGTCCAGCGGGGGTCCGGGAGCGATCTCCTGGACTTGGGTTGTTGGCTGCCAATAGTCAAAATGGCGCCGACAGCCCTTTGCCCTCACTATGTCACTGGGGTCGACCAATGGCGGCGGTAACCCCTGTGACATAGTAAGGGCAAAGGGCTGTCGACGCCATTTTGATTACTGGCAGCCGACGGCCCTTTGCCCTTACTATGTCACAGGGGTTACCGCCGCCATTGGTCGACCCCAGTGACATCGTGAGGGCAAAGGGCCGTCGGCGCCATTTTGACTATTGGCAGCCGACAGCCCAAGTCCAGGATATCGCTCCCGGACCCCCGCTCGACCACCAGGGACTTTTGGCAGGTCTTGGGGGGGTCAGGAGAGTGGGGGGTTGTAGTAAATTAATTTTGGAGGTCTTGGGGGGCGTCAGGAGGGTGGGGGGTTTTGTTAGATTTTTACTTTTTTATTAAAGATTTGTCTGCGAGCCAGATGCAGCCATCAAAAGAGCCACATCTGGCTCGCGAGCCATTGGTTCCCAACCCCTGGTCTAAGACATCTCCTTCGCACCATATATGAGGCTTTCGATACCTCGGCCACATCCACAGCAAATGCCATCGCTGCCCATCGCTTGGCATGGCTCCAAGCGAGCAAGATCCGTGAAGACGTGCACGAAAAGCTGGCAGACCTCCCTTGTCTCTCGGACAACCTCTTTGGGATCAAATTACGTGAGATGGTGGTGCAACTCAAAGTGCAGAAGGTGGCCATGATGTCACTAACAACACCCTCAGATTCGGCCTCTGCCAGGCGCTACTATCCATCTTATAGGAAGCCTTATTTTCAGAGGCGTGCCTACAACCCTACTGCCCGCAACCGTATCTGCCAGCTCGACTACAGCCGCCTCAGCAGCCAATGGCTCGTCAGCACCAATGCCTTTCTCGGCAGCCTCGTCCACCCCAAGATACCACCCCCACTAAACTCCCACAGGGTTTTTAAGGGAGATGGGACCATCTCTACCGCTACCAGTGGGAAGCAGGCTCTCCCATTTTCTTCCAGCATGGGTGGCAATCACCTCCAATCATTGGGTCCTAAAGATAATCAAGGATGGCTACTCCCTCAATTTTGCGTCCATTCTGTCTCTCTCGCATGTAGTGCGCCAAAGACAAGTCGACGCACAACGCAGGCCTCTACAGGTCAAGATCACCAAATTACTCCACCAAAGCTGTATCCGCGAGCTCTGCTCGACCAAGGGTTCTACTCCCAATACTTCTTCATTCCCAAACGTCAGGAGGTTTACGACCCATCCTGGACCTGCGTTCTCTCAACAAGTACCTGACCAGGGTGAAGTTCAAAATAACATCACTCAAGTCCATCCTTCCTTTCCTTCGCCACAACAACTGGATGTGTTCGCTCGACCTCGAGGATGCTTATTCGCATATCCCAATGCATCCCACATCCTGGCACTACCTATGCTTTTTGGCCAATGGCTGCCACTTCCAATACAAGGTCTTACCCTTTGGCCTCTCCTCAGCCCCACGAAATGCATAGTGGTAGCTGTAGCCCACCTCCGGAGGCAGGAGATTCAAGCGTTCCCTTACCTGGATGACTAGCTGCTGGTAGCCCTAAGACCTTCCGTCCTGTGTGACCATTTACTGGCGACCATCTGCTGTCTGGACAACTAGGGTTGCTCATCAACTATGGGAAATCCAATCTGCACCCCTCTCAAATCCTACAATTCATCGGGGCTTGCATCAACATGACCCGGGACAGAGCCTTTCACCTGGACTCCAGGGCCCTGGCCCTCACGTCGCTTGCCGATCGCCTCCACAGAACTTCCAGTACCTCCGCCCGATAGATCCTGACCATCCTCGGACATATGGCTGCATCCGTATATGTAGTTCCACGCACTCGTCAGGGAACTTCGTCAGGATGTGGTGGAAAGAGTCTTTCGAATTTGGGGTCTTCCTTGCGTCGATCTTTTTGCTACAGAGCAAAACCAGAAACTCTACAGACCTTCTGCTCGGTGTACCCCAGCACCCGGTGTCTAGCACAGGATGCATTCCTCATCACCTGGACGGGAGGGTCTTCTCTACGCCTTTCCTCCCATACCTCTCATATCTCACACAGTCTAGAAGTGCATCGCGGACAATGCAGATCTGATACTCGTTACTCCAGTGTGGCCCAGACAACCGTGGTATGCGTATCTAGTTCGGCTATCTGTGGCCACATCGATACCCCTGGGCAACAGTTCGAACCTGCTCACCCAGGAGGGTGGTTCCCTGCTTCACCTCTTTCACTCATCCCTGCATCTCACCATGTGGAGATTGAAAGGGCTGTACTCCACCACCTACCCCCACAGCTTCAGGACATCCTAGTCTCCTCCAGGAAACCCTCCACCAGGCAGAATTATCAGAAGAAGTGGGTCCGCTACTATACCTGGTGCTCAGAAAACAGAATGGACCCCCTTCACCTGCTCTCCTGAGAGACTGCTGAAATACCTCCATCTGCTGTCGAAAGGGGCTGGCCATGGTGTCGATCAGGGACCATCTCAGTGCCATAGCGGTCTATCATTGCCTTCACAACAAGGCTCCAATCTTCTGCCACCCGCTCATCTCCAAGTTTATGAAGGGTGTTCTACGCCTGCGGCCTCCAGTCCAGAAACCTCCAGTCTCATGGGACCTAAACGTAGTCCTGGAGCAACTAATGCTACCACCCTTTGAGCCTCTGGATACTTGTCACCATAGATTCCTCTCCTGGAAGGTGCTATTCCTAGTTGCCCTCACCTCAGCGAGACACGTCAGTGAGTTGCAAGCACTAGTACACTACTTGCCTTACCTAGAATTCTACCATGATAAAGTAACACTGCATCCACATCCGGCGTTCCTTCCCAAGGTGGTTTCAGTCTTCCACCTCAACCAGACCATAGCCCTTCTGACCCTTTATCCAAAGCCACACAAGAATGATGGCGAACGGAGACTCCATACATTGGACTGCAAGCGTGCACTCGCTTATTATAAACGTCGGACTCACTCTACACATAGAGCCTCCCAGCTTTTCATCTCATTCAACCCGAATGCCCCAGGACTTTCAGTTTCCAAGAGAACCCTTTTGTCCTGGATCTCCAACTGCATACAATTCTGTTATCAGAAAAGTTTGGAAGCCTTAGCAACCTCCCCTAAGGCTCACCAAGTCCGCGCTAAGGCAGCTTCCATTGTACATCTTCATAGGTACCCATTCTGGACACTTGCAGGGCTGCCACCTGGTCTTCGCTACACACGTTCACAGTCCACTACTGCCTGGATAAGCAAACCGAGGCTGACGCGGACATGGGAAGAACAATCCTCAAATCGGGCACTTCTTGAGCACTGAACAACGAACAGACAACAACTGTCCGCCTCATTCTCCACTGTCAGGACATACTCAGAGACTTTCTGCACTCAACACATCAGCTGGGCACTCCCAGACAGCATGGCTAATTCATGCTGCTTATCTACGGGAAAAGAGCAAGTTTACTTACAGTAAACGGTATTTTCCGTAGAAAGGATGACTTAGCCATGCTGACCCTCCTGCCTCCCCAGCAATTTATTATTCTACTTCCAACTTGCTTTGAAACAGACTGAGGAGGATCAGGGCAGCGCGGGAAGATACATGCAGGCGCACTGCAAAAACTCTTATCTGAGGGAGCTCCGCCACCTGGCCGCCCAGAGGGACGTCCCAGGCAGCATGGCTAATTCATCCTGCTATCTACGGAAAACACCATTTATAGTAAGCAAACTTGCTCTTCTGTAAGTGGAGCTCTTGTTTTAACTTTCTTGGTCTGTTTTTAAAAGGCAAGATTTCTATAATTGCTGCCTCCTTGCAAACTTGACTTTTTAAAAATTTAACTAAAGTCACTTATTTCAAAATTAATTCCATCCCTTTTTGTAAGAAGTTCATTTCAAATCTGAATATTCTGGTCAAATATGGAAATGGTTTTATTTTGCTGGAAAAAGGAATATGTTAATGTGTATATTCAGACTGCACTTGCAATAATTATAAACGTGAAGAAAATGTGGCATTTGCTGTGGTGATCTTACTTATGCATTGCTATTTTCCTTTAGGCAGCTGGATTGGAGGCCAGAGAAAAAACCTGGTACCTCTCGCATGCGGCATGAACGTGTTGTTGTTATCAGGAACATGTTTCATCCAAAGGACTTTGAGGTATGAAGCACTGATCATGCTGAGCCCAATGTTTTTCTTTATTTCAAAGATATATTTCTTACCTTGTCTGCAAAGCGCTCAAAGCAGCAAATTTTAAACAATATGAGGGGGAGGTAATTTTGTAATATCGCACATAAGTTACACCAGTTTTCAAAGCTAACCGTTTTGAAAATTATCCTGGCAAAACTGCACGCATGCAATAACATTTGCTGCTTGGTGCTTGTAGTTCTGCTGAGAGAATGTATGCGTATATTTAAAAGAAAAAGAATGCACGCAAGTCCCAGCCCTGCCCACACCCCACTACTTGTAATGTTCCTTCCCTGTAAGTGTAAAAGTACGCACCAACGATGTGCATGCCTGTCATTTTATGCACAATGTTCTAAAGGGCCATTTCAGCAGGTACTTTACCCATAGAAGTCCCATAGAAAATTACCCTCTTAAAGAGCAAAGTATGTTAAAACATAAAGCAATATGATATAAGATGATATAAACCAAAACCAACATAAATGGCACAAGAGATAATGAAACTTATGGACCAAGATGTTTGTACAAAATCATTTAAAAGAAATACAAAGCCACATTATAGAATCGCAGCTGTCATTAAAGTAACCATAAAAAAAAACCAAAACTGGGTGAAATTTATATTATGTATAACCCAGTCAAGCCTTCTTTTTTTGTGTTTTTGTTTAAAGCATTGAGGATCACACTTGCATTTTTTCCAAGTTTAAAAATTAAAACCTATAGCTAATGAATGTTGGAGATTTTGCATATATATATATAGAGGAATTTTGAAAGAAGTTATACATATAAATGTAATGTCCTAATATAGTAATTTTCAAAAGCCATTTACCTGTGTTAACATGGTTAAAACTGTTGATTTAATTGGCATTGTAGTAATTTTCAAAAGCCCATTTACATGGATAAAGTACATTTACCCATATAAAACCCAGTTTTAAGTGTGTAAATGCTTTTGAAATGTTACTATCATTAGAATTTGAAAATAGTCTTAATTAGAATAGCTAGTCTCCTAGTTTGTGCCTTGATTTTATCCTCCCTAAGGGGAAATTTTATTTTGAAAGGGACTTCAACGGGTAAAAACAGTTTTTCTGTGCAGAATTGGTGTTTTACAAAGTTGCCTGATGCGGGTCATGTTCATGTGTAAGTTTACTGGGGGAAAAAAAAAATAGATCCACTCTCCAGAGTATATTAAAGACTGTCACAGAAATACCATCTGCTGCTTTTACTTTTCATTCTTATGATACACTGTGGACAAAGTTAAATATTAAACATTTTGGGGTCCTCATACCAGAGGCTAACAGCTTTATTTCTGTGGTCTATCTTTCATTTGTGGGACCCACAAGTTACGTCTTTTTTTTTTTTTTTTTTGTGCATATAAAATAACCATTCAAAATGGAGTCACCATAGTACAAGCTGTCAGCGAAATTGAAACATGGTTATCTCCCATCAAGGCCATGGGTGTCTGGATCTCTACTGACCAGCTATATTTGCTAGTCGACCAGATAGGGTTGCACCAAAATGCCTTTTTGCGAAGCCCTGCAGCCACTCCCACCATTACTTGGAAAGCATTCTTGTGTCCATGGCCAACCCAAACAGAAGCACCAAAAACTGAAAACACCTCTCTGAATCACAAACCTAAGGCACCGCTGATGGACTGTTCAGGCAGGAGTGCGTAAACTTGCTTCAGTGAGGTGCAAGGGAATGAGAAGCACTCCCTGTTTCATTGATGCTGTCGCTAATCAAATCATTTCTATGCATAAGTGGGAAACTCGAAGTGCTTTGTTGAACTGCTTAAATCTCTAGAGTAGGGCAAAAAACCTTTCTTATTGAGAACCACAAAATATACAGAATACCTTCCTTGCCCAGCTCCTCTTCTGGCACCAGGTCCACCACTGCCAACAGGATTAACCAGTCTAGGGTAGATCTTGCCTCCATTCTCTTCGTTGAAGAATGATACAATGAAGCCCTCAGCGACATAACTAGAAAATTCGAATGCATGCTCCCCTCTTACAACACTCAGGATCGAGTCTATTCTCCATAAGTCAGACCGCCGTCCGCCTAATTTGGAATTGGACAGGTGGCACTCAATCACCTCAGACCAGTGGGTCCTAGCGATAATCGCTCAAGGTTATCATCTCAACTTTCTCTCCATCCCACCGGACTCCCCACTTCTACCGACATGGAGAACATCCAATCACTCCATCCTTCTGGAACAGGAGGTCTCCCTCCTTCTCCAGTCCAAGGCAATAGAACCAGTACCCTACTCTCAGCACGGCCTAGGGTTCTATTCCCGGTACTTCCTAATCCCCAAAAAATTGGGAGGCGTTCGTCCAATTCTGGATCTACGTGCCCTCAACAAGTACCTCCATCGAGAAAAGTTCAAAATGGTAACCTTGGGTTCTCTTCTTCCTTTTCTACAAAGAGGAGACTGGCTCTGCTCTCTAGATCTCCAGGACGCATACACTCATATTGTGATAACTCCATCTCATCGCAAATACCTGAGATTTCTGGTAGGCCCCAAGCACTGTCAGTAGCGAGTGCTTCCATTCGGCCTCGCATCTGCACCACGAGTCTTCACAAAATGTCTCGTTGTAGTTGCAGCCTTCCTCAGGACTCAAAGTGTTGACGTCTACCCCTATCTAAACGATTAGTTGATCAGGGCTCCCACTCAGCAAACTGCTCTGTCGTCCCTACATCTTACCTTACACACTCTGATTTCGCAAGGATTTCTCGTCAACTACGACAAATCCTACTTAGTCCCATCTCAAACCTTATCATTCATAGCGGCAGACTTGGACACTTTGCAGGCAAAAGCTTTTCTACCTCGACAATGAGCTCTCACTCTGGTCTCTCTCCCACACCAGCTGCAGTCTCAGCGCTACACGACTGCATGCCGCTTTCTCATCCTACAGGGACACATGGCGTCCTCAGTTCAGGTCACCCCAATGGCCCGCCTAGCCATGTGAGTCATGCAATGGACTCTAAGGTCACAATGAACTCAATCGGCTGGATTTTAAAAGGGTTAAGCGCATAAATTATGCGCGTAACCCTTTTAAAAACCCCTACGCGCGCCGAGCCTATTTTGCATAGGCTCGGCGGCCTGCGCAAGCCCCGGGATGCACTTAAGTCCCGGGGCTTCGCTAGGGGGGCGTGTCGGGGGTGTGTCGGGGCCGACGCGTCATTCGGGGCGTGTTGGGGGCATGGTGTTCGTGCGGGCGTAGATTTATAAAATCTACCCCAATGATTTCAGCCCCTGTTGACCATTGTCCACATCACCGACTCACTCCGTCAGTCTCTCGCCTGGTGGAAAAATCAGATCAATCTCCTCCAAAGCTTGCCCTTCCAAGCTCCAGACCCTCAAATAACTCTCACCACCAATGCTTCCAACCTCGGCTGGGGAGCCCATGTAGCCAATCTGCAGACATAAGGAACTTGGTCTCCAGAGGAAGCCTAACACCAAATCAATTTCCTGGAGCTTCGAGCAATCAGATATGCTCTCAGAGTATTTCAGGATCGCCTCTCCAAACAAGTCATCCTGATTCAGATGCATAACCAGGTGGCCATGTGGTACATCAACAAACAGGGAGGCATGGGCTCCTACCTCCTGTGTGTCAGGAAGCTGCGCAGATATGGGGGGAGGCCGTCTCCCACTCGATGTACCTCAAGGCCACCTACTTGCCAGGAGTGGACAATGTGTTGGCAGACAAGCTACGTCACGCCTTTCAACCGCACGAGTGGTCTCTCAACTCCTCAATAGCGGACTCGATCTTCCAACAATGGGGTTACCCTCAAATAGACCTCTTTGTGTCATCTCAAAACCGCAAAGTAGAGAACTTCTGCTCTCTCACTCGCAGCCAACACTATCAGCCACGAGATGCGTTCTCCCTCTCATGGACATTCGGTCTCTTATATGCATTCCCTCCACTTCCACTTCTCTCAAAGACTCTCATGAAGTTAAGTAAGGACAAGGGAACCATGATACTGATAGCACCTCACTGGCCACGCCAAGTGTGGTTTCCAATACTTCAGGATCTCTCCATTTGCAGGCACATTCCCTTGAGAAAGGACCCGCTACTGATTACACAAAACGACGGGTGCCTGCGCCACCCCAATCTTCAAGCCTTGTCCCTGACAGCATGGATGTTGAAAGGTTAATCCTTCAGCCGCTTAACCTTTCTGAAGCAGTTTCCCGTGTCCTGATTGCTTCACGGAAACCTTCCATGAGAAAATCTTATTCTTGCAAATGGAACAGGTCTCAGTCATGGTGCTTTTCTCAATCCCTTGACCCCTTTACCTGTCCAATCACGAAGTTTCTGGACTATCTCTGGCAGTTGTCGGAATCAGGTCTAAAAACTTCCTCCATCAGAATGCATGTTAGTGCGGTGGCCGCCTTCCATAAAGGTGTCTGGGATGTTCCCATATCAGTACAACCCCTTGTAACACGTTTTCTGAAGGGCTTGCTTCACCTCAAGCCTCCACTGCATCCTCCGGCCCCTTCTTGGGACCTCAACCTGGTTTTGGGTCTGCTCATGAAACCACCATTCGAGTCTCTCCAATCCTGTGAACTTTGCTATCTCACATGGAAAGTGATTTTCCTTTTGGCAATCACTTCAGCTTGCAGAGTTAGTGAATTACAGGCCCTAGTTACCTATCCGCCTTACACTAAACTTCTGCAGGACCGGGCAGTACTCCGCACTCACCCTAACTTCTTGCCTAAGATAGTATCAGAGTTTCATCTCAATCAATCCATTATACTACCTACCTTTTTTCCCAGGCCCCATTCCAATCCAGGAGAGCAGGCTCTGCATACCCTTGACTGTAAACGGGCTCTAGCGTTCTACCTAGACCGTACAGCTGCCCACAGGAAAAGCACTCAATTGTTTGTCTCTTTCCATTCCATCAAATTGGGGCAGCCTGTGGGTAAGCAGACTCTCTCCTCCTGGTTAGCGGACTGCATATCCTTTTGCTATCAGCAAGCAGGCATTCCACTTCAAGACCGTGTTAAAGCACACTCTGTGAGGGCCATAGCGACTTCAGTAGCACACCTACGATCGGTGCCGCTTCCTGACATTTGCAGGGCTGCCACCTGGAGTTCTCTCCATACCTTTACAGCCCACTATTGCTTGGACAAGGCCGGAAGACAAGATTCCATCTTCGACCAATCTGTCCGGCGTAAACTATTCACAACTTGACGTACCAACACCCTTCCGCCTGCCCGGTAGGGTTCAGGATGCCCTTAGCCAAATTTCACCCCAGTCCTAGTGCCTTGCACACCTAGGTACATTTGGTGCATACTCGGACATCCTCAGCTCGGTACTCACCCATATGTGAGGACTACCATCCTGTTTGTCCTGTGAGAAAGCAAATGTTGCTTACCTGTAACAGGTGTTCTCACAGGATAGCAGGATGTTAGTTCTCACGAAACCCGCCCATCGCCCCGCGGTGTTGGGTTCGTTACGTTTCTTATTTTATTTTTCGTCTCTTCCTATAGTTTTTTAAACAAGACTGAAGGGGGACCCCTGCTGGCTGCAGGGTTGGTGCCATGCTGGGCATGCCCAGTAGGGGCCAGTCAAAGTTCTAGAAACTTTGACAAAAGTGTTCCGTGATTGGGCTCCATCCTGTGATGTCACCCATATGTGAGGACTAACATCCTGCTGTCCTGTGAGAACGCCTGTTACAGGTAAGCAACATTTGCTAACTTCATAGAGTGACCCCTAGCCCTTCTGTTATCTGAAAGAATAAATAACCGATTCACATTTACCCGTTCTAGACCTCTCATTATTTTAATGACCTCTAACATATTCCCCCCTCAGCCGTCTCTTCTCCAAGCTGAACAGTCCTAAACTCTTTAGTCTTTCCTCCTAGGAGAGCTGTACCATCCCCTTTATCATTTGGTCTCTCTTCTTTTTACCTTCTCCACCTCAACTATATCTTTTTTGAGATGCAGCGACCAGAATTGTACACAGTATTCAATTGAGGTCTCACCATGGAGCAATACAGAGGCCTTATGACATTTTCCGTTTTATTCACCATTCCCTTTCTAATAATTCCCAACATTCTGTTTGCTTTTTTGACTGCTGCAGCACACTGAGCCGACGATTTCAATGTATTATTCACCATGACTCCTAGATCTCTTTCCTGGGTGGTAGCTCCTAACATGGAACCTAACATCATGTTAATATAGCATGTGTTATTTTCCTTTACCTTACAGTAGTTTTCTTTTCCTTTTTCTTCTTTCCTCTGTCTGCCAGCCGCTTGGCGGGCCTTATTCACTGTACAGTCTGGCAGAGTCTATTTCTATCCCTTATTTAAAAAAAAATATATATATACTGCATCGACAATTTAGTATTTGTGTCCGCTCCTTGCTCTGTCTGTTTTTGTACCTTTGAATGCACTCCATGGGTGATCCGTGAGGCTGCTGCGCTTGAGGACTTGCCCGAGTTCTACCCAGTCAGGAGTTCCATATTCTTTCACCGATCGATCGGCATCGATAGATATTCAGAGAGTGCAGAGATAGAGGACCACACTGTTCCTGTGGGAGGGAGAGCTCATCCTCCCACATTAAGAAGAACTAATCTCCATGGGCAGGGGCCTTGGATAATGTAGTTTCCCCTCCTGCTTGCTGGTGATGGCAGTGCAGTCTCTTTGTGAGACAGGGTGAGAAGGAGCTTGGACAAGCAGCTTACTTCCACATCGTTGGTGCCATGCCCAGTAACAGTTTCCCTCCACATCTGTCACCAGCACACCGTTGATCTGACGCATTGATGTCAGGACTGTGTCAGGGACCAGGACCGCCATTGATGGCCATGGTCACCCTTGATGCCATCAAGGTGCCGGGGTGCCCTTAATGCCATTTGGGTGCATGACTGCCCTCAATGCCATAAAGACCTTCTGTGATGTAGGCATTTGTGGACAAGGAGTTTCGATGCTCCAGAGTCTTCGAGTGCCTGAGGGCCTCGATGTGGCAGAGTAGCGGTACCGACCTCTAGTGTCAGAGACCAGGTAAGTGATCAAGAGCCATGGTCCCCCTTGATGCCATCAGAGCTGCTCTCGATGCCATTGAAACTCTCGGAGCCATCGATGCCTTCAGTGCCACCAAGGTACGTGGCCTCGATGCTGTGGCTGCTCTTGATGCCTCGATGTCATCGCACTGCGGAGCTGCCCCGAAACCATAGATGCCTTCAATGCCATCAAGGTATGGGGCTGCCACGGAGGCCATTGCTCATGTTGGCCACTGATGCCTTTTGTTGCCATTCATAACAATGTCAAGCACCATCAACGAGGCACTGGGATCACCATGGAGTGCCCTGGTCATCCCCAAGGCTGTTGACAGCCAGGGTTCTTGAGAGCCTTCGAATGCTACTGAAGCCCTCGAGCAATAGGGCTTTTGGCCATGAATGGATTGTGCGATGGGGTCGCCATTTATTCAAGGTACTCTGGTATGCTGAGGCATCCAGGCACAGTGGTCTGGTGCCCTCGAGGCTCCTTGGCAGTGCCGCGACGGAGCACTGAGAGGCATTGTGCAATCTCATCACTGGACTATCGCAGTTGGGAAACATGGATGCCAATGATCTTGAGGGCCCTGAACCACTGGCATCGGGGGGGGGCATCAGATGTCCTGCCTGGATTTATGCACCATCGGTGTTAATGAGCGCTAGCGAGGCTATTGTCAGCCATAGCCTCTGGAGAGGGACGCCATTCAGCTCACAGCATTGACATCCTCGGACAGATAGGTGAGCCAAGGGAAATAGTTGATGGTGCTGGCAGCCATCTGTTCCTCTCGACCCCGATGAGTCGTATCAGGGCCATATTTAGGCTGCAGAGCCTCTACCTGCAGGCGCCCCTGGCATCTTTGGTACAGCTAGTCCATCAATGCCTTTGGGCACCAGGGATGGCGCTATATATTGTTGAACTGATCAAGATTTGGGACGGGATAGAAGGTAAGGTTTGTCTTTTTGCGGACGATAATAAGATCTGCAACAGAGTGGACACGCCAGAAGGAGTGTTGAGAATTAGATGGGATTTAAGGAAGCTGGAAGACTGGTCGAAAATATGGCAGCTGAGATTCAATACCAAGAAGTGCAGAGTTATGCATATGGGGGTGTGGAAATCCGAAAGAATTGTATTTGATGGGGGTGAAGAGCTGATGTGCACAGAGCAGGAGAGACCTTGGGGTGATAATGTCTAATGATCTGAAGTCGGTGAAACAATGTGACAAGGCGATAACTAAACCCAGAAGAATGCTGGGCTGCAAAGAGAGAGGAATGTCTAGTAAGAGAAAGGAAGTGATGATCCCCTTGTACAGGGCCTTGGTGAGGCCTCACCTGGAGTACTGTGTTCAGTTCTGCAGACTGTATCTCCAAAGGGACAGAGACAGGATGGAGGCGGTCCAGAGAAAGGTGACCAAAAAGGTGGATGGTCTTCATAAAATGACTTATGAGGAGAGATTGAAGCACCTAAATATGTATATCCTGGAGGAGAGGAGGAGCAGGGGTGATATGATACAGACTTTCAGATACTTGAAAGGTTTTAAAGATCCATGGTCAACAACAAACCTTTTCCATTGGAAAAAAATCAGTAGAACTAGGGGTCACGATTTGAAACTCCAGGGAGGAAGACTCAGAACCAATGTCAGGAAGTATTTCTTCACAGAGAGGGTGGTGGATGCCTGGAATGCCCTTTCGAAGGAAGTGGTGAAGACTAAAACTGTGAAGGATTTCAAAGGGGCATGGGATAAACACTGTGGATCCATAAAGGCTAGAGGATGGGAATGAAGAGAAGAAGCATGGGGGTGGCTTACTGGAATGGTGATGGCTACTACCTGGTTATTACTACCCTGTGATTACTACCCTTACTCAATAAGCCTTCACACGGTTAATGCAACTGAGACATTCAGGTTAAAGCACCGTCCTTAAGTTTTTAACTTGTACACTCTATGGTAAAATCTCTTTTACCGGCCTATCTTCTTTCCAGCTTGTTGCAAGCTTCCAAGTTCTCTCCCCCTGTTGATTGTAACTTTGACTTATTCCTACTTGTTATCTTTCATTTACTTGAATTTCTTACTCTAGTTTTTCCCTTTGTTAAACTGTAAACCGATCCGATATGGTAATTTACTATGAAGGTCGGTATAAAAAACTGTTAAATAAATAAATAAATAAACTCTAACATTGCTCTCTGTTTCAACGGCAAGGGAAAATGTGGAAAAGAGGATTTGCATTCAGACAACCAACAAGGACTGAACTGCACAGTCTGGGTAAACAAATAAGCGTGGGGGTAGCTTGCTTATTGCGGCGGTTACTACCCTAAACCAATTAAGCCTGATACTTCACTTTGAATGCATATCCAGCGTTGCTGTCTGCTTCAACAGCAGGGGGAAATGTGGAAAAGAGGATTTACATTCAGACAACATCCAACAAGGCATTGATCTGTGCAGTCTGGGTAAACAAGCATCGAGGTAACTTGCTTGATGCGGCGGGATTTAAGCCTGAGTAGCTCAAATGGTAAAGCGTGAGACCTTTAATCTCTGGGACATTTATTTATTTATTTATTTATTTCCATTCTTTTATATACCGAAGTATAGCAGATTGCCTTCACTCCGGTTTACATGAGAACAACTTAATACAATTTAATCACATTAGAACAACTTATTATTAAAGGAAGAGTGTTAAGAGTCAGAGTTTCAACAGAACAACAAATTATATATTGGAACGAATACATTTTTATTTTTTTTTTAACATAAGAATTAGCTATTTTTAAAGGGAGGAAGATCATAAGGAGAGGTCGTTGGGCGAGGGGTAAGTATAGTCTTTGAGTATCGGGGTGATTGATCTGAGGAAGGACAAGATGGGTGGATGACTGGGGTTGAAGGAGATTGATTATGGGGGAGAACATTCGAGGAGATTATATTGTGACATGCACGGTAGTGGGATGAGATAGGAAGTTGCGTGAAGCTTAACCAACGCCATCTCTGAAAGTTTGGTTGAAATACCATGTTTTGAGTTCCTTTTTAAAGGATTTGATGTCACTAAGTGAACTTAGATAGTGTGGTAGGGAGTTCCATATTTTGGGTCCTGCGATGGAGAAGGCTCTGTTCCTAGTGTTGGTCAGTTTTGCTAAGTTAAGAGATGGTATGTCAATAATCAGTTTGCAAGCTGTTCTGGTTGTACTTTGCGCTTTGTGTATCTGTATCATGTCATTGAGGGTGGAGTTGTCATCTTTGTGTATTGCGTTGTGGTCATGGGTTCAAACCCCATGTGGGGAGAGAACGATTTATTTTATAAAGTTACCAATAAGGGCCCTGACCTCGGCGATCAGAGTAACAGATAAGTATGAGAAAAATAAGTATGAAAGCTTGCTGGGCAGACTGGATGGGCCATTTGGTCTTCTTCTGCCATAATTTCTATGTTAACCATTAAGCCTTATGCTTAACTTTTGATGCAACTTCAACATCATTCTATGCATCAACGGCAGGGGGTGGTAAGAAATTTGAATCACAAGGGCCCTGAACTTGGTGGTTGGTGAAACAGATTAATATGGGACAATAAGTGTGGGAGCTTGCTGGGCAGACTGGATAGGCTGTTTGGTCTTTTTCTGCCATCATTTCTATGTTTCTATATGTAAGTGCCATCGGAGCCCTGGGTCCAGTGTCGTTTGGTGCCCTGGATGTGATCCATCATTAATGAGCGTGAAAGTGCTATGGTCCCTTTGGGCACCGTCACAATTATGGGCACCAGTGGATGCGGGCGGGTGCCACAAGATACGACTGCAGAACACCATGGGCACCGTCGATCGCCATGGACTTTGGTGCTCTCATTCCATGAGGGAAATGGCGGTGAGCCATTCCCGATGCAGTTTCAAGGGTTATGTTCAGTTTCTTGGAGCACTATCAGGTACTGGAGAGGGTGATGCCACAGAACGCCACCCACCACCATGCCATGCCCAGAGCTCTAGTGGTACTGGGGACGCTGTCATCCCACTGTTCCTATGCACTCCACTGGGAGTTATTGTAATTGTGGAGTGCAACATGCGAGGTCCAGTACGGCAAGGCATCTGCTCCAAGCATCTCGGGTGATGGCAGGCAGCATTATTCCTGTCTGTGCAGTTCGCAGCCATGCCAGGGTTCTGCTATCATTGTGTCAAAGTCTCAGCCTGCTCATTAGTTCTGCACCACAAAGTGCTGGGGAGCACTGGCAAGGAAGGCATCATCACAGACTCCTTGATTTGCCTTTTTAACAGCATGCAGCCACTGACTCTAGCAAGTGGTGCTTGGTCCTTGTTGTGCCATGGGATTCTACCCACAAGCACAGCAAGTGGGATCAAAGGTATGTCGCCAACCATAGGATGGGATATCACTGTATGAGAACTGGTCAGTCCGCTTTTACAGCGGAGGGCTCTATTCTCCAGTTTCCCTCTACTGTATGGGTGTGTGTGTATGTATGTGTTTCCCTCATGGCGAGCACAATAGGTTGTGCACCATAGCCACAGGACTGACCTAGGACTGCATTCCTGGTTGAAACCTAAGGAGAGTAGACACCAGGAGAACATAAGAACATAAGAAATTGCCATGCTGGGTCAGACCAAGGGTCCATCAAGCCCAGCATCCTGTTTCCAACAGAGGCCAAAACCAGGCCACTAGAACCTGGCAATTACCAAAACACTACTGATGCAATTAATAGCAATTAATAGCAGTGGCTATTCCCTAAGTATAATTGATTAATAACCATTAATGGACTTCTCCTCCAAGAACTTATCCAAACCTTTTTTGAACCCAGCTACACTAACTGCACTAACCACATCCTCTGGCAACAAATTCCAGAGCTTTATTGTACGTTGAGTGAAAAATAATTTTCTCCGATTAGTCTTAAATGTGCTACTTGCTAACTTCATGGAATGCCCCCTAGTCCTTCTATTATTCGAAAGTGTAAATAACCAAGTCACATCTACTCATTCAAGAGTAGTGTTTTGAGTCTTTTCCTTCCTCAGAAGAGGAATATGGCTTTCGATGCCTTCCATGTCACAAATCCCCTTTGTGGAGAAGCTCCATCCCTGGCAGGTTTATTGCTGAACCGTAGCCTCAGTTCTTTGAATCAAATCATCTCCTTGTAGGCCAGGACTGGGGGGATGGCAGCAGTGGTCATCTGTGGGATCCGAGAACCGGTTGAGCAGTAGAGCTCTCCTTAGGTCGTCCTAAGGCACAGCAGGTCTGTTTAGCAAGGGAGCCTTTCCTGAGTAGCTCCCCAGTGAAGGTTAGAGGTTTCTCCCATTCAGGAGTCACCTTTGCTACCTGCTGAGCTCCATGGGTGTTTTTTATAAGGACCACTATTGCCAGTCATTCTTGCCTGCAGTGAGGAGGGTTCTAATCAATCTAATTGGCGAGTATGCTTTCACTCTATTGCCATGTCCCTGGCTGAGGGAGTTGGGGGCAAGGGACCCCGCAGCAGAGGTGCTGCTGTTAGGTTGCAGTGGCTTGCAAGCTATACTTCCCCATTTTAGGGATAACCCTGTCTACGGACAGGGGAGTCCTGGTTCATGCTGTTCCTGGACTGCATGCTTCCTTGGGGGAAGTATATGCTATCATGGCTGAAGTATTAATACCTAAACCAGGTTTGGGGCAATCTGTTCCGAGATCGCCCTTGACCTGCATGCCCTGGTACCCTTAGAGTTTCCAGGCCTGTGAAGAAATCCTGTTCAACAGGGATTTGCACTTGCAGCACCCAAGCTTCCAGTCTCAGTGTTTCTGGATTTCTTCCCTGTGGAATTCGCTCTGTTTCAGCTGTTCCAAGCAGGCTGAGGGCTCTATTTCGGTGGGTAACTCCCTACTGGAATCTGCAGTGAGTTATTCACTTGGGTTTGTTATACAAACTGGCAACTTGTGCTTACCCCGGCAGTCCAGCAATCTCCTTCCTTGTGTTCTTTGATCCTTCTGACTTCCTGTCGGGGGGAGGGGGGGAAAACGAAGTATTTGTGGTATATATTAATATATACCTACAGGAAAAGATACCCCACCTTTTCCCAATAATTTTGCCAAGTTCTGGCCAGTGCTGCCTTTAGCTTTTTTCACTTCACTAGATTGCCCAAAGCGTCTTCCTGCTTACCTGAACTATCCTGTAGACAGGATGGATAGCCCTGCCTTTGACAGGGTGCAGTATGGATTAGCTTCAGGCCTAATGTATCTCCCTACTCCGGGGTTTGGGCTAGCGATCCCATTCAGGGATTGCCTTTCATCCCATGAAACTCTTGATGCTGTCCTTTTGGTCAGCTGCATCTGGTGCTTTGGCATATAGGGTCTGTGACAGACCCTGTCATTGATGCTGATTATTCTTCCAAGCATTGTTTGGGTATTTCTGCCCATTATGTGTATTAGCCAAACATGGGTACACTTTAAAGAGACATTCTGTCCTTCGGATGTCAGTGGACCACAGTTTCTTTCTGGGGAGTTCTCGAGCCCCAGTTGTATTTTCGGTTATTTTGTAACACTGAAGAAAACTGTGTGGTCTTCATCCAAGAATTCTTCTCTTGTTTACATCTCTAGATTTTTTCTTGTATCCAGGAAGTTCTAGACCAGGGGTCGGGAACCTTTTTGGCTGAGAGAGCCATGAACGCCACATATTTTAAAATGTAATTCCGTGAGAGCCATACGAGACCTACCAAATTAATTTACTACAACCCCCACCCTCCTGACCCCCCCCCCCAAGACCTGCCAAAAGTCTGTGGTGGTCCAGCGGGGGTTCAGGGCTCGCAGACAAATCTTTAATAAAATTGTGACATAGTGAGGGCAAAGGGCCGTCGGCGCCATTTTGACTACTGGCAGCCGACAGCCCAAGTCCAGGCGATCGCTCCTGGACCCCCGCTGGACCTCCAGGGGCTTTTGGCAGGTCTGGGGGGGGGGGGGGGGGGTTTGGTTAAGATTTTTACTTTTTTATTAAAGATTTGTCTGCGAGCCAGATGCAGCCATCAAAAGAGCCACATCTGGCTTGCGAGCCATTGGTTCCCTACCCCTGTTCTAGACCTACTGTCAGGGTTTACTGAGCCAAAACCCTTATTGTAATGTTTTCCATGATGCGGAGTATGCTTCTTGCTGGCATTCGCATCACTCCTCTGTCTTAGATGCCCCTCAATCTTTTCTGTGGTTTTCTCTTTATAGAACCCAACTCTTTTCCCGCCTAGACCCTTTTGTGGGTCGGTTCCAGTGAAATAAAGGCTCTGAGAATCTGAAGTAAGAGAAAAGCCTTCACTGGTCTCTGAAACCCTTCCAGGATTGGCTCCCCAGCATCTTTGCTGTCTGCCGCTGATCCTCTAGAATGCTCAGTGCTGCTAAGGTGTGCAAAATCCTGTAATAGATCCTTTTCCCTTAAAACGACGCACCACCAGCAGGTCATCTCCCATGCCTGCTGGCTGTACTCCTTCATCTGGGCTCTCTGTCTGCAATGACACACTGGGCCCCTTAGATGAGAGGGAGTGGCGAAGGAGACTGAAGAATCAGGTGGGAAACCTGCTTCAGGCAAAAGCTTGGTGCATTAACAATACTACTCTGGGTAAAATGGGTATGGAGAAGTGCTGGGAGCATGAAGCCTTTAGGCCTGCCTGGGCCCCCCTTCTCTCTGAGGAATGAAAACTTCCAGGCCTGCAGGAGAAAAAGTAGGGGGACTGAGAAAATTCCTTCCCCATGTGGCTTCTTATTCAACATGTCTGCGGGTTCCATTCTCACAGGCTCCCCTTTGCGGATAATGCAGCATAGAAATGTTTTAATAAATAAATCTGAGGTGTGCCAGAACCCCTACACTACCGTCAATGGGGGAAGCTTCCCCCACAATCAAGGTTTGCCCGAGATTCAATACCGAAACAGATATGGCAAGACCTGCCAATGCCAAACTCCCATGGTAGTCCCCACAGGCTGTGTAATACTTCCTGCACTGAACTGGAGCCATCCTTCATGTGGGTAGGCCACACTCTGAGATCTTCATGTCTCCCCAGTTGCTGCCAGGCTGTGTCAGAAATAAACTTCCGAGCAGCACAAACTTTTCCCGTCGATAGCAGGGCTGAATTAGCCATGCTGTCATGGGATCTGTCCATCAGGTCCGGGAGGCGGAGCTTGATAAAGCAGAGGTTGAGTTTTTGTCCCTCTGCGGCTGCGCGTGGGTTCCCGCGCAGGAAGTACCAAATCTCCTCCGTCTGTTCTTTCCGCGCGCGGAGCTTCATTCCTCCTCATGTCTAAATCAGGTTTTAAAAGATGCCGCTGTGGCAAGGTAATGTCGGTTACAGACGGTCACGACCGATGTTACTGCTGCCTCGGCGTACAACACAATGTAAAAAATTGTGAATTTTGCGCTCAGATGTCACCCAGAGCAGCGGGCCTATCGTCTTCAGGAGCTTGTAAGTACTTCCGAGCCTTCAGAAGCCCATTCTTCCCCGGGACCGGCGAAGAAAGACCCACAGCCCAAGAAAAGAGCGACTTCATGTGGTGACCTACGTAAAAAGAGTAAGGGCTCTGATTCTTCGGACCGGGACCGGTCCTCTATGCGTGCGCTGCGGCCTCCACTGTCAACCACGAAAGAGGTCGGCGCATACCGACCCAACTTCGAGCCTTCCGCACCGGACTATGGCGCCGTCGCAGTCTCCTCTAAAAGTGACGACGGCGCCGGCCAAACGTCATACCGTGCCGACGTCATCTGGAGACCTCACGGCGCCGCCCTCCTCGGCGCGGGACACATTGAGCCCCCCATTGACGCACACGGCGCCATGCCGGGGCTCGGCACATACGGCGCCGCAACAGGAATCGGCGCCGGGATCGGCGCCAACATCTTCGAGGCACGAACCAGCGTCTTTGCAGCTCCTTTTGGCGCTGAAACCTGCACAGCATGTACCTGCGCCATCTTCATCGACGCTTACTACGGCGCCGACTTCATTACACAAAACAACGCATGGACACTCAAAATCAAAGGACCACATAAGAGATTCGTCCCCTTCGGCGACTCATGTGGCAAGACAAATACTCTCCAAGATAAAGGTTACAGAACACTCTCAACGTAGGAGGGAATGGTACAGCACAGGGTATTCAATCCATGGTCTTGCAACGAAAAAGGAAACATCATTCCCCTCAATCGGCCACGACTTCTACTAGCTCACAACAACGTTCCGTAACTTCCTCCAAGATACGAAAACGGGACCATAGCCGTTCGCGGCATAGCCACCATAGCCACAAACGCAGTCACCGACACCACTCCAATAATGGACACTCGACAAAGAAGGATGGTGGTCCACGTACTCATTCTTCAGGATCATCTTCATCTAGATCGAGACAAGTGACACAATCACCTATCTGTCTCTCTACCTCTCACACTTCTAGATCATTAAGTAAATCACCTTCACCGGTAGATCGTCCTCGCTCACCTCAACTAGATTCTGGGTTACATGCTGTCAATAGACCGACCATGCCGGCTCACGCCAAGGAAGCGTTCCTACAACTCTCTCAATCCCTTTCAGGATTCTATGAAACATTAGAGTCAGCATTTGTGATGACTACTCAGCACACCTCTCCACTTCCAGACCCTAAATCTCCGCCGGCTACTACTGCGAGACAAGATATGACTCTTTCCCCTTCCTCGGTCCATGTGTTACCGCCCCCAGCCAGTCCGCAGGACTCCAGGAATTCTCGGTCTCCTTCTCTATCGCCTTCGTCTTCCACGGGGTTTCCCTCTGACCCGCAAGAGCAACCTCAAGAGCCTTACTCACCACCAGAGGATCTCTCCTATCCTAGGTTTCTTGAGAAAATAGGCAACATATTACAGTTACAATTCCAAAAGGAAACCGATCCCCGAGCGGAGACTTTAGGCCTCCTAAAAATTTTTGATACACCGGGTGAACCTATGGCGTTACCACCGCATGAGTTGTTACATCAAGTGCTCTTAAAGTCTTGGGAAACGCCCCAATCCATTTCCGCTGTATCTAGGAAGTCTGATCTAAAATTTAGAATGAAGAAAGATCCATCCTACTCACTCCCACAACTACCACACGAGTCTATTGTGGTCGAGTCTGCAATGCAACGCTTCAAAAAAGCAAGGACTCATTCCTCTTACCCTCCTAATAGAGACCATAGATATCTGGATGAGGTGGGATGCAAAATGTTTCAAAATGCAATGCTTACCACAAGAATCATGCACCACCAGTTTTACATGGTGCAATACTTATACGAATGTATTCAGGCAACTAAAGGTCTGTTAACAACTTCAGTGGAGGCTCCACCGCAAACACTTCATGACATGGAAGAATGCAGTAGACATTTACTCAGATCCATTTACGAAGGACTAGAAACTTCATCCAGAGCATCTGCCGTCTCAATTGCGGCTCGCCGCACAGCGTGGCTACGTTCGAGCTCTATTCGGGAGGATGTACACCATAAGCTGGCTAACCTCCCGTGCATTGGGGACAATCTATTTGGAGCCAAACTCCAAGAGACTGTGGGGAAACTCAAGGATGAGGCCATAGCGGTTCAATCACTGCAATCCACTTCTTCTTCTCAATTTCCAAGGCGCAATTATGCGTCCAGCAGACGTTCCAGTTTCGGTCGTGGACCGTTCCGTTCGTACCAATCTTACAGACCATCTTCATACTCCACATATCAGAGGCCTCAACAGCAATCTCATCAAACACAGTTGCCGAGAAGGGGGAAACCCCGTGCCCAGCGTCCTCCACAACAACTTTCGGCTACAACCTCCAAACCGACACAGTCTTTTTGATTATATAGCCACCACCTCACCCCCTTGCTCCACCAGGGAGAATTCAGGCATGCTTTCCGGTATGGGCTCGGATTACATCCGATTAGTGGGTATTACAGATTGTTCATCAAGGCTACCAGCTACAGTTCCTATCCAAACGAATCCTACCTCGCCTTCCCATACCACAATTTCGAAAGGCGCAGGATCAGCTACAACAGGAGATCTCCACGCTGCTCCAACATCAAGCCATCAAGAAACTTCCCGTTTCACAGAAAAACGAAGGATTTTACTCCCCATATTTCCTGGTACCAAAGAAATCGGGGGGTCAACGTTCAATCCTAGATCTCCGGGAACTCAATAAATTCCTTGTAAAGGAGAAATTCAAAATGTTATCCTTGAAAACCATTCTTCCTCTTCTACAGCCCAACGACTGGATGTGCTCCATCGACCTGAAGGATGCCTATACCCATATCCCTATCCACCCCACCTCGTGGAGATACCTGTGCTTCAGTTACCAGAATCAACACTATCAGTACAAGGTACTTCCCTTTGGCTTGTCAGCTGCCCCTAGGGTCTTCACCAAGTGCATGGTGGTGGTGGTGGCTTATCTCAGACAGCAAGGCATGACAATTTTTCCATACCTGGACGACTGGCTTGTTGTCGCCCAAACAAAGGACATGTTAGTCACCTACAAAAAATTATTCTCTGTCTACAAGAGTTGGTGATCAATTTTCCAAAGTCAAATCTACAACCAACCCAACAATTGACATTCATAGGAGCGCATCTGAATACCACACGATGCAGAGCTTTCCTCCCAGTAGACAGACAGCTCCTTTTACGGTCTCTTCTTCTCAAATTGCGGGACACCCCTTCGCCGACAGCGAGGCAACTGCTAGTAGTCTTGGGTCATATGGCGGCGGCCAACTTCACAGTTCCCAACACCAGGCTACGTATGAGATGTCTACAGTGGGGATTGAAACGGCAATGGAGGCAACACACTCAACCGTTGACGCACACGGTTACACTTACTGCCGCAATGAAGGAAGACATCTCGTGGTGGCTGAACCACAGCACACTATCCAAAGGAGCGTTATTCCGTACTCCCAGTCACGACATAGTCCTCACCACAGATGCTTCACGAACGGGTTGGGGAGCTCATCTGGATGTTTACGAGACGCAAGGTCTGTGGACCTTGTCCGAACAAAACCTACAAATCAACTTACTGGAGCTCAGAGCAATCTGGAAAGCTCTTCTAGTGTTTCAAACCTACCTGAGGGGCCGCAGAGTAATGATCTATACGGACAATCAGGTAGCTATGTTCTACATCAACAAGCAAGGGGGATCCGGGTCATGGCCCCTCTGCAAAGAAACTTTGCTAATTTATCAACATGCGCATCAACATTGCATCCATCTTCAAGCAACCTACCTTCCAGGAGTAGCCAACACGAGAGCGGACAGGTTAAGTCGAATCTTCCATCCCCCACGAATGGGCACTCCATTCGGACATCGCCCAACATGTATTCGAACAGTGGGGAACCCCTACGATCGACCTCTTCGCGACAGAACTCAACGCGCAAGTTCCTCGTTTCTGTTCCATACGGCCCAGCCTTCACAGAGTAGCTCAGGATGCCTTCCTAATTTCTTGGTCTCGAGACCTCCTTTACGCTTTTCCTCCCATTCCTCTCATATCGAGAACCATTCAGAAGTGCATGGAGGACAAAGCTCTACTAATCCTCATAGCTCCAGCTTGGCCACGCCAACCTTGGTACAGTTTCCTACTCCGTTTGTCGCAGGAGCCACCCATCCGACTTCCACAACGTCCCGATCTCCTAGCCCAGGATCAGGGGACTCTATTACATCCATTGCACGCCTCTCTTCATTTGACAGCATGGCTATTGAACGGAGCTTTTTGACAGAGCAAAACATATCACAAAAGGCTCAACTTATACTACTAGAATCCAGGAAGTTGTCCACGAGACGCAACTACAAGTATAAGTGGCAACGTTATTCCCTATGGTGTGTAACCAATGACATACAACCAGTGGATTGTCCTCCAGAACGCCTGATCGACTACCTATGCACCCTGTATGACACAGGCTTAGCCACATCCTCCATTCGAGTGCATCTCAGTGCCATTGCAGCTTATCATAGGCCTTTCAACAATGCCACTATCTCTACCCATCCACTCCTTTCGCGCTTCATCAAAGGACTATCTCATCTACGTCCTGCCGTAACCAAGCCCCCCGTGCCATGGAGCATCAACACAGTCTTGGAACAACTCATGCTTCCACCGTTTGAACCTTCAAAGTCGGCTCATCCCAAATACCTCACGTGGAAAGTGGTGTTCCTTATCGCAGTAACTTCGGCACGAAGAGTTAGCGAATTACAGGCATTGGTGCATTACTTCCCATATTTACAATTTTTTCCTCAGAAGGTGGTGCTTCGCACGCACCCATCTTTCTTGCCAAAAGTGGTCTCGACCTTTCACATCAATCAGAGTGTTGAACTACCAACCTTTTTTCCAAAACCTCACCAGAATGATAGAGAAAGACTTCTTCACACGCTCGACTGTAAACGAACGCTAAAGTGTTATATCACTAGAACACAGTCCGTTTCCAGACCTTCTCAGTTGTTTCTCTCCTTTGATCCAAAAGCACCTGGACTTCCAGTTTCCAAACGAACTATTTCCAGTTGGATTGTTCAGTGTATCCAGTTTTGTTATGGGAAACAGAAGATACCTCTGTCTTCCATGCCTACGGCTCACCAGGTACGAGCTTTATCAACTTCATGGGCTCATCTTCGAAACGTACAGCCCATAGACATTTGCAAAGCAGCTACGTGGTCTTCCCTTCACACATTCCCTTCACATTACTGCCTGGATCAACAAGCCACTGCGGATGCAAAGATAGGGCAAGCAGTTTTGCACTCTCTATCCTCTGCTCTTCCGTGACTGCCACTACACTGAGATCACAGGGCGCTTTCGCACATACATATACCGTGATCGGGAGCTTGGGACTCCCATGACAGCATGGCTAATTCAGCCCTGCTATCGACGGGAAAAGCAAGTTTGCTTACCGTAAACGGTGTTTCCGTAGATAGCAGGATGAATTAGCCATGCTGACCCACCCTCCTCCCTGGCAGTCAACTAGTCTTCGACTACACTACAGCTTAATCACAGACTGAGGAGATTTGGTACTTCCTGCGCGGGAACCCACGCGCAGCCGCAGAGGGACAAAAACTCAACCTCTGCTTTATCAAGCTCCGCCTCCCAGACCTGATGGACAGATCCCATGACAGCATGGCTAATTCATCCTGCTATCTACGGAAACACCGTTTACGGTAAGCAAACTTGCTTTCTCCTGCAGACCAGAGTGTTTGCATCTTCTCCATCTTTTTTTTTTCAATAAACTTTACTGTTTTTCAGACAGGTATGCCTGTTAGGCAAAGCTCTCTGCAGCAAAAAAAAAAAAAAGGTGAACAGTAACCTCGCAGTATTTTTTTATTTTTTTTTTTTATGAGAGGGGAGAGGGAGCCAGATTCCTTTGGCTATCACCACCCCACAGACACATACACACACCCACCCACCACTACCCCGGACCATGGCCAGTCAGGAGCCACTGCAGCCTCTCCCTCCTACTCAGTTGTGAGGCCAACCACTAGACCTGAGCCCCCCCAGAAGCAATATCTTCCAAATCTTTCTAGGTAGCATGAATTACACATCTACTTTCAGCTGGAGACAGAGAATACTGGGTATCTGCAGGTGACACGGTACTCTGTAAGGTGATGCTACAATTCAGTTAGCCTCTGTACCATCTGCTGGTAGGGGAACAGAATTCATGCATCTGGACTGGTCTGGTGGAATGAAAAGGAATTCATTTTGTTCAGTATTTCATAAAAGTTTGTTGTCCATATATGAAGAAAGTAAAGGCCGCAGATGGTGTTTTTATAAATTTACCTAGACATGTTTCTGAGAGTGGGGTTGGGGAGCAGTTTGAACTTGTATGCATAGTTTTGGATTTTAAACAATCTGCACACAAATTTTCCTCCAAAGATTCTGCACACATGTGGATGAATTTGGCAGGTTAATTTTCAAAGCAGACTTACCTGTGTAAATCCGCTTTGAAAATTGTTGTAACTTATGCATGTACATGACGATTAATTTATATGCCATGATACAAAATTCCCCCCAAAGGAGGTGAAGGCAGTGGAGAAGCAGTCTACGTTCCCAAGTCACAATCCTGACACATTGAAGCATTTGAACACTATGCCAGCAGATCATGAAAAGCTTCTAACTCTTGTACTTCAGCCTGCATTGCTATCAGTTATGACTTTCGTCTCTTATTGTCATCTTCTGCAATTGTGTATTGAATTTGTACTAGAAGATTAGAGTTGCATGGAAAACAGCAAAGCTGATCAAGTTACAATACTTGCTTTCCCTTAACAGTATCCCGTAATTCGCCTAGTTGTTCTGCAAATAAATGTTAAGAGATTATCTCTAGTGATTCCCCCTTTCTCTCACATTTCACCAGGCACATTCTCACTCATGAGAACTTTTTCTTGTAGTCTTCAGCAATGCAATCAAAATCAAATGCTTGTCAGTATTTTTGTTTTATTACTTGAAACTATGCTTCCCGACTGGCTTAGTGGTAATCGCCAGTAGTAAGTAATGTAATAATGGTTTCACTTCTGTAAAAAGGAAGACACCAATGCCCCAGTCTAGTAAAACCTGATAGTTGCATAACTTAGTAAGGAATGCAGGTGTGGTAACAGGCTTAACCTTTCCTCTAGCTCTATAAAACCACAGCTCAAGGTTTTGTTCTTTTTCAGAAATGGGTAAGAGTTGCTTGTAATTTTGGTGTCAGATTTTTTTTTCTTTTCATTGGATTGCAAAGTCATTTGACTTTTTCTTATGGAAACAGTTTCCATAGCAGCTGCTGTTTGATAAGCACTTTATTAAATTAATAACTTTTAAAAGGGTAGAATATTATTGCTATCATGTCTTGTAAGCTTTTATAGCAACTAAAAGAATCAACCATTGATAGATGTACAGTACCTTTTAGAAGTCTTCACACCCTTGTACGTTTTTTACATTCTGCTGTCTAAAAAATGCAAATCAAAATGCATTAAAGTAGGAATTTGTTTCACTGATCTACACAACATACTGTACACTTTCATCGTGAAAGAACAATTTCCTGGCATGTTGCCAGATGGACTCAGAACAAATGGGATAGTATCCGCGTGCTAGCAGTTGGAGACGGATCTGACGTCAGCACGGGGGCGTATATATCCCCACAGGAAGCGTAGCTATTCAGTAATTTCCGTCTCCAAAGCAGTTTGGAGTGCCTGCACGCTAGTTGAGCGTGCTTTCCAAGACTACTTTATGGTGCGACACTCACGGCACCAATCCTCATGCAACCACAATCCCTATTGTGTTGGATTTCCTGCAGGATGGCCTTCAGAAGGGTCTCTCCCTCAGCTCCATCAAGGTTCAGGTGGCTGCGCTGTCTTGCTATGGTCCCAGGAGGGATGGCAAGACCATCGCCAAGCACCAGGATGTTTCTCGCTTCCTGCAGGGAGTCAAGCATATTCGTCCGCCACTGACGTGGCCTGTACCTTTGTGGAACCTCAACCTTGTTTTGGATTTCCTTGCGGGATCCACCTTCAGACCCCTTCGGGGCCTGTCTCTTCGTTCCCTCACTTTGAAGATGGTATTCTTGCTGGCGGTATGTTCAGCCCGCCGCATCTCAGAACTACAAGCATTGTCCTGCCGTGATCCCTTTCTCAGAATCACTCCAGAGGCTATCCATCTTCGTACGGTTCCCTCCTTTCTACCTAAGGTGGTTTCACAGTTTCATCTTAATCAAACCATATCCTTGCCTACCACGGCGGGTCTGAAGAAATCTGAAGAAGGGCGTTTGTTACGCCATCTCGACATTGGCAGATTGCTGCCCAGATATTTGGAACTTACACAAGACCTACGAAAGACGGACCATCTGTTCGTCCTGTACAGCGGGAAGAAGCTAGGTGAAGCGGCCTCGCGGCCCACCATCGCCCGCTGGATTAAAGAAGTTGTCAGAGCAGCGTACGTAGAGGCCGGGAAGTCTCCGCCTCTACAGGTCAAGGCTCATTCTACCAGAGCACAAGCAGCATCTTGGGCGGAATCCAGGATGCTATCGCCTGCGGAAATCTGTAAAGCGGCGACTTGGTCTTCCCTCCATACCTTCTCCAGGTTCTATCGTCTGGATGTTCAGGCCGGGGAGGACTCTGCATTTGCGAGGGCGGTACTACATGGGCCTCAGGCAGCCTCCCGCCCAGGCTGGGAGTAAAGCTTTTGTACATCCCATTTGTTCTGAGTCCATCTGGCTACACGCCAGGAAATGTTGGGATTACTACCTGATAATCCCCTTTTCCTTAGTGTAGACAGATGGACTCAGCATCCCGCCCAGCTGCCTGCATACATGGGTATCACCGATTCAAGGTACGCCATGTCATCTGTTTCCATAAGAGCGTACACTCTACCAGGTGTCCACGCCTTCCGGTTGGGAATGCTGGCTGTCTCTAGCTACTGTCAATCGGTCAGGGGAATCCTGTTTCACTTTTTAACTGAGCGTCAGTACACACATCTATAACAGCTTTTGCAAGGAAGATTACTGAATAGCTACGCTTCCTGTGGGGATATATACGCCCCCGTGCTGACGTCAGATCCGTCTCCAACTGCTAGCACGCGGATACTATCCCATTTGTTCTGAGTCCATCTGTCTACACTAAGGAAAAGGGGATTATCAGGTAGTAATCCCAACATTATAGAAATATTCTTGAATAAAATATCAAGTAGTCTTAATTACATAAATCTTCACACCCCCTTTCTCAGTTCTTTGTGGAAGCCCTTTTTGCAGCAATAACAGCCAGGACACATTTAGGATGAGCATCTACCAACTTTACACTGTGGGATGGTGCAATGTTTGCCCTTCTTCGCAGAAGAGCCCAAGAACTTTCAAGTTGACTAAGGATCATCTGTGGACTGCAGTCTTCAAGTCTTGCCACAGATTTTCTATTAGATTCAAGTCTGGGCTTTGACTGGGCCACTTGAGGACATTCACTTTCTTGCTGAGCACTCCATTGTTCTTTTGCTTTGTGCTTAGGATTGTTAAATCTTCTATGGCAGACTAAAAAAGGTTTCTTCTAGGATGTGCCTGTACTTTGTACTTGTCCCCACTGCTGCAAAGCATCCCCATCACATAATGCTGCCATCCCCGGCTTTACTGCAGGGTTGGTGTTAGCAGGATGATGTGCTGTTTTACACTACATATATCACTTAACATTGAGACCAAAAAGTTTCACTTTGTTCTCATCAGACCATAAATCCTTCTCCCACCTGCATGCAGCAGCTTTGTGGCACATCATATGGCTTTTATTCAGCATGTCCTATTTGTGTAGTTATCTTACACTTACTGAACAGTCAATGTTTTGTTTTTTTTCCCTGGAGACATCTGCAATTCTTTTAAAGTAATCTTAGGCTTCATAGTGACCTTCCACAGCAGTTTCCATAACCCATGGTTACTGATGTTGGAGTAATAGCCTGATCACAACAGAATCTTAGTGTTGCTAAACTGATTCCACTTTAGAGTGATGGACCCAACAGTGCCCCAAAGGATATTCAAACACATTGATATTTCCTTTTAGCCTTTCTCCAGTATGTTTGACTAATGTTACCCTGGAGTTCTTTCGACAGCTCCGAGTTCTGTATGTTTTAACCTTAGTATAAAAGCAAGTTTGCTTACCGTAAACGATGTTTCCGTAGATAGCAGGATGAATTAGCCATGCTGTCATGGGATCTGTCAATCAGGCCCGGGTGGCGGAGCTTGTCAAAGCAGAGAACAGAGCTTTGCTCTCTGCGGCTGTGCGTGTGCTCCCACGCAGGAAAGTAACGGAATCTCCTCAGTCTGTGATTAAGCATCATTGTAGTCGAAGACTTGGTGACTGCCAGGGAGGAGGGTGGGTCAGCATGGCTAATTCATCCTGCTATCTATGGAAACAACGTTTACGGTAAGCAAACTTGCTTTTTCCCGTCCATAGCAGGGCTGAATTAGCCATGCTGTCATGGGAGTCCCAAGCTCCCGATCACGTCATTTATGATATGTGTGTTTGTACGTGATCTGTGACATTGTGGCAGTCACCGTGTATTGGAGGATAGAGATTGCAGTATTGCTTGCCCTATCTGTGCATCAGTGGCTGCTTGTTGGTCAAGGCAGTAGTGAGATGTGAAGGTATGCAGTGATGACCATGTAGCTGCCTTGCAAATGTCTATGGGTTGCACATTCTTCAGGTGTGCCAAGGAGGCTGCTACTGCTCTAACTTGGTGAGCTTTAGGAGTAGAATGTAATTGTAAATTCTGTTTATCATAGCAGAATTTGATGCACTGTGCTATCCAGCTGGAGATGGTGCGTTTAGCCACTGGTAATCCAGATGCCTTCGGATCAGAGGAGACAAAGAGTTGAGAAACACGGGAGTCCGAGTTTGTCCTTTCTTTGTAGTGTGTTAAAGCTCTTTTACAATCTAGTGTGTGCCGTAGTTTTTCCCTATCATTTGCGTGTGGTTTAGGGAAAAAAGTTGGTAATTCCATGGTCTGATTGAGATAGAATGGAGTAACTACTTTCGATAGGAAGGATGGGTGAGTTCGGAGAACTACCTCCTGGTGATGAAATTGTAAGTACGGAGGATAATGGACCAAAGCCTGTAACTCACTAACTCTTCGTGCTGATGTTACTGCAACCAGGAATACCACCTTCCATGTGAGGTATTTAATGTGTGCTGAGTCCATGGGTTCAAATGGGAACAGCATGAGCTGTTCCAAGATTATGTTGAGGTTCCATGGAACTGGAGGTTTGCATACCGGAGGACGAATGTGCGTTAACCCCTTCATGAAACGAGTCAGTAATGGGTGATTGGATATAGGAATATCATTGATTGGTCTATGATAGGCTCCTATGGCGCTGAGGTGAACTCTGATGGATGATGTTGCTAGACCAGCTACATATAGTGTATGAAGATAATCAATGAGCAACTCCGGTGAGCAGTCCAATGGTGGTACACCTTTGGAAGTGCACCAGGCAGAGTAACGTTTCCATTTATAGCTATAATTTTTCCTGGTTGAGAGTTTCCTGGATTCTAACAAAATGAATTGTGCTGAAGTGGAAACTCCTTTTCTGTCAGAAGGAGCCTTTCAATCTCCAAGCTGTCAAGTGTAGAGATGAGTGTAGCGGATGTAGAAGTGTCCCTTGATCTTGGCAGAGAAGATCTTGTCGATTCGGTAATTGAATTGGATCCTTGATGGATAGTCGAAGCAGGAAACTGTACCATGGCTGCCTCGGCCAGGCCTGGGCTATGAGTATCAGTTGAGCTTTGTCCGCTATACACTTTTGAATTGTTCTTGTTATGAGAGGTATGGGAGGAAAGGCATACAGAGAAGGCCTGTCGTCCAAGGAGTGAGGAAGGCATCTTGAGCGATCCTGAATTGGCTTGGTCTTATCAAGCAGAATTTGGGAACCTGAGCATTGATCTCTGTTGCAAAGAGATCTATCGAAGGTGTCCCCCACTGCATAAATATGTCTTGGGCTATTTTTGTATTGAGTGTCCATTCGTTCTTGTGTTTGCAACTCCCGGTAGGTGAGTTGCTTGGAGATGTATGGAATTTCGGTGAGCGTGTTCGAAAATTTTCAGGGTCTCCTTGCAATGGGACCATGAACCGGACCCTCCTTGTTTGTTGATGTAAAACATCGCTACTTGGTTGTCTGTGTAGATCATGACCCTGCATCCTTTCAGGTGGTCTTGGAATACTCGTAATGCATTGCGAATCGCTCTGAGCTCCAGCAAATTTATTTGCAGATTCTGATCCGAGATTGTCCATAACCCTTGTGTTTCGTAAATCTCGAGGTGTGCACCCCAGCCCTTGTGAGACGCATCTGTGGTTAGGACTGCGTTGTGAGGAGGGGGGCTGAACAACGCTCCTTTGGATAGGGTGGAGTCTAGGAGCCACCATGTTATATCTTTTTTCATTTCGGCGGTCAGCGATACCTTTTGCATCAATGGTTGTGAATGCTGTTTCCATTGGCGTTTTAGTCCCCATTGCAGGCGCCTCATGTGTAGCCTGCTGTTGGGAACCGTGAAAATCGCCACCGCCATGTGGCCCAGGACTACCAAGACTTCTCTCGCTGACGGTCTCTGAGTATGGTTCAAGGTATATAGAAGGTGACGGAAGTGTGATATTCTGTTGCTCTGTTGCACGTAGTGTCCAGACATGCGCCTATGAATTGTAACTGTTGTGTTGGTTGTAGGTGTGATTTCTGAAAATTGATCACCAATCCTAGTTCTCGTACACAGTGTATCACCCGATGGAGGTGATCCAGTAAGATGTTTGGAGTTGGCCCGATTATGAGCCAATCATCCAGATATGGAAAGATGATTATACCTTGTTTCCTGAGATGAACCACCACCACTATCATGCATTTGGTGAACACCCTGGGTGCAGCCGATAGTCCAAAGGGAAGAACTTTGTACTGGTAGTGTTGATGTCCATAGCGAAAACATAGGTAACGCCACGAGGATGGATGGATTGGAATGTGTGTGTAAGCATCCTTCAGGTCGATGGAGCACATCCAAATGTTGGTTTGAATGAGAGGAAGAATTGACTCACGGTTACCAACTGCAATTTACCACAAAACCCATATTGCCTCATCTTTCCATACTCAAGACTCACAATTCCCATCCACAACTGGGGGAGGAAATTGCTTTGCTTCGCAAACAACAAGCAATTCGACAAATTCACCCACGCTCCAATTCAGCAGCATTTTATTCCCCATACTTCCTCATACCCAAGAAGTCGGGGGGCCTTCGCCCCATACTAGACCTAAGGGAATTGAACACATTTCTCACCAAGGAGAAATTCAAAATGGTGTCATTGAAGTCAATTCTTCATTGACTTCATTGAAGTCAATTCTTCAATGACACCATTTTGAATTTCTCCTTGGTGAGAAATTTGTTCAATTCCCTTAGGTCTAGTATGGGGCGAAGGCCCCCCGACTTCTTGGGTATGAGGAAGTATGGGGAATAAAATGCTGCTGAATTGGAGCGTGGGTGAATTTGTCGAATTGCTTGTTTGCGAAGCAAAGCAATTTCCTCCCCCAGTTGTGGATGGGAATTGTGAGTCTTGAGTGTGGAAAGATGAGGCAATATGGGTTTTGTGGTAAATTGCAGTTGGTAACCGAGTCGTACTATCCCCAAAACCCATTGATCTGATGTTATTCTTTCCCAGGCTTCCAGGCAAGAGCGAATCCTGCCGGGTGGAGCTTGATGTTGTGGTGGCGGCTGAGTAACTAAAAAGACAAAGTTGCTTTTGCTGCAGTAGTCGGCTGTTGTGCCTGCTGCCTCTGGTTTCGTGGTTTACCTCTACGTTGGTTTGATGTATTCTGTTGTGGAGCAGGACGCTGGTAGGAAGGGTATGGTTGGGTACGAAACGATTGATAAGATCTATAGGGTTTTCTGGCATATGATTGCCTATGAGTAGATCCCATATAACGACGTGTGGTCGAATAAGTAGGATGTGATGTTAATGATTGTACTGCTAGAGCTTCTTCTTTCAATTTACCTACTGCGTCCTGGAATCTTTCTCTGAACAGGTTATCTCCTGTACATGGGAGGTTTGTTAGTTTCTCGTGCAAGTCTTCACGTATTGAACTTGAACGTAACCATGCTAGTCTGCGGGCTGCAATGGCTGTTGCTGATGCCCTGGATGATGTTTCATGTGCTTCGTAGATTGACCTCAAAAGGTGTCGAGAACACTCTTCCATGTCATGAAGAGGCGGCGGTATCTGATCCGCCATTGAGGAAAGCATACCCTTCATAGCTTGCATGCACTCATATAGGTATTGTACCATGTAGAATTGATGTTGCATAATTCATGCAGTCAACATCGAGTTATGGTATATTTTTCTGCCAAACTCATCTAAATATTTGTTGTCTTTCCCTGGTGGGTAAGAGGAATGCGACTTTGTTTTCTTGAATCTTTGCATCGCCGACTCTACTACAATTGAAGCGTGAGATAATTGTGGTAGAGTGTACAGTGATGCTTTTCTCATATGAAATTTTATGTCTGTTTTCCTGGAAACGGCTGCAATTGCATAAGGCGCATCCCAGAACTTTTGTAAGACTGAATGCAGGAGATCTTGTGGTGGAAGAGATGTTGGTTCCCCTGGAGTATCAAAAATCTTTAGAAGCCCAAGGGTTTCTGCTCTAGGGTCTGCTTCTTTTTGGACCTCTAGATGCAGTATTGTACCCAATTTTTCTAGGAATTTTGGGTATGTCAGGTCTTCCGGAGGGGAGTACGGTTCCTGAGGTTGTTCCTGCGAATCCGACGGGAATCCCGTAGATGATGATGGGGATGTTTGTATTGAAGGAGAATCAAAAGATGTATCCTGTGTATGAGTTGGCGAGGCTGGTCGGTTTATTATGGGAGATGTCGGCGGTTCTACCGACGGCTCTCTATTAAGCTGTGTTTTGTGTTCCAGAGAACTGTCATCAGCAATATTAGTCATTTTGAATGATGACTGAAGCGTTTCATAAAAACCTGCTAAAGACTGAGACAATTGATAAAATGCCTCTTTTGTATGAGGGGGCATTGTCATACGACCATCTGGTTCTCGTGAGACACCTGCTTTAAGGTGCATTGAGTTATTTTGAGGTGAAGTATTAGGTACCTTTTTGTCGTTTTTTATTTTATTGACTGATATGTTCCTCGAATCTTCTGAATCTGTAGAAGTGCTAGAGGAAACAACCTGTATTACCTCTTTGTGAGAAGGTATTGGAAGGTAGTCTATGAGATGATTTAGAAGTCGAAGGGCTTATTTCCCATGTAGCACTCCTCTTTGCCAATTTTTTATGGTGAGAGTGTCTTGAGTGCTTATGATAATAGTTAGACGATGAGTCTGTATGACTTCTACGTGATGTAACTTCTGTGGTATCAGCTCCAGAAGAAGAGCTTTGTGAAGGGTAACATCGTCATTCCAACTCATTCTGTAATACCTGAGGTGAGTAATTATGCCTTTTATGCGCAGATTTAGATCTATGTGCGGATTTATGTTCATGCGCGGATGTAGATTTATGCGTGTATCTTTCTGTTCCTGTGCGCGCAAGGGTTATCGGCGCAGATGTCTTCGGCGCCGTGCACATAGATTTCACTGGAGTCGGCGCCGTACGCACAGATTTCAACGGCGCCGTGCGCATATTTGATCTGCGCTGTGGCTTCTTCTGCGCCGTGCGCGCCGGTTCGGTCAGGTTGTGCGCCGATCCCTCTCCCGGCGCCGATACATTTTTACGCGCAGACGGCGCCTTAGGCGCAGAAGGTGTCGGCGCTGAGGTTTCTGGCGCCGATATGGTACGTTGCGGCTCTACAGGCTCTGTGGATTTCTTAGAATCCATTGGCCTTCGTCGTTTTGCATTCTCCTTACCTCCGAGAATGGAGGATTGGGGATCCGACAACAAAGTTCTCTTTTTTGATGGAGCCGATGAAGTCAGTGGGCCAGGCGATGAATGAGCCTCTGATGGGTCCCTTGAGGCAAAAAGTTCCTGAAGCCTATAGGCCCTTTATTTTAGTGCTCTAGGTGACATCCTAGAGCAAAAGTCACAATCTTCCCGATTGTGATCTGGTCCTAGGCATCTGTAACATCGGTCGTGTCCGTCCGTGACTGACATTACTTTGCCACAACGACAGGGTTTAAACCCCGATTTTGACATTTTATTTTATTTTTTATTTTTTTAACGCTGAGGCGAGAACAGCTCCGCGTGCGATCCCGCTTGCATAAAAACAGACTGAGGACATTCCGTTACTTTCCTGCGCGGGAACACTCGCGCAGCCGCAGAGAGCAAAGCTCTGTTCTCTGCTTTGAAAAGCTCCGCCTCCCGGGCCTGATTGACAGATCCCATGACAGCATGGCTAATACAGCCCTACTATCGACGGGAAAAATTCATTTCGTACAACAGAAACAGTTTGATTCTACATCCAGGAGTATGCAGATCAGCTCAGTTACTGTGATTGGACATGGATGGGTTCTGTGTAACTTAAGGGCTTTGTTAAGGCGATTTTTTTTAACCAGAGCTAATATGGGTTTCCTATGACAGAGTGTGAAGATCTATACAATCAAATCTTTTTTTTTTTTATTCTTATACTATTTACTTTTGGAATATTTCTATAATTGTTCTTTCATGATGAAAGTGTAGATAGACTGTGTTACATAGATCAGTGAAACAAACTCCTATTTTTAATACATTTAGATTTGTATTTTTCAGACAATAGAATGTGAAAAATGTACTAGGGTGTGAAGACTTTTACAAGGCACTGCATGTACATGTACATTTGTTAACCAGGAAAGCTGGATGAAGAGACAGTGTTTTAATTTGAGTTTTGAGTATTGGTGGGGCATATAGAACATACTAAATGAAAACAGCACGATTACATTATAACACTTGTGGCCACAGCTAATGAAAAATTTACAAACATGCTGGGTCATTTATCAAGCTGCATTAAGCCATCGTTGAGCTATAGTATTTAAATAATCATTAAGCAATACCAGAATAATTATGCAAATTTATTTATGTAACAGCTTTTTTATACCGATATTCATGGGAACATCATATCGGTTTACATAGAACTATGAGAAAGAAAAGAAATACAGATAACAGGGCGGGGGGAGAGGGAGTAAAACGAAACAGCAAGAGGGGGGGTAATCAACAAGGCAAAAGGCATCAGGTGCAAATGATTAGATATTTCCAAGTAACAAGTCATAGTAACATATAATAATAACATAAGATATTTCCAAGTAACAAGTAATAATAACATAATAAGTAAGGTAGTATAGTATAATAAATAACATATGAGTAATATAACATGGTAGCATGACTGGGAGAAAAATGGGGGGACCTATGCTGGATATGCTTGCTTAAAGAGCCAGGTCTTTAGCTTTTTCCTAAATTTGAATGAGCAGGGCTCAGTGCGGAGTTCAGTGGGTAGAGAGTTCCAATGGGTGGGACCTGCAATAGAAAGAGCTCGCTCCCTCGTGGAAATGAGATGTGCATTCTTGAGGGAGGGGGTGTAAAAGGTACCTTTGAGAATTGTTCTAGTGCGACGGTTGTGGTGGATGAAACGAAGTGGCTCTTCAAGCCAATTGGAGTTGTGGTTGTATATGGTTTTGTGGATAATGGTAAGAGTTTTGTAAAGGATGTGTAAGGGTATGGGGAACCAATGAAGTTCTTTAAGGACAGGGGTTATGTGGTCAGATTTGCGGGATTTTGTGAGGATTCTGGCTACCGCATTCTGTAATATTTGAAGTGGTTTGATGGTGGCATACGGGAGGCCCAGAAGTAGGGAGTTACAGTAATCCATTTTTGGGCAAATGGTTGCTTCTATGACTGTGCAGAGATCATGTGTACGGAGTAGAGGTTTGAGTTTTTTCATAACATGGAGCTTATAGAAACCTTCTTTTAGTACTGTGTTAATATGTTTTTTGAAATTTAGTTGCTGATCAATCATGACACCAAGATCACATACAAAGGGCTGTGTAGAGATCAGTTTGAAAGAGGGGTCGGTTGCGAGGGAAAGCTTAGGGTTCTGGTGATTAGATATTTTTATTTATTTATTTATTTTTATTTGCTGACATTCGATCTGAGATATCACATCGGTTTACATTCAGGAACTGTAGGTATTTCCCTATCCCCAGCGGGCTTACAATCTAAGTTTGTACCCGAGGCAATGGAGGGTATAGTGACTTGCCCAAGGTCACAAGGAGCAACAGCGGGACTCGAACCCTAGTCTCCTGGTTCGTAGCCCACTGCTCTAACCACTAAGCTATTCTGTTCTGTTTTTGTAGTGTTAAGTGATAAGTGGAGATTCGTGAGAAGGGTGTTTATGGAGGAAAGGACAGTTCTACCAGAATTTTAGTGATTTGGTGATGGATTCTTGTATTGGTATGAGGACTTGGACATCATCAGTGTATATGAGAAATTTAAGGCCGAGGTCAGAGAGGAGTTGGCAGAGGGGTAACAGGTATATATTGAAAAAGGTGGAGGAAAGTGAGGAGCCTTGCGGGACACCTTGGCTGAGGGGGGATATATGAGGATTCAGAATTTCCTATTTTTACAGTGTATTGTCTATTGGCGAGGTAGGATTTAAACCAGAGGTGGGCTGCACCTGAAATGCCTATGTCAGATAGGCGAGAGAGGAGGAGGTTGTGGCTTATAGTGTCGAACGCTGCGGAGATGTCAAGGAGGGCTAGGATGTAACATTGACCTTGATGTAGGCCTTTGAGGAGGGTGTCTGTGAGGGCGAGTAAAAGAATTTCCATGTTGAAATGCTTACGGAAACCAAATTGGTACGGGTGCAGTATATTGTGGTTGTCAAGGTAATCCGTGAGTTGGTAGTTAACCACCTTTTCCATAATTTTAGCAATAAAGGGAAGATTAGAGATAGGACGGTAGTTGGATGGATCATTAGGGTCAAGGGTAGGTTTTTTGAGGAGGGGTTTGATACAGTGTATTTTAGTGTGTCAGGGACTTTGCCAAGCGAGAGGGAGCAGTTAATTATATTGGCTATGGGTTTGGCAATGATATTAGGAATGGTTAACAGTGCTTTGGTGGGGATGGTATCAGAGGGGTGAATTGCTGGTTTGCTTTTTTTTTTTAAGTATAGATTCGACTTCCTTAGAAGAGGTAAGATCGAGAGAATCAAGGCTGGTGTTGGCAATTTTTGGGAGTGGGTTCACGGGTGTAGAGGTGGTGGGGAAACGGAGGAGGATATTTGCTATTTTGTCATGAAAGAAGTGGGCGAGTTCTTCACTCTTACTTTTGGCTTCTTCATCTGTGATTGGGTGGGGGGCAGATTTAGTTGAGGTCTGCAACGTAAGAAAATAGCACTTTAGCATTGAACTTGTATTCGTGACTTTTCGTTGCATAGTAGTCACATTTCATCTTGAGAGTGGAGTGTCTGTAATTGTGGAGGGCCGATTTGTATATGGAGGTTTCTTGAGGGGTAGGATCTTTGCGCCAAATTCTCTCTTTCTGTCTGAGGTCAATTTTCATTCTTTTTAGCTCAGGGTGTACCAGGGTTTTTTGGTTTTTGAGCTTGGTGTAGCTCTTTGCTAATGAGAGGACATATTTCATTGGCAATTTCATTAGTGAGATTATTCCATGAGGCGAGTGCTGCATCAGGGGTGGAGCAGTCTAGATCGTTGAGGGAGTTGGATAGTGAAGAGATCAGATCCTCTGTGGGGCAGGGTTTTCTGAATATAATGGTGTTGCTGTGTGATGGGTTGTGCGTAGTTGGAGACTTTAAAGTAGGAGGGCATTTATAAGTGAGTTGTCTGACCAAGGTACAGGTGGGTGAGTTAGGGGAGTGAATGCAAGGGTTAACAAAGATAAGGTCGAGTGTGTGACCTGCTTTATGAGTAGGGGATGTGATGAGTTGTCTAAAGCCGATGGCATAAAGTGAGTTGAGTAATGTTTCACAGGAGGAAGAGAGAGGGATGGCGTCTACATGGAGATTGAAGTCTCCTAAGATGATGGCTGGCAGGGCCAGTGCAAGGGTATTAGGCGCCCTAGGCTAAACGTCAGCTCTGCTGGTCCCCGCCTCCACACACAATTAACTTACATTGTGCATTAATGTAAATACTGAAGTCTATATTTATAATCGAACATTTATTTGACATGAAAAGGCAAATGATAATGTACTATAACTAAACCAATCTAGCTTCAGGCAGAATACTGTAGATATTCAACAAAATAGTGGTACATTCTATATGATTTTTATGATTTTAGTTTTTTATGCCTTCTAGAATTTTTATATTTTGTTTTAAAATTATTTAATGTTTTATTGTGTATTTTATGTTTGGAATGTTCAATTGTTTTATGAAACTCCGATTTAATTTTATGCCATGTAAACCGTCGACAGTATAGAAAATCTTATAAATAAATAAAAATAAATAAACATAAACCAAGGCTATACTTGTTGCTCAAACACAACAGAACAATTTACAGTATGGAACAGTCAACAGGACAAAAAATATAGAATATTCAATCCAATTGTAAACAATGTGTGCTACACTTTATACAGGATCTGTATTAGAAAGACTACACTTTAGAATTTTACTTTCCTTGCTTTCATTTTAGCAAATGTAGAAATAAGTTTCTGCAAGTCACCACTGGCCACAGAAACAGGAAGGGTTAAGAGGATGCAGAGGGCAAGAAATATGTTAGGGAAATTATCTGTGAGTTTGTCTGCATCTAAAATTCAAATCATCTTGTGGTGATGAGCTCTTCTGAATTCATCTTGCAATGGCTTGCAATTCACTGCACATAAAAGAAGAAATTCTCCAATTTCAAACACTGTTCCAGAATTTCTTTTGATGTACTAATCTGCAAACTGTGAATATTGTAGAGCAGGGGTCGGGAACCTTTTTGGCTGAGAGAGCCATGAGCGCCACATATTTTAAAATGTAATTCCATGAGAGCCATACTAAATTAATTTACTACAACCCCCCACCCTCCTGACCCCCCCCCCCACAAGACCTGCCAAATTAATTTACTACAACCCCCCCCCCCCCCCCCAAGACCTGCCAAAAGTCCCTGATGGTCCAGCGGGGGTCCAGGGCTCGCAGACAAATCTTTAATAAAAAAGTAAAAATCTAACAAAAACCTCCACCCTCTTGATGCCCCCCAATACCTCCAAAATTAATTTACTACAATCCCCCCATCCTCCTGACCCCCCCAAGACCTGCCAAAAGTCTCTGGTGGTCCAGCGGGAGTCCAGGGCTCGCAGACAAATCTTTAATAAAAAAAAAGTCACTCTCTCCTCCCTCCTTCACCCAGTTACTCTCTCCTCCCTCCCCTCAGTCACTCCCCACCGCCGCTACTGCTTCTCGCCGCTGCTACTACACCTTGCCGCCGCCGCCGCTGTTGCTACTCCTCGCCGCTGCCGCCGCCGCCGCTGCTACTCGCCGCCGCTGCTGCCGCTGCTACTCCTCGCCGCCGCCGCTGCTATTCCCCGCTGCCACTGCTACTGCTCCAGCGCCATTTTGTTTTTGCAGGCACGCACTGCTCTGACCGACGTGCTCGCCCACGCATGCGCCGTAGAGCTGCTCTCTACGGCGCATTTGCGGGCCGTCGGTCAGAGCCCAGATGGAGCAGACGGAAGATCTCGGGGGGGTTCCCTTCCCTTCCCTTCTCTCCCTCCCGCGCGCCGCCGCCACTGCTCCTCGCTGCCGCCCCTCGCCGCCACCGACGCTACTGCTCCTTGTGCCATAAGCCCATGTTTGATTTGTGTGCGAGCCAGATGCAGCCATCGAAAGAGCCACACCTGGCTCGCGAGCCATTGGTTCTCGACCCCTATTGTAGAGGAAGCCAAACCCAGAACTAATTTCATGCATCTGTGTGAATCTTTCCGCAACTGATTGTATTGCTGTATCAAGGACTGCAAAATAAAAATTCACTTTGAAATTTTCTTCAGCACTCCGAATAGGGTTATCATCGGCTTCATATATGAACTGCTTTTTTTTTTTTTTTTCCTAATCCGGACTGGATCTGGTTCAAAGCTTACTGGTATCTCCAACTCCTCAGCAAGTTCACGTGCATTTACCAGTGTTTTCGCAAACCCTTCATCACACCTGCAGTCTAAAAGAAATTTCTTGATTCCACTCAGTTGCTTAATGGCATTGTGTATGTCAAATTCCTTCATTTGAAGTTGTTTGCTAGTGATATTGACTAAAAATGGATGCTATGCCACACAACAAGAGAAACCACAAACTTGAAGCATGAAATACTTTTTGCAAGAGCATGTGCCTCTACCCGCGAGGTATTGCCAGATGATCCTGTTAGGGTAGGCTTGACAGCAATTTCAGTTAGTGCATCATAGATATCACCTAGTTGATAGCGAAAAGGTTTCAGTGCATGAAATCGACTTTCCCATCTTGTTTCACTCAATGGTTTCACTGTAAGAGCAGGCACATGGCGCATTAGAACTTCCCAAAGACTTGTTGAAGCAGAGAAATATACATAAACATTTTATACTAGGCTAAAGAAAGCCATTGCTTCCAAGCAACATTTAGCAGCGTCACTAACAACGACATTCAAAGAATGTGCACTGCAAGGAACAAATAAAGCCCGTGGATTAATGTCCAAAATTCTTTGTTGTACACCATTTTCTTTCCCTTTCATATTGCTTCCATTATCATAGCCTTGACCACGTAAGTTTTCAATAGGAAATAACATATCTTCTAACTGGTGAAGGACAGTGTCTGCCATTACAGCACCAGTGGTCTCCTGGAGTGGCACAAATCCCATGAAATGTTCCTTTATGCTTACAGGTTGAGAATTATCAGGGTCTGAAGCAATGTCCACAAAGCGAAGGATCATGGTCATTTGTTCAACATGTCCTACATCTGCTGTACAATCTAAAATGATTGAAAAGTACTTGGCAGCATGAGCAGATTTTAGAATTTCTTCTTCCCCGCACGTACCCGGATCAGTCCAGACAGTGGGTTATATCCCCCGACCAGCAGATGGAGTCAGAACAGACTTTGAGAGCGTCAGCATATAGAGTGGTGCACCCTCTGCTGGAGCTCAGTATTCTTCTGACTCCAGCAGATGTGAGTGGGGGGATCCACTAGCTCCCCCAGATTGACAGGGTTTCTTCATTTATGGTTATTTCTTTCTTTTTCTCCACAGTATTTCCCTGTCTTATGTTTCTCTTCATTTTGGATCCTTAAAATTCAAAAAAAAAAAAAAGACTTTTCAATTTTTGAGGAGGCGTGTGTCTCTGGCTCTGCCTTCTCTATTCTGGACTCCTTTCCTCTTCCGTTGGGGTAAGTGGAAGTTTTTTTGAGTTTCTTTCTCCACAGGTTTGCTTCTTTTTGGTGGTGCCCCGTGGATGCCGGTGGTTCCGGCCACTCCACGCGTCGTTTGTGGGTCCCGCGGTTCGCAAGCTCTGCCCGCGGGTGTGTGCTCAACTGAAACGGGGGTTTTCCCCCGCAGTTCCTGGACCCCTTCGGCGGGTTGTTAGGGCCATTCCAGGCCCCCCCCGCGGCACTAGCTCGTTTTTGGCCCCCCCCCCCCCCCCCGAGGCTTTTTTTCCCGGTGCTGACATGCCGCGTTCCTCGAGGTGTGAGGCCTGCGGCGAACCGGGGAATCAATTTCTGAGGGAGGGGCTTTGTGAGCGGTGCTTCCCCGACGGGGAAGGCATCCTGCAGTCCTCCGGTGCGATTTCGGACCTGCCTCCTCCTCAGCCCGGGCGGCGCGGGCCGGCCACGACGCTGCCTTTGGCGGGAACGGCGGCCATTTTAGGGGGACAGCGTGAGACGGACTCGCTCCCAGATGCAGACAGGATTGGTTGCACTGGCTCTCAACAGGATTTGCCCCCGGCGGGGAGTTTGCCCGACCGGGGCTCCCAGGACGGTCCCCCCCCAGGGATTCCAATCAGCTCCCCGTTTTTCTCACCTGATTTTATTCTGGCAATGCACATTGCTTATTTGCAGGGTATGGGAGCACAGGCGCCAAATCCCCTGGGGGCCCCTCCCCCCAAGGTTCCTAAACTTGCTGTTGGTCTCACCGCCTCGCCCGTTACGCCTGGATCCCTGCCGGGTCCTTCTCCCGTGCCACCCCGGTGTACCACGGGGGCGGCTTCGCCGGTGAGAGACGACTCCCCGGAACCCCCGGAGGCACATCCGGATGGACATACGGAGGGGACGACCCTCGAGCCCTATGGATTTTTCAAAAAGAAGAGCTGGATGAACTCATCCACCATATTATTCAGGAGCTGGACCTCGACCCACCTCCAGATCCGCCAATCCCTGTGGCTCCTGCCGTCGCCACCTCTTCTCGTAAAAGGGATCCAGTACTTTCCGCCCTCCGTCCTAGGGCAAGGGCTTTCCCTATCCATGAGTCCTTCCTACAGCTTCTCACCAGAGAGTGGGACACTCCCGAGGCGTCCTTGAAAGTCACACGCGCCATGGAAAAGCTATACCCGCTCCCTGAGGATTTTTTTGGATCTTATCAAGGTGCCCAAGGTGGATTCAGCGGTGTCGGCAGTGACCAAGAGGACGACCATCCCAGTCACGGGTGGAACGGTCCTGCGGGATACGCAGGACCGTAAACTAGAAACCTTCCTCAAGAGGGTCTTCGAAGTCTCCGCCCTAGGTATGAGGGCCGTGATGTGCAGTTCGCTCGCGCAAAGGGCCAGCTTACTCTGGGTACAGCAGCTTCTCACCTCTCAGGAGTTGCCCCCCGAAGAGGCCGCCCAGGCGGACCGTCTGGAATCTGCCATAGCATACGGGGCGGACGCCTTGTATGATCTCTTTCGCGTAATGGCACGGTCCATGGTTTCGGTTGTAGCAGCCCGACGGCTCTTGTGGCTTCGCAACTGGGCGGCGGATGCTTCCTCCAAGTCGAGCCTTGGCTCCCTCCCCTTTCGGGGGAAGTTTTTATTTGGAGAGGACCTGGATCAGATCATCAAGTCACTGGGGGAAAATTCGGTGCCTCAGCTGCCGGAGGATAGACAGCGTTCCTTCAGCTCATTTTCTTCCGGTAGAACCAGGGCCAGGGCACAGCGACATTATAGGTCTTACCGGCAGTCCGGTTCCCGGACACAGCCGACAAGATCCCAGCCTTGGTCTCGTTCTTTTCGTGGGCGGAGGCCCGCGAGAGAGGGTCCAGGGCAGGGAAATCTGCCCAAAAAGTCCTCCCAATGATGCCAAAGGAGCCCACTTCTCACCTCCCCGGATCGGAGGCCGCCTCATGGACTTCTACAAGGAGTGGGCAGTTATCTCCACGGACCAGTGGGTGCTAGACACCATAAGAGATGGTTACGCCTTGGAGTTTGTCCGCCCCCCGAGGGACCGGTTCATCTTCTCCCCCTGCGGTTCGGATCTCAAGAGGATAGCGGTTCAACAAACACTAGACCGACTGCAGGAAATAGGGGCCATCGTTCCCGTCCCCTTCGACGAGGTGGGCTTGGGCCACTATTCCATTTACTTCATCGTTCCCAAAAAGGACGGTTCCTTTCGGCCCATCCTGGACTTGAAGGAGGTAAACAAGGCCCTCAGGGTCAGCCGGTTCCGCATGGAGACTCTTCGATCAGTGATTGCCGCAGTGCACAAGGGAGAATTCCTCGCTTCACTGGATCTCTCGGAAGCATACTTGCACATTCCCATCCTGCCGGCTCACCGGCGGTATCTTTGCTTCAAGATTCTCGGTCAACACTTTCAGTTCAAGGCGCTTCCCTTCGGTTTGGCGACCGCACCTCGGACCTTCACAAAGATCATGGTAGTGGTGGCGGCGGCCCTCCGCAAGGAGGGTATCCTAGTACATCCGTACCTAGACGACTGGCTGATTCGAGCGAAGTCCTTCTCAAATGGTCAGACCTCAGTGGCCAGAGTAGTACAATTCTTACGCTCTCTGGGCTGGGTGGTGAACCTTCCAAAGAGTTCCCTTGTGCCCTCGCAACACCTGGATTTCTTAGGAGCGAGCTTCGATACCCGGCGGGGTATGGTGTTCCTGCGCCAGGACAAGGCGCAAGCCCTGAGGGAACATGTGTCTCGGTTTTCGGCTTTGGAAGAACCAACCGCCTGGAATTATCTGCAGCTCCTGGGAGTAATGGCCTCCACCATCGACATGGTACCCTGGGCGTTTGCACACCTGTGTCCACTGCAGGCGTCCCTGCTATCCCGTTGGAAACCAGTCTCCCAGGAGTATCAGGTGATCCTGCCGCTTCCACCATTAGCCAGGAAAAGCCTGGATTGGTGGCTTGTCCCCTCGCATCTGGCTCGGGGAGTCTCGCTCGAGGTTCCCAATTGGGTGGTGGTGACCACCGATGCCAGCCTCGCGGGATTGGGCGCCATCTGCGAAAGAAGCGCCACGCAGGGGACTTGGACGCCAGAGGAAGCAAAGTGGCCGATCAATCGCCTGGAAACGAGAGCCGTGCGTTTCGCTCCCCAGCGTTTTCTTCCCCTGGTGCGACACAGAGAGGTGAGGATCCTCTCGGACAACACCACCACCGTGGCCTACATCAATCGTCAAGGGGGGACAAGAAGCAAGCATGTCTCCCTCGAGTCAACTCCCCTGATGGAGTGGGCGGAGAGCAATCTCGTCCGGATAGCGGCCTCTCACATCGCCGGGGTGGACAACGTTCAGGCGGACTTCCTGAGTCGTCAACAGCTAGACCCCGGCGAGTGGGTTCTCTCCGACGAGGCAATGCATCTCATCGTCCGTCGTTGGGGGACTCCACGCCTCGATCTAATGGCGACCTTTCTCAACGCCAAGGCTCCACGCTTCTTCAGCCGCAGAAGAGAGTGCGGCGCGGAGGGGGTGGATGCCCTCGCCCTTCCGTGGCCGTCGGATCAACTGCTCTATGTGTTTCCTCCTTGGCCTCTGGTCGGCAAGGTTCTCCGTAGGTTGGAACATCATCGAGGGACTGTAATTCTCGTCGCCCCGGAATGGCCCCGTCGGCCATGGTTCACAGATCTACTTCAGATGACGGTGGACGGCCCACTTCGCCTGTCCCATCTTCCTCATCTTCTGAGTCAGGGGCCGGTATTTTTCGAGCAGGCAGAACTCTTCTGTCTTGCGGCCTGGCTTTTGAACAGCGCCGTCTCTGCCACAGAGGCTACCCGGAGACAGTGATCTCAACAATGCTTCGTTCCCTCAAGCCTTCGACCTCCGTCGCTTACGTTCGAGTTTGGAAGGTCTTCGAAGCCTGGTGCTCCGACCGCGGGGTCCAAACCATGGAGGCGACTGTCCCGCTGATCCTTCATTTCCTACAGGATGGTCTGGTTAAGGGTTTCGCCTATAATTCGCTCCGGGTTCAGGTGGCGGCCTTGCATGTCTTGGTACAGAAGGACTGCTCTCTACCCCTTCAGCCGGATATCGCACGTTTTCTGAAGGGTGCCAAACACCTACGGCCACCGGTCAGGGATCCTTTCCCTTCTTGGAGCCTCAACTTGGTGCTGCGAATGCTGTCGGGCCCTCCTTTTGAACCCCTGAGGGGGTCTTCCCTCAAGGACCTGACCCTCAAGACGGTTTTCCTGGTAGCCATCTCTTCTGCTCGCCGGATCTCAGAGCTCCAAGCCTTGTCCTGCCGGGACCCTTATCTGCGTTTCTCCAGGGTTTCCCTTCGTACGGTGCCATCCTTCCTACCAAAGGTGGTCTCGGCCTTCCACGACAATCAAACGGTGGAGCTTCCAGCGTTCGCTCCAGAGGAACCCCGGTCTCTCCGGCTCCTGGACGTCAAGCGTGTGCTGCTCCATTACCTGGAGGTTACCAATGACTTCCGGGTATCCGATCATTTGTTTGTCCTCTGGTCAGGACCGAGGAGAGGTTCTCAGGCATCCAAGACGACTATTGCGCGCTGGATAAAGGATGCCATCTCATCGGCTTACATTGCGGCGGGGCGGGTGCCGCCTCGCAGCGTGTCGGCTCATTCCACGCGATCCCAAGCGGCGTCCTGGGCGGAATCTCGCTCCGTTTCCTCCCAGGAAATCTGCCGTGCAGCGACGTGGAAGTCGTTGCACACTTTTTCCAGACATTACAGACTACACCTGGCGCCTCAGTACACGGGTTCTTTTGGCGATCAAGTTCTCCGAGCAGGTCTCTCAGGACCCCACCCGGTTTAGGGAAGCTTGGGTACATCCCACTGTCTGGACTGATCCAGGTACGTACAGGGAAAAGAAAATTATTCCTTACCTGCTAATTTTTGTTCCTGTAGTACCATGGATCAGTCCAGACGCCCGCCACTAGGGGTTTCATTAGGTCCTGCTCGGATTCTTCCAGGTAACTTTCATTCTGTTTGTCTCTGATTATTGTTACTGTTCACAGCTCCTCACAAGTTGACTGTTGGTGGTCCCGTTGACCGTTTGTTTACTTATATCTTTCTCTGTTCCTTTTTGGGGACGGATCTGGATCCAAAATGTTGTGTTTTGCTTTTGGGCTTTGCTATGCGTAATACTGAGCTCCAGCAGAGGGTGCACTACTCTATATGCTGACGCTCTCAAACTCTGTTCTGACTCCATCTGCTGGTCGGGGGATATAACCCACTGTCTAGACCAGACCTGGGCAAGGGGCGGCCCGCGGGCTGAATCTGGCCCGCCTACTGTCTGTGACCGGCCCGCCCACTGCTGAGAGCAGACGGAGAATGAGGCACGCTGCCTTCCCTCTGCAAGGGAAGGCAGCGTGCTTCATTCTCCGCTCCCTCGCTCCCCGATTGGCCCCAATCGGGGAGCGAGGGAGCGGAGAATGAACTGTTTTTTTTACAGCGTTCGGTGGGGGGGGAGGGAGTGACTCCAGCGAAGACACGCTGCCCGATTGGCCGGTGCTGGGCAAGCCTTGTCCAGCACCGGCCAATCGGGCAGCGTGTCTTCGCTCGAGTTTCTTTCCTACCTACCTACCAGTTCCGCCTTTCGTGGTCTTTTTCAGGGCTCCCCAACCACCGGTCCGCGGGAGTTTTTTGCTGGTCCACGGCGCGCGCTCCCGTTCTCTCCCGCTGCCGTTGCCGCTGGGCTGTCAGCACGTTCAAGCCCAGTGGGAACGGCAGCAGTGTTAGAAGCTGTGGTACCCGCGGCTGGCCTTTTCTTCTTCCCGCGCCTGCACCCCCCCTCCCGTGACCCGGAACAGGAAGTGATACACGGAGCGGTGCGCGGGAAGGAGAAAGAGCCATGCCGCGTCGGCTGCAGCGTCGGTCCCCGAGCAATCGAAGCAGCCGTAATCGAGAAAGGAGTCAGCAGCATGAGCCTCCCGTGGCCGATGGGATTCTTCTTTCTTGGCCTGCGGGGGCTGCTGCAGCTCCCATTTGTGCTCCGGTGGGGGGGAGAGGAAGTGAGAAAGAGAGAGAAGCAGCCAGCAGCCTGGGTGTGATTGACTGGTCAGAGAGCTGATGTGTGTGTGTATGTGAGAGACAATGAAAGTGATGACTGATGTGTATGTGAGTGTGAGAGACATTAGTCAGGGAGGTGACTGATGTGTGTGTGTGTGAGAGAGAAAAAGCATGGAAGTGAGAAGTCTGGGTATGTGGGAAAGCATGAGCGTAAGAAGCCTGGTGTTGTGGGAGTGAGAAACCTGGGTGAGTGTGCATGCATGAGAGAGAGAAAATGCTTGGTAAGGTGACGGTGTGTGTGAGAGAAAAAGACTGGTGTGTGTGAATGTGAGAGAATGTGATTCAGGGAATGAGAAGCCTGTGCACGTGGAGAGTGAGCATGGAAATGAGAGAGACTGGTGTGTGTGTAACAGAGAGAAAGTGATTATGGGAATGAGAAGCCTGTGCATGTGAAGAGAGTGAGCATGAGAGTGAGAAACCTGGGTGTGTGTGAGACAGCATGGGAGTGGGAAGCCTGTGTGTGTGTGTGTGTGTGCATGCATGAGAGCGAGAGACTGGTTGGTAAGGTGACTGTGTGTGTGAGAGAAAGAGACTGGTGTGTGTGAATGTGAGAGAAAGAATGTGATTCAGAGAATGAGAAGCCTGTGCAGTGGAGAGCGAGCATGGAAATGAGAGAGAGACTGGTGTGTGTGTAACAGAGAGAAAGGGATTATGGGAATGAGAAGCCTGTGCATGTGAAGAGAGTGAGCATGAGAGTGAGAAACCTGGGTGTGTGTGAGACAGCATGGGAGGGAGAAGCCTGTATATCTGAAAGAGAACTTGGGAGTGGGAAGCCTGTGTGTGTGTGTGTATGCATGAGTGAGATCAGGTGACTGGTGTGTGTGTGTGTGAGAGAGAGAGAGAAATAAAGTGATTATGGGAATGAGAAGCCTGTGCATGTGAAGAGTGAGCATGGGAGTGAGAAACCTGGGTGTGTGTGAGACACATCATGGGAGGGAGAAGCCTGTATATCTGAAAGAGAACATGGGAGTGAGAGACTGGTGAGTGTGTGTGTGTGTGTGTGTGTGTGTGTGTGAGAGAGAGAAAGAAAGTGATTATGGGAATGAGAAGCCTGTGCATGTGGAGAGAACAAGCATGGGAGTGAGAGACTGGTGAGTGAGTGTGTGGGTGTGTGTGTGTGTGAGAGAGAGAGAGAGACAGAGAAAGTGATTATGAGAGTGAGAAGCCCATATATGTAAGAAGAACACGGGAGTGGGAAGCCTGTGTGTGTGTGTGTATGGCATGAGAGAAACTGTTCAGGAAGGTGACTGGTGTGTGTGCCAAAGACTGTTTGGGAGATGATTGGTGTGTGAGAGACAGAAACTGGTCATGGGGGCATGACTGGTATGGTGTGTATGTGAGAGACATGGGCACTAAGGAAGAGGACCATAAGTATAGAGCTTAGCTTCTACTGCTGCTTCTGGTGTGTGCCACGGCCTGCAGGGAAGGGGAGTAGGAGAGCTGCTGGAGGGGGTAAGTAAAAATGGCTTTAAGTTTATTTTTCTTGACTGCCATTTTAATTGTGTGATGTCTGCTTTTTTGAAATATTTTATTGGTGTTTGGAGAATGTTTAATAGTTTTTATGAGTTTTTAATTGTTGGATGTTATTCTGTTCATAGCTGTTTTGAAACATTTATTCTGCTTATTAGTATAGTTTTACAATTATTTCTGTGTGGGGATCTATAGCTGCTTGCTATTCTGTTTTCCTAATAAGAGGTGTATTGGTTTTTAGGACCTGATTTAATATTTGTGGTGTTGCCTTTTCATAGATAGGGTTGCTCCTGTTTTGTATTCCATAATACAGGTGTAACTGTGTGTGGATTAGTTTATGTGCATTACTACAGATCCTGGGAGTATGTTAGGTCGGTTCTGTGTCTGTTACCGAGATGAGATATTTTGCTAGCATGTAAGCGTTTGTATCGGTCTTATTTGTTGTGTTTTCTCAGAGGACATGCATTGGTGGTAAACTGCTGTCTTTTCATAAGTAGGGCTATTGAGAACTGAGTTAATTATATTAGTCCGGCCCTCTAAAACCATCCCAATTTCTCATGCGGCCCCATGGGAAAATTAATTGCCCACCCCTGGTCTAGACTGATCCATGGTACTACAGGAACGAAAATTAGCAGGTAAGGAATAATTTTCTTTTTGATAACATTGGATAAAAGCTGAATCAGTTTATTTTGTATATCTTTGCCAAGGTAGTGGACATGTGTCTCAACATTTCTTATCTTACGAAGATGTTCATCCATAAGTGGATCAAACAAAGCTAGATATTCTACAAATTTCAGGAAGTTTCCATTGCCAGGTGTGTGCAGTCTTTCATGTGTTCCCCGGAAGGCCAGATTTTGCACACCAAGAACTCTCACCATAGAAACTTAGAAATGACGGCAGAAGACCAAAATGCCCATCCAGTCTGCCCAGCAAGCTACGTAATTTATCCCTTTTTTTTTTCTTTTTTCTCTCTCCCACCTGTTACTATTGGCTTCCAGTACCCTCCAGCCTTAATTCCCCTCCACCCCACCACCAATGTAGAGAGCAGCGCCGGATCTGCATCCAAGTGAACATCCAGCTCAATTAGGGGTAGCAACTGCTGCAACAAGCAGGCCACACCCCTGCCCCATACTCTTACCCACCAAAGCAATCAGTCATTCCAAGATTTGCTGCCAATACTTTTCTTGTTGTTTGATGAGACGCAAATTTTCTTCATCAATTGTTTTTATGTTTTTCAATCGCATTTCAAGTCCCTTCCACTTCTGAAAGTTCTCCAAATATGTTCACCACTTCTCTCGTGCAAAGCTAGAATTGCAGATATGTTCTTCCAATCTTTGGAACCTTTCTTAGCAAGAGATGATGCACCAGTGTTAATGGTAAACAGCATGCAACAAAAGCAAAACACAGAGTCCTCTGACACAAAGTGCTGTAGCCACGAACAGGGAATTTCGTCTCCATTGCCAAGTCTCCTTTTGTAATGAACTGTTGAGAATTTTCTTTGATTACTATCTTTAGGGAAATCAAATTGCAGAACTTTTTCTGGTCCGTGTTCCACCAAAATTTGTCTCACACGATCATCACTTTTGGGATAGTAAATTGACCCAAGTAGCAGGATCACTATAGTTCAACTTTATGGCATGTTCTTCTTCACATCCTTTCAAATCTTGATCCTTTTGACCTCACTTGGTTCGTCTTCTATATTTTCTTGTTCTTCAAATTCTACTTCAGATTATAAAAGTGTAGGCAAAACAGTCATCTCTGCTTCAGTCTCACACAGATCCCTTTAACTACCTTCTTTTTGATGCTGTGGATGAAAATATTTCAGCAAGGAATCTTCTTGCTTTGCCTGTTCTTTTTCCCTCTCAGCCTTCCATTTGCGATATTGTGCCCCTGACAATTTCTTTCTTTCTGCCATGTCACATGAACAGAAAAATCAAAATTTTGTGTTTCTAGATATTTTTTTACTATAATATGCATATTACATTTAAATGCACTGACCAGACACTTAAATCCGTTTAAAATAGATTCTCACAGGACAAGCAGGATGGTAGTCCTCACATATGAATGACATCATCAGGATGGAGCCCAATCACGGAAACGTCTGTCAAAGTTTCCAGAACTTTGACTGGCCCCTACTGGGCATGCCCAGCATGGCACTAACCCTGCAGCCAGCAGGGATCCCCCTTCAGTCTTCTTTTTTCCGCGCAGCAGTAGCCTCGCGGTAAAGGACCTCTGAAGAGATTCCTGACAGGAATTTTCCTCACGGAATTATTAAAAGTTAAATTGCCTCACAGGGGTCCCTCCTCTAACTTTTCTCAGTCTGCGGTACTCCAGTAAGTTTTTACCCATTTCCCATCGATTACTGTCGAGTTTGGCCCTCGTGGCCTACTGGCCATCGACCGTACCGTGGCTCGATTTTTTGCCATGGCGTTGGGGTTTCGTCGGTGCCTGGACTGTACCCGCACCATGTCTATCACAGACCCCCATAAAGTCTGTGAAATGTGTCTAGGACGCGAGCACGATGTCTTGACCTGACCAAATGTGCTCTAATGACATTGAAGGGTCGCAAGGCCAGAATGGAGAAGATGGAACTTCTCTTCCGTGCTCAAACCCCGACTCCGTCCATTGCTTCGATGTCGTCAGAATCGGCACAGTCAACTTCGCGTCAGCACCGACCACCGACAGGTGACCGACCGGCATCGATGACTTCTCGGCCATCGACACCCTCTACTCCCCCTCAGGATTGAGGGGATCGCAGGGAGAAACATCGCCATCGACACCGTAAGACTCGGACCATCGAGGGAGCGAAATCATCGTCCGAGCTGCTGTCGAAGAAACCCCGTCCAGGAAAGGCACAGACTATTCCTGCGACCGGGTCTCCGAGGCAACCCTCACCCGATCGGGGATCAGGAGCCGCGACTCCGCCTTTAACGGTGGTCCCTCCGGCTATGCCTCTGCCTCCTTCTTCTGTTCCGGAGCCGGGGCTGCAACATCTTCAAGTTCCAGAGCCGGGGCTGCAACGTCTTCAAGTTCCACAGGCACCGCCTGTGGAACCGATCATTGACCCGATTCCGGCAGCGCTGGCACCGCTGCTATCAGGGATGGGAGCGCTTATGGCCGCTTTTCTACCGATGGTTCCCGGGTCTCCGATGGCTCCGATGCCCTCCCCACTGACAGCATCATCGGGAGGAGGAACACCGTTCCACATCCCTTCATCGGGAGTTCTGCCTCAGCCATCGATGCCCCCAAGGTAATCACCTCTATTCCCATCCATCAGGTCCTTCTCGATCTCCTCAAGAAGAGCTGGGAACATCCTGGATCAATTGCTCCAGTACACAGGAAAGCTGACACTACCTATTTGGTGCAGTCAGCACCAGGTTTTCAAAAATCACAGCGTGATCACCACTCGGTCGTGGTATAGTCTGCACAAAATAGGGCAAAGAGGTCAAAGCCTCACTCGTCTGTTCCTCCTGGAAAGGAACAGAAATTCATAGATAACATTGGTCGCCGAGTATTCTAAGGGGCCATGCTCATCTCCCGAATTGCCGCCTATCAGCGTTATATGACCCAATTTAACAGGGTCATTTTTAAGCAGATACAGGACTTCTCAGACTCCCTGCCTCAGCAATTTCAAGAACAATTACAAACCCTAGTAAACAAGGGTTTTGAGGCAGGCAAGCATGAGATTAGAACATCTTATGACATTTTTGACACTTCTACCAGAGTGTCTGCAGCTGCTATTTCGGCGAGATGGTGGGCCTGGCTCAAGTCTTCTGACCTTCGCCCAGAAGTACAAGACCGGTTATCCAACCTGCCTTGTGTTGGAGATAATCTGTTTGGCGAACAGATTCAACGGACGGTGGCAGAATTAAAGGACCATCATGAGACTCTAAGACATCTCTCTTTGATGCCTTCCGACTTCTCCTCAAAACAGCCCTTCAGAAAGGACTCTAAGAAGTCATTCTTCCACCCAAAGCAGTCTTACCCACCACCAACCAGATCCCGTGCCACGAGACCTTATCAAAAACCGGTCTTGTCAAGCCCGTAAACAAAAACCACAAGCAGCTCCTCAACCAGGACCTGCTTCAGCTTTTTAACTTCCACTTAGAGAGCAGCAGCCAGATTCCTCTGTCGCACATACCAGTGGGAGGTCGATTGTGCACCTTCCACAACATGTGGCATTCAATCACATCCGACCAATGGGTATTAGCAATCATTGCTCAGGGTTACCATCTGAACTTTCTCGCCCTGCCATCTGACTCCCCACCTCTACAGACATGGAAAACATCCGAACACTCCATTCTTCTGGATCAAGAGGTTTCCCTCCTTCTCCAGTCAAGGGCAATAGAACCCATTCCATACTCTCAGCAAGGCCTAGGGTTCTATTCCTGGTACTTCCTAGTCCCCAAAAAATCGGGAGGTGTCCGTCCTATTCTCGACCTATGGGTCCTCAACAAGTACCTCCAGCGAGAAAAGTTCAAGATGGTCACCTTGGGATCGCTTCTACCTCTTTTACAAAGAGGAGACTGGCTCTGCTCTCTGGACCTCCAGGATGCATACACCCATATTGCGATAAGTCCAGCTCATCGCAAGTACCTGAGGTTCCTAGTAGGCCCCAAGCACTGTCAATACCGAGTGCTTCCATTCGGCCTAGTGTCTGCACCACGAGCTATTCAACCTCTGTCGGCCATTGTCCATGTCACCGACTCACTCCGTCTGTCTCTCGCCTGGTGGAAAAATCAGACCAATCTCCTCCAAGGATTGCCCTTCCAGGTTCCAAATCCTCAAATCATTCTCACCACCGACGCTTCCAACCTCGGATGGGGAGCCCATGTAGCCGATCTGCAGACACAAGGCTCTTGGTCTCCAGAGGAAGCCAAACACCAAATAAATTTCCTGGAACTTCGAGCAATCAGATATGCTCTCAGGGCTTTTCAGGATCGCCTATCAAATCAGGTCATCCTGATTCAGACGGGCAATCAGGTGGCCATGTGGTACATCAACAAGCAGGGAGGTATGGGCTCCTTCCTTCTGTGTCAGGAAGCTGCACGGATTTGGGCGGACGCTCTCTCCCATTCGATGTACCTCAAGGTCACCTACTTACCGGGCATGTACAATGTGCTGGCAGACAAGCTGAGTCGTGTCTTTCAACCGCACGAGTGGTCTCTCAACCCCTCAGTAGCGAACTCCATTTTTCAACAATGGGGACTTCCTCAAATAGACCTCTTTGTGTCCCCACAAAACCGCAAAGTGGAAAACTACTACTCTCTCGATCCAGAGACGCATTCTCCCTCTCGTGGACAACCGGTCTGCTCTATGCATTCCCTCCACTTCCTCTTCTCTCAAAGACTCTCGTGAAGTTACATCAGGACAAGGGAACCATGATCCTGATAGCACCTCACTGGCCATGCCAAGTGTGGTTTCCAATACTTCAGGATCTCTCCATCCGCAGGCACATTCCCTTGGGAAAGGACCCGCTTCTGGTCATTCAGAACGACAGGAGCCTACGCCATCCCAATCTTCACGCCTTATCCCTGACGGCATGGATGTTGAAAGGTTAATCCTTCAACCACTTAACCTTTCTGAACCAGTTTCCCATGTCTTGATTGCTTCATGGAAGCCTTCCACGAGAAAATCTTACTCTTACAAATGGAAAAGGTTCACGTCATGGTGCTCTTCTCAGTCCCTTGACCCCCTTTCCTGTCCAATCCCGAAGTTTCTGGACTATCTCTGGCATCTATCGGAGTCATGTTTAAAGACTTCTTCCATCAGAATGCATGTCATTGCAGTAGCCGCCTTCCATAAAAGTGTCGGGGATGTCCCTATCTCAGTACAACCCCTTGTAACACGCTTTTTGAAGGGCTTGCTCCATATCAAGCCTCCACTACGTTCTCCGGCCCCTTCTTGGGACCTTAATCTGGTTTTGGGTCGGCTCATGAAACCACCGTTCGAGCCTCTTCACTCATGTGACCTTCGATATCTCACGTGGAAAGTGATTTTCCTTTTGGCTATCACTTCAGCTTGCAGAGTTAGTGAATTGCAGGCTCTAGTTACCTATCCGCCTTATACTAAACTTCTGCAGGACCGGGCGGTACTCCGCACTCACCCTAAATTCATACCTAAGGTAGTTTCGGATTTTCATCTTAATCAATCCATCATACTACCTACCTTTTTTCCCAGGCCCCTTGCCAACCCAGGAGAACAGGCTCTGCATACCCTTGACTGTAAACGCGCTCTAGCGTTTACCATACAGCTGCCCACAGGGAAAGCACTCAATTGTTCGTCTCGTTCCACCCTAACAAGTTGGGGAAGCCTTTGGGTAAGCAGACTCTTTCCTCCTGGTTGGCGGACTCATATCCTTCTGCTATCAGCAAGCGGGCATTCCATTCCAAGACCGTGTTAAAGCACACTCTGTGAGGGCCATGGCGACTTCAGTAGCACACCTACGATTTGCCGCTTCCTGACATTTACGACACCTACGATTGTGCCGCTTCCTGACATTTGCAGGGCTGCTACCTGGGGTTCTCTCCACACCTTTGCAGCCCACTATTGCTTGGACAAAGTCATAAGACAAGATTCCATCTTCGGCCAGTCTGTCCTTCGTAACCTGTTTGCAATGTGACGTACCAACACCCTTCCGCCTGCCCGGTGGTGTTCAGGATGCCCTCTACCAAATTCCGCCCCAGGTGTTGTGCCTATTGCACGCCTTTGGGTACATTTGGTGCATGTTTGGACATCCTCAGCTTGGTACTCACCCATATGTGAGGACTACCATCCTGCTTGTCCTGTGAGAAAGCAAATGTTGCTTACCTGTAGCAGGTGTTCTCACAGGACAGCAGGATGTTAGTCCTCACGAAACCCGCCCGCCGCCCCGCGGTGTTGGGTTCGTAATGTTTTTTTAAATTTTTCGGCACTGCCTGTAGCTTTCAAATAAGACTGAAGGGGGACCGCTGCAGGGTTAGTGCCATGCTGGGCATGCCCAGTAGGGGCCAGTCAAAGTTCTGGAAACTTTGACAGACGTTTTCCGTGATTGGGCTCCATCCTGATGATGTCACCCATATGTGAAGACTAACATCCTGCTGTCCTGTGAGAACACCTGTTACAGGTAAGCAACATTTGCTTACTCCAAACGTATGTAGGAAAACTGCCATACCATAACAGCACTAACTCCCAGGGCTCAAACAGCAAAAATCCTATCTATGAAAAATATTACAATAGGTGCTAGATACATCAATACACCTTCTACTGGAAGCATTATTTGTTTTTCTTTAATGTTTTATTTTAAAGCCCAAAAAATTACCTGCAGGCTGTATCTGGTGGCCAGTACTGCTATAATAGGGTATGGTCTCTTCGTTCCGACTGTGATGTGGAACAAGTCCGCGTGGGGTGGCCTCTTCTTCGGAGGCAGTGCCCTGCTGCTCTGCTCTGCTCCTCCTCCAGTCGAGTGAGTCTGTGCACTGAAGGCTGGCCAATCAGATTGGGACTTGGGGGAGGAGCCAGGAGGTCGGATGGCTGGGTTTGTTGTGCTCGGCGCCATGATAATTTATTAAATATCTTCTGGCAGCTGCTGGCAGCTCCTTCGGCGCCGGGCGGCTGCCGGCAGCTCTGCCAGCGCTGCGGTAGCAGCTCTCTTTTATTTTTACCGTGGCTTTTGGCGCCGCTGCCCCCTGGGAAGCTGGCGCCCTAGGCCTCCGCCTAGCTCGCCTAGTGCTTCCACCGGCCCTGATGGCTGGTATGTCAATATTGATGTTATCTGTGATGAGTTCTATTCCCCCCTGCTTCAACGGCAGGGGGGAAAAAAGAAAGGTGGATCTATATTCAGGCAACAACCAACAAGGACTGAATTGCATAATCTGGATAAACAGATAAACATGGGTGTAGCTTGCTTATTGCAGTGGTTAATACCCCTAACTAATTAAGCTATTTCACTCAGATGCAGTTCCAACACTGCTCTCTACATTAATGGCGGGGGTGGAAGGGAAATAGAATAAAAAAGGTTACTAAGAGCCAAGAGAAACAGAAGTATGTGAGAGGGAAAAAAAAAGTGCGAAAGCTTGCTGGGCAGACTGGATGGGCCGTTTGGTCGTCTTCTGCCATCATTTCTATGTTTCTGTTATGTTCTAGTAGGCCGGGGGGAGAGTATATGAGGCAGATTTGAAGTTCTGGGGATTTGAATAAGCCAATTTCAAATCTGGAGGGGGATGTAGATGTTTAGTGGTCTCAGACTGAGGTGTTTTTTAACCGCTAGGAGGAGACCTCCACCTTTCTTTTTAGGCCTTGGGATGGAGAAAATATCGTAGGAGTGGGTGGGGAGCTGATTTAATAGGACAGTGTCCGAATCCTTGAGCCAGGATTCTGTGACAACACAAATTTCAGGCTTGCAATCTAGGAGTAGATCATTAAGGATATGGGTTTTTTTCCGTTAGGGATTGAGCATTGAAGAGAGCTATAGATAATGTGGTGAGTCCTAGTATCTGTATCAGGGGGGGGAATTAAGATAGGAAGGAGTGATTTGTGTTGAGCAGGGGGGTTGATGACGGAGGGAATGGTGTGTCTGTGAGAAGGGTAATGAATATGGGGAATGGAGTAGATTGTCATGTTTGGGACCCGGGGTGAGGAGCAGGGTACAGAGAAATTGCAGGGGGAGGTAGGGTATAGAGATATTGTCAGAGAACAGCAGTTAATCGCAAGATATAGGAGATTAGGGTGTTACACAGTTTGCAGTGATTAGCTCGATTGCCATACGATGGAAACCCATGGGATATGGAGCTGAAAAAGAGTTACTTTGATGGACTGTCATTACAGAGGCTGGTGTCTGTGTTAGGCGCAGAGTAGCTGCTTGCGAGGAAGACGGCCTATGGCAGTGTCTAACCAGGAAAGATCTGCGAATCTGGGATCAGGGAAGTTGGTGAGAGATTGCTGATAAGATGAGTGAGGGAATTTGACAAGCTTGGCGCATGCACAAGGTCCGCACGAAGGGGCGCACTAAGGGGCCAGGCCCCTTAATCGCGCTCGTGCGGCGCGAGATGCCGAGGCCTGCCTACTGGCTTAAAAGGCCCTGTTGCGTCAGCGGTAAGATGGCCGAAGGTGGGCAGTCCGAAGGCGGCGACAGATGAGGAATCGGTGACAGTCGAGGTAGACCGCAGCCTCGGCCTCGATTTTTCAATGGCCTCGGCACGGCTCGGTTCGGACCCCGGTGGGTCTCCCATGCCAATCGCGTCGAGCCGGAAGTCGGGGAGCTGCGTCTCAGGAGCAGCGAAAAGGGAGTCTGTGGCCTGCCTATCGAGGTAGGCCTCGGCCTCGATTTTTCAGTGGCCTCGGCATGGCTCGGTTCTGACCCCGGTGGGTCTCCCACGCCGATCGTGTCGAGCCGGAAGTCGGGGAGTGGCGAAAAGGGAGTCGGTGGCCTGCCTATCGGCTTAAAAGGCCCTGTTGCGTCAGCGGTGAAGTGGCTGAAGGTGGGCGGTCCGAGGGCGGCGTCAGATGAGGAATCGGCGACGGTCAAGGTAGGCCGTGGCCTCGGCTCAGACCCCGGTGGGTCTCCCACGCCGATTGCTTCGAGCCGGAAGTTGGGAGGCTGCGACTCGGGAGTGGCGAAAAGGGAGTCTGTGGCCTGCCTACCGGCTTAAAAGGCCCTTAAAAGGCCCTTAAAAGGCCACCTAACCACCTCCAGTGGTTAGGTGGCCGAAGGTGGGCAGTCCGAGGGCGGCATCAGATGAGGAATCGGCGATGGTCGAGGTAGGCCTCGGCCTCGATTTTTCAATGGCCTCGGCTTGGCTCGGATCCCGGTGGGTCTCCCATGCCGATTGCGTCGAGCCGGAAGTCGGGGAGCGGCGAAAAGGGAGTCGGTGGCCTGCCTATCGGCTTAAAAGGCCCTGTTGCGTCAGCGGTGAGGTGGCCGAAGGTGGGCGGTCCAAGGGCGGCGTCAGATGAGGAATCTGTGACGGTCGAGGTAGGCCGCAGCCTCGGCCTCGATTTTTCAATGGCGTCGGCTCGCTCGGCTCTGACTTCAATCCCATTTTGTGGAAATATATCGCATAACACAGGATTTAACATAGAATATAACAACTTTTGATTTGTGGTAGGGTGGAAAAAAGTTTTGATCGTGAGGCAAAGGCCGTTATCATGGATCGCGGCCAATATTGTGTGCATTTAAAAGGAGGCCTTCTCTTAGACACACCTACACAGCTCTGATAGTCCAATAAAAAACCTTTTGTTACCTGCCCTGTCTTCCTAAAGCTACAATTTTAGGGGGAAGTATGCTAGTAGTAGGATACTGGCCTCTTCAGGCTGCTCAACAACAACTACTACTACTACAACAAGTAAGGGAGGTTCAAACACTTCCTAGGAAAATACCTGCACTGGAGCCAGAGCTGCAAGCCCCACTGGTGGAGTGTGCTGGCCCACATCAGGGCTTTGCAACCAAAACAAAATTAGATTGGTGTCAGGAAATACTTTAATTAAAAGTAAAAACCAGTGGCCGACTCGGGCCGAGTTTCGCCCATACAATGAGGGCTGCTTCAGGGGCTATATATATAAGCTCTTGTCAGCTTAAAACAAGTGGTAGTTCAAATCCTCTCTCTTGGAGTGGTTGAAATGTCACTTGTCTACCCATATCTTTTTAGGTGCACAGTGCTGGCACTCCCAGGTCAAGCGTGCCCTATTAGTGCTCTTTCGGCTCTCAGCTAATGATACCCATATCAGTATTGTGTCTGTAGTGCTTCTGTTCTGACAGCCACGATGTCAGCCACAGTTTTTCTTCACCATCACAGGAGTTCACGGGTTCAATGGAAGCTGTGGGATGTGCTATTTGGGCCACTCCTATTCAGTATGTCATGTCTGACAAACATGTATCTCTGAAAAACATACTGCAGAATAGCCAGGGACATGAACAGTCATACCATGAGGTTGATGTATTTCTGCAATGACATGTGGGAGCTGAAATGTACAGCTTCAGTGTTATAGGGTACTAGAACCGGGTAGAGATTGCTTCCTTGTGAGTGACATGTACGTATTTTGTACGTACCCCTGATGCATTTTTCAATTCATTAAGATCTGCTATAGATCTGCTATAGCATACATATAGTGTTATAGTAAAAGGTGGCATGAACTTAGGGTTTGGAAATTGCTTTTTATGGCTCATATCAAGCTGTAGTTTAGCTTTTAATGTCTTATAGTATGCTAAGGGTTGACAGAAAAATAAAGTCACAGGGGTGTAACTTCAGGGGCCATTCTCCTAGGACAAGCAGGTTGGTAGTCCTCACAGATGGGTGACATCATCAGATGGAGCCCGGCACAGAAAACTTTTGTCAAAGTTTCTAGAACTTTGATTGGCACACTGAGCATGCCCAGCATGCCACTATCCTCTCGGCACGCAGGGTCCCCCTTCAGTCTCTTTTTTTTTTTTTCCACTGTGTTAGTTGCTTTGCAGTGGTGGAGCTCTGTTCTTAGTGTTTTTTTCTTCTTTCTTACCTGGTTTTCCGGTGTTTTCAGCGTCTGGTCCCTCTTCTCCGGTCGGTGTCCCTCCAGGGGTGTGGTAGGTTTGCTTTTGCCTTTCATTGCGGTCGATTCCCAGCATGTCGCTCCTCTGTGGCTGCTGGCCATCAACTGTTCACCGGCTGCTTTTCATGGCGTCATCCAGTTTTTGACGGTGCTCCCAGTGCCCGCGGACCATGTCGATTACTGATCCACACAAGGTTTGTATCCTCGGCCTGGGAGCATCACATGATGTTTGTGGGTGTCAACTGTGCGATCAGATGATCCCCAAAGGTCGTCCCTGGCTGGATAAGATGGAGAAACTCTTTGGCCCCACTCCGGCATCGGAGGTGTCGACGCCTAGGGACCGGGGAGGGGGGGGGGAACCGCCAGACACGCTGTCCCTATCCACGCCCCCTGTGGGTTCATCCCAGGAGCCGGTGAGAGGCCATCTCTGGAGTTGACGCTCTCAAACATCGGGCTCTTCAGCTTCCTTGGTGCCATGGAAAGACTATACCAAGCATCGCGAAAAGTCCCACAAGCACTGTTACCAATTGCTGTTGGCACACAGCTCTGGAACCGGTGTGGCACCAGCAGATGCCATGCCACCACCAAAGCGACCCCATGGTGACGAGGCCTCATCCTGTGGCAGACCCGGGAGTCCCAGGCGCTCCCCACCAATATTGGTGCTGGGCTCCGAGTAGGCTCTGGTGATGCCTCTTCCTCCTCCTCCTCCATCAGTCTTAACTTCACCTGACTTCCAGGAGGAGATGGACCTCAGGGTCCAGATGGTGGTGCTTCGAGCCCTGAAGGATATCAAACTACCCCTGGCACCGACCTCCATACTGGTGCCAGATCCTGCGCCATCTCTTTTGGCCCCTGCTAGAGCATTTGGACGTCCTACTTGGTGTCCTGACACAACTGGTGCCCGGGGGATCCTCTGTTCCCTAGTGGCCGCCGATGCTCCCCCTTCCAGGGTGATTCCCATTATTGGGTCCTCCAGGGAGGAAGATTTGCTGCAGCCACCGGCGCTATCAGGTCCGCTTGTCCCACAACCGGAGTTTCCCATTCCCAGGCCATTGGGAACCTCAGTGCCTTTGCTGCCATTGGAACCCCTGGTGCCCTCTATGCCCTCAGTGCCCAGACTGTGGAACTTAAGGTCCATCCAAGTAGGTCCCCAAGGGACCTTAGCGAGGAAGAGGGCCCCGATTAACTCCTGGTGAGATGATACCTCGGAGTCTTCTTCTGAGGACTCCGGTGATCTCCTTTTGGAACCTTCACCACCAGATGAGAGGCGTAGATCTCCCTCGGAAGATCTTTCCTTTGCGGGTTTTGTCCGGGCCATGGTTGAAGCCATCCCATTTCAGCTCCCTGCGTGCTTTCCCCCATGTCCATCGTGGGGTTCATCCGCTCCACAGGAAATACTTGTGACAGCTCTCTGCCCTTATAAAGGCAGGAGCGGTAGAACCCATTCCCTTCTGCCAGCAAGGCCAAGGTTTCTATTCAAGGTATTTCTTGATACCAAAGAGAACTGGGGGCCTACGCCCTATTCTCAATCTCAGAGCCTTGAACAAATTCTGTCAGAGGGAAAAGTTCAAAATGGTCTCTCTGGGCACCCTGATCCCACTCTTCAGAAGAGGAGACCGGCTCTGCTTCCTTGACCTGAAGGATGCCTATGCCCACATTGTGATCTTCCCAAGTCACAGAAAGTATCTTCGCTTTGTGGTAGGAGAAGCTCCCTACCAGTCTCGAATACTGCCGTTTGGCCTGGCCTCAACCCATTGGTTCTTCACCAAGTGCCTGCCAGTGGTGGGGATGTACCTCAGACGTCAGAGGGTACATGTGTTCCCCTACTTGGACAACTGGCTGGTCAAAAGTGCCTCCCAGCAGGGAGTGCTGCACTCTTTAAATCTGACCATCCAAGTGCTGCAATCTCTGGGGTTTGTAATCAATTACCCCAAGTCCCACCTCTGCCCATCACCCCATCTGGACTTCATAGGAGCCAAACTGGACACGATTCAGGCCAAGGCGTTTCTGCCCCGCGATCGCGCACTTGCCCTGTCATCACTGGAGGGGTTGGCCCACAGCCGTCGGCAGGTTTCTGCTCATCTTCTGCTTCGCCTTTTGGGCTACATGGCTACGTCTATCCATGTCACACTGTTTGCCTCTGCATGTGCAGGGCGCAATGGACATTGCGGTCGTAGTTACAGCAGGTGTTTACATTATGACACCTCTGCAGGTATTCCTGTCCTGGTGGGAGACTCTATCCAACCTGGAGCAGGGTTTCCCTTTTCAGGCTATCCTGCCTCAGGTAGTACTTGCCAACAATGCCTCACCCCACGGTGATGTCATGTTGATGACTTCCACACTCAGGGTCGGTGGATGGCTCAGGAATCTCTATACCAGATAAACTTCCTGGAGCTTCGGGTGATTTGTTATGCTCTTTGGGCATTTCGAGACCACTTGTCCCATATGGCAGTCCTGATTCGGACAGAGTTATTTATTTATTTATTTGTTGAGTTTTATATACCATTATTCGGTTGAGCCATCATAACGGTTTACAAAAGTATACATTTATCTAGTAACTGAGCAGTAATATGAACGTTAAACATATTCTTAGCAGTTGGGTAGCAGTACAAAACCATTTAAACAATAACAGAGATATGGATATCAAGTCCAGAGTGAATTATTAGGTTAGAAGGGGAGGGCATGCAGGTACAGGGAGAAGGGGGTGAATTAAGCGGTAAACAATTGAGAGTTCAGTTGAGAGTTGGGATGATTAGATGACTTAGTCAATGAGGAATTTGCGGAACATTAGTGTTTTTAAGTCCTTTTTGAACGTTTTTAGGTCATGTTGGATTCGTATGAATTTAGGTAGGGTGTTCCACAGTTTGGGTGAGGCAGTTGAGAAGGCTCTTTCTCTTGTGGTTGCCAGATGCGCATCTTTGACAGGGGGAATATTTAGGTAACCAGAGTTATTGGAGCGTAGGTTTCTTTGAGGGATTATGTTTAGTGAGTTAAGACCTTGATTATCATTGTTTAGGATTTTGTGGATTATTGTCATTGATTTGTAGGCAATACGTGCGTTGATAGGGAGCCAGTGAAGTGAGGTCAAAATTGGTGTGATGTGTTCACTTCTTTTTGTTCCAGTTAGGACTCTGGCAGCTGAGTTTTGTAATATTTGGAGTGGTTTGAGGGATGAGAGAGGTAATCCAATTAGTAAGGAGTTGCAATAGTCGAAGGTGGAGAAGATAAGAAGTTGAAGAACAGTTCTGAAATCGTGGGGGTTGAGAAATGGTTTTAGGTGTCTTAGGGTTAGCAGTCTGTGGTATCCTTCCTAGTTAGGTGGCAATGTGGCACATCAGCAAGAAGTGAGGCACGGGGTCGTTCTTCCTCTGTCAAGATGTGGTACAGATTTGGTCCTGGGCACTGTCGCAGGGTATGTTCCTGAGAGCGATGTATCTAGCCGGAGCAATGAACATGGTGGTGGACCATCTGAGCCGTATGTTTCAATCACGAGTGGTCACTGAATCCGGCAGTGGCAGCCCGGATTTTCAGCCAGTGGGGAACTCTGGATGTGGATCTCTTTGCCTCCCTCTGTATCTGCAAGGTGAACAAATTCTGCTTCCTGTTCAGGACGGACAGACTTCCAGCACTGGGGCACAGGTCTCCTGTACACATATCCTCCTTTTCTGTTGGTCATGAAGACTCTCTTGAAGCTCCAGCAAGACCAGGGAACCATGATTCTTGTGGCCCTGTACTGGCCCAATGTTGTCCAAAATTCTTTATTTGAATGGAGACACGAATTTCATGCTAACGCCCGACTCAGGCCGAGTTTCGCCCCCAGCAGGGCTGCCTCAGGGGCTGTACGTAGATATATATAGTTTCTATATTCAATATATTGTCATGTCATGATTCAAGTGTCTGGTAGCTGACAAAATCGCGTTGTTTGCTTCGGGGAAAAAACTTCTCAAATCGCTACACCACCGTAGCTTTAGATAAATTAACCTGTAAAGCAAGAGAGTCTCCGCTCCGTGCAAAATTCTTGGTAAGCGATTTTGTCAGCTACCAGACACTTGAATCATGACATGACAATATATTGAATATAGAAACTATATATATCTACGTACAGCCACTGAGGCAGCCCCGCTGGGGGCGACACTCGGCCTGAGTCGGGCGTTAGTATGAAATTCGTGTCTCCATTCAAATAAAGAATTTTGGACAACATTGGTGTCTAATCCACTGCTTGCCCACACGGCGTTCTTAGACCACCTACCCTCTTGCTTCATCAGTCCTGTACTGGCCCAGACAGGTCTGGTTCCCGCTCCTTCGGGACCTGTCGATCAGAGACCCTGTCAGTCTGGAGATCGCAGCCAATCTGATAACGCAGGATCAGGGCAGACTGTGCCATCCAAACCTCCAAGCATTAGCCTTGACAGCTAGGATGTTCAGCACTTAGTCTTGCAGCCCCTGGCCCTCTCTAACGACATGTCTCAGGTGCTGGTAGCTTCCAGGAAGTCTTATTGACTTCTTAGTCTGGCTTAGAATGATTCACCTGGCCCATTCTGAAGTTGCTGGACTATTTGTGGCACCTCTCCAAGGCTGGGCTGAAAACCACCTCAGTCAGGGTCCACCTGAGCGCCGACAGCGCTTACCATCAGGGTGTTGCTGGTATGCCCATCTCTATGCAGCCCTTAGTAGGACGCTTTATGTGGGGCCTGCTTCATCTGAGCTCCGCCTCCGGCCTCCTGTTGTGTCCTGGGGCCTCAACGTGGTATTGGCGCGGCTCATGCATGATCCTTTTGAGCATATGCACTCCTGTGATCTGAAGTTCCTCCCTTGGAAGGTCCTCTTCCTGATGGTGGTCACTTCAGCTCGCAGGGTTAGTGAGCTTCAGGCCTTGGTTACATATCCACCCTACACAAAATTCTTACAGGATAGGGTGGTCCTGCGGATGCAACCCAAGTTCCTGCCTAAGGTGATGACTGATTTTCACTTCAATGAGTTCATCGTTCTACCCACCTTTTTTCCGAGGCCCCATTCACACCAGGGCGAACAAGCTCTCCACATGTAGGATTGCATGAGGGCCTTAGCTTTATATTTAGAACGCACAGCAGGCCACAGAAAATCCACTCAACCCTTCATATCTTTCAACAAGAATAGATTGGGAGTTGCAGTGGGCAAGCAAACTCTGTCCAATTGGCTAGTGGATTCTATCTCCTTCTGCTATACATAAGTGGGCCTTCAGCTTGGAGGCCGGGTTAAGGCTTACTCTGTGAAGGCTATGGCGGCGTCAGTAGCCCACTTGCAGGTGGTTCCCATCGCTGAAATCTGCAGGGCTGCGACGTGGAATTCTCTACACACTTTCTCTGCCCACTGCTGCTTGGACAAGGATGGTTGACGAGAGAGCTTCGACCAATCTGTCCTTTACAACCTCTTCCAGACTTAAACCCAACTCTACCTACATAAGACCCATGATTTGGGATCAGGCTGCCTCCCTAGCTTACCAACAGCACCACAGTTGTTTTTGTGCCTGTTGGCACCCGTTTTCGGTGCAGGTTGGTCGTGTTCATTGCAGGGAGCAGCCTGTAGCTTGGTATTAACCCATCTCTGAGGTCTACCATCCTGCTTGTCCTAGGAGAAAACAGAGTTGCTTACCTGTAATGGGTGTTCTCCTAGGACAGCAGGATGTTAGTCCTTAGGAAACCCTCCCACCACCCCGCGGATTTGGGTTTTCCTGCATTTTGTTATTTTTTCGCTCGTGAATTCTATGTTACGAGACTAAAGGGGGACCCCGTCTGGACAAGTGGATAGTGGTATGCTGGGCATGCTCAGTACGCCTGTCAAAGTTCTAGAAACGTTGACAAAAGTTTTCCGTACTGGCTCCATCTTATAATGTCACCCATCTGTGAGGACTAACATCCTGCTGTCCTAGAAGAACACCTGTTATAGGTAAACAACTCTGCTTTATCTGCCTGTAGTAGTTTACACCCCCCACCCCCCGGCACCTGACGCTCTCCCACCCACTAGTGGGCCTATTTGTAATGATATTGGGAGGTGAAGGTAGTTGGGAAAGCATCAGCTGCCAGGGAAGAAGGGGTGTTTTGGGGGGGCATTAGATGAAGTCTATTTATTTTTGGGATGGAGGGAAGGGGGAGGACAAGTGCTGGTGTGGTGCCATCTATTTTCATGCTCACGGGATATCGGGGTTGGAGGGAGGGGTCTGGGCCAAAGAGTTGATGATACCTGGGGGAGGGGGGTGGCAGGAGGCCTGCCAGTACCCCTATATGATGTTATGCTTTTCTAGACAGAGCACTACTTACCTACATATCTGAAGAAGATATTCTGGTAAGTAGACAGTGAGTCAGCCACACAAAGCCAGATCATTTTAGGCTTATTGTGCCATATTTACACGCTGGCTGGTTAGGCCTGGAGTTACCCAGCCTTATGTAACTGCATAAGTTTAGGCACTTTTTTCTTGCTGAATATAGAGGATAGGTTCTGCTGCTAACTGTAGCCACATCACTTCGCAACTATCCAGGTTGATGAATATGGTCCTCAGTGTACTTGCAGCCTGCTAGAACACTGTGTCGTTGCAGAAAGTAATTCCTATATAAAGCTCATATAGCCTGCTGTGTGACAACTGAGGAGACTCTGAGGTGTTGGGGATAGTCTCCACTGCCTAAGAGCAGAAATTGATGAGGCCTGTTGTGGCTCGGGACTATTTATTTATTTTATTTATTTATTTGTTTTTATATACCGACATTCAAAAAGATATCACATCGGTTTAAATAGCAAAATCAATATAGATAACAAATGTAACAAATATAAATTAAAAGATAAAAGACAATAAAATACTTTTAAAAATTGACACATCATCGATTATACTAGGCAGACTTTCACAGACTCCCCAGCACTGCCTTGGGTTGTTGATCAGTAGATAGCTGTGAGCTAGTTCCGATCTCTGTGTTGTTTATGCCCCTTCTTGGCGTACATTATTTAAACACTTCTGACTAAAATTTATGTGATGACAGCATTAGGTGCTAGACTTAGAGAGAAGGCCATTGTTTGGTCAGAGGTGATATATCTTCACGATGGAAGAGGCCAATTGTTTGTTATAGCTGCACTATCAGGCCGATACTGCAGAGTGCACAGGAAAAAGTGCTTAGTGTTAGCGCCCACTTTCCCAACGTGCACCTAGCCACCTCTTCTGGGCACGCAATACTGTATTTAAATGAGGGGTCACGCTAAAAAGGAGGCGCTAGGGACCATAGTGTGTCCCTAGCACCTTGTTAGCAGTGAAAACCCAGGAGAGGTGGCTGTCAGCGGGTTCAGAAAATGGACACTCAATTTTTTTTTTAACTCTTTGGTTCTTCCTGGATGTCGAGGCCAGGGAGGATACAGCCTGCACAAGGGGAGCACTAAGCGGGCCACGGGCAGCCTCCCACCCGGTAGGGGAGTAGCTTTTGTACGTCCCATTGGTCCTGAGTCCATCTGGCTACAAACTAGGAAATGGAGAAATTACTTACCTGATAATTTCATTTTCCACAGCTGCACCAGAAATAGAGAACCTCAGATATCAATCTCGAGACTGTGCGGATAAGCCTCGGCCTACCTTTATGTTAAGACACCCGCAGTTACCTAGGTGTCGGCGTTTATTGTTTCAGCGCACCGGCGGTCTCCAGTGCCAAAACTAGCAATACCATAGTAGAAATTTCAGGTAATTAATTTGCAGGATACGAGAGAAAAATACTGGTTGGTACCATAAAAAGGAATGGGAGCAAGTGAATTAGCTCATTCTATGTTTTCTGCAAGTAGAACAAATTAAATCCATTTCTTGTGAGGTGATTAGTGGCATTATATTATATCTTGTGCGAGCACTGAAAGGAGAGGATCACCTTGCTGGTAGCTGAAGAAAATCTGTAAGTACTGCTTTGGGAAATTTTAGACCTTAAAAGGTTCTGGGGAGAAGCAAACTATTGGGGCATATTCTTTAGTGTGTTTGTGTTTCTGTATTAAATAGCTAGTCAGAAGGCAGGCAGAAGCCAGCAGTTTGGGTGTTTTGATTTCCCCCCCTCCCACTCACCCCTAGCTCATTCTTTGATTTATAGGTAGGAGACACTATCACATTAAAAAAAAAAAAAAAAAATTAGCCGTTTAACTTAAAATACAGAATTTCCCCGGGCCTTATCAAGAGTTTAATCATCCCCTTGTAGGTCACTACCAGATATATAGTGAATACACTAATTTAAGGACTCAAATTGTACACATCTCTACTCCCATGGGAACCTAAACTTAACTAGCAACTGAACAAAATTAAGATGAAGGCAGCAGTCCAGCAGCAAGAGGGGAGCCTTCCAGTCTTTTGCATCGTGTGTCACATGTATGATTTTTTACCTGCCAGTGAGAGGTTGAATGTGTGCACCCGGTATAAAGAGCTCCTGTCTCCCAGAGAACGAGTCCGATCTCTGAAGGCTAGAGTGGCAAACCTGGAGGAGCTAAGGCAGAAGGGGGGTATATAGAGACCTTCAGGGACATAGTAGCCAAGTCTCAACTCCTGGTGCTGCTTTGGAGGAGGAAGGTCTGCCCAGAGAGCATCAACCTGGTGCGGCAGGAAATGATCCTGAGGAAGGACTTGTTCTCCAGATGATGCATTGTCCTCTCGCATCCAGGATATCTCTCCCAAGGCTACTGCCCAGGTCAGAAGGGATAGGTCAGCCCTCATTGTTGGTGATTTGATTATTAAGAATGTAAATAGCTCAGTGACTGGTGGGCATGAGGATTGCCTGGTAACATGCCTACCTCGTGTGAAGATGGTGGACTTTGCGCGTCACCTTGATAGGATTTTAGACAGTGCTGGAGAGGAGCCAGCTGTCGTGGTACACGTGGGCACCAACAACATAGGAAAATGTGGGACGGAGGTTCTGGAAGCCAAATTTAGGCTCTTAGGTAGAAAGCTGAAAACCAAAACCTCCAGGGTAGCATTCTCTGAAATGCTCCCTGTTCCACGAGCAGGTCCCCAGAGGCAGACACAGCTCCGGAGTCTCAAAGCATGGATGAGGCGATGATACAAGAAAGAGAGATTCAGTTTTGTAAGAAACTGGGGAATCTTTTGGGGAAGGGGGAGTCTTTTCCAAAGGGATGGGCTCCACTTTAACCAGGGTGGAGCCCATCCCTTTGTTGGAACCCATCCCTTTTCCAAAGGGATGGGCTCCACCTTAACCAGGGTGGAACCAGGCTGCTGGCGCAACCGAAACATGCATTGTTTCACAGAGCAACTCAGATCTCGCAAACCTGACAGACCCACCAGAACTCAACATCAGGCAAAGCTAAATACACCCTCGCCTAAACTCACTAAACTTGTATCTACTAGCAAACGCTCGCTCTCTATCGCAGGGCCTGCTCTTTGGAACAAGATGCCCCGCAGTCTTCGTCAGGAATCGTGCCCCAGGAAATTCAAACAGAACCTCAAGACCTGGCTGTTTAAACAGGCATACACCTGAACTACACCCCCCCCCCCCTTTTTACTTTACTCCTCCTATTCTCTCAACTTATCAGACCTACTGGCACTTAACACTTAACTCAATCTTCTCGCTTTGTTGATACTTTGGTATTTCTCTCCTCTGATAGCTCTTACTGTAACCCTATCTGGTAAAGCAATGCTATTATCTCCATATTGTTCTGTACATATTCCCTTTGTTATTCAATGCCTGTTATCTTATGAATTTGCCTAGTTAAGCCTGTTGCTATTTCATATATCTTATGTGTTTCTTGTAAACCGAGGTGATGTTCCAAACATGCCGCGGTATATAAAAAAAACTTTAATAAATAAAAAGGAGATAGAGCAGCTTTTAAACTAGAACAAAAGGGAAAGCCTGACAGTTGCTCAGCAGTGCATGGTTCAGAAGTATCTTTGAAGGATACTAATGAAGCATTATAGTTAGGGCATCCCAACAGAGAGGTTCCAATAATAAGAAAAGTAGTCCATGTGCCTAAAAGTAAAGAATCACCTGAGCTAAAAGATTCCAAATTATCCCTGACAACTGAAAAGCAGAATGTTAATACATTGTATTGAAGAAAAAAAAAAAAACCACCAAAAAAAAAACAAACCCCCAAAAAGTAGCTAGAAGCTAGAAATAAGCTAGGAGCAGTGTATACCTAAGTAAAAAAGTTGAATAGTTCAGCTCAGTTACTCACCTTGGAAAGGTGTTGAGGTAGTGTGATTCGGTTTGAATAGGGACCAACATTTGTTAATGAAGAGAGCAGTGAGTCATTCTGGCTGACTAACTGAAGTTAGACTGTTTGTATTATTATTATTTTCCACAGCAAAAATTTTAAAAAAAAGCCCAGTATTACTTTTATTGTTAAAAATGACACTAGGGAAAAAAAAGTACTCTTTCTGAACAGAAATTACATAAATGGTAAAGCAGAACAGCATCAACTTATAGCACTTAAAAAGTAACCGCCTTCTTCGCTGATGATGATATGTTTACAGTCCGATGTCCCCACGAATCTCTCATAGGTATCGAATGGGAAATTAAAAAATTTAGTGAGGCTTCCGGATTTAAAGTGAATTGGGAGAAATCCGAGATTCTCAATATTACCTGTTCCCAAACCACAATTGATGATCTTTGTCTTCAACATCTCTTTAGATGGGCAACTCATAATATCAAATATCTGGGAATTCATCTTGCTAGTCACCCTAAGGATTTATTTCAGCTCAACTATGCACCCCTGGTACAAAAAATCTGTCGAGACTTAGATATTTGGACACGCCTCCCTAACTCTTGGTTAGGCAGAATAGCCACGATTAAAATGAATATTCTACCTAGATTAGATTTCAATCTCTTCCCATCATTATCTCCAACAAGTTGTTAAAGCAATGGCAGCGGAAAGTCTTTAGTTTTATTTGCAGTCCTATATCTCTCTAAATTGGATGGTGGGCTCGGGGTCCCGAATTTAAATTGGTATTATGCCTCAGCTCAATTAAGACCATTAGCAGTATGGCATGATAATCGGGAACCTAAACTTTGGGCACAAATAGAGCAATATTATATTGCTGGCACGCCACTCTCTGCTATACCATGGCAACCCCGGAAAACCTGGAGGCCATGCCCGACAATGTTACCCATTACCAGAAATACCATACGTATTTGGGATAAGTGGAGGGTGAAGTTGGTGGGAAGGAAAAATTATTACTATCTATCACATCTTTTTCATAACATTTCCTTCCTTCCCTGCTTACCCTCTAGAGCAGGGGTCGGGAACCCATGGCTCGCGAGCCAGATATGGCTCTTTTGAGGGCTGCATCTGGCTCGCAGACAGTCGCCACACTTTCCCGCTGACCCAGCTGCTCCCCGGTCCTCCTCCGCCCGGGCTTAAAATGCTGTCAGCCCGGGCGGAACGCGGCAGGACAGCTGGAGTCAGGGGCACCGGCGTGCTCTCTTCTTCCCGCCCCCCCGCGGCCCGGAAGAGGAAGTGGAGAGTATCGGCTGCCTGCGCGGCAAGAAGAGGCCACGCTAGTGCGCTCGGCATCGGCCCGAAGAAAAGAAGACTGCAGCGGCTCGGAGGAAAATGAAGAGCTTCAACCGCGGCCGATGGGACTCCGCCTCCGCGAGGGCTGAAAACGAAGAGGTTAGCGTTGGGAGGAGGCTGCTGCTGCCGCGAGTTCCCGGGGTGGGGGGGAGAGAGTGAATGAGCGAGCAAGCATTTTGCTCGCTCATTCACTCTCTCTCTCCCCCACCCCGGGAACTCGCGGCAGCAGCAGCCTCCTCCCAACGCTAACCTCTTCGTTTTCAGCCCTCGCGGAGGCGGAGACCCATCGGCCGCGGTTGAACCTCTTCATTTTCCTCCGAGCCGCGCTGCAGTCTTCTTTTCTTCGGGCCGATGCCGAGCGCACTAGCGTGGCCTCTTCTTGCCGCGCACGCACCCGATACTCTCCACTTCCTCTTCCGGGCCGCGGGGGGGCTGGGGGGCTGTGTGTGTGTGTGTGAGAGATTGCATGTATGTGAATGATTGAGAGCCTGTATGTCTGTGATTGAGAGCCTGCCTGTGAGAGAGAGCGAGCATGAATGTAAGTTTACCATTGGGAACCTGTATGTGTAAGTTTGTGATTGAAAACCTGTTTGTGTGAAAGAGAATGTGTGTATGATTGAGATCCTTTGTGTGTGAGAGAAATCATGTGTATGTATGATTAAGAGCCTGTGTGTATAAGTAAGAGAGAGATCATGTGTTTCTGTGTGTGATTGAGAGCTGGTTTAGGTGATGGAGCATGTGAGTATGTGATTGAGAGCCTGTGTTTAAATGAGAGAGAGAGACCATGTGTGTCTGTGTGTGATTGAGAGCTGATTTAGGTGAGGGAGCATGTGAGTATGTGATTGAGAGCCTGTGTGTAAATGAGAGAAAGAGAGGACATGTTTGTAAGCATGTGAATGAGAGTCTGTGTGTTAGAGAAAAAGACAGCATGTATTTATGTGATTGAAAGCCTGTGTGTGTGTGTAAGCGTGAAAAGATAGACAGCATGTGTGTAAATGTGTAATTAAGAGCCTATATAAGTGAGAGAGAAAAAACATGTGTATATGTGAGTACTGAGAGCATGTGTGTATAGGTGTGTCATTGAGAGCCAGTGTGAGAGGGAGCGCTGGTATGTGACTGAGAGAGGAGAAAGTTCCAAGCAAACCACCCCACCTCCTGCTAATTCAGAACAATCTCAGGACACCTGGATATCAAACGTTCCCAGGTATGCAGAGCAAAAAAATGTTTGTATCCTTATTTTTCATTACTGGGTCTTTGTGTCTGCTATTTTGAAATATTTTGTTGGTATCTGGAAATGTTTTATATGAGTTTTTAATTATTGGATATTCCACTCATCAGCTGTTTCGAAATATGTTCTTTTTGTTAGTACAGTTTTACTGCTGATGATTTTATATTTCTTGATTTGTTTTATAAGGATGGGTGATGTTTCTTTTTTCCTTTGTTACACTGCATACAGAAACTCTGGCTTGTTGCAGTTTCCAATTCAGTTTTTTCTGCATGCTTCTTGTTATGCGTTTTGGTCTCTTTATTCTATTTTTGGTGAGGGACAGCACGTGATTCAGGTGTGGTTTTCTGCTGGCGTGTAGTTTCTGTGTAGGACTCTATAGCAGCCTGACTTGGTCCGTTTTCCTAATAGGAGATGTATTGGTGTCTTAAGGCCTGGTGTAATATTTTCAGAGACTTATTGTACTTTAAAAGTGTGATCTTACATAAAATGCACACATTTACTTGTATTTAGTTTTAAACATATTGTATGGCTCTCATGGAATTACATTTTAAAATATGTGGCGTTTATGGCTCTCTCAGCCAAAAAGGTTCCTGACCCCTGCTCTAGAGCATTTCAGAAGTGAAAAGACCTAGGAATCAGCCGAATGGAACATATTTGGAGAGACAGTATGATTATTTCCTTTTCTTCTCTCTGTAAAGATAATGGGTTACCATACCGAGAACTTATGGCTTATAATCAAATTTCCCATTTCTATAGGGGTATAAGTAACTTAGAAGGGTTCAACACAGGTAAAATGTTGTTTGAAGGCTTCTGTTCGGGACCTCATGTGTCTACCAAATTGATTTCTAAAATATATAAGTTACTGAACGGGCAACTTTCTATTTTGCCCTCTTTCATTAAGCAATGGTCAGCGGATTTGCCTGTAGGTCTTGAACCAGATACCTGGTCTCATATCTTTTTACAAATTAGTAAAGCTTCCGTTTCGGCGGATTTATTAGAAAATGGCTACAAAATCTTGTATTGTTGATATATTATACTTGAGAAAATATGTATATTTTCTACTAACAACTTGGGTCATTGTTGGAGGGGATGTAAGGAACTGGGTACCTTTGTACATATGTGGTGGACTGGACTATGTATTAACCCCATGTGGAAGCACTTGCAGGCTATATTGTCATCTATTCTAAATACAAAAATTAATCTGACAATGGACTTTGCTTTACTTCATAATTCGGACAGCTATAATGAACTCTCTGATCATTCACTGTGCTTACAAGCTTGTATAGCACTCCGAATGGAGATTGCTAGCACTTGGAGGACGATCCAGGGACCGCAGTTTCCAGCTATACTGCAAAGATTAGACCGGGTGTGTACTATGTACAAGATAACGGCGTATAAATGGCATAAACCTCAAATATTTCATCAGACCTGGGATCCTTATTTGCGATGGCGAGGAACTGGTCTCCAGGCTGAGTTGGTTATGAGAGCAGAAATGGACCTTAGTCATATAAGTTTCTTTATTTAGACATCTAGACCTGGTTGGTAGGGGGAGGGGGGTGGGTGGATGGGACTATTACTATTACTAATTGTTCGTTTCGCACTGTTCTGTTTTTCACCAATAAACTATAAATTAAAAAAAAAAAAGTAACCGCCTTACCTAAGAAAACGCAACACTGAAAATATTACACCAGGCCTTAAAACTCCAATACACCTCCTATTAGGAAAACGGAACAAGCCAGGCTGCTATAGAGCCCTACACAGAAACTACACGCCAACAGAATACCTCACCTCAGTCACATGTGCAAACCCTCACCTAACAAAGAATAAAGAGACCATAAAGCATTAACTAGAAACATGCAGATCAAAACTGAACTGGAACCCGCAACAAGCCAGAGACTGTGTATGCAGTGCAACAAAGGAAAAAGAGAAACATCACCAGTTCTCATAAAACAAATCAAGAAATTTAAAATCAATAACAGTAAAACCATACTAACAAAAAGAACAGATTATTTCAAAACAGCTGATGAATGGAATACCCAATAAATACAAACTCAAATCAAAAATTTCTAGACACCAATAAAATATTTCAAAACAGCAGACACAAAGACCCAATAATTAAAAATAAGAATAAAAAAATACTCTGCTCTTCATACCTGGAAACATTCAATTTCCAGTACCCTGAGATTGTTGTTAATTAGGAGGAGGGGGACCCTCCTCCTCTCTCTCACACACAAGCTCTCTCTCTCTCTCACACAGGCTCTCAATCACACACACAGACACATGCTCTCTCTCTCTCACTTACATAGGCTCTCAATCATACACTTACATATATGCTGTCTCTCAGACACAGGTTCTCAATCACATACATATGCTGTCTTTCACACAAACAGGTTCTCAATCACACACTTACACATACAGGCTCTCAGTCACTCGCATACATGCTGTCTCACACACACACACAATCTCAAACACACATGCTTGCTCACTCTCTCTCTTCCCCCCCGCCCCACTGAACAACTAGCAGCAGCAACGGCCTCCTCCTCTTCCAGCCCTCACGGCCTCGAGAAAGGAGTCCCATCGGCCGAGGGGGCCTACATTGCTCTGGGCTGCACTGTTCTTCTGCTTCGGGCTAGTGCCGTAGCACTTGTACCTAGCTTGGTCTCTACTTCCCAAGCATGCGGCCGCTGCTCACCACTTTCTCTTCCGGGAAGTGGGAAGAAGAGAGCATGCTGCGAGTGCCACTGACTCCAGCTCTCTGCCCGGGCTATCAGCATTTCAAGCCCAGACGAAGGAAGAGTTGTCATCTTGCTGGGGCAGGGGGAGCAGCTGGGCCAGCATGGCACTGGGAAGTGTGGCAACACACTGGTTGAGAACCGCTGATCTAGGCCATGGTTTGTTATCAGATAGTAGATTTGAGAGGTGAATATTTATTCAAGAAAAACTTTAAAACAATGGCTTTTTACTTAATTTCAGACTGTGTGGGTACTTTTTACCTGCAGATTTACAGCAGTTTTCAAAGGGAAACAGTTCCTTTGAAAATTGAGTCGCGCACAGACCTGCATCTGCTATTTGTGTATTTATTCTAGCAAACCTGTGCACATTTGCTTATGTGCATTAGGGCTAACACCACCTAGACTTCATTCCTAGGAAAGCCTCCATGCAGAAATATGCAAGTACACATTGCACAAACACTTTTATATGCAGATGGGATAAGCAATTTTCAAAGACCCCATTTCCACACAGTTTTATGCATGGAAATGGCTTTGAAAATTGCGGAATAATTTAGTTTTCCTTCATCAGTTGACTTCAGAACAAATGTTTTGTTTGGGGAAGAAAGGAGTTGTAAAGATGGGAATAGTGACTTCTGTATACCGGATTTACCACATACAGCTTCTGTATACCAGATACACCGCATACAGCTTATGGAATATTAATATGTGTGCTATGGTTTTATTTTTAGTAGGTTGGAATGATTACACATTAATTTCTAAAATATTTAAATGTATAGTGCTTTCATACAAAACATAAATTCCCAGCTTCCATCCACAGACAAGCACACACAAATCAAGAAAAGCTTCTTAGTATTTACACACTTAAAACTCTTAATAGCAAATGTGCTAAGAATTAAAGTTGCTTACAGCCCAAACTCTCCATGATAAATATTGTAGTCAGATTAGCAACATAACCCAGTTTGTTTGAGTGTTGGAGACCCTGCATCAGGTTTCTTGTTTGTCAGCTGCACCTACAAAGACAACTGGACTGGTCCAGAACAGTGTATGCTGGTACCTCCTGCATGGCAACACGTGTTCTGCTTCTGGACCCAGGAACAGCTTTGACTCCTCAGTCTGTTGCTGCTGTGAGATCTAAGGGGGCTGATAGTGAAAGTTTTTTTGTGGGCATTGTACAATGACTGTTCATGGTATTGCACAAGCTACATAACAAGGGTCTTAGCATTTTAAAAGCACAATTGTTTCTTAAAGAGTTTGGGATATGGGGGTGATGTCAATTTTAAGATAATGGTATAAAAGCCAGAGAACTGTCTGGAACTTGGCAAGATGATGATTTATTTATTTTAATAACATTTTGTTAAACTTTAAATAATTTTGTTTTCTAGCCCAAAAATGCTGACTTGGTCATCAAAGAATTAATTTTTCTAAACATCATGTACAGATGAAAAAGTAACTTCTCATATAGGATAAGATTTTATTGTCCGGTGCCTCTCAACAGGAAGATCCTTTGGTATTGAATGAGATCCGAGAAGATCTAAGGACAGAATGTGAAAAGTTTGGGCAAGTAAAGAAGGTTCTTATATTTGATGTAAGTATGCTGTTTTTGATAAAGCAGATGTAGTATAGTAGTACTCAACCCTTCTGATTCAATGAGCAGTCAACAGAATCTCAAAGAGCCACATTTAAATATGAACTGTTAACCTTAGATAGTTACATGTATCTGAATAAAGAAAAAGTTACAAAAAAAAGATATTCAATAGTTCTCACAGGACAAGCAGGATGGTAGTCCTCACATATGGGTGACATCATCAGGATGGAGCCCAATCACGGAAAACTTCTGTCAAAGTTTCCGGAACTTTGACTGGCCCCTACTGGGCATGCCCAGCATGGCACTAACCCTGCAGCCAGCAGGGGTCCCTCTTCAGTCTTCTTTTTTTCTGCGCAGCAGTAGCCTCGCGGTTTAGGAGCTCTGAACAGATTCCTGACAGGAATTTTCCTCACGGACTTATTTAAAATTATTTTGCCCCACAGGGGTCCCTCCTCTAACTTTTCTCAGGCCGTGGTAATCCGGTAAGTTTTTCACCGTTTTTCGTCGATTACCGTCGACTTTGGCCCTCGCTAGGCCGCGAGGGCCAAACTCGACGGTAATCGACGAATCCCTCGACCGTACCGCGGCTCGATTTTTTCTATGGCCATGGCGTCGGGTTTTCGTCTGTGCCCGGACTGTACTCGCACCATGTCTATCACAGACCCTCATAGAGTCTGTGTAATGTGTTTAGGCCATGAGCATGATGTCCTGACTTGCACCAAATGTGCCCCCTTATGACACCAAAAGGTCGAAAAGCCAGAATGGAGAACATGGGACTCCTTTTCCGTGCTCACACCCCGACACCGTCCATCGCATCGACGTCATTGGAACCGGCACCGTCAAAGTCGCTCCACCATTGACAACCGTCCGGTGACCGCCCGCCATCAACGTCTTCACGGCCATCGACTCCCGTTTCTCCCCCTCAAGATCGAGGTGATCGAAGGGAGAAACATCGCCATCGGCATCGTAAGTCTCGGACCGTCGAGGGAGCGAAATCATCGACCTCGCCACCGACCGAGCCACCATCGAAGAAGCCGTGTCCAGGAACGGCACCGACCACTCCTGCGACCGGGACATCGAGGCCACCCTCACCCGATAGGGGTTTGGGAGTCGTGATTCTGCCTGTAAAGGTGGTCCCCTCCGACTGTGCCTCAGCCTCCCTCTTCTGTCATGGAGCCGGAGCTGATTGCCCCAGGTCTCTGGGAAGAACTGGACCGGCTGGTCCAGGAGGCCATCGACAAGGCGATGCAACAACTCCAGGTCCCTCCGGCACTGAGAGTGGAACCGGTCACCGACCCGATTCCAGCAGCGCTGGCACCGCTGCTATCCCGGATGGAGGCGCTCATGACTGCCCTTCCACTGGTAATTCCCGGGTCTCCGATGGCCCCGGTGCGCTCCCCGATGACAGCTTCATCGGGAGGAGAAACACCGTTTCGCATTCCTCCTTCGGGGGTATTGCCTCAGCCATCGATGCCATGTCGTCCCTCGCCACCGATTCATTCATCGGGAGCGATATGCACATCGGCGCCTTCGATGCCGGCACCGATGCCCCCAGGGCATCCTCTGTGCCCCCGGTGATTCCTTCGATTTTCTCGGAGCCTCAGCCGGGCCCTTCGGGTATCCAACCCCCTTCTCGTCCTACAGGTCAGCCTGCTGATCCTTATGACACCTGGGGTGATGATACTTCCACAGACACCGATGATTTACCTTCACCTCCTTGTCCTACTGAAAGTAGAAAGCGTTCTCCTCTAGAGGACCTCTCTTTCATTAATTTTGTGAAGGAAATGTGAGAATTGGTCTCTTTCCAGCTTCAGACGGAGCAAGACGATAGGCACCAGATGATGAAGCTTCTCCAATTTCTGGATGCCCCTAAAGTGATCACTTCTATTCTCATTCATCAAGTTCTTCTTGACCTCCTCAAAAAGAACTGGGAAAACCCTGGATCCATTGCCCCAGTACACAGAAAAGCTGACACTACTTATCTGGTACAGACAGCCCCTGGCTTTCAAAAATCTCAGCTTGACCACCACTCAGTTGTGGTGGAATCGGCTCAAAAGAAAGCAAAAAGGACGAAACCACACTCCACTACCCCTCCTGTCAAGGAACACAAGTTCCTCAACAATATTGGTCGTCGAGTGTTCCAAGGGGCCATGCTTATATCCAGGATTGCTTCTTACCAGCTGTACATGACCCAATACAACAGGGTCATTTTCAAGCAAATACAGGACTTCTCTGAAACCCTGCCTGACCAATTCCAAGAACATCTTCAAATCCTTGTCAACAAGGGGTTTGAGGCAGGAAAGCATGAGATAAGAACAGCTTACAATATCTTCGACACCTCCAGTAGAGTGTCTGCAACTGCCATTTCGGCAAGACGCTGGGCCTGGCTCAAGTCTTCTGACCTTCGCCCAGAAGTACAAGACAGGCTCTCTGACCTGCCCTGTATAGGAGATAATCTGTTCGGTGAACAGATTCAGCAAATAGTGGCTGAATTAAAGGACCATCATGAGACCCTCAAACAGCTCTCATCGATACCTTCTGACTTCCCTTCTAGACAGCCCTTCAAGAGGGACTCTAAGAAGTCATTCTTCCACCCAAGGAAGTACTTTCCTCCACCAACAAGGTCCCGAGTTACGAGGCTTTATCAGAAATCTCAGCCTTGCCAGCCCCGGAAGCAAAAGCCACAAGCAGCTCCCCAGCCGGGGCCTGCTTCAGGTTTTTTGACGTTCCCTTGGAGAGCAGCAGCCTGATCCCTCTGCCAGGCATACCAGTGGGAGGTCGATTGTGCCACTTTCACAGCATGTGGCAATCAATCACAACCGACCAATGGGTGCTAGCAATCATTGCTCAGGGTTACCATCTGAACTTTCTTGCTCTTCCACCGGAATCACCACCTCTACAAGCGTGGAGAGTAACCGACCACTCTGTCCCTCTGGAGCAGGAGGTTTCCCTTCTTCTCCAGTTAAGAGCAATAGAACCCGTCCCGCTTTCACAACAAGGACTAGGGTTCTATTCACGGTACTTTTTGATCCCCCAAAAATCCGGGGGGCTTCGTCCAATTCTGGACCTACGTGCCCTCAACAAGTACCTCCAGCGGGAAAAGTTGAAGATGGTAACCCTGGGCTCGCTTCTACCTCTGATACAAAGAGGAGACTGGCTCTGCTCTCTGGACCTCCAAGACGCGTACACCCACATTGCGATAGCTCCAGCTCATCGCAAGTACCTCAGGTTTTTAGTAGGCCCAAAGCACTATCAATACCGGGTGCTTCCATTCGGCCTAGCATCGGCACCACGAGTCTTTACCAAATGTCTCGTGGTTGTCACAGCCTTTCTCAGGAAAGAAGTTGTTCACGTCTACCCCTATCTAGACGACTGGTTAATCAGGGCCCCAACCCAGCAAGCCACTCGATCGTCCCTGGATTTGACCCTACACACTCTAATTTCTCTAGGATTTCTTGTCAATTACGAGAAATCCTATTTAGTCCCATCTCAAACCTTGTCGTTCATTGGGGCAGACTTGGACACCTTACAGGCAAAGGCCTTTCTACCTCAACGAGTGCAAACCCTCGTGTCCCTCGCTCATCAGTTGCAGCCTCAGTATACAGCAACAGCTCGACAATTCCTTGTCCTTCTCGGACACATGGCGTCCTCAGTCCATCTCACACCAATGACCCGCCTGGCCATGAGAGTCATGCATTGGACTCTGAGGTCACATGGATTCAAGTGACTCAGCCTCTGTCAACCATTGTCTATATCACCGACGCACTCCGTCTGTCTCTCACCTGGTGGAAAGATCAGAACAATCTCCTCCAGGGACTGCCTTTTCACCTGCCAGATCCTCAACTCATTCTCACCACCGACGCTTCCAACCTCGGCTGGGGAGCTCATGTGAATGATCTGCAGTCACAAGGATTTTGGTCTCCAGAGGAAGCCAAACACCAGATAAATTTCCTGGAGCTTCGAGCAATGCGCTATGCTCTCAGAGCTTTTCAGGATTGCCTATCAAATCACGTCATCCTGATCGGGACGGACAACCAGGTGGCCATGTGGTACATCAACAAGCAGGGAGGCACAGGCGCCTTCCTTCTGTGTCAGGAAGCTGCACAGATTTGGGCGGAAGCGCTCTCTCACTCGATGTACCTCAGGGCCACCTATTTGCCGGGCGTGCACAATGTCTTGGCAGACAAACTGAGTCGTGTCTTCCAACCGCACGAGTGGTCTCTCAATCCCTCCGTAGCGAACTCTCTCTTCCAGCAATGGGGTCACCCTCAAATAGACCTCTTTGCATCCCCTCAGAACCGCAAGATGGACAATTACTGCTCCCTCATTCGCAGCGAGCGATCTCAGCCCAGAGATGCATTCTCCCTCTTGTGGGCAGCTGGCCTGCTTTATGCATTCCCTCCACTTCCTCTTCTCTCGAAGACTCTCGTGAAGCTCCGTCAGGACAAGGGAACCATGATCCTGATAGCATCTCACTGGCCACGCCAAGTGTTGTTTCCCACACTCCAGGATCTCTCCATCCGCAGGCACATTCCCTTGGGAACGCACCCGCTTCTGATCACTGAGAACGACGGATGTCTACGCCATCCCAATCTTCAGGCCTTGTCCCTGACGGCATGGATGTTGAAAGGTTAATCCTTCAACCACTTAACCTTTCAGATTCCGTTTCTCGTGTCCTGATTGCTTCACGGAAGCCTTCCACAAGAAAGTCTTATTCCTATAAATGGAAAAGGTATACATCATGGTGTTCTTCGCAATCCCTTGATCCCTTTTCCTGTCCAATCCCAAGGTTTTTGGACTATCTCTGGCACTTATCGGAATCAGGTCTAAAGACCTCTTCCATCAGAATGCATGTCAGTGCGGTAGCTGCCGTCCATAAAGGTGTCGGGGATGTCCCTATATCGGTACAACCCCTTGTAACACGTTTTCTTAAAGGCTTGCTCCATATCAAGCCACCTTTACGTCCTCCGGCCCCTTCTTGGGACCTTAATCTGGTTCTCGGGCGGCTCATGAAACCACCATTCGAACCTCTTCACTCCTGTGACCTAAAATATCTCACATGGAAAGTGATTTTCCTTTTGGCTATCACTTCAGCTCGCAGGGTTAGTGAGTTACAGGCCCTAATTACCTATCCGCCTTACACTAAACTCCTGCAGGACCAGGCGGTACTCCGCACTCACCCTAAGTTTTTGCCTAAGGTAGTTTCAGAGTTTCACATTAATCAATCCATCATACCTACCTATCTTCTTTCCCAGGCCCCACTCCAACCCAGGGGAACAGACTCTGCAAACCCTTGACTGTAAACGGGCTCTAGCGTTCTACCTAGACCGTACAGTTGCCTACAGGAAGAGCACTCAGTCATTTGTCTCTTTCCATCCTAACAAATTAGGGCAACCTGTGGGTAAGCAGACTCTCTTCCTGGTTGGCGGACTGCATATCTTTTTGCTATTAGCAAGCAGGCATTCCTTTTCAAGACTGTGTTAAAGCACACTCTGTGAGGGCCATGGCGACTTCAGTAGCACACCGACGATCGGTGCCGCTTTCTGATATTTGCAGGGCTGCCACCTGGCGTTCTCTCCACACCTTCGCAGCCCACTATTGCTTGGACAAAGCCGGAAGACAGGATTCCATCTTCGGCCAATCTGTCCTGCGTAACCTATTTGCAACGTGACGTACCAACACCCTTCCGCCTGCCCAGTGGGGTTCAGGATGCCCTCTACCAAATTCCACCCCAGTTGTTGTGCCTGTTGCACGCCATTGGGTACATTTGGTGCATGTTCGGACATCCTCAGCTCGGTACTCAACCGTATGTGAGGACTACCATCCTGCATGTCCTGTGAGAAAGCAAGTGTTGCTTACCTGTAACAAGTGTTCTCACAGGACAGCAGTATGTTAGTCCTCACGAAACCCGCCCGCCGCCCCGCGGTGTTGGGTTCGTAACGTTTTGTTGTTTTATTTTTTCAGCACTGCCTGTAGCTATCAAATAAGACTGAAGGGGGACCCCTGCTGGCTGCAGGTTTAGTGCCATGCTGGGCATGCCCAGTAGGGGCCAGTCAAAGTTCTGAAAACTTTGACAGAAGTTTTCCGTGATTGGGCTCCATCCTGATGATGTCACCCATATGTGAGGACTAACATCCTGCTGTCCTGTGAGAACACCTGTTACAGGTAAGCAACACTTGCTTTCTATCCAGTTTGTGCTGTTTTTAAAAAAGAAATCTGTCATGAAATGGCCCAGCTTAAGGCAGTGCAGAGGCACATCACATTCTACAGATGGTTATATATTAAAAAAGCATTTTAATGTAGGTAACCAGAAAATGGTTTATATTGCATTGTACATATATAACTGTATAAGGCAGCCACTGTATATGGTCTTATACCTTTGTAGTAGATAAAAATCACTTTAAATGTTTTTTTTTTCTCCCGCCATTATAATGGTGGCCAATGTGTACCAGAAAAGGAAGGTTTCCCCTATAGCTCACACTTGAGGCCTTGATATAATAAAATAGTAAAAAAATGTGCACTGAACTTCAGCCGCATTTTCTTTACTGAGTGCGATAAAAAAAAAAAAATTCTGATGCAGTAAGCTAATGGCATGTTTAAAATCATCCATTGTACCTGAAGACTGGAGGATAGCAAATGTAACCCCAATATTTAAAAAGGGCTCCAGGGGCGATCCGGGAAACTACAGACCGGTTAGCCTGACTTCAGTGCCAGGAAAAATAGTGGAAAGTGTTCTAAACATCAAAAATCACAGAACATATAGAAAGACATGGTTAATGGAACAAAGTCAGCATGGCTTTACCCAGGGCAAGTCTTGCCTCACAAATCTGCTTCACTTTTTTGAAGGAGTTAATAAACATGTGGATAAGGTGAACCGGTAGAGTAGTATACTGGATTTTCAGAAGGCGTTTGACAAAGTTCCTCAGGAGAGGCTTCTAGGAAAAGTAAAAAGTCATGGGATAGGTGGCGATTGTCCTTTCGTGGATTGCAAACTGGATAAAAGACAGGAAACAGAGAGTAGGATTAAATGGACAATTTTCTCAGTGGAAGGGTAGTGGACAGTGGGAGTGCCTCAGGGATCTGTATTGGGACCCTTACTTTTCAATATATTTATAAATGATCTGGAAAGAAATACCAAAATGATAGGGAATATAACTAGTATACAATCAAGATGAAATATTAACTAGCTATGTGAATAAGAGTTGGCTGCAGAATTTTATACAACATGCAATAGATGAAGGTAATCTGCAAAACTATCTACATTGAAGTGATACTGAATCAATAATGTAATTTTATATAGAGAGATAAGACCTCAGTATTGGCAAGAGATCTGAATTAACAGAAACTTCTATGGCCAATTGATCCAGTCACCGGTCTTATAATCTCTGATTTTAATTTAATAAAATGTTTTAAAACTACTTTATTAAATTCAATTGTAATTATTATCACAAAAAACTTTAATTTTAATTTTGATTTTGTTTTTATTTTTATTAAAATGAGATACGTGTCACTAAACAGTATTAGAATGACACTATTGAATTTCAATATAGTTGCTACTGTAATTTTGATGTAATCACTACTGAAAAATATTTTAGTCAAGCCTTATTTTTCCATTTTTATGGAAGAATATTACTGCTGTAAAAATTTTTTATTTTTATTTTTGTGGCTTCTCAATGCTCACTTTATTTAGAAAATGATGTTGCAATACCCCTTTATTTATGAGTTATTAAAAAACCGTTCCAAGTCTGTATGACTAATTATCTATGTTATAGCAATGAGTTTAGAAATGGTATTGTTTTTTAGCTCATCATAATTGATTTTGTTTAAAAAATGATGTAGCAATTTATTCACAAACCATAGCAGACATCTGTGCTGCTTAAATAAACCCAATTGTTTCAAAAGAAATTCATCTCGCTATTCTTTGGTAACTGAGTAGCAGCTTATTAAGTTGAAATGAAAGCAGTATCTGCTTAGTAGAACTTGATGAATTTTACAAGCAACAATATATCTCAAAGTCAATACGGCTTAAACAGTCCCGGTTGTCTCAAGGAGATTTCATCTTACTATTCGTCAGTGGCTGAGTGGCAACTTTTTAAATTAAAATGAAACACAGTGTCTACTTGATAGAACTCAATGAATTTTACAAGCGGCAACGTATCTCAGAGTCAATGTAGCAGCAAGCTCTGCAGCCAAGCCAAATATGAAGCTTAGCAGTCACATTTCAGTCTCATGACTTGAAAATCAGACGGATGGTAATAATCACTTCGTCTTGCAATGTTTGTAAATCCCAATAAGTTAGAGAGAGAGCGGCAGAACACTTATCTTAAATTCAAGGTGATAACTTGCGTTTTGAATTTCTTCACCGCTCTGCCGTTACTCTGACCAGAAAGGTCTAATCACTACCGCCAACGCGGCTGGCGTTTCGCAAAAAACGCTGCTTCAGGGCGGGCTAATTTCAAAGAGAAACTTCTTCTATTGTAATCGGGTTCAGTCTGAAGCAGCGTTTTTTGCGAAACGCCGGCCGCGGTGGCGGTAGTGATTAGAGATGAGCTAAAAAACAATACCATTTCTAAACTCATTGCTATAACATAGATCAATTAGTCATACAGACTTGGAACTGTTTTTTCAATAAGTCATAAATAAAGGAGTATTGCAACATCATTTTCTAAATAAAGTGAGCATTGAGAAGCCATAAAAATAAAAATTCTTTTACAGCAGTAATATTCTTCCATAAAAATGGAAAAATAAGGCTTGACTAAAATATTTTTCAGTAGTGATTACATCAAAATTACAGTAGCAACTATATTGAAATTCAATAGTGCCATTCTAATACTGTTTAGTGACACGTATCTCATTTTAATAAAAATAAAAACATAAAATCAAAATTAAAATTAAAGTTTTTTGTGATAATAATTACAATTGAATTTAATAAAGTAGTTTAAAACGTTTTATTAAAATTAAAATCAGAGATTATAAGACCGGTGACTGGATCAATTGGCCATAAGAAGTTTCTGTTAATTCAGATCTCTTGCCAATACTGAGGTCTTATCTCTCTATATAAAAATTACATTATTGATTCAGTATCACTTCAATGTAGATAGTTTTGCAGATTATCTTCATCTATTGCATGTTGTATAAAATTCTGCAGCCAACTCTTATTCACATAGCTAGTTAATATTTCATCTGGAAAGAAATACGACGAGTGAGATAATCAAATTTGCAGATGACACAAAATTGTTCAGAGTAGTTAAATCACAAGCAGATTGTGATAAATTGCAGGAAGACCTTGTGAGACTGGAAAATTGGGCATCCAAATGGCAGATGAAATTTAATGTGGATAAGTGCAAGGTGATGCATATAGGGAAAAATAACCCATGTTATAATTACACAATGTTGGGTTCCATATTAGGTGCTACAACCCAAGAAAGAGATCTAGGTGTCATAGTGGATAACACATTGAAATCGTCGGTGCAGTGTGCTGCGGCAGTCAAAAAAGCAAACAGAATGTTGGGAATTATTAGAAAGGGAATGGTGAATAAAACGGAAAATGTCATAATGCCTCTGTATTGCTCCATGGTGAGACCGCACCTTGAATACTGTCAACAATTCTGGTCGCCGCATCTCAAAAAAGATATAATTGCGATGGAGAAGGTACAGAAAAGGGCTACCAAAATGATAAGGGGAATGGAACAGCTCCCCTATGAGGAAAGACTAAAGAGGTTAGGACTTTTCAGCTTGGAGAAGAGACGGCTGAGGGGGGGATATGATAGAGGTGTTTAAAATTATGAGAGGTCTAGAACGGGTAGATGTTAATCGGTTATTTACTCTTTCGGATAGTAGAAAGACTAGGGGGCACTCCATAAAGTTAGCAATGGGCACATTTAAAACTAATCGGAGAAAGTTCTTTTTTACTCAACGCACAATTAAACTCTGGAATTGTTGCCAGAGGATGTGGTTAGTGCAGTTAGTATAGCGGTGTTTAAAAAAGGATTGGATAAGTTCTTGGAGGAGAAGTCCATTACCTGCTATTAAGTTCACTTAGAGAACAGCCACTGCCATTAGCAATGGTAACATGGAAATTTTAGTAATAGGTCTGAAATTTCATTTTTTAGTTCCTTCAAAACTCTGGGGTGAATACCATCCGGTCCAGGTGATTTACTACTCTTCAGTTTGTCAATCAGGCCTACCACATCTTCTAGGTTCACCATGATTTGATTCAGTCCATCTGAATCATTACCCATGAAAACCTTCTCCATTACGGGTACCTCCCCAACATCCTCTTCAGTAAACACCGAAGGAAAGAAATCATTTAATCTTTCTGCGATGGCCTTATCTTCTCTAAAAGTGCCCCTTTAACCCCTCGATCATCTAACGGTCCAACTGACTCCCTCACAGGCTTTCTGCTTTGGATATATTTTAAAAAGTTTTTACTGTGAGTTTTTGCCTCCACAGCCAACTTCTTTTCAAATTCTCTCTTAGCCTGTCTTATCAATGTCTTACATTTAACTTGCCAAGGTTTATGCTTTATCCTATTTTCTTCTGTTGGATCCTTCTTCCAATTTTTGAATGAAGATCTTTTGGCTAAAATAGCTTCCAAAAGTTGGCATGCAAAATATGAGGTGGGAAAATAAAAGTTGTGCGAGCACGAATAATGTTCTGCATACAACAGTGCACAGAAGGAGAAATTGTCTTACCTGCTAATTTATTTTCTTTGAATCCTGCTAGACCAGTTAAGCCATGTGGATTTATGCTATCCTCCCAGTAGATGAAGAAAGAAAATCAGTCTTTTTGTGACATTATCACTGGTATAAGGATTGGTGTCAGCAAAGCACTTGCCAGTATCCTTATGTCAAAGCAGTGAGGTAGAGAAAAAGAAAACCCTAGAAACACCACTATGAAGAAATTTTTAAATGTAAAACTTAGCAGGAGTGAATCCTTCAACAACCATCCTCTACTCAGAACTCCACCAGGGAAGAAAAGGGAGGAAGTATAGAAAGTCACAAACAGGAGAAGTAGACAAAATATTCTAGTTCCCTTTCCAGAGGGAGATTGCAAACTTCTGAGAAATCCCAAAGTCTCTCAACCAGGACAAACGATTTGCTGACTTCCCGGGGGGATTTTGGACTGATCTAGTAGGATTCAAGGAAAGGAAGTTTACAGATAATACAAAATTTCTCTTTCCTTATCATCCTGCTAGATCAATCCAGATGCATGGGAAGTACCAAAGCCCATACTTATGTGGGTGGAAAGAAGACAGGACTGCCCTAAGAACACCTACCCCAATGCTGCATCTCCTTTGGCTTGTGCACTCAAATTGAAACATTTAGAGAACAAATGTAAGCGAAACCAAGAAGTCACTTTATATGAATACTCTGGTGAAATCACAGAAGACTCCACTCATGGAATATGCACAACTCCAGAGCCTACGAGCCCTTTATTAAATAGGCAGAGATCATCTGTTTAGTCCACTTGGACAAAGATGATATGAAGTCGAGTAACATAAACCAACAATTTCTTAGCATTCAGATAGGTTGATCCAGAACCAATGGGTTATGCACCTTTACCAGCTGATGGAGATGGAGCAAAGTTGACATAATGGTACATATACCCCTGCACAGACATCAACCTGCCAGTATTCTCTGTTTCCAGAAGATGTTGGATGTGCATTGCCCTTTTGGGATTGACTTAAAAGATTTTTATAGAAGGAGAAGAGAGAGAATTCTGTTGCCCCACTCTCCTGTGGTGATACCTTATGGTCTTTCCCTCAGTCGAGTTTCCTGAGTTGATCTTCTTTCAGATGAGTGCCTTGGTCCGGTAGCTAGTTTTTGCTGGTATGAACTTAATTGTATAAAAAAAAAAAAAAAAGCTGCAAGACAAGCAGGTGCAGGAAGTCAAGCATGGCGGTGAAGGTATATGCCCTATCCCCCTGCTGCAGGAGACCAACGATGTACTCAGCTGTACTCGGCCGGGATTGGCTGAGCTCAGGTAAAGAGTATTAAAAAAAATGTAAATAACAAGAGGGGGAGTTTATTTTAGGGATTCATCTCCCCTCTGGTCTCCATGCTCAGCACACCAATCCATTGTCCGTTCCCGCCTCCAAGGGAGCTTGGGGGACTCGGGCAGCTTGGTGGGTTGAGCAGCCTTCTGGGCTAGGCATTGCTCTCAGGCTTAGACTTTTCTCCGCATGGCAGGCCATGACGACGTTCATGCGTTCTTTTTCTGCACGTAAGGCTGTCCCTTTCAGATACATCGGTTTGCACTTGCACACCCGGCTGTGCATCTAGTTTTGCACCTAGCTAGGTGCTCAGTTGGGCGCATAAGGACGCCTGCCTGGACACTCGGTTGTGTGAGTAAGGGCACTTAGTTGGACGCACAGTGGTGTGCTTCGGGGCGCCTAGACAGGTGCTCAAGTTGGGCGCCTATCTGAATAGTATATTAGGTGCCTAATTTTTACAAGCACCTATTGCAAGCATAGCTGGGAGTACACTTCTCAGATGCCTGTTTAGAGCTTGCTGTTAAATGACTAAGGCGCCTATAGCAAAGAAGCCTAAGCGCCTCACCCTGTGTGCTGCTTGCCATATTTGGGCATCTCAGCCTGGCATTCCCTCTAACTTGTTAGCACTGGAGGCTCAGGGAGACTTGTCTCAGTCTGATTTTGCTAAGCCTGGTCCTTCCTAGCATGATGCGGGAAAGGAAAAAGAGTTGCCAGAGGTTTTGCTTGGAATTGGGGCTCCCCTAACTGGTTCTTCAGTGGGGGAAGGTAGTTCAATGGGCACAGGACCAACTCTTCCTGGTTTTTGCATGGACCCCTCTGCCTTTTCTTGGGTGGAATTTTTTCAAGGGCTGCAGTCCTTTCTTCAGATACAGTCATTGGCCCAGGTCAGTCTTAACAATTCAGGATCACAGGTGCTTTGGGTAAGCGTCTGAGGATGTCTAGACCTGCTGCGGTCTCGCTGATAGGGACCCAGAAGGCACAGATGATAAAGTCAGTCCTTATTCCCTGGAGGATGGGGGAACTTCTTCTGGGGCTGGAGCCATATAGAACTATGTTGTATTTCTGTCATAGAGATGAGCTTCCAGCTCTAATTTCCCAGACATTGAAGATGCTGGGGGTACTGGGGTCTGATTCCATGTCTGAGCCAAAGAAAGATCCCATTTTGATTTCTTTGCATAAAGCCTCATGTTTCTTCCCTATTATGGAGGCTACTCAAGAATTGATTGATCTTGAATGGGGTGCCCCGGAAGCTAATTTTAAAGGGGGTCGAACCTTGGAAGGGCTGTACCCCCTGGATCCAGCTGGCGGGTCTCACCTTTCGACCATTGCACAGCCTTTCCTTGAGGTTACTTCTGTTGAAAACTGTGTTTCTTGTGGCAATTTGTTCTGCGCCTAGAGTCTCTGAACTGTAGGCATTGTTTTGCCAGGAACCGGCTGCAACTGATACTGTCCCATCTTTATTGCCAAAAGTGGTCTCAGATTTTCACTTGAATCAATCAGTTTCCCTGCACACTCTGGACAGGATGAGAAATGTGGAGGAATATTGCCTGTTATGGTCCTTGGATATCAAGAGGCATATCTTGAGGTATTTAGAGGTTTCTGAGCTTCTCAGGAAAATGGACTGGCTGCTTATACACCATAGTGAGAATAAACAGAGTGAGCCGGGGCTGTAAGCCATGGATGTGGATGCTGAGCAGCAGTTGCCTAGTCAGTTTAGGGCTCATTCCATGAGAGCTCAGGCAGTATCATGGGCGGAGATTAGATTGCAGCTCAGCAAATCTCAATGGGAGACAGCAATGTGGTCCTCCTTACATACCTTTTCCAGGCACTACTCCCTGGAAGTGCAGGCCCGGGAGGACGCAGCCTTCACAAGTGCGGTGTTGATCGGACCACGGGCAGCCTCCTGCCCTGTTCAGGAGTAGCTTTAGTACATCTGACTGGTTCTGGATCCACCTAGCCAGGTGCTAAGAGAGGTGAAATTACTACTTACCTGATAATTTCCTTTTCTTTAATATAGATAGGTGGATCCACCTTCCCACCCTTGGCTGCCGGATGATTGTGCTGTTGTCCTTCTGCGTGGCTGCGTGTTTCAGGATTTACTGGTAAGTGTCAATCCAGTCCCTAGATTAGTGTTATTACCCTCATTGTCTAAGCTCAGTATTTCCTGTTAGCTGAGAGCTCAATTACATAGAAATGAAATGAAACATAGAAATGATGGCAGAAGAAGACCAAACGGCCCATCCAGTCTGCCCAGCAAGCCACGCAGTTCATCCATTTATTTATTTATTTTCCCACCCTTTTTCTCCCTCCACCCTTTTTCTCCCTCCCACCCATCACTATTGGCTTCCAGCACCCTCCGGCCCCAACTCCCTTCTACCCCTCCACCATGCAGAGAGCTTCCAGCACCCTCCGGCCCCAACTCCCTTCCACCCCTCCACCCTGCAGAGAGCAGCGCTGTATCCGCATCCCAGTGAACATCCAGCTCAACCAGGGGTAGCAACCGCCGCAACAAGCAGGCCACACCCCTGCCCTATACTCCTACCCACCCCTGCTTTGTTTGTTTGTTTCTTGTTTTAGTTTTATTTGGAGATGGCAGCCCTCTGTGAAGGCGGAACACCAACCACTGGCCACTGGCATCCCGCTCCGTGAATGCCTCTGTGGCTACTGCCGCTCCGTGCAGTGTTTTGCTGCCTGAAGGTGGAACACCAACTACTGGCCACTGGCATCCCGCTCCGTGAATGCCTCTGTGGCTACTGCCGCTCCGTGCAGTGTTTTGCTGCCTCCTCTTTATTTATGCCCACTAGACTTGATGGATCCACAGTGTTTATCCCACGCCCCTTTGAAGTCCTTCACAGTTTTAGACTTCACCACTTCCTCCGGAAGGGCATTCCAGGCATCCACCACCCTTTCTGTGAAGAAATACTTCCTGACATTGGTTCTTAGTCTTCCTCCCCGGAGCCTCAGCTCGTGACCTCTGGTTCTGCTGATTTTTTTCCTACGGAAAAGGTTTGTCGTTGTCTTTGGATCATTAAAGTTTTTTAAGTATCTGAAAGTCTGAATCATATCACCCCTGCTCCTCCTTTCCTCCAGGGTGTACATATTCAGATTCTTCAATATCTCCTCGTACGTCATCCGATGAAGGTCCTCCACCTTCCTGGTCGCCCTTCTCTGTACCGCTTCCATCTTGTCTTTGTCTCTTTGTAGATACGGTCTCCAGAACTGAACACAGTACTCCAGGTGAGGCCTCACCAAGGGACCTGTACAAGGGAATAATCACTTCCCTTTTCATACTCGATATTCCTCTCTCTATGCAGCCCAGCATTCTTCTGGCTTTTGCTATCGCCTTGTCGCATTGTTTCGCAGACTTCATATCATTAGACACTATCACCCCAAGGTCCCTCTCCTGCTCCATGCACATCAGCCTTTCCCCCCCCCATCGAATACAGTTCATTCGGGTTTCCACTCCCCATATGCATGACTTTGCACTTCTTGGCATTGAATCTCAGCTGCCATATCTTCGACCACTCTTCCAGTTTCCTTAGATCCCGTCTCATTCTCTCCACTCCTTCCGGCGTGTCCACTCTGTTGCAGATCTTAGTGTCATCCGCAAAAAGACAAACCTTACCTTCTATCCCGTCCGCAATGTCGCTCACAAAGATATTGAACAGGACCGGTCCCAACACCGATCCTTGCGGTACACCACTTAAAACCGCTCTCTCTTCAGAGAAGGTTCCATTTACCATCACACATTGTCTTCTGTCCGTCAACCAATTTGCAATCCAGGTCACCACCTCGGCACTCGCTCCTAAGCTTCTCGTTTTATTCACCAGTCTCCTGTGCGGAACCGTATCAAAAACTTTGCTGAAATCCAAGTATATGACATCGAGTGCTCTTCCTTGATCCAATTCCTTGGTTACCCAGTCAAAAAAGTCAATCAGATTTGTCTGACAGATTTGTCTGACAGGATCTTCCCCTTGTCGCATTGTTTCGCAGACTTCATATCATTAGACACTATCACACCAAGGTCCCTCTCCTGCTCCATGCACATCAGCCTTTCCCCCCCCCATCGATTACAGTTCATTCGGGTTTCCACTCCCCATATGCATGACTTTGCACTTCTTGGCATTGAATCTCAGCTGCCATATCTTCGACCACTCTTCCTCTGGTCCATCAATTCTCCAGACTGTAGATAGTTCACTATTCTCTCTTTCAGCAGTGACTCCATTACTTTTCCCACCACCGAAGTGAGGCTGACCGGTCTGTAGTTGCCAGCCTCCTCCCTGTTCCCACTCTTGTGAAGCGGGACCACCACTGCTCTTCTCCAATCACTCGGCACCACTCCCGTTTCTAGGGATCTATTGAACAGGTCACACAGCGGACCCGCCAGAACATCTCTGAGCTCCCTCAATATCCTTGGATGAATCCCATCAGGCCCCATGGCTTTGTCCACTTTCAGGTTCTTTAGCTCTTCCCACACATTTTCTACTGTAAAAGGATTTTCATCTATTCCACTTCCCTCCAGTTTCTTGTTGTGTAGAGATGGTCCTTCTCCAGGGTCTTCTTTAGTGAACACAGAGCTGAAGTATTTGTTTAATATTTCTGCCATTTCTTCGTCTCTCTCCACACATTGATCATTACCACCTTTCAATTTCACTATACCACTTTGGACCTTTCTCTTTTCGCTGATGTATCTGAAAAATGTTTTGTCACCATTTTTTATCTCCTTGGCAATCCTCTCTTCTGCTTGACGTTTTGCCAACTTGATTAATTTCTTTGTCTCCCTCAGTTGATACAAATATTATTCTTTGTGCTCCTCCCTTTGGGATCCTTTATATTTCTTGAATGCTGTTCTTTTAGCTTTAATTTTGTCAGCCACCTCCTTTGAGAACCAGATAGGTTTCAGTTTTCTTTTGCTTTTCTTTACATTTCTAACATATAGAGCAGTTGCCTTGGTGATTGCTCCTTTTAGATTGGTCCACTGCTGATCCACATCTCTCTCGTTCTCCCATCCTTTAAGTTCTTCCTCCAGGTACTTCCCCATTTCCTCAAAGTCTGTGTTTTTGAACTGTAAAACTCGGGTCTTTGTGGTTCTTTTCCCTATTCTTTTAGTGATATTAAACCATACCGTTTGATGATCACTGCTGCTGAGGTGGGCGCCCACCTGGACATTTGAGACATTATCTGCATTAGTGAGCACTAAGTCGAGTATAGCTCCTTCTCTCGTGGGTTCCAACACCATTTGTTTGAACAAAGATACTTGCATGGCATCCACTATCGCTCTACTATTTTTAGTTTCTGCAGATGGGATTTTCCAGTCTACATCTGGCATATTGAAGTCACCCACGATCACCACTTCGCCCTTCTTACCTATCCTATGGATGTCTTCAACCAGATCTCTGTCCAGCTCTTCCTTTTGGTTTGGAGGTTTTCCCTTAATTGGTTGTCTATTAATAATCAAGTTTTTGTTAGTTTGCCCACAGTTGGCTTTTGCACAGAATAGTGGTGGGCTGATGTCTGTGCTTGTAGAGGTGCATAACCCACTGGTTCTGGATCTACCTATCCATATTAAAGAAAAGGAAATTATCAGGTAAGTAGTAATTTCTCCTTAGTCTTTGGAAAGTATAGTTACCAAAAGATATCTAAGAAAGAAAGGATGCACATCCAAGAGGTGGAGGGAACTACACTTACAATAACATTCCACCGTAGGGAGCATTGGAAAAGAAAATGTTTGGTCTTTTGAATCAATGACCCATCTTAGGGCAAGAAGAACGGAACAGGAAGAAAAGGTATCTACTCAACAAAGAACCTTAGGTAAGGCACTCCCCAAGATAAATTCTGTGACTCCAACATGTCTGGCTAAATATATAGGCACTAGAACTACCATCTTTAAGGAAGATCCTTCCAAAACAGATGAATAACTGGCTCAAAGAAAGGATCCACCTTAAGATATCCACCTTTAAAATCCCATTGGGGAACCAGGAACAAATATGTTTAATTCTGTGATGGACTCAAGGTATATCTGGAAATAAAATCACTGAGACACCTAGAATCCAGACTCTCTGAAGTGGGAAATAGAAACTGGACTGTCAGGAATTAAGGGAAAACCTTTTGACCAAACTCCTCTGCAGGAAAGAAGACTAGACAGCACATCTGCTCAGCAAGGCAAAACAGACAGAACTATGCAACAGTCTTTTAGAAGTGCCAGACTTAGATATATACCAATGAAGTTGAATTCCAACGGGTCTTCAGCTAAGCAGAAATCGCTGCTGAAAAATAGCCATTCTTGCGGGAGCGAACCCTTTCAAGGGCCAGGCCATGAGACAGAAAAGAGACAGATCTTGCATTAGAACAAAGCTTAGGAGTAATAGACTGTGACAGGGAGAATGAAGATAAGAGGATTTACAGTCAGACAACTACCAACTAGGATTGAATTGCATAGTCTGGGAAAACAAATAAGCATGGGAGAAGCTTGCTTGTTGCGTCAGTTACTACCCTGAACCAATACTTCACTTTGAATACATATACAGCGCAGCTCACTGCTTCAGCGGCAGGGGGAATGAAGAAAAAGGACTAAATTGCACAGGCTGGGTAAACAAATAAGCGTGGGAGTAGCTTGCTTATTGCAGCGGTTACTACCCCTAACCATTTAGGCTTGATACTTCACTTTTATGCAGCTCTAACACGGCTCTCTACATCAATGGCAGGGGTGAAAGGAAAATTAGAACCAAAAAGTTACCAATAAGGGCCCTGACCTCAGCGGTCAGAGTAACAGATAAGTATGAGAAAAATAACTGTGAAAGCTTGCTGGGCAGACTGGATGGGCCGTATGGTCGTCTTCTGCCGTCATAATTGCATAATTTATACTTAAATTTGAATTGTTAAGAAAATGAATTTCAGAACAAGCAACACAAAGAATAAAGTATCTTGTGTTCTTTGTTTAATTACACTTCTGCATGTGGCTACTAGATATTGTTCTTACAAGATGAACGAGACACCCTCTCCTCAGGGGCTATAACTTCTGTCTCTGAAGCATCACCAATTCCAATTGACCTAGAGACTAAAAGAATAGAGTTCAGATTCAACCCCAGGTCCTTTTGCATGCTGCCGCTGAGTCGCCGGGCCAGTCCTGTGGGAAGGCTTTTAAACATATCCTTTCAAGTTTAAATATGGTTTACAGCATCAGTGAATTAGACCCACTCCATTGCATTCAAAACAGATTGATTAATATCAGGACATTCATGATTAAATGCAAAAGCATTAAAAAAAATTATTAGAATGGTATACCTCAAAATAACACAAATTGATATAAGAAATACACACTAAATAACATAATACAATTCTGACACAAATCAATATAAAAATAACAATACAAATAACATGAATAAAAATGAAAATAAATTAATTAATACTAAAGCTAAACTAAAAACAAAAAGAAGAATCATTGAATAAATTCAATAAAAAAATCTGGAACTAGTTCCCACAGAAAATATCATCTAAAATAATCAATAAAAAGAGAAACAGAAAACATAGTCATCAGAGGCTTACACAAAAAAATCAAGCCTTCGGTACCTTATTAAATTTCAAGTAGTTGTTCTCCACTCTCAATTCAAGAGGCAACATATTTCACAGAGATGGAGCCATGTAGCTAAAAGAAGATAGATGAGTACCTTCTACTCTAATTTTTGTTGGAAGAATAGATAACAAATCCAATTGAGATGGCCGAAGTATGTGAGGAGGGTAGAGATGTGCATTGATAAAACTTTTGTTTCATTTTGGTTTGGTTTGTTTTTCCCCCTTTTTTTCATTTTGTTTTTGTTAGGTTTTGTTTTGCTTTTAATTTTTTTATTTTAGTGCATACTGTTTTGATTTGGTGCACAGTATTTGACTTGTAATAGTGTGCACTAATTCAAATAGTGTACACTAAACATTTATTTTTTAAAATGTAATGATTTTTTTTACATTTTACTTTAGAAATAATATGATATGTCATTCAAAATAAAAACAATTCCCTAGAGGAGGGCAGTATGCTCAATTAATCAGATAGCTTTTGTGAATGAACATACTTTAAAAAATACAAAAAAGCTTAATCCTAACACTAGGAATGATAGGAAACTAATGCAACTCCTTTAATAAAAGATACAGATGGTCAAATTTCTTACCTTTGTAATGGTGGCTTCACATTCTTACCAAACAGCTTTCTTTTTCACTACTGGGAGAATTTTTGCATTGTTGGATCTTTCCTAGGTGATGGCCATTCACTCTGCTTCCCTTTATATTCTGGAGTTAAGCATACCTAGTTCGATTCTTGGGTACTTCTTGAGTTGGAATTGCTGTTGCCATTGTCAAGAACTGGTTGCCTGCCTTTTTGGATAACCTAGGTGGGCTCCCATCCTACTACAAAGGGATAGCAGGAAGAAATCATAGTTTTGTTCTCTTCCAGGTCAGAAGAAGTTTTTTTCTGAGTGCAGGGTGGACCGTGTTTTGTTAGTATCATCCAGCCTTCAAGGGTAGAAGCAGATTTTGAGACTGTCTGCCTACCTAATCTCCAAGGGGCTTGCAGTGCTCAGAAGGAGAGTTTGGGGCTGAAAAGAGTTTATGGTTTTCTTTTTTTGCCCATTTTGAGGAGCTGATTCCCGTTTTCAATATTGAGAGATTCTGGTTTAGGATAAGGATGGACAAGATCTTGAACGTGATCATTTTGCTTTTCATGATGATGATTTTTTGCAATCTTTACATGGATAATTTCTTTAAATTATGACGGACCTCTTGGCCCATCTGTAGCCACCAGGATGACGGTTGAAAGAAAATTCTCTAGCCTTCCTATAGCCATGCCTAGGAAGACTAATGAAAAATGATAGGGAAAAAAACAAAGAATTCACTCTTTGGCCATAGTTAAATAAGGGCATCGATTCCACTGGAATCCCATTCCTTTTTGCACTGAAGAATTTGATGGGCTTTGAGCCGGTGTGAGGTGCCATCAGCTGTCTGGGTGCGCTCCCATTTTCTGGGGTCCCATGACATAAGTTTTCCACATCAGGGCTACAGCTGATGATGTCACCCATGTGAGAGAGCTAACATCCTGCTGTCCTCAGAGAATACCTATTACAGGTAAGCAACTCTGCTGATAAACCACAGAAGCCAACTATCTACCAGGAGTTCTGCAAAGAGAACTGACTGACCCTCAATGGGCTAAATATGCAGCATCTGAAATCCTGACTCCTTGACCTCCTGGTTCCATGAAGGACTGATTCATCCTCTCGATACTTATTTGCCTGGGAAGAAGAATGCTTCCCTGGCTTGAATCGCTAGCATTCCTGAAGTAACCACGTCCTTTTCTATGCTGGAAGGCCAAACAAACTCGAACCTCTGGGAGTTTTTGAGGCTAAGGCTTTAGCAGATACTTAACTAGCATCTCTAGATCCTACTGAACAGCCACTGCCTCTGAACATGAAGCTTGCTTGGAGATCCTTAAAGCCTGTGACTTCCGCCACATTACACAGTCATAGCAGCTTCCATGCTAAAACAATTGAACCTACCAAGCAAGATATGATTTGGATAAGAGCATACACTGCACACCAAAAAAGGTAGCCCTAGAAGCCAACCAGATCGCCTCTGGATTCTCCATGTGTAACCTGTACAAATAGAGGCCCAAACAGTCAAAACTGCAACAAAGAAGGATTGCTACCAGATGGATTTAAACTTTCTATTCTGTGGGTTCATGAGAACCATGTTCTTTTCCATTGGAATAGTTGCCTTGTGGGTTAAGCCAATGCCGGGGCATCAGCATGAGGAATCTGAAATAAATTTTCACAGCCGTCCACAACCAGAGGTTTTTAGACTCTCAATGGAAAAGACCCAATCCGAACTGACCATGCCCTTTTAAACCTCTTGTGGAAGGGAAGAAAAACATAATAGGTCTCCTGACTCCTTCCAGAATGGGATCACCTTCAGGAGATAGGTGGATGAGATCTCCCTATAAAATAATTTACTAACAGAAGAATCCTCTCCCACAGAAAAAACTTTTCTCTCTCTCTCTCACCATCAAATCTATCAGGAAGCTGATAGATTTGATCTTCTCCCCCCACTGAATATCCCAAGCCTGGAGAGGAGGGGATCCAGGAATGACACAAGCCTCAGCCGGGACTAAAGATTTGCTATATAGCCTAGAACCTTTTTTTTTTTAATGGTCTGCTGGAACAGAAAGCTGAAGCTCTCTTCTTAAGCCAATGGATGGCTCGCACTGCACACTGCTTAGAGAGAGGCCCAGAACTACCCAAGCCAAGAAAATCTTAACAGAAGCTATCCTTGAGGAAGAGGAAGGTGAATCCAGAGAGGATCTCTGGCCTCTCCACCTCCAGAGACATCACCAGAAGTTCTAGTGAACTGAACAACGGAAAATCTGGCCCAGAAGAAGCCAGAGGAGAAACACTGTAAAAGCAGGCAAAATGGTGGCCATGACTGCTCCCGTCTAAATGTGATCAGCTATGATAGTGGGGTGATTTGCCCCACCCTCTTTACAGGTTTTCCTGTGCACAGGGGACTGGGATTAGCCAATCTGCTTGTCAGAAATAGACTTGGCACAGCAACACAAAACACCCATGTGGGTACAATGGGCTGACTTGTACTCCACCTTAATGTTGGGCCCATTTGGCCAACCTCCCTTCCTCCAAGTGACTCCACCCCTCCAGTATGGTCCCTATACCAGCTAGTTGCACCTTCAGAAAGACAGAAGGCTGAAAGATTGCTTGAACTCAAAATGCCCCTCTCATCCAGCAACCGTTGAAATATTTTAGCTGCGAACAATGATGAATGAGTTTGCTGCTTTTGTTTTCTTTTTTTAAGCTGTTAGCAAAGCTGCCTAGAGCAGAAAGAGAACCTGAGGATGGGGGCAGAGGTAAAGGGGGGAATGAACCCCACTCCAGAATGAGTAGACTGCCTAGGGAAGTTCTCCTCTGAGTGGGATGCGTTGTTAGTTCCCAGAGTTCCTGCTAGATCCTTGTAGAACCCGAGGTTAAGAGGGAGAATCAATCAGGGCTCTGTTCTAACAGGGAAACAAGCCAAAAATCTTGTTACTGTAGGGGCCATTAATCTGCTCTACCAGGGGATTCAGCTTTGAAGACTGACATCCTGAGACCAACATCTGAAACTTAATCCACCAGAGAAAGCCCAAATCCATGATCTGGGAACTCAGGATATCTTTCTGCACCAGTTCGACACAAGTTCAGAATCTGCTGGATCTGGACTGGTCTAGCAGAAAAACATGATTTGTGCATAAATTATGTTTTATGTGCTTAAATGCTGAGTACAGGACCCCTGCAACTTGAACACAGGGTTTAGCCCCATAGGTAAAATCTAGCCCCAGAAACTTTGCTCCATCTCTGACAGGAGTTAAATTTCCAGCAACAAGAAAACATGAGTTAAGCTTCCAAACCTCTCTGCTTTGGGGAGTAATTTCTCCTTGATTAACATGGTATTTGCATGAAGGAGTGCTAATGTGCGTGCACATTTTTTGTGGACTAAAGTCCTTGTTCCATTGGGAATAAAATTGTATGCAGAAAATCATGCGTCCAATCATACACTAACATGCAAACAGCCAATGGCACCTTATTATACCAAGGCCTGAGTACGGTGAAAGGGTTTTGTGAACATAAGAACATAAGAAAATGCCATACTGGGTCAGACCAAGGGTCCATCAAGCCCAGCATCCTGTTTCCAACAGTGGCCAATCCAGGCCATAAGAACCTGGCAAGTACCCAAAAACTAAGTCTATTCCATGTTACCATTGCTAATGGCAGTGGCTATTCTCTAAGTGAACTTAATAGCAGGTAATGGACTTCTCCTCCAAGAACCTATCCAATCCTTTTTTAAACACCGCTATACTAACTGCACTAACCACATCCTCTGGCAACAAATTCCAGAGTTTAATTGTGCGTTGAGTAAAAAAGAACTTTCTCAGATTAGTTTTAAATGTGCCCCATGCTAACTTCACGGAGTGCCCCCTAGTCTTTCTACTATCCGAAAGAGTAAATAACCGGTTCACATCTACCCGTTCTAGACCTCTCATCATTTTAAACATCTCTATCATATCCCCCCTCAGCCGTCTCTTCTCCAAGCTGATAAGTCCTTTCCTCATAGGGGAGCTGTTCCATTCCCTTTATCATTTTGGTAGCCCTTCTCTGTACCTTCTTATCTTTTTTGAGATGCGGCGACCAGAATTGTTGACAGTATTCAAGGTGCGGTCTCACCATGGAGCAATACAGAGGCATTATGACATTTTCCGTTATATTCACCATTCCCTTTCTAATAATTCCCAACATTCTGTTTGCTTTTTTGATTGCCACAGCCCACTGAACCGATGATTTCAATGTGTTATCCACTATGACGCCTAGATCTCTTTCTTGGGTTGTAGCACCTAATATGGAACCCAACATTGTGTAATTATAGCATGGGTTATTTTTCCCTATATGCATCACCTTGCACTTATCCACATTAAATTTCATCTGCCATTTGGATGCCCAATTTTCCAGTCTCACAAGGTCTTCCTGCAATTTATCACAATTGTGCTGTGCAAAATGCTCTCCAGTAGAACCTAGCAGGGGTCAGAGATGGGAGAACTAGACTGAAACTAGCCTTGAAATGCCAGAGTGATCGAGCTATATGTTCATCTAAATTCTTTCAAGTTCACTAGTCCAAAATGTTTTTTTTAATTAAAAAGAAAAAAAAAGGAAATATGGCAGTGTTGATCAAGGTCTCGTACTGTATTGGACAGTTCCCTGTTGTTCAAGCACATCACATGTGATAAATAGCTGGGGGGGGGGGAACGGACTTAGGAGAGATGCACAGCAAATGCAATTAGCCTATGTCCTAAAAAAAATACAGAGAGAATTTGGAATGGGCTGAGGAATAAGCAGATGGCCTGCCATGTGTAGCTCCTTTATAAATGTAGTGATGGAAGGTTACAGAATGGTGTCTCCTTGTATACCTTTTCAAAGGCAAAGTTTGGTGTCTGCAAATGTTAAAAACCAAATTTTGTACACACAATTACATTTGCCTTATTTGCTTGGGGCAAACATTTGTGGAGTCCTGGATTAGGGCACAAATAATTATCAGTATATCTGTACTGATAATTGGAATGACAGGTCAAAGCATAATGAAAAGAAAATAAGCATTTATATTTACTTTATCAATATAGAAAAATTTATACCAATACATTTGGTTTCACTAGAGGCATCCAGATGGCGTGGCCTCTGTGTCATTCAAGGAGCCAGAAGAAGGTGATCAGTGCATTCAAGCTCTACATGGACGATGGTTTGGTGGTCGACAGCTACATGCTGAAGCATGGGATGGTGTTACAGATTATCAGGTATTCATATCTCTTCATGGTACTCAATTTCTCTTTCTTTCTACATTTGCGCACTCCCTTATATTAGAAGAGGCCAATTGTAGTCAAACACAGTATGCATTCTCTAATTTTTTTATCCCATTGGTAAAAAAATGAGTGTTAAAATCTGTAATTCTACAAGCCAATTTTTGAGTAATTTTTATGATAAAACTGTGGCATGTTTGCTAATCCTAATCTAAAAAAAAAAAATAGCATGCATATTTTTAGTTGCACCTAAAATGTTTAAGTTGCCTTATCTGTCACTGTGTTGTTTTTTATTCATGTATAGATTGAAGAGACTTCACGAGAAAGGGAAGAAAGGCTTAAGGGATGGGAGACTTTCATAAGCAGTTCTGGAAATGAGAAGCAAGCGACTGCAGCTGTTCCAGCTTCTGCTGCCTTGGGGAAAGGACTGGCTGCAGGAGAACAACATTCACAAGGGCTCAGTGCAGAAATTGATGTGAATAACAAGAATCACAAGCATGAGGATAATGGGAAAGACAGCAATGAAGATAACACTCAGTCAACAGATAGCAGCCTCACAGGCAGTGAAGATGAAGCAGACACAGGACAGCCATAGTGAGAACCATGCTGGTGAATGCGATTTTTGGGCTTCAAGATGGCTACTGTCCTGTAACAAATTCTATACCTTCGAATTCTCATTCAGGAGCTAAAAGCAAAGTCCATCTTGTTAATTTTTCCATTGGTCTAGCTAAGTTTCGCTTGTCAACAATAATCATATAGAACTGGATCAACTTGTTAGTGTGTCAAGCATTGTTGTTTTAAAGCATATTATCCAGTATATCAAACATGCAACAAATACAGGCAGAAACTTACATTACATGAAGACATAACACTCTTGGTAAAATGTAGAGATGCTAAACACAAACCATATTTAGTACAGTGATGTTTCTTAAGGTACTAATCTTTCAGGCATTTTGGTTGATTAGTGAGCACTGCTGCTATGCAGGCAAAATGAATTGAGGTGTTAGTGTTTTGCACTGAAAAAAAAATAAAAGTCCGTTCAGAATTTATGATACTGGCTCTTAAATTGTTGAAGTAAAGTTAGCTGGCATTGTGTTGTACTGTGTGAGCACATGCACTACATTCTGGACAAGTATTTTTGGAAGGGAATGGAATCTTTGTACATTTATACAGAGATGACAATATATCCTAACCATGCCAGATCAGTGCAGGGTGTAGGAATGGAATATATGCCATTCTGGGCTTAACAGTTGAACAGCTTTAGAGAATGGAGTGAATTATAAGACGCAATTAAAAAAAAAAATTGCAACATAATTGAGAGAGATTTTGCTTCAAGATCCTTTTATTTTATACAGTGATCCTTGTTTTATCTCTGTTTTTGATTTTAATTGCAGACTGGATACTAGCCATTTTGCAATAAATAGTCTTTTTAGAGTTTTAGTTTTGTTTTTTGTTTTTTTTAAAGGGTCTACATTTTATGAAAATGTGTGTATTGTGTTGAGTAGGTATGTTTTATGAAAGACTGGAATAGTTTTATGGCTCATGGCAGACTGGAACAGTTCACTCTTTTGCTTCTTATATCCTTCACTCTTTAATGTCATGAGAAGTAAAATAACCACTTACAATCATTTAGTATTACACATGTATCCAGACATCAATTTTATAAATAATATTGCAAAACCTTTTAGATAAATTCTGCGGTTTTTACATTTTACTTTTTATCTGATTGTGAAAAGATAAAGTCCATAAAATGCATTTTCTCCAATAGTACACATGGTGTTTTTGTAGTAGGTTGAATTCTGCTTTATTTTATTTTTGTGGTGACCATACAGGGTTTGGTGTTTCTGGTATATCAAGAATAACTCTGAAGCACAAAAATAATCACAGAAATAAAAAGCTTTTTTTGTGAGATGGGTGCCAGACTTCCATTTACCGTTGTCTTGCAGCAAAGTGACTTAAAACAGGGGTGGTCAACTCTGGTCCTCAGGAGCCACTAAGAGGTCTGGTTTTTAGGGTATCTGCAATTAATATGCATGAGAGAGATTTGCATGCATTGCCTTCATTGTGTACAGATATTTCTATATCTCTTGCACATTCATTATGAATATCCTGAAAACCAGGCCTGTTTTTGTGGCACTTGAGGACTGGAGTTGGCCACCCCTGATTTAGAGCTTCCTGTCTCACTAGTCCTTTTGCATTTATGCTGAATCTATAGTTTTAAATACTCAAAAGAAAAGCCTGTTCAGACAAGCAGTGTTTAAAAATGTTTAGCCCAGATTTAATTTCTAGCCCTGTGACAGCATTTAAGAACACTATGATTTCAGACTTTGTGATAGCTTGGGTTTTTTTGTTTCTTAAAGGGGTTGTGTTTTATACTACCTTTTTAATAAACAGAAATAAATGAACCAACCACAGTCCTTGTCTTTAGCTCACTTTTTTGTAGAATACATAAAATCAATAATTGTAACCTGCACTATAGCAAATAAATTGCTCATGAGTATAGTTTAATTCAGAAATTGGTAAATATAAATAATCCAGTTGATCTTGTGGTTTATTATATAGTTAAAGTGTAGTTTAATTTTATATTTTGTACAAACCACTAAAATACTGCAGATATCTCTGGGAAACAAATAAAACAATTGGACAACTCTGTGCAAAGCAATGGAATTTCCAGAGCTTGCCCCTAAATTTGTAATAGAGGCAAAGTCCCAAACCCAGAATTATCCATTTAGAATACGTGAAACTCATGTTTCTTCTCATTAGTGACCAGTAATGTCTTCAGTAGTGCATGTACCAGGCATGTATTTGTTATTTAAAGAGGACAAAAGATGTGCTACTCAATGGAAATAAAGTGCTTGACATTACAGTACTGCAGGGGGAGGAACTTACTTTGACTTGAATACATTGTAAAAAAATAAAACAATTTTTTGCATTGTGACAGTTCTGTATAGTCGGTGCTTGAAAACCTTTGTTATAGTAAGGCACTACAAAGCTTGTAAATAGATGTAACCCTTGCTTGAGGTACATAAAATGATGGATTTCCCTATTTGTTAGATACATGATGGCAGAAAAAGCCCATCCAGTCTGCCCATCTGTCCAGTTAATTTAGCATCACTTCCTTAGAGATACCTTGTATTTATCCCATGCTTTCTTGAATTCAGATACTATTTTTGTCTCCACCACCTCCACTGGGAGGCTGTTCCATGCATCAGTCACTGTACAGAAATATTTCCTAAGATTATTCCTGAATCCACCCCCTTTCAACTTCATCTCATGACCCCCTCATTCTAGAACCTCCTTTCCATTGAGAAAGGCTCCTGTGCATGGAAACCTTTGAGATATTTGAATGTCTCTCTCTTATCTCTCCTATCTCGCTTTTCCTCTAGGTATACATGTCTAGATCTTTAAGCCTATCCCCATATGCTTTAGAACGAAAACCACTGACCATTTTAGTAGTCACCCTCTGGACTGACTCCATTCTGTTTATATCCTTTGTGGTCTCCAGAATTGTATACAGTATTCTCACAGGACAAGCAGGATTGTAGTCCTCACATATGGGTGAAATCACAGGATGGAACCCTGTACGGAAAACTTTTCTGTCAACGTTTCTACAAAGCTTTGACTGACACAGGCACACTGAGTGCACTGAGCATGCTCAGCCTGCAGTTATTCCTGTGAGCCACAGGTGTCTCACTCATTCTTCTTTTTTCCGCTCTGCAGTAAGCATAGCGGTTAGGAGCTCTGTGAGAAATTTTAACATTTTTTCCCTCACGGAAAGACAAACATTTACTTCACAAACACTTTTCCCTGCACGGGTCTCCCTCCGCGTACGTTTATTCGTCGCTCAGTGAGTACTATACCCTGTTTTTTCAGTCGGTTCCTGTCACCTTTCTGGCCTGCCAACGGACTGTGGCCTTCCCTATCCCTATTTTTTCAGTTAGCTTCACATAGCCTGTGAGTGTCCCTCTGTGACACTCTGCTGAGTTACTAGCGCTAGTGGGACAGGGACTTCCACGGTTTCCATTGCCGCCAGGGCCCTTGTAGATTCAGGTCCTTTGATTTCCTCGGTACCCTCATGCAGTCGATGCTCCATTGCTACCGTCGGTACCCCCTTCAGACTGCCCTGGATTCTTAGATGTCATCGGTACCCCTCCCCCCGCGGTACCCTGATACCATCCTCCCTGCATCGTTTCTATCAGTGCTGTCCATGTTTTTCATCCATGGCACTGATTTTTCCTTGGGTTCCATCAGTGCCATCATTGCCCGGATGGATGCCATCGACGTACACCTTTGTCTTGTTGCTGCCATCCATACTCTGGTCGATGCCACCGTCGCCCGGAGCACTTCTATCGATGCCAGCGTCATTTCATTGATGCCATCCTTTATTTTATAGATGCCATCAGTGCCCAGGACCTTTCCATCGATGTCCAGGTCCTTTCCATTGATAGGCATCGATGCCAGCGTCCATTCCATTGATGGGCATAGATGCCAGGGTCCATGCCAACATAGATTCCATTGGTGCCCATGTCTGTGCCATCGATGCCCATGTCCGTGGCACAGATGCCATGCACACCATTGCTGCCCGAGTCGATTCAATCGATACTGTCAACGTCCGTTGCCATACTGTCGATGCCTGTGGCCATGCCACCAATGAGGTCGGCGCCCACCTCCATATATCGATGCCCTTGACACCCACGTCGTTTCCATCGGTGTCTTCGACATTCCTATCGATGTGGTCATCGACTCCGTTGATGACGGTATCTTTTTTCCGATAACAACAATGTTTTTTCGACTATTCGATGCCACATCGTTCCCATAGATACCTATGCCGATGCCGTCAGTGCTCCGTCACTGTCATTATTGCTCTGGCCGAGTCATCGACGTTTTTTCATATACATTTTTGACGACACCCTCGAGGCCACTTGGGCCGCCATCGACACTGTCAATACCGACATACCACCGCCACGTAATGCCCCTTGCCTGAACACATTGCTCCATGCTTTGGGTTCTTATTAAAGCCCCGTATTAGCCTATGACACTACATAGTGCCAGGAGCAGAGCAGGCATGCTGACAGTCCATCATTAATCGCCATCCAAGACAGCAAGGGCTTCCATCTCGGCGCTGGGGAAAAACCAGGCCGAGCACCGTGGCATGAATCGTCGCCGACACGGTGATCATCCGCCGCCGACGCCATCCAGCTCATTGGTGCTATCCTTCTCGATGCTGGACAGTGCTCAGGCTGAGCAACATCACCACTGCCATCGGCACTGTTCCGCACATTTTTGGCAGTCCTTGGTGCTCCAGAAACACCGGATCAAGGTCCGAAGAATTCTGCACTGGCATCACGAGACATCGAGCCACTGCGACGAGGGTCGGGATCACGAGCTCGTTAATCCGCTCCCCTGTTCCCAGCGTGCCCCACCGTCATCAGTGCGGGATTGTAGCCCTCTGCTAATTACGATGTAAGCGCCGGCCACGCCCAGCCTGTCTCCTCTATACCTGCGCCACCATACCAGGCATCAGAGTTGAGACGGACGTCTACGTCCACAGGCTACCCCTCGAGGACTCCTGAAATCGATGGAGCCAGCAATCTTCACCGGCTCGTCCTTCGGCGATCCACGTCAGATGGTAAGTACCCGCTTCTGTGGCATTCCCATTGAAATGTGTTCTCTAATTCGGGCCACATGGTTCGAAAAGTTCTGGGTCATGTACCTTCCAAGAACCGTATTAGTGTCACATATCGCTATACCAGCTATGTCAGCCACAGTACCAGAAGAACCTCTCTATCATTTCTTTGGGATTGCATCAGGGCTTCCTCCCTTTTTTTTCAGCAACGAGGCTCTGTACTGATTAATGCTGTGACTTCTGGGTCCTGCTTCAGAACCAAAGTTCCAGGTGCATTCGTTGATCTACTAAACATGAGATTCAGCAAATACTGCCTCAAGTGCAAGTCCACCTTGAAACCTGACGACAGGTCTCGGTGTCTCCTTGTACAGCACACAAAAATGCGGATAAGACTTTACCGCTCGCACTCCCGTGGGAGGTTACATGATATCCAGATTACATCAGCCCCTCCAATGGGACACCACCTGGTCTCCCATCTGGTTGGATATCAGAGCAGCCACCCCACCTTGTACCAAAGTTCCCGGTACACTCCCCCAGACACTACAAAGCACAGAGGGGGGAAGGGGGGGTTGGGGAGTTTTAATTACACTATTCTTTCTTTCAACAGAAAGTAGTTACTCTCCGCCCATCCTGGACCTCAGAAATACCAACTTTCTTCAGAAGGCACAGGTAAAATGGTATCTCTCGTTGCCATGATTCCATATCGCAGTAAGTACATTACTCTAATCTTTCTATGTGCTTTATGGTGAGTCAACAATATTACAATCCCAAGATCTGCCGCTTGCACCAACTTCGGCAACTGGAGTATTTCATTGAATCACTATTGGTGAAAGCTGTTTCTTGTGTATCAGGGAAGACTACAGTGATAGGGGTATACTACCGTCCACCTGGTCAAGATGGTGAGATGGACAGTGAAATGCTAAGAGAAATTAGGGAAGCTAACCAAATTGGTAGTGCAGTAATAATGGGAGACTTCAATTACCCCAATATAGACTGGGTAAATGTATCATCGGGTCACGCTAGAGAGATAACGTTCCTGGATGGAATAAATGATAGCTTTATGGAGCAATTGGTTCAGGAACCGACGAGAGAGGGAGCAATTTTAGATCTAATTCTCAGTGGAGCACAGGACTTGGTGAGAGAGGTAACGGTGGTGGGGCCCCTTGGCAATAGTGATCATAATATGATCAAATTTGATTTAATGACTGGAAAAGGAACAGTGTGCAAATCCAAGGCTCTCGTGCTAAACTTTCAAAAGGGAAACTTTGATAAAATGAGAAAAATTGTTAGAAAAAAACTGAAAGGAGCAGCTACAAAAGTAAAAAATGTCCAAGAGGCGTGGTCATTGTTAAAAAATACCATTCTAGAAGCACAGTCCAGATGTATTCCACACATTAAGAAAGGTGGAAAGAAGGCAAAACGATTACCGGCATGGTTAAAAGGGGAGGTGAAAGAAGCTATTTTAGCCAAAAGATCTTCATTCAAAAATTGGAAGAAGGATCCAACAGAAGAAAATAGGATAAAGCATAAACATTGGCAAGTTAAATGTAAGACATTGATAAGACAGGCTAAGAGAGAATTTGAAAAGAAGTTGGCTGTAGAGGCAAAAACTCACAGTAAAAACTTTTTTAAATATATCCGAAGCAGAAAGCCTGTGAGGGAGTCAGTTGGACCGTTAGATGATCGAGGGGTTAAAGGGGCACTTAGAGAAGATAAGGCCATCGCGGAAAGATTAAATGATTTCTTTGCTTCGGTGTTTACTGAAGAGGATGTTGGGGAGGTACCCGTAATGGAGAAGGTTTTCATGGGTAATGATTCAGATGGACTGAATCAAATCACGGTGAACCTAGAAGATGTGGTAGGCCTGATTGACAAACTGAAGAGTAGTAAATCACCTGGACCGGATGGTATACACCCCAGAGTTCTGAAGGAACTAAAAAATGAAATTTCAGACCTATTAGTAAAAATTTGTAACTTATCATTAAAATCATCCATTGTACCTGAAGACTGGAGGATAGCAAATGTAATCCCAATATTTAAAAAGGGCTCCAGGGGCGATCCGGGAAACTACAGACCGGTTAGCCTGACTTCAGTGCCAGGAAAAATAGTGGAAAGTGTTCTAAACATCAAAATCACAGAACATATAGAAAGACATGGTTTAATGGAACAAAGTCAGCATGGCTTTACCCAGGGCAAGTCTTGCCTCACAAATCTGCTTCACTTTTTTGAAGGAGTTAATAAACATGTGGATAAAGGTGAACCGGTAGATATAGTATACTTGGATTTTCAGAAGGCGTTTGACAAAGTTCCTCATGAGAGGCTTCTAGGAAAAGTAAAAAGTCATGGGATAGGTGGCGATGTCCTTTCGTGGATTGCAAACTGGCTAAAAGACAGGAAACAGAGAGTAGGATTAAATGGGCAATTTTCTCAGTGGAAGGGAGTGGACAGTGGAGTGCCTCAGGGATCTGTATTGGGACCCTTACTGTTCAATATATTTATAAATGATCTGGAAAGAAATACGACGAGTGAGATAATCAAATTTGCAGATGACACAAAATTGTGCAGAGTAGTTAAATCACAAGCAGATTGTGATAAATTGCAGGAAGACCTTGTGAGACTGGAAAATTGGGCATCCAAATGGCAGATGAAATTTAATGTGGATAAGTGCAAGGTGATGCATATAGGGAAAAATAACCCATGCTATAATTACACGATGTTGGGTTCCATATTAGGTGCTACAACCCAAGAAAGAGATCTAGGTGTCATAGTGGATAACACATTGAAATCGTCGGTTCAGTGTGCTGCGGCAGTCAAAAAAGCAAACAGAATGTTGGGAATTATTAGAAAAGGAATGATGAATAAAACGGAAAATGTCATAATGCCTCTGTATCGCTCCATGGTGAGACCGCACCTTGAATACTGTGTACAATTCTGGTCGCCGCATCTCAAAAAAGATATAATTGCGATGGAGAAGGTACAGAGAAGGGCTACCAAAATGATAAGGGGAATGGAACAACTCCCCTATGAGGAAAGACTAAAGAGGTTAGGACTTTTCAGCTTGGAGAAGAGACGACTGAGGGGGGATATGATAGAGGTGTTTAAAATCATGAGAGGTCTAGAACGGGTAGATGTGAATCGGTTATTTACTCTTTTGGATAGTAGAAGGACTAGGGGACACTCCATGAAGTTAGCATGGGGCACATTTAAAACTAATCGGAGAAAGTTCTTTTTTACTCAACGCACAATTAAACTCTGGAATTTGTTGCCAGAGAATGTGGTTCGTGCAGTTAGTATAGCTGTGTTTAAAAAAGGATTGGATAAGTTCTTGGAGGAGAAGTCCATTACCTGCTATTAAGTTCACTTAGAGAATAGCCACTGCCATTAGCAATGGTTACATGGAATAGACTTAGTTTTTGGGTACTTGCCAGGTTCTTATGGCCTGGATTGGCCACTGTTGGAAACAGGATGCTGGGCTTGATGGACCCTTGGTCTGACCCAGTATGGCATTTTCTTATGTTCTTATGTTCTCTGCGGATTTGTCTGGCCTTACCCCGGCGCCGGAGACCCACCAGGGTAAGGCCAGACAAATCCACACTCACCCCAGCTGCTCCAGCGCAGACCACAAGGCAGCCCGGTGCAGGAAATCGGGCCCTCCTCCTCTTCGCTCCTGATCCTATCAGGAGAGCCTCTGACGCGCAGCCAATCGGGGGACAGCCCCGACTGGACTTTTAAATTCAGCGAGGCAGCCGGCAAGCCCTCTCTCCGTGGCGAACACAGGAAGCAGCGATCGGGGTCCAGCAAGGCCTGCGTGATCGGTGCTGGAGACCCGCCGGAGTAAGGCCAGACAAATCCACACTCACCCCCAGCTGCTCCAGCGCCGACCACGAGGCAGCCCGGTGCAGGAAATCGGGCCCTCCTCCTCGTCGCTCTTGATCCTATCAGGAGAGCCTCTGACGAGCAGCCAATCGGGGGACAGCCCCGACTGGACTTTTAAATTCAGCGAGGCAGCTAGGCGCCAAGCGTCGCGCGCCAAAGGGGCCCGCCCCTTTGTGCAGCCCCGGAGGGCAGGCTAAAATCCCCGTTAAGGCCGACTTTCTCCCCTCGCCTCTCTTCTTCCTCGGATCTCCTCCAGAGAACAGTCCCCTTCCAGGACCCAGGACGCAACCGTAACTAACTCTAACCTGTTATCCAGCCCCACACTTAAGCATCTTCCTTCAGACTCTCTGCAGTGCTCTCCTGTAGCTATAAATCCTCACATCAGCTCCACTTACCTCAGCCAATAAACCTTGGCGGCGTTTCTCCCTCCCCCCCCCCCCCAACTACCACATCTACATGGGGCTAACCTTCAGACGGCCAACACAACAACCTCCACTATAACAGACCATCAGTTTCTCTACAACAGCTCTATAACAGCCTCACATTAACAGTCCCTGCGGACCTACTCTCTTCATACTCTCAGCCAATCCTCTACCATCCCCTTCCATCTACCATCCTATACCTCCATTCTTGTCCACCACTCCTGCCAGCTCGACTATCCAGAATGCATCCAGTTTTCCCAATCCCGATTCTACAACACTGCCTATCATCGATAGGGAAATCAACCAGGCAAGCCCAACACCGCAACGTAAAAACCCTCACTCCGATTCTGATTACACCGATCACCCAACTCCTAGGCCTCACTCTGTTTTCTCTATCCTTATTCAATGCGCAATCATTAACTAAGAAATCACTGATCCTTAGTGACTATCTCACCGACGCTAACCCGGATATATGCGCAATAACTGAAACATGGCTTAAGCCCTCAGACATGGCTATAATAAACCAACTACCTACGCTGACCTATGACATCTTCTCCCTTCCCAGACAGAAAAAAAGGGGAGGGGGAATTCTTTTAGCAACCAAAAAAGACTTAAGATTCTCTCAACACCCATTCAATTCAAACTCTAAACTAGAATTCAGCTTGTTCACATCAGACCAACTTCAAATCCTACTTGTCTACGCCCCTCCGGGCCTCCTGGAAACAGATGCCTCCCCCATGGTGGAAATAACCACAACTCTCCTCAACTTGGACGCACCAGCAATAATCTTAGGAGACTTTAACCTGCACGTAGACAACCCCACACATTCAACTAGTTGTGAAGCCCTTCTCACAGCCCTCTCAGCAATGGGATTCAAACAGATAGTGAACAAACCTACACACAAAGCCGGTCACATGCTGGACCTTATCTTTGTCAACAAAGGCATCAAGCCTGCATCTCTCCTCAATTGCAAGAAAGTTCCTTGGTCAGACCACACTCTTATCTCTACTTCATTCTCACTGAAAGAAACCAGCACCCCCCACATACCCTCACCCTCATTTCCTTACAGAAAATCATGCTCCTCAGAAGACCTTAATAATCTCCTGGCCTCACAACTTCCCCATATAGACCTCACCGATGCGAACACTGCTCTCCGTTCCTGGAACGACACCACAGAATTTATAGCTAACAAGCTCTGTCCACTAGCAACAAAACGATCTCACTCAAACGCTTCCAAAAGACAACCATGGTTCACTAATGAACTTAGAAAGCTAAAACAAAGTTTAAAACAGAAAGAGAGCAAATGGCGCAAAGCCCCATGCGCCAGTACACTTTCCGCCTACAAATTTACCCTACACCAGTACAAGTCCTCAACCTTAAGATCAAAAAGGGACTTTTATGCGTCTAAGATCCATAACCTGGTCTTCGACGCCAAAGCTCTCTTTGCTTACGTATCTAGCCTTACACAAATCAACCCCCTGGAAATTCCCAGCAATCTAGCTCAAGCCAAAGCGGAAGAACTTGCTCTATTTTTCCGAAACAAAATTACCAGCCTTCTAACACAGCTGCCCTCCAACACCTCTTCCCACTCGACTTCACTTCATCCCTCCTTCAAAAGCATCCGTCTTGAAGCTTTGAAACCCATCTCTTCCACGGAGATACAAGTAGTATTAAGGAGAATGAAACCTTCCTCTCATCCTGCGGACCACATTCCCACCAAACTCCTCTTGACAATTCCTGACTCCATCTCCAAAACACTGGCGGACATCATTAATTGCTCTCTTTCCCAAGGATTCTACCCAGATGACCTCAAACTGGCTTCACTCAAACCCCTACTAAAAAAACCTAATCTTGATCCTAAAGACCCTAATAACTTCCACCCGATCGCCAATCTTCCCTTCATAGCAAAGATTATGGAAAAATTAGTGAACACTCAACTATCGGACTACATAGAAGATAACAAACTCCTATTCCCCTCCCAATACGGGTTCCGCAAAGCTTTAAGCACAGAATCACTCCTCATTTCCCTGACAGACTACCTCATCATGGGCCTCGACAAAGGTCAATCTTTCTTACTGATTCTACTGGACCTTTCGGCAGCTTTTGACACTATCAATCACTCCATCCTCATAAACCAGTTAGCTTCCATAGGAATTACCGGCACCGCACTTAATTGGTTTAAAACTTTCCTCAACAATAGAGGCTACAAGGTTAAAATCCAAAACAAAGAATCATCACGCTATGACTCAACCGTAGGAGTCCCACAGGGTTCCTCCCGGTCTCCTACGCTCTTTAACATCTATCTTTTACCGCTATGCCAGCTCCTCACCAGCCTCAATCTAAAACATTTTCTATACGCAGATGATATTCAGATCCTGATCCCCATTAAAGACACCTACTCGAAAACACTAGATCATTGGGAAAACTGCCACCAAGAAATCAAACGCCTCCTCACCAGCCTAAACCTAGTATTAAATTCCACCAAGACCGAATTCCTGCTAATCTCTCCAGAGAACAGTAACATCACCTCTACTCATCCAGGCAACCCACCAACCACTCAAGTGAGAGACCTAGGAGTGATAATTGACAATCGGATGAACTTTGAAAGCTTATATTAACAAAACTACCAAAGACTGTTTCCACAAACTCCAAGTACTGAAAAGGAATAAGACCTCTCTTCCACTCTCAGGTTTTCAGAACGATCCTTCAGGCAATTGTTTTCTCAAAGATAGATTATTGCAATTCTATCTTACTGGGTCTCCCTTCCTCCTATACCAAACCACTTCAGATGGTACAAAATGCGGCAGCACGAATACTGACAAACACCAGGAGGAGAGTCCACATCACTCCAATCCTAAAAAGCCTACATTGGCTGCCAATTCACTATAGAATCATCTACAAGTCCATTTCCTTTCTATACAAAATCATCCGTCAACATGCAACAATTGACCTGCAAATACCTCTCCTCTTACACAACTCCTCAAGACCCACCAGAGACGCATACAGAGGATCTCTCCAGGTACCCCCAACCAAAGCCACTAGACATATTACCTTAAGAGACAGGGCCCTCTCTACAGCTGGTCCACCATTATGGAACTCCATCCCCCCCAATCTCAGACAGGAGCCCTGCCTCCCAACCTTCAGGAAGAGACTTAAGACTTGGCTGTTCAAACAAGCATTCCCGGACTCCAACTAATGTCCCACAACATCAACATTCATAACACAGCCAGCTCAATTTCAGCTCTTTGTAATTATTTTTAACTACTGTTAACCTTTTCTTTTTTCCCTCCTCTCCATGTTTATTCTCCCTTGTTATTTGTAACTGCTTTCTTCCGCACTATAGTTCTTGTTTGAAGTTTATTATGCACCCCTGTTTAACTGTAAACCAGCATGATGTGAGTATATCATGAATGCCAGTATATAAAAACCTTAAATAAATAGATAAATAAATAAATAAATAAAATAAATCATTCATGCTTTTCCTTGCATGGACAACTGCATAACCACAGTCAGTCCACGCAAGGAGCTCTTCATGACTCACTATACATTTACTAACTGGATTTACTGTCACTGCCATAAATCCCTTATACAACACTTCTGTACACCACAATCATAATGACCTTCCTGTCCAGCTTACGCGCAGACATTCTAATAAATTCTTACATGTCCCTTCGTGCATATTCCATAACCTCAGCCCCTCAATTCTTCATTGTCGGGCCATGGGGTTTTTCACTATGCACTTTCCTCATAGAAAATTGCTTTGAGTTAGATTCAGTGAAATTCCATTATCAGTGGGTCTAAGCTGTTCAACCACTTTTGTCCCTCATCCATATTGCAGATCTAGAACCAAAACCTAGTCTGATTCTGCTCATCCTCACATTTACTCAGTGTTGTAAAGTTTGACCTAAAAGCTTCTCAACCCAATATGCGTCTATTCCATTCCAGGCACAGTTTCACATGAACTTCCTGGAGCTTATAGCCATTTATTATACCCTTATGCCTTCCAATACTGCCTCTGCAACAAATCTTTGTGCATACAGACAGACAGCATAGGGACAATGTGCTTTTCCAATACACAAGCACGCATAACCTCTTAGCTGCTCTGCAAGGAAGCTACACAGCCCTTGCTCACACCATGTATCCTCGGGCCACTTATCTAAGAGATTTACTGAACGCACTAGCAGACCTTCTCCATATAGGTTTCCATCCTCTCAAATGGTCTCAGACTACATGTGTAGCAGGAAAGGTCTTCTAACGCTGAGGTCAACCAAACTTGCCCTCTGCGTCCGAATCGAACCATACGTTGCACAGATTCTACTCCCTACACATGTTTCCAATGCGTTCCCATAGACGCCTTTCTTCCATCAAGGGCCTCTTAAATGTATCTCTTCTGCTGCCTCTCATAGCCAGCACTCTTCTAATGTTGAACTGGGACGGGGTTCACTATTCCTCAGACCCACGTCCTGGCCGAGACCAGTATGCTTCCCATACTTCTCAATCTATCACACCAGTAACCAGTTCGCCTTCTCACAAGTCAGTCTCAAATCATAGACTCACTGATGTTCTCAGGTACTGGTAGCGTCACAAAACATTCCATACCTAAATCCTACCATTCAAAATAGCATGATTTACCACATGATGCATACAAAAGGGTATTCCCCTTTTTCTTTTTTCTACACCACTGTTTTCTCTTGCTCCCTCGGATTCTGCTTCCCAGACATCCTCCACATAGGTACACCTCTGTTCCAATTGATGTATCATTTGGGAGTGGGGATTCCCGATTAACGGTAAACCCCTTCTGAGTCAGCTTACCATAGATTATCCACTGATCAAGCCGCCTCTATTTTCACTAGTCACAGAATGGAACCTATATCTTATCCTTATAAGTCTCATACGTTCTCCGTTCGAGCCTTTCCATTCCTCTCATTTCACAGTTTGACGTGGGATTAGTGTTCTCCCTTCAAAGAAATTGATCGGATTCATCTGACAAGGTTTACCTCTGGTAAAGCCATGCTGCCTCGCATCTTGCAATCCATTGGACTCTAAAAATTGACGATCCTCTGTTTTAGCAGCGATTCCATTATTTGCTCACCACAGAGGTCAGACTAACTGGCCTGTAGTTCCCAGCCTCCTCCTTCGACTTTTATTAATAGGAACCATCATCTGCCCTTTTCCAGTCTTCTGGGCCTACTCCAGACTCTAAGGAAGCATTGAAAACCTCAGCCAGCGGAGCTGCCAGGACATCTCTAAGTTCCCTTAATACCCTCAGATGTAGCCCATCCTGCCCCATCGCCTTACCTACTTGAAATTTAGTTAGTTCCTCATGAACACACTGCTCTGAAAATTGATTGAGATTTACCTCACTTTTAATCTTATTTGTGTTTGTTTTATGTGGTCCTGCACCAGGTGCTTCTACAATGAACACTGAACAGAAATATTTGTTAAGCAATTCAGCCTTTTCCTCATCAGCCTCTACATATTCCTTCCCTTCATTTTTGATTCTCACTATGCTACTTTTGTGCTTCCTTCTATCACTAACTCACCTAAAAAAAAAAAAAAAAGTCTTGGCCCCCTGTTTTACCCTATTTGTATTTTTTTTGTCTATTTTAAATCTCGTGTTCCTGACTACTTTCCAGCTTCTCTTAATTTTTCCAGATATTGTCACCTGTCGTCTTCTTTCTGCAATCTCTTGTAGTTTATGAATGCTAATCCTTACCTTTTCAGCTACTTCTTTAGAAAACCATAACTGTCTCTTTTCCACATCCCTTTTTTTTAGGTTCCTAACAAAAAGATTTTTGTTGCCCCTTATATATCCTTTACCCATTCTACTTTCCATAGATGTTCCCATCTAGCTGATGACTTCTTGAGGTGAGAAAGTTAATTTTCCTGACATCTAGGACCCTCATCTTAGAATGAACCTTAATCTCTTGTGTCCTAATATCGAACCACACCATGCCATGGTCACTGGTTCCCAGATGATGATCCACTACAACATCAGAAATACTGTCCCCATTCCAGTATTGCCACCCCCCTGTGTGAATTTCATTACTAGTTGGCAGAACAGTTCTCCTCGCAGGGTATCCAGGATCTGCATGCTTCTAGAAGATACGCAGCTGGGATGTCCCAATTAATATCTGTAAGATTAAAATCCCCTAGTAACAGCACCTCTCCTTTCACAGCAATCCTGAGAATATCCTCCATTAAATCTCTGTGCTGGAGGTCTGTATATTACACTAATATAAATAGACGTTCCATTCCTTCTTTCCAGTTTAACCCACCGTGCCGCCTCCTACCTTGTAAGCCCAACAGTGCTGTTCCTTTAACACTGTTCTTTCTATTTAATGCCACACCGCCTCCTTTCTTTCTTACCTGGTCCTTCCTGAATAGATGTAGCTGGGTATAACTATATTCCAGTCATGGTTTTCCATGTACTAGGTCTCTGTGACAGCTACTGTATCTAAATCAGCTTCTTCCATGATTGATTCTAGATCTGGGACTTTATTCCCCATACTATGAGCATTAGTGTACATAGCTTCTACATATTGTCTTTTTTCCCATATTTCCCATTTTCCTAGCATGTAGCCAGATGGACTCAGAACAAGTGGGTATAGTGTGCTCGTGCTAGCAGTTGGAGACGGATCTGACGTCAGCACGGGTACATATACCCCCACAGGAAGTGAAGCAACTCAGTAATTTCCGTCTCCAAAGCAGTTTGGAGCTCCTGCACGCTCGCTGAGCGTGTTTTCCAAATCTACTTTCTACTTTGACCTACTAAATTACTACGAAGATACAGACGAGCCCCGCACTCCTGCGGTGATACCCTCTGGTCCCTCCCCCAGTTGAGTTTCCCGAGGCGATTTCCGCGATCCCTCGGAGGTTTAGGCCTCGGTCCGGTGGCCGAATCGTGGCAGGGATCTAGCCTCCGAGCGAGAAGGGCTCGGGCCTGGCTGAGAGGCGCCTCGGTCCCGGCGTGGACTTCGCCCCGAGCGTGACGAGTTCGGTGGCTTAGAGGCAGCGGGTGCATTTCCTCGATCGCGGCGGTGAAGGTATTTCCCCTCTCCCCCCGCAGCCGGAGACCGCCCGGGTTACAGCCGGAAAGCGCCGAAGATCAGTTAAGGCGTACATCTCTTACTTTTGGTCTCCAAGGTACGAGGATCGGTGGCGTTGCCGGTGGCCGACACGCCGTGGAGGTCGCCATTTTGCTAAGCCTTGTTAAGGTATTAAGCGCCCAGGATAGGCGCCTGTGGAGAGGTGCACAACGCAGCACATACATTACTAAGCGTATGTTTTTGTGCGCATATGGTATACTATTGAGCGCATAGAGCTGTACGCATAATTTGAGCGCATACTGTATGTTCTTGAGCACATATAGCTGAACGCATATTCTTAAACACATGCTGTATATTATTGAGCGTATAGTGCTGAACGCATATTCTTGAGCGCATATTGTATATTTGAGCGCATATTGGATATTATTCACCGCATAATGCTGAACGCATAGGCTTTAGTGCATATTGTATATTGAGCGCATATTGTACGTTCCTTGAACACATAGTGCTGAACGCATATTCTGGAGTGCATATGTTATATTTGAGCGCATTTTGTATATTGAGCGCATATTGTACGTTCCTTGAACGCATAGTGCTGAACGCATATTCTGGAGCGCATATGTTATATTTGAGCACATATTGTATATTATTCACCGCATACTGCTGAACGCATAGGCTTGAACGCATATGTTATATTTTGAGCGCATATTGTACGTTATTTGAACACATAGTGCTGAACGCATATTCTTGAGCGCATATTTTATATTGAGCGCATATTGTATATTGTTAAGCGCAGATTATTGGTATAAGCCAGCGCCTTGCATTCGCAGTGATGGAACACTTGAATGCCCCGGCATTTCCAGGGGAGGCGCCTCCTGCTTCCGGCGTGAAAGCTCTTGGCCTATGCTCAGCGTGCCAGCTTAGAGCCACGCAGAGCGAGGAGCCAGACTCCCTTTGTGCCCAATGTGAGGAGGCCGTGGGAACCTCAGGCCAGGACCAGTCTCAACCGAGGTTTACCGACAGTTCCCCAGGGGCCACCCCGGATCTAGCGGGGCGCCCTGAACAGCCAGGAATTCCGGGGGACCTAGTACCCTGACGGCTAGAGACCGCTTCCATTTCCTGGGTTGACTTATTTAAGGGGATCCACGCCTTTGTACAGATGCAGTCAGCGTCCCGTCCAGGCCCTGCTGCCGCTCCGGCTGACCCTACCCCTGGCCCTTCTCGCCCCTATTGCGGCCATCCGTCTCCGGGCAGTCCCGCTCATGCGGACCCTGATGTCTCGGAGGACGAGTCCGAACCCCCCGAGGAGGGGGAACTCCCCCCGGGGATAGAGCCATATCGAACTATGAGGCGGTTCTTTCCCAAGGAGGATCTCTCCGACCTGGTCTCTCAGTGCCTGACGGAGTTGGCTATTCCAGGCCCCAGCACCATGGAGGCATCTACGCAGGAACCCCCTGCTGGAGGGTCTTCGTCCCACAGCCCGCTATTTCCCCTTCCTGCAAGCAGCGCAGCAGCTGATCGATCTGGAGTGGAATGCGCTGGAGGCCGTATTCAAAGGGGGTCGGGCCCTGTCCGGCATGTACCCCCTGGACCCGGCAATCAAGGATATGCTGGCGTGCCCTCAGGTGGACGCCTTAGTTAGCGCTGTGGTCAAGCGCACTACCATTCCAGTGGAGGGGGGCGGCCCTCAAGGACGCTCATGACCGACGCCTGGACGCCATCCTGAAACACACCTTTGAGGTAACAGCTCTGTCTTTGCGAATCGCAACCTGCTGCACCGTGGTAACGCGTTCCTGTTTGTCACAGGTCAGGAACAATGCCCCGGCAGCTGACATGGAGTCAGCTCTCTCATTCCTTACGGATGCCGCCTCCGACCTAGTCCGTACGACAGCCAAAGGGGTCTCATCCTCAGTAGCAGCCAGGAGGCAGCTCTGGATATGAAACTGGTCAGCCGACGCCCCTTCTAAGACACGTCTCACTAGAATGCCGTTCAAGGGGTCTCTTCTGTTTGGCAGCGACCTAGATAAACTGGCCAGCACATGGGGTGCCTCTCCAGTACCTCGACTACCGGAAGACAGGTCCAAGAGGAACCAGCGCACCTTTCCAAGGCCCTCCAGAGGTAGAAGCTCCCAACGCTTCACTCCCTATAGGAGTCGCTACCAGGCGCCTCGTCCTCAGGCCAGGAACCAGTCCTTTCGGACCAAGCAGAGCAAGAGGGGAGCCAGCTCGGGTTTGGGTTCCGGCCGCACCCCCCAATTCGAATCAGCCGATCCATCCGGGGGTCGAAGCCATAGGGGGCAGGTTAACCCTCTTCTACCCCAGGTGGGTCGAGATTACGTTGGACCAGTGGGTCCTCGCCATCATCCGAGAGGGGTATTATCTGGACTTCCATCACATCCCTCCGGACAGGTTCGTGGAATCTCCGTGTCCAATCCACAAGAAAGCAGCATTGGAAGCCACCCGGGCAAGGCTCCTGTCCTTGAAAGCCATAATCCCAGTACCTGCATGGGAAATGGACTCTGGGCACTATTCCATTTATTTCATGGTGCAAGAAAGAGGGCACTTTCCGGCCCGTATTGGACCTCAAGTCAGTCAACTGATACTTAAGGGTCCCGAGGTTTCGCATGGAGACTCTGCGCTCAGTCAAGACCGCAGTACAGCCAGGGGAATTCCTCACGACTTTAGACTTATCAGAAGCCTACCTGCATATCCCGATCCATCAGGATCATCAGCGCTACCTACGCTTCAAGGTTCTGGGACAACACTTCCAATTCCGGGCTTTGCCCTTCGGGTTAGCCACGGCGCCGCAGACCTTCACCAAGGTGATCGTAGCAGTAGCAGCGGCGCTCAGACGGGAAGGAATCCTTGTCCATCCCTACCTAGACGGTTGGCTGATCAGAGCGAAATCACGAGAGGAGAGCCATCGGGCAACCGACAGAGTGATCGCCCTTCTGGAAAGCCTGGGATGGGTAGTCAACCTAAGCAAGAGTTGCCTACAGCCTTCCCAATCACTGGAATACCTGGGAGTTCGGTTCGACACCCAGGCAGACAAAGTCAGCCTCACTACCAAGAGGAGGTTAAAACTCCAGACGCGTCTACGGTCCTTGATGGGAGCCAGTCGTCCCATAGCTTGGGACTATCTGCAGGTTCTCGGTCTCATGGCATCCACCCTGGAAGTGGTACCCTGGGCAAGGGCCCATATGAGACCACTACAACGCTCCCTCCTCTCTCGATGGAGCCCTCGCTTCCAGAATTACTCCGTGCATCTACCTCTACCAGCCAGACTGTGGACCCAGCTACGGTGGTGGTTGCAGTCCGACCACACGAGCAGGGGGTCGAAGATGTCCTCCCCCACGTGGACTCTGCTCACCACAGATGCCAGTCTGAGGGGCTGGGGAGCACACTGCGAAGAGCTTACCGCCCAAGGGCAGTGGAACAGAGAAGAGTCAGGGTGGAACATCAACCGTCTAGCGGCACGGGCAGTCCGATTCGCATGCCTGCGATTTGCCCACAGACTGAGGAACAGAGCAGTCAGAGTGATGTCCGACAACGCCACCACGGTGGCATACATCAATCGACAAGGCGGAACCAGAAGCCAACAGGTGTCCCTAGGGATAGCCCCGCTGATGGCTTGGGCAGAGGCGAATCTCCAGGACATCTCCGCCGTCCACATTGCCGGAAGAGACAACACCGCGGCCGACTTTAGCAGGGAAAGCCTAAATCCGGGAGAGTGGCAGCTGTCCCCCACAGTCTTCCAGATGATCGTGGATCAGTGGGGATTCCAGACATGGACCTGTTAGCGGACAGGTCCAATGCTCAAGTACCCAGATACTTCAGCCGCAAGCGAGATCCGTTCTCTCACGGGATCGACGCCCTGGTTCAGCCATGGCCTCCAGGGACTCTGCTATACGCCTTTCCTCCGTGGCCCCTGCTGGGTGCCCTGCTTCACAAGATTCAGAGACACAGAGGCCTAGTTCTTCTAGTGGCACCAGACTGGCCCAGAAGACCTTGGTACGCGGACATGAGAAGACTACTGGCAGGGGAGCCCCTTCCCCTGCCTCCTCTCAGGGACCTGCTTTGTCAAGGTCCCATCCTCCACGAGGATCCAGCTCAATTCTCTCTTACGGTCTGGCCATTGAGAGGGCTAGACTGAAGAAAAGAGGTTACTCGGAGCCGGTGATAGATACACTACTCCGAGCTCGCAAGTTTTCCACATCCCTCACCTACATATGGATCTGGAGAGTATTTGAAGCCTGGTGCGACACTCATGGCCCCAATCCACATGCGACCACAATCCCTATTGTTCTGGATTTCCTACAGGATGGGCTTCAGAAGGGTCTCTCCCTAAGCTCCATCAAGGTTCAGGTGGCTGCGCTGTCTTGCTACGGTCCCAGGAGGGATGGCAAGACCATTGCCACGCACCCAGATGTTTCCTGCTTCCTGAAAGGAGTCAAGCACATTCGTCCGCCACTGAAGTGGCCAGTGCCCCTGTGGAACCTCAACATAGTTTTGGATTTCCTCGCAGGATCCACCTTCAGACCCCTACGGGGCCTGTCTCTCCGTTCGCTAACTTTGAAGATGGTGTTCTTGCTGGCAGTGTGTTCCACACGCCGCATCTCAGAGCTACAAGCGCTGTCCTGCTGTGATCCATTTCTCAGAATCACTCCTGAGGCTATCCATCTTCGCACGGTTCCCTCCTTTTTACCTAAAGTGGTCTCACAATTTCACCTCAACCAAACCATATCTTTGCCAACCACGGCGGGCTTGAAGAAATCAGAAGAAGGGCGTTTGCTGCGCCATCTTGACATTGGCAGATTGCTACCCAGATACCTGGAACAGACAGAAGCAGTAAGAAAGACGGACCATCTGTTCGTCCTTCACAGCGGGAAGAAGCAAGGGGAAGCAGCCTGTCGGCCTACCATAGCCCGTTGGATCAAAGAAGTTATCAGAGCGGCCTACGTAGAGGCCGGAAAGTCACCACCTTCACAGGTCAAGGCTCATTCTACCAGAGCACAAGCAGCATCTTGGGCAGAATCGAGGATGCTGTCGCCCACAGAAATATGTAAGGCGGCGACATGGTCCTCCCTCCATACCTTTTCCAGATTTTACCGTCTGGATGTCCAGGCCAGGGAGGACACAGCATTTGCGAGGGCAGTCCTATGCGGTCCTCAGGCAGCCTCCCGCCCAGTCTGGGAGTAAAGCTTTTGTACATCCCACTTGTTCTGAGTCCATCTGGCTACACGCTAGGAAATGCTGAGATTACTTACCTGATAATCTCCTTTTCCTTAGTGTAGACAGATGGACTCAGCATCCCGCCCGGCTGCTGGTGTACATGGGTTTCACCAATTCAAGGTAAGCCATGTCAGTTTCTTACTTAAGAGCGTCCACTCTACCAGGTGTCGACGCCTTCCGGTTGGAAACGCTGGCGGTCTCCAGCTACTATCAATCAGGGGAATCCTGTTTTCTAATTAATTGATCGGTCAGTACACATATAGCAATAACAGCTTTTGCAAGGAAGATTACTGAGTTGCTTCACTTCCTGTGGGGGTATATGTACCCGTGCTGACGTCAGATCCGTCTCCAACTGCTAGCACGAGCACACTATACCCACTTGTTCTGAGTCCATCTGTCTACACTAAGGAAAAGGAGATTATCAGGTAAGTAATCTCAGCATTATATTTGAGTATTTAATGTTTTACTTCCCTTAGGATTTTGTTCACCCATTCCTGATGATTATAGTTTACTTTTATTTGGGGGGGTTCTTAGAATAGATCATGCAGATGATGAAGTGGACCTGTACAAAGACAGCTGGAGTGAGTAAAATACCCAACTGGTTTTCCTGACTCGCAGGCAGGACTCGCTGCAACTCCCCTCATAGACTCTGGCCCCCATGCTTCCCATTAGTGCTGGCTTAAAATACTGAAGATGCCTCTTTCAAACTTAAACTCTTAACTTTATTCCTTTATTCACCAGCCAGCAAGTATGTAAATGGGTTAAGAACATACCATACTGGGTCAGACCAGTGGCCAACAGTGGCCAATCCAGGCCATAAGAACATGGCAAGTACCCAAAAACTAAGTCTATTTCATGTTACCGTTGCTAGTAATAGCAGTGGCTTTTTTCTAAGTCAACTTAATTAATAGTAGGTAACGGACTTCTCCTCCAAGAACCTATCCAATCCTTTTTTAAACACAGCTATACTAACTGCACTAACCACATCCTCTGGCAATAAATTCCAGAGTTCAATTGTGCATTGAGTGAAGAACAACTTTCTCCGATTAGTTTTAAATGTGCCACATGCGAACTTCATGGAGTGCCCCCTAGTCGTTCTATTATCTGAAAGAGTAAATAACTGATTCACATCTACCCGTTCTAGACCTCTCATGATTTTAAACACCTCTATCTTATCCCCCCTCAGCCGCCTCTTCTCCAAGTGAAAAGTCCTAACCTCTTTAGTCTTTCCTCATAGGGGAGCTGTTCCATTCCCCTTATCATTTTGGTCGCCCTTCTCTGTACCTTCTCCATCGCAACTATATCTTTTTTGAGATGCAGCAACCAGAATTGTACACCGTATTCAAGGTGTGGTCTCACCATGGAGCGATACAGAGGCATTATGGCATTTTCCGTTTTATTCACCATTCCCTTTCTAATAATTCCCAACATTCTGTTTGCTTTTTTGACTGCCGCAGCACACTGAACCGACGATTTCAATGTGTTATCCACTATGACGCCTAGATCTCTTTCTTGGGTGGTAGCACCTAATATGGAACCTAACATTGTGTAACTATAGCATGGGTTATTTTTCCCTATATGCATCACCTTGCACTTATCCACATTAAATTTCATCTGCCATTTCGATGCCCAATTTTCCAGTCTCACAAGGTCTTCCTGCAATTTATCACAATCTGCTTGTGATTTAACTACTCTGAACAATTTTGTATCATCTGCAAATTTGATTACCTCACTCGTCGTATTTCTTTCCATATCATTTATAAATATATTGAAAAGTAAGGGTCCCAACACTGATCCCTGAGGCACTCCACTGCCCACTCCTTTGCACTGAGAAAATTGTCCATTTAATTCTACTCTCTGTTTCCTGTCTTTTAGCCAGTTTGTAATCCACAAAAGGACATCGCCACCTATACCATGACTTTTTACTTTTCCTAGAAGCCTCTCATGAGGAACGTTTATCAAACGCCTTCTGAAAATCCAAGTACACTACATCTACCGGTTAACCTTTATCCACATGTTTATTAATGCCTTCAAAAAAGTGACATATATAATATTTCAATCTTTTATATCACACACAAGTGGGGATCATAGTTTTTAAGTAATATTGATTTAGATTGTTAAATGTTGTAGATGAAACCTGCGTGGGAATATGTTGATGGTGTATAAGCAGTAGCAGATTCTTCAAAAGTTCTCCTGAAGAAGCCTGTGGGAGGGCGAAACATGTTGAGAAGATGAAGAAGAATTGAGGGATACTCGTTCCTTGAACGAAGAAAAATGTGTGAAATAGAACTCTCTCTGCTTGTGAAAAAATTGTTTTTGAAGGATTTGTATTGTATTGTGAAGAGGCTTTTTCACTTGTGTGTGATATAATTTAGGAAAATGGAGGAATTTTAATGATGGGAGGTATGAAGGATGTGTGGGGGTAAGTGGTATGAATGGTGTATGATTATTGTGTGAGAATGGGTGGGTACTTTTAGATGAATATTCCTTGGGGTGATGCTGTGAGTTTTTGAGTATTAGGTTGCTTGTAATTTTCTTGTTTGAATTTTATAAAGATTGAAATATTATATATGTCACTATATGTTATTTATTATTAACAACTTCGTGATATACGATTAAATTGCCATAATAGTTATATCTTCAAAAAAGTGAAGCAGATTTGTGAGGCAAGACTTGCCTTGGGTAAAGCCATGCTTACTTTGTTCCATGTCTTTCTATATATTCTGTGATTTTGATGCTTAGGGTTGGTTTTGCAATATGGAATATAATAAAAAGGTACATGCTGAATCAGAAATTCATGAGATTCAAACAGAAACACATCTTATCCTCACATAGTTAGCATTTATGAGACTTATGAGGCAGCCGCTCATCCTTTACAGGGAGATCTTTTTGACATACCCACCTGTTACCTCTTTGGAACATACTGGTTATGTTCCCTCCCAATTACCCCAGTCCCCAAACACTTCTATCCAGGAATGAGGTTCACTCAGTTGAACTGTCTCAAACATGACATATATCAAAATTCACATCCGTAGGAGACTGTGGTTTCCATTCTCAGAACTACTCACAACTCCTTAGTCTTTGACCTCCCACTTGATTTCCATACCTCTCCAATCCCATAGCAGGTGGGCTTTCCACAGCATCCCCATGCCACAAATAATTTTGGCTCATCTTATACTTGTCCTCATCTCCTCACTTGGTTCCTGTCACTTCAACCTGGTTTCAGGTCAAATCCTTGGGAAGAGGAAGAGAACCTCTCTCCCCACTACAGCCTCAGACCTCTCCCCTTGAAGGAATGAGCCCCTTTAGTACCCCGTTCCAACTGGGAGGGTCCCCAGGCATACAAGCCTGCAGGCTGGCGTCTCCAGATGGCTAAATATTTGGTCAGTTTCACACACCCTACTCTGACAAGGGCAGAATCCAAATGGGCAAAAACTTCCTACTTTTATACCTCGAGCTAAACCTCATTGAAATGAATTTTGAGATCATCTTAGATTTTTCCAGCTCATCTCAGCTTGAATTTTTTATATGAGGCAACAGAGATTTGTCCATCTTTCCAAGTGAGGGGTGTGTAGGAAAATTTCTTTGTAAGTGACTTTTGTCAGCTGACTGTAGTTTTACAGCACTTAGACTTCAAACCTTGGTCATGTTATTAAGTCAGGTAAAAAATAAGAATCAGTGCTAAGTCTTGAATTGAAGTAGATTTTGGTCAGCAGGCTCTTACAGCTCATATTTAATTAGTGGTAACAGGACAAAGGCTTAGATAAAACTGAGACACATCAAATCTCCCTTACTGGTTCAACAATGGTTTGGATTAAACCTGAACCAGTTTGCTTAGCCCTACTATAAACTGCTTAGAAGTCAAAAGTCCTGTTTTGCTGACCTCTGAGTTATACAGTTTTTAAATGAAATGGTTGCTCTACAATTGTAACTTGAGAAGTATACTGCCCTTTTTTTTTTTCTTTTAACAGATCTGAACAAGGGAGGCATTATGTAATGGAGCAAATAAAGAAAGGGACACACAAAAAAAGCACTAGAGCCTTTGACAAAGAAAATAGAAATTAAACAAATGTTCCCTTTACAAACAAAAATCAAATGTAGTTGATTATTGTTTTATGTTTAAATCTGTTTATTGAAAACGCCTGATAAATACAGTGTGAGCTGAAAACACATGGTACATATTTTGTTCTGATTCATACCACATGTACACATCAGCGAATGAACCAATTCACCCTGCCATTCGTTTTCTTCCCCCTGTCCTCCCCCTCCCCTGCTGCTGAGAAGATACAACCAATGATATATAGCTCAGATTTAATAATCAATGTTGTTCAAAATGTTGCTTCATGCTCTGTGTGGTAAAGACATTCTGTATAGCAGTGATCCCCAACCCTGTCCTGGGGGCCCACCAGCCAGTCGGGTTTTCAGGACATCCGCAATGAGTATGCATGAGAGAAAATTTGCATGCACTGCCTCCATAACATGCAAATTTTCTCTCATGCATATTCATTGTGGATGTCCTGAAAACCCGACTGGCTGGTGGACCCCCAGGACAGGGTTGGGGACCACTGCTATACAGAATGTCTTTACCACACAGAGCATGAAGTAACATTTTGAACAACATTGATTATTAAATCTGAGCTATATATCATTGGTTGTATCTTCTCAGCAGCATATTCATTGTGGATATCCTGAAAACCTGACTGGCTGGTGGGCCCCCAGGACAGGGTTGGGGACCACTGATGTACAGCATCCAAATATCCAAAGTTCGCTTTTGATCCGGAAGGAGGGAGAAAATTTGCACGCAAGCAATTCCATGATCATCATCATATTATGAATACTGTTCCTCCACTGGGCTTCGGAGGGTGCACCCGGCTGCTGCCAGACTCTCAAAATGGCTGACGTTGCTAAAAGAAATACTTTATTTATCCACGCTTTGTGTGTCGCCTTACTCTGGAATGATGTGGGCAACAGTCCGAATAGGGCTAGTAAGGGAGTGGGATATGTAGATCAAGTATGGAGCCAACATGCTGAAATACCTTCTTCCAGAAGGTCTGAACGTTACCACAATTCCATAGTGATCCAAATGAGCTATATCTTGATGGCATTTCACACATATAGTATAGTCAGTAAATTTGGCTAAACAAGCCTGATGTTGTGAGATATACATTCTATACAAAATGTTATATTGCATTTCTCTCAGGAGCATATTATATGTAATGTTTCGTACAGCAGTAAAATTAATAATAAATGCTGACAGTGGAAATTGAGCCTGCAATTCCTGCTTCCATTTAACCCATGAGGCATCTAATGACCATGTGTTGAACTTAAGGACTAGAGCCTTATAAAAAAAAAAATGAAATTGAATGTCTGCTAGGCTCTTCACATCAAACCAATCTAATAAGAATTGCCACTTTGGATCAAGCATACCCTCCAAATCTAGAGTATTTGCTTAATTGCGGGCTTGATAATAGAAAAAAAGATCTGTTGATGTTAAATGATATCAGGTGCTTAAATCTGGAAAAGATAATGTCCTGTCTGCTTTAAATAATTGGGCAAAAAATATCAACCCCTGTGAGGCTCGGGTTTGAAAATGGTAGGGACCCATGCCTGGAGAAAAGCCCATGTTTCCCAAAATTGGTAAGAAAGGAGAAGAGTGGGAATATAATGAGGAGTGAGATAAAAGTCATCTCCACGTCATGCAGAGGGGAAAAACAAAAATTGCAGACTTCACAAATTTAGATACTAGAGAGTATTTAACCTGGAGTACATATTGCAGAGAGATGGGAGCAATCAACCCCCTCTTCCAAGGGGATATTTATTTTATTTATTTATTATTTTTATATACCAACATTTTATCTCAATTGAGATATCACACCTGTTTACATTCAGGTACTGTAGGTATTTCTCTATCCCCAGAGGGCTTACAATCTAAGTTTTTGTACCTGAGGCAATGGGGGAGCAAAGTGACTTGTCCAAGGTCACAAGGAGCAACAGCAAGACTCGAACCCTGGTCTCCTGGTTCATAGTCCACTGCTCTAACCACTAGGCTATTCCTCCTCCCCCAGAATAGAAGTTCGTGTTCAATAACCAACTGCCGGAGGTTGATTGGCATGGTTGTACATTTGTAAGTTGGGAAGTCCAAATCCCCGTTTCTGTAAGAGTTTCATCAAGATCTTTAAAGCTAACCTTGGTTTTTTAATCTCCCCCCCCCCCCCCCCAATAAAAAATGGCTGAAAGACCCATGTATCCTCTTGACAGTGATGCCAGAAAGGAAGGACTCCCAGCACATATAATCAACAGGGAAGAACAGTCATTTTGAGTAGGTGAATGTGGCCTGTCAGGGAGAGAGGCAAATGGCACCAGGCCAACAGGGAATTCTCTGTTTTCTCATGTAATTTGGTAATATTAACAGAATAAAGATTGGAGAGATCCCTTGGGAGCCAAATTCCCAAGTATTTTATTTGATTCGCAGCCCACATAAGAGGAAAATTGTTGCCCCAAACAATATTCCAGGATCCAAGTGCCATGGCCTCAGATTTATCTAAATTCAATTTAAAACCCACCAAGGGGTCATATGCAGCTATTTCCACTAGGGCCCTCTGCAGAGATCTAGCAAGATCAGTAATGTGGATCAGTAGATCATCTGCGAAGGCAGCTACTTTAAAGGAGACCCTTCCAACATCTATCCCTTGTATATCCTTAGAAAGAGTTAGCCTACGTAACAGAGATTCCCATGTAAGAACAAAAAGTAATGGTGATAAAGGGGGCACCCCTGACACTTATTTATTTAGTTAGTTTATTTATTTTAAAACTTTTCTATACCGTCGTTTAGTGATATATCATCACAACGGTTTACAGATAGGCACGTAAATAGGTTTGGATTGGTTTATAAATTATCTAGGAGGTGCCAAAAACTTTTCGGTTACATGATTCCAATAATATACACTATATGGAATATGGATTGGAAATTCCATTTATATGATTAATAGAAATTCATACCTGAGATATACTGTTTTTTTCTTTAAGTTAAGACTTAAGTATGAGAAAAAAATAATAAGAAAGCATATGTGTTATTTGGTGACTTTTCTGTGTGTAGACATGTCCCCCAAGATAGCATAAAATCTTTAGAGAACTCCCCATTGACCAAAAGAGCTGCCCGTGGGGTCAAGTAAAGTGTTTGGAGGAAGGAGATGAATCGGCCATGGAACTCATATTCTCTTAAAGCTTCAAAAAGAAATAACCAGGGGGTGCTGTCGAACGCATGTTGTGGATGGACGTGTGAGTCTCGAGCTCCCGCTTTGAACCTCTTACATTCGCTTCAAATTGCGCTTTACAAATACAAGGCAATTCTTTTGCTACCAGAGGCTTTGTGCGCGACTCGGGATGGCCACAAAATGAAAAACGGGGGATTTAAAATCCTATGGCTTCTAAAAGCAGACACAGGAGACGCTGCAAGAGGCAGATGCGAAGGCCGCAGGAGTCCCCGATGCGACACCCGATGGGGAAGAATTTCCTGAGCCCGGCACAGTACAGCATATTAAAGATATCCCTAGCCGCGACGAGATCCACGGCTGGTTTATGGAGCTACGAGCCAACCTCCTTCAGCATAAATTCATTCACTTCCATCTTTGGAAACTTTACCATTCTACAGGTTAATACAACATGTTAAAGTTCCTATCTTTTCTTCTTCTTACTCCTAGTTGTACGTATCCTTGTTTATTGTAACTGTATTTATAATATGTATATTACATATTTGGTTCTATGTTCCAGTTATTACCCCATTGTTTACTGTAAACCGGCTTGATGTGATGTTATCACGAATGCCGGTATAGAAAAAATCTAAATAAATAAATAAATAAATAAAAGTGAGTTGCTGGCCTCTATGGCGGAATTAAAGGAGGATATGGCACAGCTAGGAAATAGAGTAGATGAACTTGAACAGTGGGCCAAGCGGCCAAAATGGCAGCGTATAATACTCAGTGCCAAAATCTACAAAGTGACAAATCATCCTCAAGAATCTGGAAGATCTGGAAAACCGCACCAGGTGGAACAATTTGCGGATCAGAGGTGTACCAGAGACTGGCTTATATAAAGACACTGTTGATGTAGCGAGGAAAATCTGTGGGGTTTTTTTACTCAAAAGCTCTCCTGAACAGCCAACAGAATCACCGGAGAACCCACCTCTAATTGCCATAGAACACGCTCATAGAGTTCTGGATCTCAGAGTGGATAACAGAACAAGGGACATAGTCCTCTGTCTCCAAAGCTTCTTCCAGAAGACACAAATATATGATGCATCTAGACCACAACAAACGTGGCAGTGGTTTTCGACGCGCTAGCTTTACCCTTATTCAGTAAGGGGTAACAGCAGGACTCAAACCCCTTATTCAGTAAGGGGTAATAGCGCGTCGAAAACGCACGTCCAACCCCCCTGAACCTAATAGCGCCCGCAATATGCAAATGCATGTTGATGGCCCTATTAGGTATTCCCACGCGATTCAGAAAGCAAAATGTGCAGCCAAGCCGCACATTTTACTTTCAGAAATTAGCGCCTACCCAAAGGTAGGCATTAATTTCTCCGGGCACTGGGAAAGTGCACAGAAAAGCAGTAAAAACTGCTTTTCTGTGCACCCTCCGTCTTAATATCATGGCGATATTAAGTCGGAGGTCCCGAAAGTTAAAAAAAAGTTTAAAAAAAAAAATTGAAATCAGCCCGCTGCTCGTGGGTTGAAAACCGGATGCTCAATTTTGCCAGCATCCAGTTTCCGAACCTGTGGCTGTCAGCGGGTTTGAGAACCGACACCGGCAAAATTGAGCTTTGGCTGTCAAACCCGCTGACAGCCGCCACTCCTGTCCAAAAAGAGGTGCTAGGGATGCGCTAGTGTCCCTAGCGCCTCTTTTTGCCACAGGCCCTCATTTGAATACAGAATCGCACGCACAGGAGAGTGGCCTGTGCACGTGCCGGGAGAGCATTCGCCTGCTCTCCTGCAACTTTTACTGTCTCGGCTTATAAGTTTGTACCTGATGCAATGGAGAGTAAAGTGACTTGCCCAAGGTCACAAGGAGTGACAGCAGGACTCAAACCCTGGTCTCCTGGTTCATAGCCCACTGCTCTAACCACTAGCTTACTCCTCCACCGTTTCTTACGCTCTATGTGACATCTTCACAGCTAGTTGTGCTGTTTCTAGTTTTCACTCATTTTGTTTAGCTAGAGCAGTCTCTCATATACCCGCTGTGCTCTGAACTACCTTTCAAACTTCCAGATCCATGCGAACAGTTTGATGATTTGTCTTAGTTTGTTGTAAAATATAAGGAATGGGGTAGGCGTGATCTCTGGGTGACTAACTTGGCTACATGTCCTTCTTTATGCTTGTCCATGCCCCCTTGGGGTTGGTGCTCTGCCAAGAAGGTTGGGCAGATTCTAGATATACTAAGGGGAATCTCTACAAAATACTGCTTTATATGTTATCTTTTTGCTTTAAAGTATGTTATATATATTACATAGCCACAGGCCATGGCTATGTAATATATAGCTGCTTACCCAGGGACTATGTTCTGAATAATGATTAGAGTGATGTCATTGAATGTCAAGGGACTACAAACCTATAGGAAACGTCATCTCCTATTTCAGGAACTAGGCAATCTTCATATTGATATAGCTCTATTACAGGAGACCCATCTAAAAACCAGGTATGAACGATTACTTAACCACAAAAACTATCCATTGCAATATTATGCATCCAGCTCAATGAAAGCCAAGTATATAAGGGTAGCTATCTTGATCTCTGCCATTGTGGTTCATGAGGTTCTTCAACAGTAAGCGGATCCCGGAGGTAGGCTCTTCATACTCACCATTCGGATAGGCACCGCGGTCCTTATAATAGTTATTTCCTAGCATGTTGCAGATAGACTCAGGACCAATGGGTATAGTGTACTCGTGCTAGCAGTTGGAGACGGATCAGATTTCAATCTGACGTCAGCACCTAGTACATATACCCCTGCAGGAAGTGCAGAAGCTCAGTATTTTCTGTCTCCAAAGCAGTTAGGAGCTATCTCACGCTCGCTGAGCGTTCTACCAAATTTTAAAGAAAAATCCTACCTGAAGACGAGCCCCGCACTCCTGCAGTGATACCCTCGGTCCCTCCCCCAGTTGAGTTTCCCGAGGTGATTTCCGTGGTCCCTCGGAGGTAAGAGCCTCGGTCTGGTGGCCGATTCGCGGCAGGGACCTAGCCCCGAGTGAGAAGGGCTCGGGCGCGGCATAGAGGCAGCCTCGGTCTCGGAGCCATTCGCGGCAAGGGACTAGCCCCCAAGCGAGCGAGTTTGTGGCGCAGCTTAGAGGCGGGCGGGTGCACTTCCTCGCGCGCGGCGGTGAACGTAAATCACCCTCTCCCCCCGCAGCAGGAGACCGCCGGGTCGCAACCGGGAAGCGCTGAAGACAAGGTAAGGCGTACATCCTTTACTTACTGGTCTCCGAAGATCGAGGATCACGCAGGGTCTGCCCACGTGGAGACCCTCCAAGGAGGTCGCCATCTTGCACGCCTGCTCGCCGGTGCCATCTTGGCTTGTTCGCCGCCCTCCGCCCACTAACGAGCGCTCAAATTATAGCTAAGCGCATAAGGTAGCGGGCGCGTATCATAGGCGCCCGAAAATAGTTGGAGCGCTTATTTAAGCTAGGCGCCCAAGGTCTGGGCACGTATATTTAGGCGCCGATAATTGGGGCGCGTATTATAGGCGCAGATACTTGGGCGCACATTAATTGGCGCACATTAATAATTCTCCGCGCATAAGATTCGCGCCACAATACAAAGCGCATATCTACGGCTGGGAGCGACACCGGCGCATATATATTTCTGACGCAATGGATCGCATAAGAGCCCACACGTCCACAGAAGCGGCACCTCCAGAGTCTGGCATAATAGCTCTAGGCCTCTGCTCAGCATGCCACCTCAGAGCTGCACAGAGCGAGGAAGCAGACGCCCTATGCGCCCAATGTGAGGAGGCCCTGGGAGCTCTAGGCCAGGGCCAGTCCCACCCAAGATTAAGTGCTAGCTCCTCAGGGAACACCCCGGACCTAGCAGGCCCCAGTAAGACCATCCCTCAAATGGGGACCCCCAGAGACCTGGCACCCCTCAACTTAGAACCTGCTTCGCTCTCCACGCCTTTGTCAGGATGCAGTCTGAATCCCGAGTGGACCCATACCCACCGGAAGACCCTCATGCCCCAGGTCCCTTGAGGCCCAGGCACAGGCCCCCACCTCCCAGAAGCCCCACCTACGGGGACACGGATTACTCCGAGGAAGAAGTCGAGCCCCTCGGGGACAGAGCCGCATCAAACCATGAGACGCTTCTTCGCAAAGGAGGATCTTCCGGACCTGGTATCTCAATGCCTATCGGAACTCGCTATCCCGGGCCAAGGCACCCCGGGGGAACCTAGAATGAACCCCCTACTAGAGGGCCTTCGACAGACGGCCCACCATTTTCCCCTTCTACAAGCGGCACAACAGCTAATCGACCTGGAGTGGAATGCACCAGAGTCCTCATTCAAAGGGGGTCGAGCCTTATCCACCATGTACCCCCTGGACCCAGCAACCAAGGAGCTGCTAGCGTGCCCTAAAGTGGACGCCATAGTTTGCGCAGTCGCTAAGCACACCACCATACCAGTGGAGGGAGGGGCGGCCCTCAAGGACGCACATGACCGGCGCCTGGAAGCCATACTGAAACAAGCCTTTGAGGTGGCAGCCATGTCCCTACAAATTGCGACCTGCTGCACCGTGGTGACACGTTCCTGTTTATCTCAAGCCAGGAACAACACCCTGGGAGAAGAAATGAAATCAGCTCTCTCGTTCCTCACTGACGCTGCCTCCGATCTGGTACGCACAGCAGCCAGGGGAGTGTCATCCTCAGTGGCAGCCAGGAGGCAACTCTGGCTGCAAAATTGGTCGGCCGACGACGCCTCCAAGACACGCCTCACAAGAATGCCCTTCAAGGGATCCCTCCTGTTTGGCAGCGAACTAGAGAAACTGGCTAACAAATGGGGCGACTCTCCATTATCTCGTCTGCCAGAAGACAAGTCAAAGAGAAACCAGCGTCCCTTTCCCAGGCCATCCAGAGGCAGAAGCTCACAACGCTTCAACCCTTACAGGAATACCTACCAAGCACCTCGTCCTCCGGCCAGAAACCAGTCCTTTCGGAACAGACACAGCAAGGGGAACCGGCTCGGGTTCAGGTCCCAGCCACACCCCACAATGAGAATCAGCTGACCCATCCAAGGGAAGAAGCCATAGGGGGCAGACTAACCCTATTCTACCGCAGATGGGTCGAGATAACTTCGGACAAGTGGATCCTAGCCATCATCCGAGAAGGGTACTACCTGGACTTCCTCCGAACCCCTCCAGACAAGTTCGTGGAATCTTCCTGCCACGACCCCCTCAAGAGGGCAGCAGTGGAGGCTACTCTAACCAGACTCCTGACCCTAAAGGCCATAACCCCAGTGCCTACACGGGAGATAAATTCTGGACATTACTCCATTTACTTCATTGTACCCAAGAAAGAGGGCACCTTCAGGCCCATCCTGGACCTCAAGTCAGTCAACCGACACCTAAGGGTCCCAAGATTTCGCATGGAAACCCTGCGGTCAGTCATACGTGCAATACAGCCAGGAGAGTTCCTCACATCCCTGGACCTGTCAGAGGCCTACTTGCACATCCCAATCCATCAGGAACACCAGTGCTACTTACGCTTCAAGGTCCTGAATCAACACTACCAATTCCGGGCACTACCTTTCGGGTTATCCACCGCACTGCGGACCTTTACCAAGGTAATAGTAGTGGTAGCGGCGACACTCAGGAAGGAAGGAATCCTCGTCCATCCCTACCTGGACGATTGGCTGATCAGGGCAAAGTCACCGGAGAAGAGCCACCGAGCAACCAACAGAGTCATAACTCTACTGGAAAGCCTAGGATGGGTAGTCAACACAAACAAGAGTTCCCTACAGCCATCGCAGTCGATGGAATACCTAGGAGTCCGATTCGACACCAAGGAGGACAAGGTCAGCCTGACCCCCCACGAGGAGATCAAAGCTGTGGAACCGACTCCAGACCCTGCTGAGCGCTACCCCCGGCCCCACAGCTTGGGATTATCTACAAGTCCTACTCGGTCTAATGGCATCCACATTGAAGTGGTACCATTGGCGCAAGCTCACATGAGACCTTTGCAACGCTCTCTCCTATCTCGGTGGAGTCCACGATCACAGAACTACACCGTACATCTACCCGCTACCGACCAGAGTGCGGACCCATCTACGGTGGTGGCTACAGTCCAACCACATGAGCCGGGGATCAAAAATATCCTCCCCAACCTGGACCCTGCTCACCACAGATGCCAGCCTAAGCGGATGGGGAGCACACTGCGAAGAGCTAACCGCCCAAGGGCGGTGGAACAAAGACAAGTCGGGGTAGAACATCAACCGACTAGAGGCACGGGCAGTCAGGCTAGCCTGCCTGCGATATGCCCACAGACTTTGAAACAAAGCGGGTCAGAGTGATGTCGGACAACGCCACCGACGGTGGCATACATCAACCGGCAGGGCGGAACCAGAAGTCAACAGGTATCCTTAGAATAGCCCCCCTGATGACCTGGGCGGAAGCAAATCTCCAGGACATCTCCGCCGTCCACATCGCTGGGAAGGACAACACCACAGCAGACTTCCTCAGCAGAGAAAGCCTAAACCCGGGAGAATGGAAGCTGTCATCCACAGCCTTCAAGATGATAATGGATCGGTGGGGGACTCCGGACATGGACCTGCTAGTCGAACAGATCCAACGCTCAAGTACCCAGATACTTCAGTTGCAGGAAGACCCACAATCACAAGGGATCGACGCCCTGGTACAGACCTGGCCACCGGGGACCCTGCTATACGCCTTTCCCCCATGGCCCCTGCTGGGCGCAATCATTCACAAGATTTGGCGACACAGAGGCCTAGTTCTTCTGGTGGCCCCGGACTGGCCAAGAAGACCCTGGTACGCAGACATGAGAAGACTACTGGCAGGGGATCCTCTACCCCTGCCCCCCCACACAGGGACCTACTACAACAAGGCCCCATCCTCCACGAGGATCCAGCTCAATTCTCTTACGGTCTGGCCATTGAGAGGGCCCGACTGAGGAAGGAGGGGATACTCGGGTCAGTAATAGATACCCTCCTCCGAGCACGCAAGTTCTCCACATCGCTAACGTACATAAGGATCTGGAGAGTGATTTGACAGCCTGGTGCAGAAGATCACAGCACCAAACCACATTCCGCTAAAGTTCCCATATTTTGGAATTCTTACAGAATGGACTTCAGAAGGGCCTGTCCCTCAACTCAATCAAGGTTCAGGTGGCAGCGCTGTCATGCTAACGGTCCCAGGAGCGAGGACAACAACATTGCCACGCACCCAGATGTTTCAACGATTCCTGAAAGGGGTCAAACACATTCGCCCTCCACTGAAGTGGCCAGTGCCTCTGTGGAACCTCAACCTAGTTTTGGAATTCCTAGCGGGACCCGCCTTCAGACTCCTCCAAGGCCTGTTCTCTTCCGTCTACTAACCCTTAAGATGGGTTTTCTTGCTGGCCGTATGCTCGGCCCGCCACATCTCAGAGCTACCAAGCGCTGTCCTGCCATGATCCATTCCTCAGAATCAACCCCAGGGACCATCCATCTAACGCCGGTTCCCTCTCTTCTTACCCAAAGTAAGTCTCACCCTTCCACCTCAACCAAACCATATCATTGCCAACCATGGAAGGTATGAAGAAGTCGGAAGAAGATTGATCCCTGCGCCATCTCGACATCGGCAGATTGCTATCCAGATACCTGGAAATGTCGGAACCAGTACGAAAGACAGAGACCACCTGTTCGTCCTTCACAGCGGGAAGAAACAAGGGGAAGCGGCCTCATGGGCAACCATTGCGCGTTGGCTTAAAGAAGTCATCAACGCGGCCTACGTAGAAGCGGGAAAACCACCACCTCTACAGGTCAAGGCCCACTCCACCAGAGCGCAGGTGGTCTCCTGGGCAGAAACTAGAATGCTGTCGCCTGCCGAGATCTGCAGATCAGCAACGTGGTCCTCCATCCATACCTTCTCCAGATTCTATCTACCGTTTGGATGTTCAGGCCCGGGAGGACACAGCATTTGCAAGAGCTATCCTAAGCGGGACCTCGGGCAGCCTCCCACCCAGTTCGGGAGTAGCTTTTATACATCCCATTGATCCTGAGTCCATTTGCTACATGCTAGGAAATGGAGAAATTACTTACCTGATAATTTCGTTTTCCTTAGTGTAGACAGATGGACTCAGCAGCCCACCCTCGGCTGCCGTTATACATGGTTTGTTCATAGAATCAAGGTAAGCCATGTTTTTTTCCTTTACATAGGGCATCCACCCTGCCGAGTGTCGACGCTTTCCGGTTGAGAATACTGGCGGTCTCCAGCTATAGCAATCAACCAGTTCAAGTAATCAAAATTAATCACAGATTTTAACGTTACAACAAACACCAAAGTTATCAGAGTTAATCTCGTTAATTAATCAATCAGTCAGTCACACATATATCCATAATGCTTTGCAAGGAAGAATACTGAGCTTCTGCACTTCCTGCAGGGGTATATGTACTAGGTGCTGACATCAGATTGAAATCTGATCCGTCTCCAACTGCTAGCACAAGTACACTATACCCATTGGTCCTGAGTCCATCTGTCTACACTAAGGAAAACGAAATTATCAGGTAAGTAATTTCTCCAATGTCTATGCCCCTAATACTGAACACATTTCTGCAAAATCTGGAAGATAGATTAATCCAACAAATGGACCCACACTTAATCATTGGAGGCGACTTTAATTTGATGCTAAAATCCAGCTTGGACAATTCTCGAGTGAGCGCTATTAGTGCAGCAGCTGCCCGATGGTCGCTCCTTCATCTTATAGACAACTGGAGTGTAATAGATATCTGGCGCCAAAGAAACCCACGCTTTCGTCAATACACCTTCTTTTCACACGCTCACTTCACTTACACTCACATAGATTATCTCTTGGTAGATAAGGGATTACAAAACAATATTATGCATGTGGAGATCAATAACATGGTCGGACCACGCTCTAGTATGGATGGACCTAGACCTTCCGGACACAACACGAGGGATTCAATATTGGAGATTGAACGAGACATTGTTGAAGGATACAGATTGTTACAAAGGTCGAACGTTTAATGGAGGACTTTTTCCACAATCAGGACACTACCAAATCCTCCCCTACTATGATATGGGAATGCACGAAAGTGTACATTGGGGAGAGTTTTATCTCCAGAGCTTCGTATTGCAAAAAACTCAAAAGGGAAAAACGGACCCAACGTTTGTGGGACAGTAAAGAACTTAACTGACAGCATATGCTCCACTCCTCACCAATAGTTTTGAAACAGCTGACAGCGGCTAGGCAAGCACTGCAGTCCTTGGATGATGCCCAATTGGTCCACGCTTTGAACATTACTAAGCAATCTTATTTCGGAGGCGGAAAAGCGAGTCGCCTTTTAGCACGGCGCCTTAAACGAATGGAACTCTGTAACAGCGTCACCAAAATTAAAAGCAACACAGGAGACTTAGTGACCCAAACTGCAGATATTAGCCAATGCTTCACCCAATTTTATGCTGCTCTGTATAGCGCTCGCACCAACATTACACTACCAGATATAGACCGATACCTGGATTCTGTAACCATTCCCTTTCTCACCCCCACACAACGGCTTACCTTGGAAAGTCCCATAACTCTGTTGGAAGTCCAATCGGCAATTAAATCCCTCAAATCCGGCAAGGCATCTGGGCTTGATGGTTTGTCTAGCAAATATTACAAGACCCTCTCTACCACCTTAGCCCCTTTTCTAGTGCAAAAGTTCAATGCCTTGAGAGATGGAGAAACCTTGGCTCCACATTCTAATACAGCTGGCATATCAGACATCGCTAAACTCGGAAAAGACCCCACATTATGTGGGTCATATCGACCTATTTCTTTAATCAACCTTGATCTCAAGCTTTTGGCACGCATACTTGCGGAGCGACTTAACAACTTGCTTCCAGGGCTGGTGCATCAAAACCAGGCAGGGTTCATACCTGGTAGATCTGCCTCCGACAACGTACGCCGGACCATAGACCTAATTTGGTGGGTCAAAAGAGAGGATATACCCAGTGTACTTTTAGCGGTTGACGCGGAAAAAGCGTTTGACATGGTGCATTGGCCATTCCTTTTCCGCCCTCTTGCTAAGATTTATTTATTTTATTTATTTCAAAACTCTTCTATACCATCGTTAAGTTAGGTAACCATCACAACGGTTTACATAGAGGCACGATAAAGTAAAATATGAGTGGTATAGATTTACAAGTTAAACATATGCCATCAAAGTACGGTAACATTTTAGAATAATAAACTATGTGTATAAGTTAAGCCTATCTGTATGTTAGAAAATATTAGGTGGTTCGAATTTAACATTAAGATACGTTTATAGGTTAAAAACATCAACTGTTTGCTTGGTGCGACCTTTTCAATCAACTGTATTTCTCCTTCTCTTTTTCTTTACAAAAAGCTTGTTTAAAGAGCCAGGTTTTCAAGTTGGTTCTGAATATTTTAAAATCTCTCTGTAGCCTTATCTCGAGTGGCATGGTGTTCCATAGCACAGGACCAGCCCGTGACAGTGCTCTTTCTCTTACTTGAGTGAGGCGTGCTGATTTAACAGAGGGGACGGTTAGTACAGCCTTATTAGCAGATCTCAGGTTTCTGTGCGGGACGTGTACGCGCAGTGCTGTATTAAGTCAGTCGGCTTTTTCATCATGGATTAGCTTGTGAATTATACATAATGCCTTGTATTGAATTCTTTGTTCAATTGGAAGCCAGTGTAGTTCGGCAAGTGTTCCTGTAATGTCACTTCTTTTTTTGCCAGTCAAAATTCTAGCAGCGGAATTTTGCAATATTTGCAGTGCCTAATCGTTGATTGTGGTAGCCCTAATAGCAGAGAGTTGCAATAGTCTGTACTTGTGAATATCATTGCCTGTAGAACTGCGCAAAAATTGTTTATCGTTAGCAGGGGTTTCAGTCTTCTCAGGGTCATTAATTTACCATATCCTTCTTTTAATTTCTGAGAGATGTGCTGTTTCATGTTTAATTCAGGGTAAATTATTACCCCTAGATTCTGTACTTCTATTGCTAATTCCATGGCTTGATTATTTTTGATTTTGATTGTAGGTTGTATAGGATGTATATTTTTGCGTTCAAGGTGTAAGAATTCAGTTTTGTCGATGAAAATGAAGTTTGGGGAGTATTTTTAACCTGGCTTCATCAATTATACCACCAACCCACCGCCCAAGTGAAAGTCAATGGAGGTTATGGAGCCAGTTTCACCATAGCCCGAGGTACTCGCCAGGGATTTCCTCTCTCTTCCCCCCCTACTTTTCACCCTTTTTTCTTGAGTCTTTCACCTCAACTGTCTGTAGAGACACAACTATCCAAGGCATTCAACTGGGTGAGCATCACTACAAAATGGCACTTTTTGCCGATGATGTGCTTTTTACACTCACTCAACCACAAGTTTCCTTGCCTGCAGTCTTGACCGCTATTCGGAACTTCAGCTCCGTCTCAGGATTCAAAGTAAATTTTCAGGTCTGAAATTCTTAATGTTAATGTGCCCGCTCCTGAAGCTTGTTCGATACAAACCAAACTCCCATTCAGATGGACGAAGAAACTGCTCAGATACTTAGGAATTAACATCTTCGCAGAGATAGACAGGCTGTTTCACTTAAATTATACCCCGTTGCTTAAAAATATAGATACCGACTTACTTCGCTGGTACGGGGACTCTCATTCATGGCTGGGGCATATAGCCATCATTAAGATGAATATTCTTCCCAGCTATTATATCTATTCATTACGCTACCCATCTCCCTCATCTAGTTTTTTGAAGACCACTCAGGAAAATTTTTGCATTCATTTGGAAGAAGAGGACACCAAGGTTTGCCAGGTGTTCAGTTACTGGAGGGCTGTCATGTTCCAGGAGTTCAAGAGTATCATTACCTGCTTTTACAGGGAGTTAAAATCTTTATCTGAATGCTTTAAGCATGCAGAGAGTTCAAATGAATCATTATCTGTGTTCTCCACGTACACAGAGAGTTCAAATCCCTGAGCCTGTGCTCTGGGAGAGAAGGCTGGCCCTTCTAGAATAATTAACAAGTTCTTTTCTTAATGAATAATCTTTATTAGTAAAAGGTAAGAAAGGAATATATAATTAACTTTCTTGGTAGCAGCACAGTGTATCTAATAGTGATATACTGCCTAATCTGCTCACTTTTTACAAGATACATCATTGTCTTATATACAGGCATGGTTGACAGCATTGGTTTTTTTTTCTCTTCTGGGATGGCTCCCTTATTTGGAGTTACTGAAGCCTCTACTAAAACTAATGATGTCATAAGTGCCGTTATCTTTCCCCGCTCAGTAGCTAGGCCTTGAAGTGTCAACAAGTTTCTACGCAAACTGCTTCTGCCTGTCACCCAAGGACTGTTTTGCTTGCTCATAATGACAAATCACATTCTTTCACATGTGCAGACTGTTCCATTAATTTTCATCATTTAACTATTTCAACCCAGGCTATTATCATTCCCCTCTTGAAGAATTAACACTACTAATTCTTCACACCAAATGGCCCATATCCGGCTGTCTTAGGTTGTCCAGTGCCGCCCATCCTAGTGGTAGGCTCACCAAATCTTACCCGTCCTTGCCTAGCATACTGTTTTTTGCCATTGGTTTTTCACATGGGGGATTCTGTCCTGGGGGCATGTGGTTTAGCATATCGGGTTTGCACAACAGTATTCCGAGAAATCATGATCCTGGGAATGGAAGGCTTCCTTGGTCGGAGTTGTCGCAGGCATGAGCAAACACATGGGAGACAAACATAGCAGCAAGCATAGAACAAGAAATCCAATGACAAAACCAACAAGGCCTCGCAAATGACTGCTCAAACTAGAGAACCAGGAAGAGAAAGTGTCCCACCATGGCACTGGCAACCCTACCTTGAAATCACTAACTTGAAGTCTGGCTAAATCTTGTACCTTTTGCATAGCATTGTGAACAATATTAAAACGATTTACCACTATAGTACAACATTCTGAACTGTTTAAAATAGTGCATAAGCCACCTTGTGCTGCTAGTATATAATCCAAGCCATGTCGATTATACGTAGAAACAATAGTAAGTTCATCAACAGTTTGTTGTAAAGCTCTTAATGCAATTCCTAGCTCATGTGTCACTACATGTAATACTGATTGCAATCGTCTAATAGCCATTCCTAACTCAGCAGCTACTGCAGGTTGAGCAAAGGGTAACCATGAAGTATAACTAAGTGCATCTAATCTAGTCTTTGTTAAAGGATAGGTTGAGTTAATATAATCCAACGAGAGTTGAATTGCTTGTTTTTCGGGGACAGCTAAGGGAACACTTATACAGGAGCGGTTATGAGCAGGTTTCAATAGTGGAATATAGAAACATAGAAATGACTGCAGAAGAAGACCAAATGGCCCATCCAGTCTGCCCAGCAAGCTTCACACACTTTTTTCTCTCATACTTATCTGTTTCTCTTAGCTCTTGGTTCTATTTCCCTTCCACCCCCACCATTAATGTAGAAAGCAGTGATGGAGCTGCATCCAAGTGAATATCTAGCTGATAAGTTAGGGGTAGTAGGGGTAGTAACCGCCGCAATAAGCAAGCTACACCCATGCTTATTTGTTTTACCCAGACTATGTTATACAGCCCTTATTGGTTGTTTTTCTTCTCCCCTGCTGTTGAAGCAGGGAGCTATGCTGGATATGCTTGAAGTATCCGTTTATTCTTCTCCCATGCTGTTGAAGCAGAGAGCCATGCTGGATATGCATCGAAAGTGAAGTATCAGGCACATTTGGTTTGGGGTAGTAACCGCCGTAACAAGCCAGCTACTCCCCGCTTTGTGAGTGCGAACCCTTTTTTCTTCTCCCCTGCCGTTGAAGCAGAGAGCTCTGCTGGATGTGTGTAGTATCAGTTTTTTCTTCTCCCCTGCCGTTGAAGCAGAGAACTATGCTGTATTTGCATAGAAATTGAAGTAACAGGCTTATTTGGTTTGGGGTAGTAACCGCCGTAACAAGCCAGCTACTCCCCCCTTTGTGAGTGCAGATCCTTTATTCCACATTTCCTCTTGCTGTTGAAGCTAGAATGATGTTGGAGTCACAGTAAGCATGTGTACGTTTATTGAATAAGGGTATTGTCTCCAGGCATTAGCCATCATTCTGGCGAGTCACCCACTCTTCATTGGCGGCCTCTTGACTTTATGGATCCACAGTGTTTATCCCACGCCCCTTTGAAGTCCTTCACAGTTCTGGTCTTCACCACATCCTCCGGAAGGGCATTCCAGGCATCCACCACCCTTTCCGTGAAGAAATACTTCCTAACATTGGTTCTGAATCTTCCTCCCTGGAGCTTCAAATCGTGACCCCTGGTTCTGCTGATTTTTTTCCTACGGAAAAGGTTTGTCGTTGTCTTTGGATCATTAAAACCTTTCAAGTATCTGAAAGTCTGTATCATATCGCCTCTGCTCCTCCTTTCTTCCAGGGTGTACATATTTAGATTCTTCAATCTCTCCTCGTACGTCATCCGATGAAGATCCTCCACCTTCCTGGTCGCCCTTCTCTGTACCGCTTCCATCTTGTCTTTGTCTTTTTGTAGATACGGTCTCCAGAACTGAACACAGTACTCCAGGTGAGGCCTCACCAAGGACCTGTACAAGGGAATAATCACTTCCCTTTTGTTACTCGATATTCCTCTCTCTATGCAGCCCAGCATTCTTCTGGCTTTTGAATAATTCTGGTAAAGTAATTAAATGTAACTAATACACAAAAATCATATGACATGGGGAGTTTGAGGAAAACTATTCCATCAAATAACCAATAATGTCCAACACAAAGATTTGTAAAATTTTGTATCACAGAATAATTAGCACTGTCATATGGACCATAAACAAAAGGAGAATTAAATTGTCTTAGTAGAACACAAGGAATAAAGGGAGAGTCAAGCTCTGGTGTGCAAGCAATGTATGTGGTATTGAAAGTATGGGTGTACTGGATTTCTGTAGCCAGGTTTACAGTTTCTGATAAAGTCAATACACATTTTATACAGAGTGGACTAACGGTCATGGAAAGAGAAGTGATTGTACAATTACATTTCAGTAGAAGGTCAGTGATGGGGGTTTTGGGTAAAATGGTTCCTTTATGAATAATCCATGTGTTATTGTGTGTGTAGTAAGTGTAGTTGCAAGGAATTTGGTTTGGGGAGGTAACATTACTAAGGCAAAGATAACCATTGGTAGGTAGATCAGCAGTGAGTGGGGGATGTGTGCAGTATTACCCAAATATTGTGTCCATGTCTGCCCTGCTAATGGATCCAGGGAAATGTTATGTCCTTTACTGTCATTTAATCCTAGTATGTGGTGTAGCGGTACTGGTAAAGTGATAGCAGGTATATGGGAAATAGCTTCAGGATGGGGGGTACAAATAATACAATCTGTAATGTGGGAAGGTAGAGTCTTAACTAATTCATGAATACCTCGAACCCATAGGTTAGTCTGTCCTTGAAAAGGGGCTCTTCCAATGAGAAGCTCAATCGTCAGGGGGAACATACACGTAAGAGTACACACAGCTGGTAGCAAAAATAGCATTATGTCTTCCGACTAATGCCCAATGTATAATGTTCAATGTCTAATGTCCTTTACGTGTCTCCAAACGGTATCTCCTTCCAAACGAACAGTGGTAGGAGTGGCAGCAACAACTTTGTAAGGTCCCAGGTATACCGGATTCTTCCAAGTCTTGTGAGTAAAGTGCTGTCGATAAACCAAGTCTCCGATGGCAATAGGAAGCTCGGGAGGATCTTCTTCTGAATCCTTATCTGAAAGAGAACAAGTAATTATCTATAAAGCGTGTGTAAGACTAGCCCAGTATATGGGGAAGTCATCCAGCTCTACTCTCTCAGTTAGGGATTTCCATGGCATAGGGTGTCCTGTGCAAATTTGGAAGGGAGACAAATTATGCTTCGAAGTGGGGGCTTGTCGCAGGTAAAGCAGAGCCCATGGCAGGCAAGTGATCCAATCACTCTTCAATTCCATGCTGAGAATGCAAAGTCGGGTCTTCAAGAGTCCGTTGCACTGTTCCACCAAGCCATTGCTGGTTGGTCTATAGACAGAAACTCGTCTGTGATGACATTTCAAAGTTGAAACTAGGGTATTAAGCAAATGGTTATGAAAATGAGATCCATTGTCAGTAACTATCACGTTTGGAAAACCAAACTGAGGGATAATATGCATACAGAGAGCTTTTGCCATTTCAGCTCCTGTTTCTTTCTTGCAAGGGAACGCCTCTATCCATTGGGAGTAAGCATTGACACAGACCAAGAGATAATGGTATGATCCCGCACGATCAATCATATCGGTAAAATCATAATGCCACTCTAGGCCTGGGCCTGATGATCTGGGAATGTGACCTGGTTCCACTCGTGGACCTCGTCCAGGAATAGCAGTTTGACATATCACACAATGGGAAACATAATCACTACACATTTGTGTAAGTCCTGGAGCCCACCAAAGCTCCTAGAGTCGACTAGCTAACTGGCTGGCTGGTACATGAGCAGGAAGATGCAAGTAAGGCAGTAGTTTTCTAAGGCCTAAAGCAGGGAGACACAACTTTCCTGAAGGATGCACATAAAAGATTCCATCATGTCCCTCCAAAGTGTGTATGCTGGCTCCTGCTACAATCCATGAATGCAGTTCCTGTTGTGTGTGAAGTTGTTCTAGTGCAAAAGCATGTGTAAGAGAGTATTCATCATGGTATGTAGGCTCCACATATGCACTATCTAAGTCATCCTCATCTGAGGAGGATGGATATTGTATTTTGTCCAAATCATAAACTGGACCAGGCTCTGGGTCTTTTGTCCTTTCTGTGTCTTTTGTTTTATAGAAACATAGAAATGATGGCAGAAGAAGACCAAACGGCCCATCCAGTCTGCCCAGCAAGCTTCACATTTTTTTCTCATACTTATCTGTTTCTCTTAGCTCTTTGGTTCTATTTCTCTTCCACCCCCACCATTAATGTAGAGAGCAGTGATGGAGCTGCAACCAAGTGAAATATCAAGCTTGATTAGTTAGGGGTAGTAGGGGTAGTAACCGCCGCAATAAGCAAGCTACACCCATGTTTATTTGTTTTACCCAGACTGTGTTATTCAGCCCTTATTGGTTGTTTTTCTTCTCCCCTGCCGTTGAAGCAGGGAGCTATGCTGGATATGCGTGTAGTATCAGTTTTTCTTCTCCCCTGCCGTTGAAGCAGAGAGCTATGCTGGATATGCGTGAAGTATCAGTTTTTCTTCTCCCCTGCGGTTGAAGCAGGATATGCATTGAAAGTGAAGTATCAGGCTTATTTGGTTTGGGGTAGTAACCGCCGTAACAAGCCAGCTACTCCCCGCTTTGTGAGTGCGAATCCTTTTTTCTTCTCCCCTGCCGTTGAAGCAGAGAGCTATGCTGGATATGCGTGAAGTATCAGTTTTTCTTCTCCCCTGCCGTTGAAGCAGAGAGCTATGCGTGAAGTATCAGTTTTTCTTCTCCCCTACCGTTGAAGCAGAGAGCTATGCTGGATATGCATTGAAAGTGAAGTATCAGGCTTATTTGGTTTGGGGTAGTAACCGCCGTAACAAGCCAGCTACTCCCCACTTTGTGAGTGCGAATCCTTTTTTCCACATTTCCTCTTGCTGTTGTAGCTTAGAGTGATGTTGGAGTCACAGTAACCATGTGTATGTTTATTGAATAAGGGTATTATCTCCAGGCAGTAGCCGTCATTCTGGCGAGCCACCCACTCTTTATTGACGGCCTCTTGATTTTATGGATCCACAGTGTTTATCCCACGCCCCTTTGAAGTCCTTCACAGTTCTGGTCTTCACCACTTCCTTCGGAAGGGCATTCCAGGCATCCACCACCCTCTCCGTGAAGAAATACTTCCTGACATTGGTTCTGAATCTTCCTCCCTGGAGCTTCAAATCGTGACCCCTGGTTCTGCTGATTTTTTTCCTATGGAAAAGGTTTGTCGTTGTCATTGGATCATTAAAACCTTTCAAGTATCTGAAAGTCTGTATCATATCACCTCTGCTCCTCCTTTCCTCCAGGGTGTACATATTTAGATTCTTCAATCTCTCCTCATAAGTCATTTGATGAAGACCTTCCACCTTTTTGGTCACCCTTCTCTGGACCGCCTCCATCTTGTCTCTGTCTCTTCGGAGATACGGTCTCCAGAACTGAACACAATACTCCAGGTGAGGTCTCACCAAGGACCTGTACAAGGGGATAATCACTTCCCTTTTCTTACTCGATATTCCTCTCTCTATGCAGCCCAGCATTCTTCTGGCTTTAGCTATCGCCTTGTCACATTGTTTCGCCGACTTCAGATCATTAGACACCATCACCCCAAGGTCTCTCTCCTGCTCCGTGCACATCAGCCTTTCTCCCCCCATCGAATACAGTTCATTCGGATTTCCACTCCCCATATGCATGACTTTGCACTTCTTGGCATTGAATGTCAGCTGCCATGTCTTCGACCACTCTTCCATCTTCCTTAAATCCCGTCTCATTCTCTCCACTCCTTCCGGCGTGTCCACTCTGTTGCAGATCTTAGTGTCATCCGCAAAAAGACATACCTTACCTTCTATCCCTTCCGCAATGTCGCTCACAAAGATATTGAAAAGGACCGGTCCCAACACCGATCCCTGCGGTACACCGCTTAAAACCGCTCTCTCTTCAGAGAGAGTTCCATTTACCATCACACATTGTCTTCTGTCCGTCAACCAGTTTGCAATCCAGGCCACCACCTCGGCACTCACTCCTAAGCTTCTCATTTTATTCACCAGTCTCCTGTGCGGGACAGTGTCAAAAGCTTTGCTGAAATCCAAGTAGATGACATCGAGTGCTCTTCCTCGATCCAATTCCTTGGTTACCCAGTCAAAAAAGTCAATCAGATTTGTCTGACAGGATCTTCCAATGGTGAATCCATGCTGCCTCTTGTCCAGCAATTCTCCCGACTGTAGATAGTTCACTATTCTCTCTTTCAACAGTGACTCCATTACTTTTCCCACCACTGAAGTAAGGCTAACCGGTCTGTAGTTACCAGCCTCTTCTCTGTTCCCACTCTTTTGAAGCGGGACCACCACCGCTCTCCTCCAATCATTCGGCACCACTCCCGTTTCTAGGGATCTATTGAATAGGTCACACAGCGGACCTGCCAGCACATCTCTGAGCTCCCTCAGTATTCTGGGATGAACTTCATCAGGCCCCATGGCTTTGTCCACTTTCAGTTTCACCAGCTCTTCCCATACATTTTCTACTGTAAATGGAGTTACATCTACTCCATTCCCCTCCAGTTTCTTGTTAACTAGTGTCGGTCCTTCTCCAGGGTCCTCTTTAGTGAACACAGAACTGAAGTATTCATTTAATATTTCTGCCATTTCTTCGTCTCTCTCCACGCATTGATCCTTTCCACCTTTCAATTTCACTATACCATTTTGAACTTTTCTCTTTTCACTGATATATCTGAAAAATGTTTTGTTACCACTCTTTACCTCTTTGGCAATCCTCTCTTCCGCTTGACTTTTTGCCATCTTGATTAATTTCTTTGTCTCCCTCAGTTCTACCAGATATTCTTCTTTGTGTTCCTCCTTTTGGGATCTTTTATATTTCTTGAATGCTGTTCTTTTAGCCTTTATTTTGTCAGCCACCTCCTTTGAGAACCAGATAGGTTTCATTTTTCTTTTGCTTTTCTTTACTTTTCTAACATATAGATTAGTTGCCTTGGTGATTGCTCCTTTTAGATTGGTCCACTGTTGATCCACATCTCTCTCGTTTTCCCAGCCTTTTAGTTCTTCCTCCAGGTACTTCCCCATTTCATCAAAGTCTGTGTTTTTGAACATCAAAACTTGGGTTTTTGTGCTTCTTTTCCGTGTCCTTTTTGTGATATTAAACCATACCGTTTGATGATCACTGGTGCTGAGGTGGGCACCCACCTGGACGTCTGAGACATTATCTCCATTAGTGAGCACTAAGTCGAGTATAGCTCCTTCTCTCGTGGGTTCCATTACCATTTGTTTGAATAAAGCTACTTGCAGGGCATCTACTATTTCTCTACTATTTTTAGATTCTGCAGATGGGATTCTCCAGTCTACATCTGGCATATTAAAGTCTCCAACGATCACCACTTCTCCTTTCTTTGCTATCCTGTGGGTGTCTTCAATCAGATCTCTGTCCAGCTCTTCCTTTTGGTTTGGAGGCCTGTAAACCACTCCAATAAAAATGGATGCCCCATCTTTTTTTAAGTCTGCCCATAGTGCTTCTTCTTTGCCCCATCTTCCTTGCAGCTCAGATGCTTGGATATTGTTTCTGACATATAGAGCCACTCCTCCCCCTTTCCTATCCTCTCTGTCCTTCCTTAACAAGTTATAGCCTGGTATTGCCGTATCCCAGTCATGATATTCCGTAAACCATGTTTCCGTGACAGCAACAATGTCCAAGTCCGCCTCCACCATTAGGGCTTGCAGCTCTGGGATTTTATTACCCAAACTACGAGCATTTGTGCTCATAGCTTTCCAGCTTTCTTCGCTCAGGTTACTGCTGTTCCTGGACTCCTTTTGTGACCTATTTAGTTGAGGTTTGTTATCCACTTTTCTCTTTGCATTTGTGCAAGGGAAGATATTAATGCCTTTGATGACAGAATCATCCATCACTGTGAGCTTTTTCCTTTGGTTTCTGATTTGGAATTTCTGTATGCATTGGGTTTTTTCTCTCTTTTCCGATAACATTTCAATCTTTTTCTCAAGGACTTCTTCAGAATTTAATACAGAGAAGGCATTTTGTACTTGTTGCACTTGATACAGTGTGTGTCTACGGAACACAGGTCTTATTCTACCAGAGCCCACTGAAATACTTTTAAAGTTCCTTAATGGCCTGTGTGAGTGGTGGGATAGAGTTGTGGGTTGCACAGCTTTCAATAATGGGTGTCTGTGGGTTACAGGTCTTATCCTACCTGAGCCCACGGTAAATCTCTTTTTTCTTGAGTTTTGGTTATTCAGTGGTAAGTGGAAATTATTTCCTGAATAATGTACCGTGGCTGAGACTCTCTTTATTGAAGCTAATTCAGCTTTAAAGTCATCCAGCTCCTTTTCCAAGGTAGAGAGTTTTGAACAAAAGGGGCAAGCCTTAAGTTTCCATATGATTACCCTCAATAATCCTCAATAATCCTCAATAATAATAAGTTTTGGAGAGCTCTCTCCGGGCTTGTGCTCTTGTGGTCACATAGGCTGTCTTTGGAAGGACGGCAGTAGCCGCTTGGTCAGCTAGGTTATTCCCATATGCTTCCCAAGAGAGGGAAGGGTTCTAGTGTGCCTTAACCCAAACTATGGCAACTGTGTGTCCCTTATCAGAAAGTGCATGTAGAGTAGTAAACAGCTTATCCCATAAGGGTAAAGATACCAAAGTAGTACATGAACTAGAAAGCATTCCCCTTCTCTGCCATTTTCGGCGATAGGTATGCAAAGATGCATATATGTAATGTGAATCAGTGTAAACTGTAACCTGTAATTTAGTGTTCTCTGAAAAGTTTTCGGAAGCATGTTGTCCTAAGTATTGTGTACATGCCCAAGTAACAGCACATAATTCTGCTTCTTGTGCTGACAAATGGGGCGGCAGGGCAAAGGCATTTCCCTGTACATACCAGGATCATTCCAGACGGTGGGTTATGTTCCATGTCCAGCAGATGGAGTCAGAACACAAAATTCCCAGGGGAGGAACCATATAACCACGCCTCCCCTGTAACAGCTCTCAGTAACGTTCTGACTCTAGCAGATGTGAGCAGGGGACTTGTGGTCCCCAGCTTGTTAGCTTAGGGCTACCTCCTCAGGGGGATCAAGTTTAAAAAAAAAAAAAAAAAAAAAAGGAAGTTTTAAATTTACAGTTTAGGTCACTTTGCTAAGGCTCCCCTTACAGCAGGGGGAGAGCTCTCCGCTGGTGCTGGCTCATCGCTCTCTAGCCTGGTGACTTGCTGAGAGGCTGTTGCCTGTTTTTCTTTCTTTTCTCATTTTCCTCACTGAGGGCTCAGTTGGGGTAAGTGTATTTTTGTTTCATCTTCTTTTTCAGCAGAAGACTGCAATTTTTTGGACTCTGTTCGGCTCTCTGAGGTGAAAGTCGGTAGCGCCGGCCTCTCCCTCCTGACCCAGGTTTCCCCCTCTCCCTTTTGGGGAGCAACCGACGTCCCGACCTGCGGCCCCGCGAAGCACCATTCCCCGGGGCCGCCTGCTGTCTGGAGGTTAATTCCCCATCAGTTGTTCTTCAGGTCGGTGGGGGACCGCGGCAAGCGTCCGTTGCCAGGTCGGCGCTCATTTTAGGCGCGAGCCACCTGTAGAGCCTCCCCCCACCCCCCTCTCTCTCTCCCTGCGGCGATGCAGTCCGCGGCGCCTTGTGAGGGCTCCGACAGGGCCGGATTATTTTCTGAAGAGGGTCTGTGCTCAGGCTGTTTCCCTGAGGGGGAATGTGCGCCAGCTACTAACAAGGACGTTCGAGCTGCAGACCGCGTGGGAAGGAAGCACCAGGCCCCGTTCCCTCCCAACGCGGGAACGGCGGCCATTTTGTTGCAAGATTCTGATGCCGCGCTTTCTGAGGAGGACACGGATAATCCGTTCCCCACTTCTAGGCCCGTTTTGGACCCTTACTCCGAGTCTAATCCTGGTAGGCAGAGGGGTGACCCCTCAGGATGCCAGGCCTTTTCCCCTGAATTCATAGTCCTGATGCACAGGGCTTTTCTTCAGAGCAGAGACACGACCTTTGGGACCTGGGGGCCCTCTCCCCCCAACATACCATGTGCTACCCCCCTCCTGGGTGGGACCCTCCCTCAGGCTCGCCCCCCTTTAGTAGGCGGGGGAGCGGGGACATCTAGTGGCCCTACCGGGACACCATCGATAATACAGACTTCGCCGGGGAAAGGACAATCCCAGGACCCTGACGTGGACGACCCCACCTTGGCGGCCCAGGTGGAGGGCGACGACCCTAGGGTCCTCCGCATCTTCCAAGCGGCGGAGTTAGATGACCTCATTCCCTACATCCTCCAGGAAATGGATATTGATCTCCCTCCGGAACCTGTGGGGCCTGACCCGGCTCTCAAGAAGGGGGACCCCCTCCTAGCAGGACTGCGGCCTCTAGCCAAGTCTTTTCCCACTCATCACAAGATCTTGCAGTTGATCACTCGGGAATGGGATTCCCCGGAGGCCAACCTTAGGGTCGGTAGAGCCATGGAAAAATTGTATCCTCTGCCGGCCGATTTTTTGGAAATTCTCAAAGTTCCCGCTGTAGATTCTGCGGTATCAGCGGTCACAAAACATACCACTATTCCTGTCACTGGAGGGACGGCGTTGAAGGATATGCAGGATCGGAACCTGGAGGTTTACCTCAAGCGTATCTTTGAGGTCTCGGCCTTAGAGATGCGGGCGGCTATCTGCAGTTCCCTCGCACAGCGAGCGGGTCTTCGGTGGGTGCAGCAGCTTCTCACCTCCCAGTCCTTACCAGACGCTGAGGCTTACCAGGCGGACAGACTGGAAGCCGTTGTTGCCTATGGAGCGGATGCTTTATATGATCTTTTAAGGGTCCTAGCCTGAACCATGGTGGCGGTGGTCTCAGTGCGTCGGCTCCTTTGGCTTCGCAATTGTTCGGCTGATGCCTCTTCCAAGACACGTTTGGGGTCCCTTCCTTTTAAGGGTAGGTATCTTTTTGATGAAGACTTGGATCAGATCATCAAGTCCCTTAATGAGAACGCGGTGCACAAGTTGCCGGAAGATCGACCCCGTTCGTCAAGATCATATAATTACTCCAGAAACCGTTATCGTAACCAGTGGAGAGCGCGTCCTCAGAGGCAACAGCCACCTCGGGCTCCTTCTTATCGTTCGCACTCCTGGAACCGGCCCTTTCGTGGGCGCCGCCAGGGTAAGGAAGCGCAGGGTGCTGGTGCATCCGCTAAATCTACCCAATGATGCCAGACGGACCCGCGAGGTGGTCCCTCGACTGGGGGGGTCGTCTTGCTCTCTTCTACGAAGAGTGGGTCCAAATCACATCGGATCAATGGGTTCTGGATATTCTAAGACGCGGTTACGCTTTGGATTTTGTTTGCGCTCCTCGGGACCAGTTCCTGTTTTCCCCTTGCGGGTCCTTAATCAAACAGGGAGCTGTGCAGCAGACCCTCGATCGTCTCCTTCAATTGGGGGCCATAGTGCCAGTGCCAGCCGCCGAACTGGGCCAGGGGCATTATTCAATCTACTTTGTGGTTCCCAAGAAGGAAGGTACTTTTCGTCCTATCCTGGACCTCAAGCAGGTCAACCGGTCCCTCAGAGTTCCTCGTTTCCGCATGGAGACACTCCATTCAGTGTTAGCGGCAGTTCATCCGGGAGAATTCTTGGCTTCGTTGGATCTCACGGAGGCGTATCTCCACATACCAATTTGTCAAGCTCATCAGCGTTACCTACGCTTCAAAATTTTGGGTCAACACTTCCAATTTCACGCTCTTCCCTTTGGCCTGGCCACAGCTCCACGGGTTTTCACGAAGATCATGGTGGTAGTGGCGGCAACCTTGCGCAAGGAAGGCATCCTTGTGCATCCTTACCTAGACGATTGGCTCATCCGTGCAAAGTCACGAGCGCAGTGTATCCTCGCAGTCGACAGAGTGGTACAACTTCTCCAATCTCTGGGATGGATTGTCAACTTCACCAAGAGCAGCCTGGTCCCGTCCCAGTCGTTGGATTTTCTGGGAGCTCACTTCGACACCAAGAATGCCAGGGTTTTTCTGCATCCGGACAGAGCTCATTCTCTGCGTCAGCAGATTCAAGGATTTAAGGCGCTCGAGACGCCCACTGCCTGGGACTACCTGCAGGTACTGGGGACCATGGCCTCGACCATCGATCTGGTTCCTTGGGCATTTGCGCATCTGAGACCTCTGCAGAGATCCCTACTCTCCCGGTGGCAGCCGGTGTCGAGAGATTTTCAGGCAATTCTTCCGATTCCGAGAGGAACCTTCATCAGTCTCCATTGGTGGCTGGAACCGCGGCTCCTAGCTCAGGGGGTGTCGCTGGTGGACCCGGATTGGGTGATTATCACCACGGACGCCAGCCTCACAGGCTGGGGAGCGGTCTGTCGGGACAGCTCTATCCAGGGTCGATGGACGGAGGAACAGTCGAAGTGGCCCATCAACCGCTTGGAGACCAGGGCGGTCCGTCTGGTGTTACAGGGTTTCTTCCCCATAGTACGCCATCAAGCAGTCAGGGTGCTATTGGACAATGCGACTACAGTGGTGTACATCAATCGCCAGGGAGGCACGAGACGTCTGTTGGTCTCTCTGGAAACCGACAAATTGATGGAGTGGGCAGAGCTTCACCTCCAATGACTAGCGGCCTCGCATATAGCGGGAGTGGACAATGTAAAGGCAGACTTTCTCAGCCGACAAAACTTGGATCTCTCTGGGAGCTCTCGCAGCAGGCAATGCGGATAATAGTACGGCGATGGGGGACACCGCACGTAGACCTACTGGCAACCACCGGAAATGCAAAGGCCACCCGCTTCTTCAGCCGCAGGCGGGAGCGCGGCGCCGAGGGCATGGACGCGCTGGTCCTGCCCTGGCCGCGCCACTGTCTCCTATATGTTTTCCCACCGTGGCCCCTTGTGGGCAAGGTCATCCGCAGGATAGAGGCACACCAAGGGCCGGTGATCCTTGTGGTGCCAGAGTGGCCCCGACGACCGTGGTTCGCGGATCTGCGCAATTTGAAAGTGGAGGGTCCCCTTCGTCTCGGTCAGCTGCCATGTCTTCTACCCCAGGGACCAATATTTTTCAAGGAGGCAGATCGCTTCTGTCTTGCGGCCTGGCTTTTGAGAGGCGTCAGTTGAGGAGGTGCGGTTATCCGGTGCCGGTTATTTCAACGCTACTGAAAGCACGTAAAATGTCCACCTCTGTTACCTATGTTCGAGTCTGGAAGGTCTTTGAGGATTGGTGTGGAGCGAATGACATTCTTCCCATGCAGGCCTCAGTGCCACAAGTCCTTTCCTTCTTGCAGGCAGGTTTGGATTTGGGTCTTGCTTACAATTCTCTTCGGGTTCAGGTGGCGGCCTTGGGGGCTTTTCTTCGCAGTGGAAATAAGGAGTTTCTGTCCTCGCATCCGGACGTCTCCCGTTTCCTTAAAGGAGTGAAACACTTGAAGCCTCCGATTCGCCCACCTTGTCCATCGTGGAATCTGAATCTGGTGCTCCGAGTCCTCTGTGGTTCACCGTTCGAACCTCTAAGCTCGGCTACCATCAAGGACGTCACTCTCAAGACCATTTTTCTCGTGGCAATCAGTTCAGCAAGACGTATTTCCGAGCTGCAGGCCCTATCCTGTCGTGAACCATACCTTCGTTTCACGCCTGAAGGGGTTTCGCTGAGGACGGTTCCTTCTTTTCTCCCTAAAGTGGTTTCGGCATTCCACCTCAACCAATCTGTGGAATTACCATCTTTTGCCTCTTCTGAGTCTGGAGACCTGCGTAGACTGGATGTACGGTGGTCTCTGATACGCTATCTGGAGGTGACTAATGATTTTCGGCTCTCCGATCATCTCTTTATCCTCTGGTCCGGACCCCGGAAGGGTTGCATGGCCTCCAAACAATCTATAGCGCGGTGGTTGAAGGGAGCGATCATAGCGGCGTACCTTGGCGTAGGTAAGTCCCCTCCGCTGGTTGTCGCCTGGGCTCTTTGAGCCCAGGCGACATCTTGGGCGGAGAGCTCCTCCGTCTCCACTCAGGAGATTTGTAGGGTGGCCACCTGGAAATCGATCCATACTTTTGCGAGACATTATCGTCTGGACGTCGGTGCTCTGTCGGGCAGTCAGCTTGGAGACAAGGTAATATGAGCAGGGCTGTCTGCGGCCCACCCGTGATGGGAAAGCTTTGGTACATCCCACCGTCTGGAATGATCCTGGTACAGGGAAAAGAAAATTATTCCTTACCTGCTAATTTTCGTTCCTGTAATACCATGGATCATTCCAGACACCCTCCCTTGGTTTGGGGGTTTTGCTTGTGGGACATCCCTGCCTACCTGTCTTAACAATCTTTTACTCTGTATTTCGAATACTGCGCGTCTTTTTTGTTCACGCACTGCTGTTTGCAAGTTCACTGTTCAGAATTTAGTTGCTGTTTATTTGGACAGCGGTTATTTCAATTCCTTCTTTGATTACTTGATCCCTCTGTTTTTTAGTCTCTCTCTTTTGGGCTTTGTTAGTCTAGTTACTGAGAGCTGTTACAGGGGAGGCGTGGTTATATGGTTCCTCCCCTGGGAATTTTGTGTTCTGACTCCATCTGCTGGACATGGAACATAACCCACCATCTGGAATGATCCATGGTATTACAAGAACGAAAATTAGCAGGTAAGGAATAATTTTCTTGTGAATGTGTTGGAGTTTTTCTTTGATAAGGCAATTCCACTACTGCAAGGCTTGAACCTTCTCCTTTTCCACCTCCTCCATCAGTAAAGTAATGCAAACCTTCGGGCAGGGGCTCTATCTGTAATCGCAAAGAATCAGGGTGCTCAACTTTGGAACATGCATGTATCTGAGGAAGTCCTTCTAGAACTTCAGTTAAAGCAACGACAGGGGGTGGGAGACTCTTATTCCATATCTTTAAGGTAGTGTGTGAACTGAGTAGCAACGCTTTGTACCTCCCAGTACGAGATGCTGTAAGCATAAGTTGGGGCGATTGTAGCAGAAAGGCTACATCATGAGTGGTATGCAAGTGGACTTCTGCATATGGGATCTGGTGTTGTAGTTTGTCTCGAGCTGCAGCCGCAGCTACGATACCTTTCTCGCAAGCTGACATCCCTAATTCTATCACAGAAAACTTTCCTGAAAGATACAGAACAGGTAAATCACTCTGCATTCCCACTGCTGCCCACGAATAGTGACCATGGGTTACCCATAAATCTATCGGAACAGAGGAATCAAAATACTGTAGCGGACGAACTGCGCATGCATCTAAAATAAGCTGATTCAACAATTTCTTTTCTTCTTCTGATAAACATACCGAGGATTTTCCAATCCCTTTTGAATGGGCATACAAAAAGAGCGCTCGCTCACTGAAAGCAGGGATCCATAAACGGCAAAAGTTTAATAAACCTAGGATGACGCAGACAGCTGTGACTGTTGTAGGATTACTTAAAGCAGCTAAAGCAGCAGTTATGTCTTCACTTAGAACTCTAGCTGTGGGGGTGAGTTGGGTTCCTAAAAAAGGCACTGTAAGTTGGGCTACTCTGAGTTTCCTTCTCTTTACCTTGTATTCTAAAGCATGTAACCTGAGGAGTAAATGTTTAGTGTATGCGATAGAAAGAGCTTCTGTCTCAGCAGTCAATAATATATCATCAACGTACTGCAACATGGTCACTGATGGGGGCAAAGCTTCAACAAATGATTCTAGACATTTCTGTAAATGGGTACTAAAATGGTAGGACTGGCTGTGGACTTTACCTGTTTTCACCCGGAGGTGAATTTTTGCCTTTCTTGAATTTCCTCTCAGCCCGGACGTTAGGGGGCGGAGCCAAGCGAAGCACCCATAAAAACGGCGCTCTAGCGGCGCACCGCCGCTGCGGACTTTACCTGTTTTCACCCGGAGGTGAATTTTTGCCTTTCTTGAATTTCCTCTCAGCCCGGACGTCAGGGGGCGGGGCCGAGCGAAGCGCCCATAAAAACGGCGCTCTAGCGGCGCACCGCCACTGCGGACTTTACCTGTTTTCACCCGGAGGTGAATTTTTGCCTTTCTTGAATTTCCTCTCAGCCCGGACGTCAGGGGGCGGAGCCAAGCGAAGCGCCCATAAAAACGGCGCTCTAGCGGCGCACCACCGCTGCGGCCTTTACCTGTTTTCACCCGGAGGTGAATTTTTGCCTTTCTTGAATTTCCTCTCAGCCCAGACGTCAGGGGGCGGAGCCGAGCGAAGCGCCCATAAAAACGGTGCTCTAGCAGCACACCGCCACTGCCGGTGCGCGGCTTTGCTCGGCTTAGCTTGGCGTGATTGGCATTGGGGAGGAACTTTGATTGATATCCGCAACCAGGAGATTTTGGAGAGTACATAAAAGGAACTCTGAAGTCAACGCATAAGGAGTCCTAGGTATTTTCTTTGCTTTTCTGTCTTTGATTAAATAGTGGCTGGCTACAGCTTTCCTCTTTGTAATGCCACATACAAAGAGGAAGGCGAGATTGAGAGACTTGTCCTCAACTCCAAATTCCATTAATAACCAACCCAAAATTGCTGACTGCTTTGCAAAAACTCCCATAACAAATCCAGGTAATATAGTCGCAGGGGGATCAACTCAGGAGCAGGGGATGTTCCCCCAGACTCATGAAACATCGCTTACTCCTGGAGCACCAGCAACACCAGAGCCACCCTCCGAGAAGAGAGAAGGAGCCCTTTCTTTTGAGGACCCCAAACAAAAGATGAACTTTACACCACTGCGGGACCAGAGAGGGACAGGAAGTTTAGACTGCTCCTCGGAGAGCCCCCTTCAGGGCTCCTGGGAACAAAATGGTGATTCCTTTATACAACGTAAGGAAGTAGGGAAGGCTCCAATGGAGGGAGGAGATGATGAAACCCAGGTGCTATCTTTGTCTGATATTCCAATAATTCTACCAAAAAATTTCACCCTTGAAGAGATAGGGACTATGCTAATTTCAATGCAAAGATCTATAAACAATATTGCTAGCACTCTACAGGATGTATTAAATAAGAACATGGTATTACATACTAAGGTAGATAAAATAGATGGCTCAGTAACAGTGTTGGAAACTAAGGTAAATGACTTAGACAAGATACAAGCAAATTTGATTAAATCTGATAAGATGTATTCTGATAAATTAGAAATCTTAGAAAACCAAATTAGAATAACTTGAGGTTAGTAAACTTTCCTAAAACTCATTTAATGTCATCTATAGATTTATTTAGAAGTTACCTGGTAAATGTATTAAAGTATACTAATGAAGCAGTTCCTGCTATAGATAGAATATATTATACACCACAATATCAGGAAACAGGTAATTTATCAAAGCAAAAGCAAGATAAACAAGAGGAAAGTGTGAATTTATCAGATCTTCTGGAAAAGTCATTTGAAGTCAATATTGATACTAGAGCCACTCTTATTGTACAATTTTCCTTCCTTTCTGAGAGAGATACATTATTGAGATTGCACTTTAAATATCAGAAAGTGCAATTCTATGGTCAAAGTGTAAGGATATTTCCCGATATCTCTCGTGATACTCAAAGAAGGAGAGAGGAATTTTTATCAATGAGAGGGGCTGCCTTACAAAAAGGTGTTAAATATGTATTGAAATTTCCATGTCGATGTATTATAACTCATCAGGGAATGAAATATATATTCAATCAACCTGATCAGCTAAAATCATACTTGGGCGCTATATCCTAAGACTCTCCATTGTGCTGGCATAGTAATGAGTAATGGTGAGGGTTGACTTAAATGCCTATAATTGATGTATTTTTGTATACTGCTTCTTTGTTTCTATGTCTTTCTCCTTATTTCTCTGTTTTTCCTATGATAATATGTAAGGTTAAATTCGCAGAAGAATCTGTTAAACTGTTAAATATATGATTTATTTATATTTCTATAATCTGTGAAATGCATCTTATAAATATAAAATTCAATAAATTTCAAATTAAAAAAAAAATGGTAGGACTATCACGAAAACCTTGGGGAAGGCGGGTCCACTGGTAAGCAGTAGGACCGCATTGGAAAGAAGTCAGGGGTCACGATTCTGGACTTAAGGGAATACAAAAGAAAGCATTGGACAAATCAATTGTAGTTTTATAAGGATGTATGGTGGTGTTCTGGAGAAGAGTAATGGGGTTGGGAACATTGGGATGAATTGGCACTGTTAACTCATTAAGCAATCGTAAATCTTGCACCATTCGCCAACTGTCATCTTTCTGATCGGAAACAGAGGTGTATTAAATGGAGAACTAGAAACTTCTAGAACACCAGCTTCAACTAACTTTGTAATTTCTTTCTGTACTGATGAAAGGGCATAGAAGGGCAAAGAGTATTGTTCTTGCATAGGACCTCTGGCTTCATCTTTCAATGTAATTTTGTGTGAAATTGCAGTTGGGCCGAGTCCATAATCGGAACTCCCTCCCATTGCCCATAAAGATGTGGGAATTTCCGCTAACATTTGGTCTATCTGTGACTGGGTATGAGCTGCAACTGCTAGTACCAAACTGTCTGATTTTCCCATCGTATCACAATGCAATTCAAACTGAAAAGCTTGCAATAAGTCTCGACCAAGCAAATTAATAGGACACTGCGGCACATGCAAAAATGGAGCGCTTACTTTTACTCCCTGGTAAGTGATTTGACAAGGCTCAGTAAAAGGGGTATTCACAGGTACACCAGTTAAACCTGTTACTTCAGTCGTATTGCGGGACAGTTTAACATTAGATGGCAGGGTCTGTAGCACAGAGTACGATGCTCCAGTATCGATCAAAAAGTGAACAGGAGTGTTTTCAACGAGTAATTCTATACGAGGTTCTGGCAAGCCTATCTGAGCATGTACCACCAAGGCTTGTCCCAGTGGTGATCATTGGGCCGGGGGATATCGACGTGGGGCTGGGGTAGGTCTCCATTGATCTGGATCCCATCCTTGGGATGCGGGCGATCCCTGTCCTGGTAGGGGTTGGCTACGGCATTCACAAGAAAAGTGTCATCGCTTACCGCAGCGCCAGCATATCAAATTAGGGTCTCTTCTCTGAGGTGATGGCCAATCTGGAGTAGGGTTCCATTGTTCCATTCTACGCCGATCAAAGCCTCTGCCTCGGGGACCAAAGGCTCCGCGAGGAGGTCTATTCTGAGCAGTTTCATATAGGACAGCGGGGGCATGTTGATCACTGGGTGTGGTGCTATAGTCACTGTCAGTCTTGGGCATACCGGCAGCTATACCACTACTCTGCTGCTTCTGGGCTATCTCAAGGGAACACAATTTAGTCTGTAACTTTACCAAATCATCTGCAGGCTTGGCCTGTCCCTCTTCAAATCTTTGAATGTGATGTTTTATGTGAGTATTCATTTTGGCCCATGACATATTTTGTAATCCCACTATATTCAACAGGGGCTGTCTAACTTTCTCAGGTAAAGTCTGCAGGAACATGTGACAAAAGATGGGTAACTGATTAGGGCTTGTAAATTTCTCACCCATTTCTTGTTCAAAAATAGTCTGAAAATTTTGTAAATGTTTCTCAAAGGACACTGACTTATGGTCCCAGTGTGTCGCAGTGAGTCAAGTAAAATCTCGCTGTAATGGAAACAATTGTCTCAAGGTTCCCCATAAGGTAGTGCGGTGTTGATTAAATCCATCTCCATCATACAAAGAGGTAGATAATACTTGCCCTAATCCTGCAGCAGTCCATACAGTAACAGGGACTAAGCCGGCAGTCTGGGCAAATACTGCTTTGATATCTCCTATAGCTAAATGATACCCACTCATGTGTTTCTCAAATTCACTAATCCAAGGACCAGCGCCACGTATGATGCTGGGCAGTTTATCCAATGTCTGTAAATCAGTAAAGGACCAAGGGCTGTATAAAACTGACTTTGCCTTTATTGTGAGGGGCAAAATGGTAGAGTCAGGGCTGGAGGAATCTAGGGTGTTTGTTGGGGTCAGGTAAGTCCCTTCATATTTTTCCCACAGCCAATCCCTGTAACATATATATCAACTGATGTTTATCCCATTTGGGATCTGGGCTGTTCCTGATACAACTGCGGGCTGTATTCATTCCTTCATGTGTCAGGTCTCCATCTGGAGAATATGTCTTCATGCGGGGAGCTAAGGCAGCAGACCGCCTATTTACATTAGCAATCCATGAGGTCACATATTCATAAGACTGCTCTTTGGTAGCTACATAATCTCTTGGCTTTAAAGTAATGACTGGGGAAACAAGATGTGCCGGAGCGCTACTAGGCACCCTCCTTCTCCTAGACCTGGTATTATGTGATACTGAGGTATTGTGTGCTACTGGGGCATTTACACCATCTGCTGTTGTCTTGCAACATCTTTCAATCTTTTCAATCTCTCCCTCAACTGCCTTTAAACACTTGTCCAAAGTTTTTAAAGAGGCTCGGCCAGATTGCGGATAGCTACAGGTTCCGGATTCCTGTCTATCCTGCACATGACATACCTCTCCCTCAATTCTAACATTCCTTGCTGTAGGGGGAGACCCATCTATCCCAATTTCTGACTTTAATTGAGGCTCAGTCTGCATAAGATACTGATCGAATGCTTCCACAGCTTCTGGGTGGTCATGCTGATAGCCACAGGTGTCAAATATGTCATTAATCTGTTCACAATATGGGGGATCTAATTCAGGGTCTGACGCAGACTTCATTCCTATGCTCGATTCCATAACGGGAGTACACTGAACTCTCCCCGTGATATCAACCCAAGCAGAATTCCCTGTGCGATTCAGCAGGGGGATTGTGGGGGTGGGGAGTTGGTTCTCTGAAGTTAAATTAGTTAAATCAGGGTAAATAGGATTTTATCCTGCTGCCGTTAAAGGCGGGTCACGAAACTCACTAGGTTTCGCCGGTGTCTGTGTCTGTGGCTGAGTCTGTATTTGTACAGCAGGAAACGCAGCAGCATGGGGTGGGGGAAGGGAAGCATCGGGAGCTAGGGAGACTGAAACTAAAGTCTCCTGTTGAGAGCGAGCGTCTGGAAACTGGCATGCACTATCGGAATTCAAATAAATCTTGGTCATAACAAACCAACTATGCACTTGCCTGTGATAATTCATTTTAGTTTCGTTATCAGCGTATCTGTGCTGTATGTAAGTCAAGATTTGAGACAACTGGTCATCAGAGAACGTTCCCTCAGCAGGCCATGCTAAGAAAGCATCTCTAATAGACCAATTAATCCACTTATCATGACACTTCAAGATTTGTTTCTCATTAGGTTTATGATAACTAATCACGTGTGCTACTGGTGTAAGCAGCTGTGCTTCAGCCAGAGCTGAAACCTTCTTTTTACAAAACTGACGCATTTTACAAAAGCAATAGAGATAGAGAACTCGCAATAGAAAACAACTTAATAAAACAATAAACAATAAGAAGTGCGCACAAATGTGTTAGTACCATATAGAATAAAAAAACCCACTGTAACTTACCCCTAGCTGATAGAATGTGATTTCTTCAATTTTTTTGCTTACCTCAATTTCAGCCCGTGATTCTCATATCCAGTTAATCACATCGGGGTCACCAATTATGTTCAGTTACTGGAGGGCTGCCATGCTCCAGGAGTTCAAGAGTATCATTACCTGCTTTTACAGGGAGTTCAAATCTTTATCTGAATGCTTTAAGCATGCAGAGAGTTCAAGCGAAAAATCATTATCTGTGTTCTCCACATGCACAGAGAGTTCAAATCATTATCTGCCCTTGCAGAGAGTTCAAAAGAATCATTATCTGTGTTCTCCACGTACGCAGAGAGTTCAAATCCCTGAGCCTGTGCTCCGGGAGAGAAGGCTGGCCCTTCTAGAATAATTAACAAGTTCTTTTCTTAATGAATAATCTTTATTAGTAAAAGGCAAGAAAGGAATATATAATTAACTTTCTTGGTAGCAGCGCAGTGCATCTAATAGTGATATACTGCCTAATCTGCTCACTTTTTACAAGATACATCATTGTCTTATATACAGGCATGGTTGACAGCATTATTTTTTTTTCTCTTCCGGGATGGCTCCCTTATTTGAAGTTACTGAAGCCTCTACTAAAACTAATGATTTCATAAGTGCCGTGTTCTTGGTACACTCCCTCTTTCCCCACTTAGTAGCTAGGCCTTGAAGTGTCAACAAGTTTCTACGCAACAAGTTTTTACACAAACTGCTTCTGCCTGTCACCCAAGGACTGTTTTGCTTGCTCACAATGACAAATCACATTCTTTCAAATGTGCAGACTGTTCCATTAATTTTCATCATTTAACTGTTTCAACCCAGGCTATTATCACTGGTCAGTTCTCTACCATTCTAGACACCATAGGGTGATGAGTGTCCCAAATTTAGATTGGTATTATGCTGCTGCTCAACTAAACAATCCTGCACATCCATAACTGCAGGTCGCTACCCACCCCCTGGCAGACTATTGAATAGCACTTCCTCGGAGGAATGCCCATCACGGCATTGTTTTGGCAACCTTGCAACACTTGGAGACCTATACTCAATCTTTCTCCATCGCTTCACACTACCCTAAGGGTCTGGTCTCAATGGAAGTCGAAATTGGTGGGAGATACGCTTTACCATCACTCCTCTGAACTGTTCCATAACCTACACTTCCCGGCGGGCCTTCCCCACAGGGCGTTCCGGACTTGGAAAAATTTGGCCCTCACTTGCATGGGCTCCTTGCTAAACCAGAGTAAGATCATCCCTCTTAACGAATTAGTAGAGCAGCACGAACTATCCCCTTCCTGGAATACACTCAAGTAACCCATTTCCTCCAATCTGTGCTCTCTTCCTCCCAGCTGGCTCCTACTAAAACTCTATTTGAAATATATTGCACACATCGTCGCATTGTTAAGGGTGCAATCTCCAAACTCTCCAAACTTCTACAAGGCCCACAGTCTACCAAGCTGGCTTGTTCACTTTCTTGGGAAGGAGACCTTAATTTGATCTGGAGACCAGAGGATTGGGATGACCTATTCTTACTGGCACATAAGGGCTCTATCAGCCCACTTGCAGAACAGAATCTAAAACCTCTTTACCACTGGCACTATATACCCACCCACATACACAAAATATACCCTAACACTTCGAATAAATGCTGGCGACAGTTTGGTCAAGAAAGTACTTATCTACATATCTGGTGGAGCTGCCTAATAGTTTCCCCTTATTGGATACAGGTGGCAGATTGGCTTGCCCAGATCGTGGGACACGTTATTACTGTATTACCAGCTAGTGCGCTCTTGGGGAAACCTGTGGAAAGTTTATCTATACATTCTCAAAGATTTTACCAACAGATATCCACAGTTGCTAGAACTACCTTGGCATGTCACTGGCGAAGCCCTCAGCTACCTAAACAAGAAGTACTCGTACAACGCCTACGGACGGATGGCTACTTTTCAAGCTGTCTGGGCCCTTTTCAATGCCTGGTATCAACAGCACGTCCCTTCATAAAGACACCACTAGTTCCCATGACATGCAGATTCAAGTAGTACCTGTACCACACGTTAATCCTCTTGTTGTTTGAAAGTTTTGCCTTACTGTGGTTATATCATTTATCGATTTATGCTGACAAGTGCTCCCTTGTGACTTAGCCACGATGCTTTTCATTTTTCTTTTTTCTCTTTCTCTACGCCTTTTAAATGACCAGTGGAGGATTGCTGATTGGGTTTGACTAATGCATCATGTTTGGTAGGGGGAAGTGGGGGGGGGGGGGGGGATCGAGAAGGGAAAGAATTATATATACTCAAAATGTTCGGCGAAGTTTATTCTGTTTGAATAATGTTTTCATGTATCGCATTTTTGCCGATAAAAGCTTTAAATACAAAAAAAAAAGAAATAACCAGTTAACCCTATCAAATGTTTTTTCCACATCAAAGCTAATTAATAAGGAATTCAGTCACCTTTTAAGAGAGAGGTCCATAGAGGCCAACACTCGCCTAACATTTACTACTGCTTGTCTGCCCCTGACAAACCCCACTTGAGCTGGTGATATTAACTAGGGCAAAAAAGAAGAAAGGCGATCAGCCATAATTTTTGCCAAAATCTTTGTCACAATTTAGGAGTGAGATTGGCCAATATGAACTTGGTAAGGTGGGATCTCGGCCTGGTTTCGGAAGAACACATATTATAGCCTTATTGGCACTCCATTCTGGGGGTGGAGATTCTGAGAGACTATCAAAGAGCTTACTTAAAGTTGGGCAAACATCATCAGATAGAATCTTGTAAAATTCATTCGGTAGGCCATCCAGGCTGGGAGATTTGCACAGAACTGAGGTTTTAATAGCAACAATTCTGAGATGGTAATTGGGGTGTTCAATTGCCTAAGGTTCTCCTCTGATATATGAGGCAGAGAGACCGTGGCTAAATAACTTTGAATGGAAGATGCCGCACAGCTTTCAGAACTATATAGATTCTGGTAATACCTATAAAAGATATCACCGATATCCTTGGAAGAATGTTTAATTCGCCCCATATGATCCTTTAATGCAAGTATATGAGTTTTTCCCTCCCACGTTTTGACAAGATTAGCTAAAAGTTTTTCAGCTCTGTTGCCGTATTGAAAAAGCTTAAACTTCGAGTAGGCACTTTTAACTTTACTGATCGATGAGCTCATTTAATGCATTCTGGGCCATGAAAAATTGAAAACAGTTAGTAGCTGAGGGATCTTGGGTATAACGCCTTTTAGCCAATTTGAATTGTTTTTCCAGCTGCAATATAGCACTAGCCAGCTCCTTCTTCTTTGCAACATAAGCTATGACTTCCCCACGCAGCACTGCTTTTGCAGCTTCCCAGTAAAGGACAGGCTGAGGCTGATGCTCCTCATTAAAGTGGGCATATTCCTGCCATTTATCCCATAGATAGGCATGAAATGTAGTATCATAGTAAAGATGGGATAGAAACTTCCACCTCTGGTTGGCACCCAAGGGAGAGATCCCTGCTATATCACATCACACAGGTGCATGGTCTGAGATAGCTAAAGAGCCAATCTCAGCATCAGCCGCCTTAGAGAGCAAAGCCTTACTATCCAGCCGGGACTTTAAACCACGTGCCTGAGACATGTGGGTATAATCTTCTTTCAAGGGATGGAGAAGTCTCCAAACATCTAGTAAGTCCAGATTGTTTCACAAAAATGGAAGGCCGCGGACAAGATCCCCCCAAGATATGGGTCTAGGAGGCTGCCTATTAATGACATCCATCACCATATTGAAATCCCCCCATAGAATAATAGGTGTGAGTATGATGATAGAATGTTTAGAATTTTAGTAAAAAAAAGATTGTGAATAAGTATTAGGAGTGCAAATGTTCCCCTATAAAAACTGTTTGCCAAAAGACTCTGAAACCAGGAACTTACACCTAGCAACTTATATCTTGTTTTACCTCTTTTCTCATTATTCTTCCTTTTATATACTTCTCACAGGACAAGCAGGATGGTAGTCCTCAAATATGGGTGACATCACAGGATGGAGCCCAATCACGGAACACTTTTGTCAAAATTTCTAGAACTTTGACTGACACCTACTGGGCATGCCCAGCATGGCACTAAACCTGCAGCCAGCAGGGGTCCCTCTTCAGTCTTCTTTTTTCCACGCAGCAGTAGCCAAGAGGGTTAAGGAGCTCCCCAGAGATTCCTGACAGGAACTTTCCTCAGTGAATTACTAAAAACTTTCATACCCCACAGGGGTCCCTCCTTCGAATTTTTGACTCCACGGTACTCCGGTAAGCTTTTACCCATTTTTGGTCGATTCCCGTCGAGTTTGGCCCTCGCAGCCGTACCGCGGTTCAATTTTTTTCAGAGGCCATGGCATTGGGGTTCCGTCGGTGCCCGGACTGTACTCACATTATGTCCATAACAGACCCTCATAAGGTCTATGCAATGTGTCTTTGGTGCGAGCATGTCTTGACCTGAACCAAATATGCCTTAATTAGGGATGTGAATCGTTTTTCAACGATTAAAATTATCGTCCGATAATGTTTATATCGTCTTAAATCGTTATAGAACACGATACAATAGAAATTCTAACGATTTATCGTTAAAAATCGTTAAATCGTGTTAGTGCGCACTAACTCGAGTTAGTGCGCACTAACTCCCCGTTAGTGCGCACTAACTCGATTTAGTGCGCACTAACTGAAAATGATACAAATAAACACTTTCCAGGTCACTGAAGGTCAGTTAGGAATGAATATGTGTTCCTATTGGCTGGCTGCCCTCTTATCTATTGATGTTACCAAAGTTACCACTGAGGTGATGGTTGGGGGGATGGGAAATGGAACTGGAAACTAACGAACACCAACAGAAAATGAAACAAAGTGTTCACACTTCCCAGGTCAGTAAAGGTCACTTAGGAATGAATATGTATGTATTCCTATTGGCTGGCTGTGCTCTTATCTATTGATGTTACCAATATGGTTGGGGGGATGTGAAATGGAAACAGTTGGAAGCTTGACAAAAAAAGTAATGTAATGATCAGCACTCACGTGACTAGAACTTGTTTGTTTATTATTTTTGTTAGCAGGCACCTGAAATGCTAGTGCATGTTGAATTTGCCAATCACTGTGCATTTTAGAAAGGTGGTCCTGGCTGGAACTGTACACAGTTCAAATATATGTAATTGATTGTTGGTAAGTGTATTTTTTAAGTAGCCACACTGGCACCAGTATGTTTACTTTTCCTCCTACTTAACTCACTAGCTCAGCTTTGTAAGAAGGGCTTCTCTGCTTGTGTGTTGTTTTTGTTTGGTGTGAGGAGAGCAGAAACATCAGATCTTTATTCAATCTACTACAGTCATCTCTTACAGTGCCCTATCCCTATTAATACCAGGAGTGTTGTGATCTTCCTGCACACAGTGCCCTAACCCTGATACCAGTCTGAGACAGCTCCCTCCCTGCATTACTAGTGAGAGGCTGGCTTCACAGACAGGGGGGAGCTGCCTGACCCTCACTCCTGACTTCCCCCATGTCCCAGCTAGTGAATGGTGTGTGGGTGAGGGGGGGGGGAGGATGGTGAAGTCTGAGACAGCTCCCTCCCTGCATTACTAGTGAGAGGCTGGCTTCACAGACAGGGGGGAGCTGCCTGTCCCTCACTCCTGACTTCCCCCATGTCCCAGCTAGTGAATGGTGTGTGGGTGAGGGGGGGGGGGGGGGGTGGATGGTGAAGTCTGAGACAGCTCCCTCCCTGCATTACTAGTGAGAGGCTGGCTTCACAGACAGGGGGGAGCTGCCTGATCCTCACTCCTGACTTCCCCCATGTCCCAGCTAGTGAATGGTGTGTGGGTAAGGGGGGGGGGGGGAGGATGGTGAAGTCTGAGACAGCTCCCTCCCTGCATTACTAGTGAGAGGCTGGCTTCACAGACAGGGGGGAGCTGCCTGACCCTCACTCCTCCGGGGTATTGTGATCTTCCTGCACACAGTGCCCTATCCCTGATACCAGGGGTGTTGTGATCTTCCTGCATGCAGTGCCCTATCCCCATTAATACCAGGAGTGTTGTGATCTTCCTGCATGCAGTGCCCTATCCCTATTAATACCAGGAGTGTTGTGATCTTCCTGCATGCAGTGCCCTATCCCTGATATCGGGATGTGTGCAAGAAGATCACAACACCCCCGGTATCAGGAATAGGGCACTGTGTGCAGGAAGATCACAACACCCCCAGTATCAGGAATAGGGCACTGTGTGCAGGAAGATCACAACACCCCTGGTATTAGGGATAGGGCACTGTGTGCAGGAAGATCACAACACTCCTGGTATTAATAGGGATAGGGCACTGTGTGCAGGAAGATCACAATACCCCTGGTATCAGGGTTAGGGCACAAGTTCTAGTCACATTGACTGATCACATTACTTGTTTTGTCAAGCTACCAACTGTTTCCATTTCCCATCCCCCATATACTGTCAGTAGGAAACTTGGTAACATGAATAAATAAGAGGGCAGCCAATAGGAATACATATTCATTCCTAAACTGACCTTAACTGACCTGAAAAGTGTCAAATTGTATCATTTTCAGTTAGTGCGCACTAACTCCCAGTTAGTGCGCTAACTCGAGTTAGTGCGCACTAATCGGAAAAAACGATTTTTAACGATTTTTTAACTAAAAAATCGTGCCTAAGACGATTTTCTTGCCCTGCCACACAATTTCTATCGTTAAGACGATATGGAAAACGATTCACATCCCTAGCCTTAATGACACCAAAAGGTCGCAAGGCCAGAATGGAGAAAATGGAACTTCTCTTCCGTTATCAAACCCAGACGCCGTCTATTGCATCGACGTCGTCTGAACCACTTCGCGCCAGTATCGGCCACTGGCTGGTGACCGCTCGGCATCGACGACTTCTCAGCCTTTGACTACCTCTACCCCCCCTCAGGACCGAGCGGATCGTAGAGAGAAACATCGGCATCGACACTGGAAGTCTCGGACCATCAAGGAAGGAAAGTCATTGACCTCGCCATCGTCCAAGCCGCCCTCGAAGAAACCCTGTCCAGAAAAGGCACCGACCTTTTCTGCGACCGGGTCTCTGAGGCAACCCTCACCCGGACGGGTATCAGGACCTGCGACTCCGCCTTTAACGGTGGTCCCTCCGGCTATGCCTCTGCCTCCTTCTTCCCTTCCGGAGCTGGGGCTGCTTGCTCCAGGTCTCCGTGAAGAACTGGACCGGATGCAGGAGGCCATCGATGAGGCGATGCACAGACTCTAAGGTCCCCCGGCGCCGAAATTGGTGCCGGTTGCGGAACCGACCATCGACCCCATTCCGGCAGCATTGGCACTGCTGCTCTCGAAGATGGAAGCGCTTATAGCCGCTTTTCCACCGATGGATCCTAGGTCACCGATGGCTCCGCTTGCCTTCCCCGCTTACTCTGTCATCGTGAGGAGAAACACCGTTCCGCATACCACCATCGGATGTCCTGCCGATGCCTCAACCATCGATGCCGATGAGCCCATCGAGGGTACTTCCCTCGATTCCTTCAGAGCCTAAATCGGGACCTTTAGGAATACCATCGTCCCGTCCTTCTCAGGTTCCTAGAGGGGCAGGTGCTGATCCCTATGACACCTGGACCAACGATTCTTCTCAGGACACCGATGACTTGCCATCACCACCTTCTCCTACTGAAAGCAGGAAGCGTTCTCCTCCAGAGGACCTATCCTTCATAAATTTTGTGAAGGAAATGTCTGAATTGGTTCCCTTCCAATTGCAGACTGAACAATATGACAGACATCAAATGATGGAGTTGTTACAATTCCTGGATACCCCCCAAGGAAATAACCTCCATCCCTATTCACCGGGTTCTTTTGGATCTCCTCAAAATGAACTGGGAACACCCTGGTTCTGTTGCTCCAGTCAACAGAAAAGCTGATACCACTTATTTGGTCCAGTCAGTCCCAGGATTCCAGAAACCTCAGCTGGATCACCAGTCTGTGGTTGTAGAATCTGCCCAAAAGAGGGCAAAAAGGTCAAAACCCCACTTTTCCTTTCCCCCAGGTAAGGAACAGAAATTTATTTATTTATTTATTTAAATCTTTTCTATACCGTCATTAAGAAGGATCCATCACAACGGTTTACAATAGGGCACATAAAATAAGGATGCTGAGATACATTAATTTACACATGTGCCGTAATGATTCAGTACATAGTTTTCTAAATGATCTAATTGGATTGTGGTACAATACTGTCCAGGAACAAGTCTAACTTTATAAGTGTCAACTTCTCATCTTGTGAAGAACGAGAAGGTAGGGTAAAAACAGATCTAAATATAGCTACACACTTTATTTGTTCATACCTCGTACTTCGCCTGCCTCACTGTTTCTCCTTCTCCATTTGGTAGGCTTGCTTGAATAGCCAAGTTTTTAAGCCTTTCCTGAAGGTTTTGTTGTCTTTTTGCAACCTTAACTCTATTGGCATGGTGTTCTACAGTGTGGGTCCTGCCAAGGATAGTGCTCTCTCTCTTACTTGAGTTAGTCTTGCTGTCTTAATTGATGGAATAGTAAGGAGTGCTTTATTCGCTGACCTTAGGTTTCAGTTTGGTACGTGTACGCAGAGGGCTGTGTTAAGCCATTCCGCTTTTTCGTTATGTATTAATTTATGTAAGGTGCAAAGAGTTTTGTATTGTATTCTCTGCTCAACAGGTAGCCAGTGTAACTCTGCTAGGGTTTCGGTAATGTGGTCTCTTTTACTTTTACCGGTCAAAATTCTTGCAGCAGTGTTTTGTAAGATTTGTAGTGGTCTGAGTGAGGTGTATGGCAAGCCTAGTAATAGAGCATTCCTGGATGCCATTGGCCGGCGTTTTTTCCAGGGATCAATGCTCATCTCTCGGATCACCTCTTACCAGCTGTATATGACCCAGTACAACAGGGTCTTATTCAAGCAGATACAGGACTTTGCAGAGTCCCTGCCTCAGCAATTCCAGGAACAGCTTCAAACCCTGGTACACAAGGGTTTTGAGACAGGGAAGCATGAAATAAGATCCTCTTATGATATCTTTGACTCTGCTTCCAGGGTGTCTGCAACTGCTATTTTGGCAAGGCAGTGGGCCTGGCTTAAACCTTCTGACTTGCGTCCTGAGGTACAAGACAGATTATCTGATCTGCCCTACATAGGAGACAATCTGTTTGGCGAACAGATTCAGCAGACGGTGGCGGAACTCAAGGAGCATCATGAAACTCTTCGCCAGCTCTCTCTGATGCCCTCTGAGTATTCCTCTAAACGACCATTCAGGAAGGATACTAAAAAGTCATTCTTCCGTCCAAAGAAATCTTATCCACCACCATCTAGAACTTGTTCCACAAAGGCCCAGTCTCGTCAACCTTGTAAACAAAAGCTTCAAGCAGCTCCTCAGCCGGGTCCTGCTTCCGGCTTTTGACTCCTGCATAGAGAGAAGCAGCCAGTTTCCACTGTCTCAGATACTAGTGGGAGGTCGATTGTGCCATTTCAACAACAGGTGGCACTCAATCACCTCAGACCAGTGGGTCCTTGCCATAATCTCTCAAGGTTATCGCCTGAACTTTCTCTCCATTCCACCGGACTCCCCACCTCTACCGATGTGGAGAACGTCCGACCACTCACTACTACTGTAGCAGGAGGTCTCCCTCCTCCTCCTCCAGTTCAGAACAATAGAACCAGTGCCCTGCTCCCAACAAGGTCTAGGATTCTATTCCCGGTACTTTCTAATTTCCAAAAATTCAGGCGGCGTTCGTCCAATTCTGGACCTACGTGCCCTAAACAGGTACCTCCACCGAGAAAAGTTCAAGATGGTAACCTTGTGTTCCCTCCTTCCTCTTCTGCAAAGAGGAGACTGGCTCTGCTCTCTCGATCTCCAAGATGCGTACACACACATTGCGATAAATCCATCTCCTTGCAGGTTCCTGAGATTTCTGGTAGGCCGCAAGCACTATCAATACCGAGTGCTCCCATTCGGCCTGGCATCTGCACCACGAGTCTTCACCAAGTGCCTCGTAGTAGTAGCAGCCTTCCTCAGGACTCAAGGTGTTCACGTCTACCCCTAGCTAGACGATTGGTTGATCAGGGCTCCCACTCAGCAAGCTGCTCTGTCGTCCCTCAATCTAACCTTAAACACTAATTTCGTTAGGATTTCTCATCAATTACGACACATCCTACTTAGTCCCATCTCAAACCTTGTCGTTCATTGGGGCAGACTTGGACACCTTGCAAGCAAAGGCATTTCTGCCTTGGCAGCGAGCTCTCACTCTCATCTCTCTCGCACACCAGCTACAGTCTCAGTGCCGCACGACTGCATGTCACTTCCCCATCCTACTGGGACACATGACGTCCTCAGTACAGGTTACCCCAATGACCCGCTTGGCCATGAGAGTCATGCATGGACTCTGTCACAATGGACTCAGTCCGTCCAACCTCTATCGATCACTGTCCACATCACCGACTCACTCCGTCAGTCTCTAGCCTGGTGGAAAAATCAGATCAATCTCCTCCAAGGCCAGCCCTTCCAGGCTCCAGACCCACAAATAATTCTCACCACTGATGCTTCCAACCTTGGCTGGGGAGCCCATGATGCCGATTTGCAAACACAAGGTACTTGGTCTCCAGAGGAAGCCAAACACCAAATCAGTTTCCTGGAGCTGCGAGCAATCAGATATGCTCTCAGGGTGTTTCAGGATCGCCTTTCCAATCAAGTCATCCTGATTCAGATGGACAACCAGGTGGCCATGTGGTACATCAACAAACAGGGAGGGACGGGCTCCTACCTACTATGTCAGGAAGCTGCACAGATATGGGCAGAGGCCCTCTCCCACTCGATGTACCTCAGGGCCACCTATTTGCCGGGAGTGGACAATGTATTGGCGGACAACCTAAGTCGTGCTTTCCATCCACAGAGTGGTCCCTCAACCCCACAGGAGCGGACTCAATATTCCAGCGTTGGGGGTCATCCTCGCATAGACCTCTTTGTGTCACCTCAAAACCGCAAAGTAGAAAACCTTTGCTCTCTCACTCGCAGCCAACAGTCTCAGCCAAGAGATGACTTCTCCCTCTCATAGGCAACCGGTCTCCTATATGCATTCCCACTACTTCCACTTCTCTCGAAGACTCTCGTGAAGTTATGTCAGGACAAGGGATGCATGATTTTGATAGCACCTCACTGGCCTCGCCTAGTGTGGCATCCAATACTTTAGGATCTCTCCATTCGCAGGCACATTCCCTTGGGAAAGGACCCGCTTCTGATCACTCAGAACGACGGGTGCCTACACCACCCCAATCTTCAAGCTTTGTCCCTGATGGCCTGGATGTTGAAAGGTTAATTCTTCAGCCACTTAACCTTTCGGAGCCAGTTGCCCGTGTCCTGATTGCTTCACGGAAGCCTTCCACGAGAAAGTCTTACCTATACAAATGGAACAAGTTTGAGTCATGTTGTTCTTCTCAATCCCTTTACCTGTTCCACGACAAAGTTTCTAGACTATCTCTGGCACTTGTCAGAATCAGGTCTAAAAACTTCCTCCATCAGAATGCATATCAGTGCGGTGGCCGCCTTCCATAAAGGTGTCGGAGACGTTCCTATTTCGGTACAACCCCTCATAACACGTTTTCTGAAAGGCTTGCTTCACCTCAAACCTCTACTGTGCCCTCCGGCCCCTTCTTGGGACCTCAATCTGGTTTTGGGGCGGCTCATGAAACCACCATTCGAGCCTCTCTAATCCTGTGATCTTCGCTATCTCACATGGAAAGTAATTTTTCTTTTCGCAATCACATCTGCTCGCAGAGTTAGTGAGTTACAGGCCCTAGTTACCTAACCGCCTTACACTAATCTTCTCCAGGACTGGGCAGTACCCCGCACTCACCCTAAATTTTTACCTAAGGTAGTATGGGAGTTTCACATTAATTCAATCCATTATACTACCTACCTTCTTTCCCAGGCCCCACTCCAATCCAGGAGAACAGGCTCTGCATACCCTTGACTGCAAACGGGCTCTAGCATTCTATCTAGACCGTACATCTGCCCTCAGGAAAAGCATTCAATTGTTTGTCTCTTTCCATTCCATCAAATTGGGGCAGCCTGTGGGTAAGCAGACTCTCTCCTCCTGGTTAGCGGACTGCATATCCTTTTGCTATCAGCAAGCAGGCATTCCACTTCAAGACCGTGTTAAAGCACACTCTGTGAGGTCTATGGCGACTTCAGTAGCGCACCTAAACTCGGTGCCGCTTCCTGACATTTGCAGGGCTGCGACCTGGAGTTCTCTCCATACCTTTACAGCCCATTATTGCTTCGACAAGGCCGTAAAACAAGATTCCATCTTCAGCCAATCTGTCTTGAGCAACCTTTTTACAACTTGACGTACCAACACCTTTCCGCCTGCCTGTAGGGTTCAGGATGCCCTCTACCAAATTCCTCCCCAGTCCTTGTGCCTATTGCACATCTTGGGTACATTTGGTGCAATTCTCGGACATCCTCAGCTTGGTACTCACCCATATGTGAGGACTACCATCCTGCTTGTCCTGTAAGAAATCAAATGTTGTTTACCTGTAACAGGTGTTCTCACAGGACAGCAGGATGTTAGTCCACACGAAACCCACCCGCCACCCCGCGGTGTTGGGTTCGTTTTCTTATTTTATTTTTCGGCACTTCCTGTAGCTTTAAACAAGACTGAAGAGGGGCCCCTGCTGGCTGCAGGTTTAGTGCCATGCTGGGCATGCCCAGTAGGTGCCAGTCAAAGTTCTAGAAACTTTGACAAGTGTTCTGTGATTGGGCTCCATCCTGTGATGTCACCCATATGTGAGGACTAACATCCTGCTGTCCTGTGAGAACACCTGTTACAGGTAAGCAACATTTGCTTTCTTCTACCTTCATTTATACCCCTTTAATTTAGTATTTTCCCCTTTACTGTAGCATTTAGTATTATAGTTCTTTTTCCTTGTTTTTCAAGCAACCTGCCCTTCGTTATGTATTGGTCCCCTTTTCTCCAACCAACCTGTCCTTCGTTATGTATTGTTGTTACCAGTTCTTTGTAAAGCACTTTTACTGCATTTTCCTGATCCCTGTAAACCGATGTGATGTTTCCAACGAATGTCGGTCTAGAAAAACTTTAAATAAATAAATAAATAAATAAAAGCTACCTGCTCTCTGGATCCACAACCAAATGCTGTACTTTACATATCAGGGATTTATGAAAGTATGGCAACCCTTCCCCTCTGAGTGGAGGAAGTAGAAAAAACCTTGCCTATCCATTGCTTCTGCAATTTCTGATGTTCAGTTTCAGAAAGCTTAGTTTCGTGCAGCAAAGCAATGTCTGCGCGAGACCTATGATTAACCTGTAATATTTTATAGCATTTAGTAACTGAACCAGTCCCGCAGACATTCCAAGTAAAACATCTAAGATTCACCATAATAACTCATAAAAGATAGGTACAGGGTGAAATGAGAAAACAATGACTCCAAGCTGAGGGCGGGTTCCCCAGCCTAGACCCACCACCTCCTCCAAACATGAAATGAGGAGAACTATGACACAGCCACACATGAGAGCAAAATTCCATTTTGAGAAAACAGTACAATGCAAGAAGACTGAAGAAGCCATGAAGAGCACCAATACATTGAACAGTAAGTAATAACCTGAAATGTATCTTGTCAGCAGATAATTCCGCCCCCCCCCCCAAAAAAGGCATTCAGTGAAGGCTAAAAAATCAGAATCCCAACCAAAGGGGACCAGCATTAGCCAATTTGGGAAAGCCATGTGTGTTGTGGGCATCCCCCCCCAACTAGCGTCCAAAGGCCTTTGAAATGTAAAAGCTGCGTGCAGCTGCTAAAACAAAGGACCCATGAACTGCTGTGATCTTCAACCAGAATCAGAGTTGAGCCCTTGCATAAAGGTTTGCACTTCCTCCGCCAATGTAAAGTGTTCTTTCCTTTGTAGAAGATCTTTAATTTAGCAGGAAAAAGCAGCATGGATCTGATGTTCGTCTGCACTAATTGGTTACACACTGGTAAAAAAACATTTTCCTCCTCAAGGCTACCACCACAGAATAATCCTGGAAAAGCAATACCATGTCCCCTTCAAAACAAATTCCTTTTTGTTTGGGGTATGCTCTTAAAATTTCAAGCTTGTGGGCAATGTTGAGCACTCGAAAATTCACTGCTCTGGGTTTAGATGGAGCACGGTCCCCAAATAGTACAGATCCAAGGTGATGAGCCCTCTCAATCTTCAGGGGACCATGTACTTCTGACAGGCCTAGTGTTTGAATTAGCCAAGCTTCCAGTCTTGGCCCGAGGTCCCGGTTAGAGGGGGTTTCGGAGATCTCTACCAGCCGTAGATTGTTTCTACTGGACTTATTTTCTAAATCATCAACCTTAGACTGCAAAGTTTCACAAAGGGATTTTAATTGCTGAATGTCCGCACACAGAAGTTTTATCCGCTACGTCGGAAATTCTCTGTTCTGCCGACTGCAGCTGTTGCTGAATTTGGGTTAACTGACTGCTTACCCTTATGATCTGGCTGAAGATTTGATTAAAATATACCCTCCAACGCTGCTAGCACGGTAGCTGCAACATCTGTGTTCGGCAGGTCCGATGGCTCAGCGTCAGGTGCATCGGCCATTTTGGGATCTTCCCCTCGCGCCTTCTCCTCCTCCGCCACTTTAGATGCCATAAAGCAGTGCCAAAAGCACTGCGATGCAAGACACCACTTTAACAAGACTGCAATGCAGGGGAAGCTGGCCACTTTATTGGACCAGAACACTGCAAAGTAGTGAAAAGGAGAAGATCCCCAGAAAGATCAGGTACTGCATCTGGTCTCCCTCACAACATCACATGTATGTTATTGATGATAGTTATTTTGTAATCCACCTAGAGTGGTTGTTCCAATATAGGCATACAATAAAATCACCAGAAGAAAAATATGATCAAAAGAAATAGGAAATCAGTTTGAGGATTTGAGGTATTTGCTTTCAGTGCAGCAAATTAGTCTCTGAATTGGCAGGACAGCCACACCTGTTTCATGACTCAGGAGAACAGGTTCAAAATAAAGAATAATCAATTGAATCTATCCTAAAAAATCAGGAAAAATGAGGAAAATCAGGAGGAGAGGCCTTAAAGAGACAGTTACTCTGAAATGCATAGGTATTTATAGAAAAGACAGCCACAGGGATCAGTCACCAGCGAGCTTCCCAGCCTAGTTCCTGCTCTTGAGATCAGTAAGTAATAGCTGAAAGAGAAGGACAAGGTCAGAACAGACTGGGACTCCCCACTTTTAACAGGTGCTTCTATGGGGACATTTCAGACTGTCTGCCACCTTCCTGAAGAGCCAAAAAACTGAGTTAGTAACATCAATAGATGAAAGAAGGTGTGCAAGATTCCAAACAAGGGCCAGTTCAGCTCCTGCAGTTCTTTCTGGTTAAGATTAAAGTTCGCTGTGCCAGGACCGTGGGGCTAATAATAGCTTCAGCTTCCAGCGACAGCAACAGAGCCTCTTCCCTGAGAGTCCCTGCCGGCTCTGCTGTCTCTGAGTGGTAGCTCCCCCCTCCGCTGATGTCATCTGCATGGAAGGGGGTCTGATGGACTCACTCTGCCAGCACCTGCACTGCTCTCTGGAACATCATGCTAATGACAATTTCAGACCCCAGTGAGAGCAACAGCACCTCTTCCCTGATATGTTCCCTGTCTGCTTTGCTGTTACTGGGCAGTAGCTACCCCCCCCCCCCCCCCCCTGCTGATGTCATGTGCGCAAGGGTTTCAAGAATTGACAGCCGGTGCCAGAGGGACATGCTGTGACGCACACGTGATGTGCGCTCCTTTCTCACAGGACAAGCAGGATGTTAGTCTTCACATATGGGTGACATCACAGGATGGAGCCCTGTATGGAAAACCTTTCTGTCAAAGTTTCTACAAAGCTTTGACTGACACTGGCACACTGAGTGCACTGAGCATGCTCAGCCTACAATTATCCCTGTGAACCACAGGTGTCTCCCTCAGTCTTCTTTTTTCCGCTCTGCAGTAAGCATAGCGGTTAGGAGCTCTGTGAGAAATTTTAACATTTTTTCCTTATGGAAACACTTAAACTTTTACTTCACAAACACTTTTCCCTGCATGGGTCTCCCTTCGTGTACGTTTATTCGACGCTCGGTGAGTACTATGCCCTGTTTTTTCGGTCGGTTCCTGTCACCTCCCTGGCCTGCCAACCGACTGCGGCCTTCCCTCTCCCTATGTTTTCATTTAGCCACACATAGGCTGCGAGTGTCCCTCTGTGACACTCTGCATGGTTATTAGCGCTAGTGGGACAGGAACTTCCACGGTTTCTGTTGCCGCCAGGGCCCCTGTTGATTTCAGGTCCTTCGATTTCCTCGGTACCCTTGCGCAGTCGATGCCCAGGGTCGATGCCCCCATCGCTACCGTTGGAACCCCCTTTAGACCGTCCTGGATTCTTCAATGCCATCGGTACCCCTCCCCCCATGGTACACTGATGCCATCAGTCCCTGCATCGTTTCTATCAGTGCCATCCATGTTTTTCATCCATGGCACTGATTTTTCCTTGGGTTTCATCTGGTCATTGCCCGGATGGATGCCATCAACGCACACCTTTGTCTTGTCGGTGCCATCCATACCCGGGTCGATGCCACCGTCACCCAGGGCACTTCCATCGATGCCAGGGTCATTTCTATCGATGCCATCCTTTATTTTATCGGTCATCAATGCCCAGGACATTTCCATCAATGCCATTGTCCATGGCATCGATGCCCAGGTCAATTCCATCGATGGCATCGATGCCTGGGTCGATTCCAATGTCGATGCCAAGGTGGATTCCATCAATGCCAATGTCGATTCCATCGATGCCATCCATGCCAACATCGATTCCATCAGTGCCCATGTCGGTGCCAATGATGCCTATGTCAGTGGCATCGATGCCATCGACACCATTGCTGCCCGAGTCGATCCAATCGATACCGTCGACAGTCGTGGCCATGCCATCAATGCTCGTGGCCATGCCACCGATGCCATCGGCGTCCACCTCCATACATCGATGTCTTCGACACCCACGTCGTTTCCATCGGTGTCTTCAATGTTCCTATCGATGCGGTCATCGACTCCGTTGATGCCAGTATCATTTTTCCGATGTCAATGATCTTCCTGCACACAGTGCCCTATCCCTAATACCAGGGGTGTTGTGATCTTCCTGCACACAGTGCCCTATCCCTAATACCAGGGGTGTTGTGATCTTCCTGCACACAGTGCCCTATCCCTATTAACACCAGGAGTGTTGTGATCCTCCTGCACACAGTGCCCTAACCCTGATACCAGGGGTGTTGTGATCTTCCTGCACACAGTGCCCTAACCCTGATACCAGGGGTGTTGTGATCTTCCTGCACACAATGCCCTAACCCTGACACCAGGGGTGTTGTGATCTTCCTGCACACAGTGCCCTATCCCTATTAATACCAGGAGTGTTGTGATCTTCCTGCACACCGTGCCCTAACCCTGATACCAGGGGTGTTGTGATCTTCCTGCACACAGTGCCCTAACCCTGACACCATGGGTGTTGTGATCTTCCTGCACACAGTGCCCTATCCTTATTAATACCAGGAGTGTTGTGATCTTCCTGCACACAGTGCCCTATCTCTAATACCAGGGGTGTTGTGATCTTCCTGCACACAGTGCCCTATCCCTATTAATACCAGGAGTGTTGTGATCCTCCTGCACACAGTGCCCTAACCCTGATACCAGGGGTGTTGTGATCTTCCTGCACACAGTGCCCTAACCCTGATACCAGGGGTGTTGTGACTTCCTGCACACAATGCCCTAACCCTGACACCAGGGGTGTTGTGATCTTCCTGCACACAGTGCCCTATCCCTATTAATACCAGGAGTGTTCTGATCTTCCTGCACACCGTGCCCTAACCCTGATACCAGGGGTGTTGTGATCTTCCTGCATGCAGTGCCCTATCCCGCCTGCATTACTAGTGAGAGGCTGGCTTCACAGACGGGGGGAGCTGCCTGACCCTCACTCCTGACTTCCCCTATGTCCCAGCCAGTGAATGGTGTGTGGGTGAGGGGGAGGGGAGGATGGTGAAGTCTGAGACAGCTCCCTCCCTGCATTACTAGTGAGAGGCTGGCTTCACAGACAGGGGGGAGCTTCCTGACCCTCACTCCTGACTTCCCCCATGTCCCAGCCAGAGAATGGTGTGTGGGTGAGGGGGGGGGGGGAGGATGGTGAGGCTGAAACAGCTCCTTCCCTGCATTACTAGTGAGAGGCTGGCTTCACAGACAGGAGGGAGCTGCCTGACCCTCACTCCTCCCCTCCCCCATGTTCCAGCCAGTGAATGGTGTGTGGGTGGGGGGGGGGGGGGGAGGATGGTGAAGGCTGAGACAGCTCCCTCCCTGCATTACTAGTGAGAGGCTGGCTTCACAGACAGGGGGGAGCTGCCTGACCCTCACTCCTCCGGGGTGTTGTGATCTTCCTGCACACAGTGCCCTATCTCTGATACCAGGGGTGTTGTGATCTTCCTGCACACAGTGCCCTATCCCTGATACCAGGGGTGTTGTGATCTTCCTGCATGCAGTGCCCTATCCCTAATACCAGGGGTGTTGTGATCTTCCTGCACACAGTGCCCTATCCTTGATACCAGGAGTGTTGTGATCTTCCTGCACACAGTGCCCTATTCCTGATACCGGAGGTGTTGTGATCTTCCGCATGCAGTGCCCTATCCCGGTTACCGGGGGTGTTGTGATCTTCTTGCACACATCCCGGTATCAGGAATAGGGCACTGTGTGCAGGAATATCACAACACCCCTGGTATTAGGGATAGGGCACTGTGTGCAGGAAGATCACAACACTCCTGGTATTAATAGAGATAGGGCACTGCATGCAGGAAGGTCACAACACCCCTGGTATCAGGGACTGGGCACTGTGTGCAGGAAGATCACAACACCCCGGAGGAGTGAGGGTCAGGCAGCTCCCCCCTGTCTGTGAAGCCAGCCTCTCACTAGTAATGCAGGGAGGGAGCTGTCTCAGCCTTCACCATCCTCCCCCCCCCCCCTCACCCACACACCATTCACTGGCTGGAACATGGGTGAAGGGAGGAGTGAGGGACAGGCAGCTCCCCCTGTCTGTGAAGCCAGCCTCTCACTAATAATGCAGGGAGGGAGCTGTCTCCGCCTTCATCATCCTCCCACCCCCCCACTCACCCACACACCATTCACTGGCTGGGACATGGGGGAGGGGAGGAGTGAGGGTCAGGCAGCTCCCCCCTGTCTGTGAAGCCAGTCTCTCACTAGTAATGCAGGGAAGGAGCTGTTTCAGCCTCACCATCCTCCCCCCCCCCCCCCTCACCCACACACCATTCACTGGCTGGGACATGGGGAGGGGAGGAGTGAGGGTCAGGAAGCTCCCCCCTGTCTGTGAAGCCAGCTTCTCACTAGTAATGCAGGCGGGAGAAGGCACTGCATGCAGGAAGATCACAACACCCCTGGTGTCAGGGATAGGGCACTGTGTGCAGGAAGATCACAACACTCCTGGTATTAATAGGGATAGGGCACTGTGTGCAGGAAGATCACAACATTCCTGGTATTAATAGGGATAGGGCACTATGTGCAGGAAGATCACAACACTCCTGGTATTAATAGGGATAGGGCACTGTGTGCAGGAAGATCACAACATTCCTGGTATTAATAGGGATAGGGCACTATGTGCAGGAAGATCACAACACCCCTGGTATCAGGGTTAGGGCACTGTGTGCAGGAAGATCACAACACCCCTGGTGTCAGGGTTAGGGCACTGTGTGCAGGAAGATCACAACACCCCTGGTGTCAGGGTTAGGGCACTGTGTGCAGGAAGATCACAACACTCCTGGTATTAATAGGGATAGGGCACTGTGTGCAGGAAGATCACAACACTCCTGGTATTAATAGGGATAGGGCACTGTGTGCAGGAAGATCACAACACCCCTGGTATCAGGGTTAGGGCACTGTGTGCAGGAAGATCACAATACTCCTGGTATTAATAGGGATAGGGCACTGTGTACAGGAAGATCACAACAGCCCTGGTGTCAGGGTTAGGGCACTGTGTGCAGGAAGATCACAACACCCCTGGTATCAGGGTTAGGGCACAAGCTCTAGTCACATTGACTGATCACATTACTTTTTTTGTCAAGCTACCAACTGTTTCCATTTCCCATCCCCCATATATTGTCAGTGGGAACCTTGGTAACATGAATAAATAAGAGGGCAGCCAATAGGAATACATATTCATTCCTAAACTGACCATAACTGACCTGAAAAGTGTCAAATTGTATCATTTTCTGTTAGTGCGCACTAACTCCCGGTTAGTGCGCACTAACTCCCGTTAGTGCGCACTAATCGGAAAAAACGATTTTTTAACGAAACAATCGTGCCAAACACGATTTTCTTCTCCTGCCAGACGATTTCAATCGTTAAGACAATAGGGGACACGATTCACATCCGTACTCATTTTTGGTTTTTACCTGCCGGTGCCAGTGCAAAAGTGCGCAATTTTGGACACATTTAAAGTTACTTCATCTGCTCTGCCTTTCCCTCTCCCTCACATCATTGATATATGTCACCGGGGATGTTAAGATTACTACAACGATTTAACATTTTGCCGTGGTATTATAATGCCCACTGCCTAGTGCCCATTGCACACACTTTGCCTTCTGCCAGGCAAACAGTGAGTGTCATCCTGTCTGCTCTGTCTGCACTATTTCTCTGTCACAGACAGGCTTCACAATACAGCCTGTTATGCTGCACTTTCTGGCCTGCCTTCACTGCTTGCTTATGCCCAGTACTACCTAGCTCCCACTGCCAACAATTTGCCCACTGGCAGTCATACAGAGAATAAATAACTAATCTGAAGTGTAGCTAAGGCTTCAATCACGAAAAAGGAAAAACAAAACAACAAGCAAAGCAACACAAATCTGCAATGATGCAGAGATATTGTGATGCCATGCTGCCTCCATGGTTTGTTTTCCTGTCTTGTGTTAATGGGCTGCCACAGCAAAAATCCTTACCAAGAATTCGGAGAGACCTCAGAGCTATGCTTTCACACAGACAATGTCTAGAGAAACAATGCAGAGCAAGGCTGTGACATGCTCATTCTTCGAGCTCAGCATCACTGTAACCCGCTCTGCGGCATTATAGGAGACTAGGAAAATGCTCCGCTGCGATACATCATAACTCTCATTGCTTGAAGGTATGCCAATCCGTCCCTTCTCTGCAGCCTGCCCGCTCCACAGTGTATGAACCTTTCTCCATACATTTGCAACTGTTGCTATGCCTATGATTTCCATGGGTCTTTTGACTATAATAATTTATTTATTTATTTAATTTTATTTTATTTAATTTTATATACCGGCAACCGTTTGCACATCGTGCCAGTTTACAGATAACTTACAACAAGGATATATAGGCAGAGCCTTTACAAGGAACAGTGTATAACATAAGCTCAAAAACAGAGCAAAAAACTAGATAACTTGTGGAAGGAGGGGGTGGGGTGATCGAGACAGAGGAGGGGGCAGGGGAGGGTGAAAACTGGTACATAAGGAAAAAATATGTACAGGGGTCGAGGGATTATTGACATATACATAGGTTATATACAAAATTGTATAAGCGCGTAGAAACTCAGTACTTGAGGTGAGAAAGTGTGTATGGTTGCGTTAAGTGACAAATATTATGTGCTGGAGGTTAGGTGAGGGGTTTGTGTTTCCTTAGAGGTTGTGGGTGTAGGTCCTGTGGAGGGGGTGTTAGTACGGGAGGGTGGAAGGGTTTGGGTGTTGGTAGGTGATGATGATGATTGGGGGTATGCTTGGAGGAAGAGCCAGGTTTTGAGTTTCTTTTTGAAGGTGGGTGTGGAGGTTTCAGAGCGTAAGTCAAGAGGCATGGAGTTCCAAAGGGAAGGGCCTGCGAGGGAAAGGGCCCTGTTGGTGGTGGAGATGAGTTTAGTGGATTTTATGGAGGGAGGAATGAGAGTTCCATGGAGAGAGGAGCGGGTGGGTCTTGTGGAGGTACGAGGGAGGAAGGGTGGGTTTAGCCAGTTGTAGTGTTTGTTGATTATGCTTTTGTGGATGAGGGTAAGGGTCTTGTATATAATTCGTGAGTGGATAGGAAGCCAGTGGAGATTAAAGAGGGTGGGAGTAATGTGGTCTTTCTTTTTGGCATTGGTGAGGATGCGTGCAGTAGCGTTTTGAAGGAGTTGTAGAGGTTTGATGTAGGAAGCAGGAAGTCCCAGTAGGAGTGCGTTACAATAATCAATTTTTGAAAAGATAATGGATTGGAGTACAGTACGGAAATCAGAGAAGTAGAGGAGGGGTTTGAGTTTTTTGAGGGTTTGTAGTTTGAAGTAGCAGCTGCTAAGGATAGATTTGATATATGGTTTGAAAGTTAGTTGGTTGTCAAGTATGACACCTAGGTTTCTTGTGTCAGAGAGAAAGTTAGAGGGTTGGAGGGTGGGGGGGGGGGGGGAGGGTGTGTGTGCATGTTTAGAGGAGATGAGGAGGAGTTCAGTTTTTTGCGGGTTAAGGGCTAGGTGCATGTCAGTGAGGAGTTGGTTTATGCAGGCGAGAATGGTGTTCCATTTTTGGAGAGCAGTGAGAACAGAATTTGTGAAAGGAATGAGGATTTGCACATCATCTGCGTAGATGAAGTGTGTAATGAAGTGTGTGATGAAGTGTGTGATGAAGTGTGTGATGAAGTGATGAAGTGTGTAGTGAAGTGTGTGATGAAGTGTGTGATAAAGTGTCTACCCACCCACCCCTGGGATTAGATTACTATTATAGACTGTCTAAATTAGCATTAGCAACAAGATCAATTAGTAAGTTAACAGCTAAGGACATACCAATCCCAAACTTAACCAATATGAGAACTATCCAATGCAACTGTTGTAGAGCCTTTATTCTGAGGGAAAGCATCTGGAGACTTGGAGCTTGCCCGATCTGTGCACAGCTCTCTTCTTTGAAAACGGAGCTGACTGAGGTTAAAGCTCAATTAGCTTCAATTAAAAGGATTACACCCATATTGCATTACTCAGAAAATAATTCCCCAACACCAAAGAATAACCAGGAGTCAAGAAAAAGAAATACAGTAGACTCAGGTAGGATAACACATGTGTCCCACAGTCACCCATTCTTGACAGATGGGAAACCAACAAGTACACCCTCCCACTCAATCAGTTCATCAAGTAAATCATTAAAAAACAGGATCACAGTGGGCTCTGGTAGAATTAGACCTGTAACAAGGAGACACACACAGTATCATATGCAACAAGAACATAAAGCCCTCCCTATATTAACTGAAGAAATTCTAGAGAAAAACATGGAGATGGATAACTCTGTCATCAATGGCACAACTGCAAAAGGAACGAGTAAAGTGAATAACAAATCTCAACTAAAGTCTCATAAGGAGTACAGGAAAAGCAATAACCGTAAAGAGAGTACCTGGAAAGCTATGACTACAAATGCTCATAGTTTGGGAAATAAAATCCCAGATCTGCAGGCCCTAATGACAGAGGCAGAACTGGACATCATTGCTATCACAGAGACATGGTTCACAGAATCTCATGATTGGGACACGGCAATACCAGGCTATAACTTGTTAAGGAAGGACAGAGTGGATAGAAAAGGGGGAGGTGTGGCTCTTTATGTCAGAAATAATATCCAAGCATCTGAGCTGCAAGGTAGTTGGGGCAAGGAAGAAGCACTATGGGTCGACTTAAAAACAGATGATGGAGCATCCATTTATATTGGAGTGGTTTACAGGCCTCCAAACCAAAAGGAAGAGCTGGACAGAGATCTGGTTGAAGACATCCATAAGATAGGTAAGAAAGGGGAAGTGGTGATCATTGGTGACTTTAATATGCCAGATGTAGACTGGAAAATCCCATCTGCAGAATCTAAAAACAGTAGAGCAATACTGGATGCCATGCAAGTATCTTTGTTCAAACAAATGGTATTGAAACCCACGAGAGAAGGAACTATTCTCGACTTAGTGCTCAATAATGGAGAAATCGTCTCTGATGTCAAGGTGGGCGCCCACCTCAGCACCAGTGATCATCAAACGGTATGGTTTAATATCACTAAAAGAATAGGGAAAAGAACCACAAAGACCCGAGTTTTACAGTTCAAAAACACAGACTTTGAGGAAATGGGGAAGTACCTAGAGGAAGAACTAAATGGATGGGAAAATGAGAGAGATGTGGATCAACAGTGGACCAATCTAAAAGGAGCAATCGCCAAGGCAACTGCTCTATATGTTAGAAATGTAAAGAAAAGCAAAAGAAAAATGAAACCTATCTGGTTCTCAAAGGAGGTGGCTGACAAAATTAAAGCTAAAAGAACTGCATACAAGAAATACAAAAGATCCCAAAGGGAGGAGCACAAAGAAGAATATCTGATTCAACTGAGGGAGACTAAGAAATTAATCAAGTTGGCAAAAAGTCAAGCAGAAGAGAGGATTGCCAAGGAGATAAAATATGGTGACAAAACATTTTTCAGATACATCAGCGAAAAGAGAAAAGTCCAAAGTGGTATAGTGAAATTGAAAGGTGGAAATGATCAATGTGTGGAGGGAGACGAAGAAATGGCAGAAATATTAAACGAATACTTCAGCTCTGTGTTCACTAAAGAAGACCCTGGAGAAGGACCATCTCTACACAACAAGAAACTGGAGGGAAGCGGAACAGAGGAAAATCCATTTACAGTAGATAATGTATGGGAAGAGCTAAAGAATCTGAAAGTGGACAAAGCCATGGGGCCTGATGGGATTCATCCAAGGATACTGAGGGAGCTCAGAGATGTGCTGGCGGGACCGCTGTGCGACCTGTTCAATAGATCCCTAGAAACGGGAGTGGTGCCGAGTGATTGGAGAAGAGCGGTGGTGGTCCCTCTTCACAAGAGTGGGAACAGAGAGGAGGCTGGTAACTACAGACCAGTTAGCCTCACTTCAGTGGTGGGAAAAGTAATGGAGTCACTGTTGAAAGACAGAATAGTGAACTATCTACAGTCCGGAGAATTGATGGACCAGAGGCAGCATGGATTCACCAGAGGAAGATCCTGTCAGACAAATCTGATTGACTTTTTTGACTGGGTAACCAAGGAATTGGATAGAGGAAGAGCACTCGATATCATATACTTGGATTTCAGCAAAGCTTTTGATACGGTTCCGCACAGGAGACTGGTGAATAAAACGAGAAGCTTGGGAGTGAGTGCCGAGGTGGTGACCTGGATTGCAAATTGGTTGACAGACAGAAGACAACGTGTGATGGTAAATGGAACCTTCTCTGAAGAGAGAGCGGTTTTAAGTGGTGTACCGCAAGGATCGGTGTTGGGACCGGTCCTGTTCAATATCTTTGTGAGCGACATTGCGGACGGGATAGAAGGTAAGGTTTGTCTTTTTGCGGATGACACTAAGATCTGCAACAGAGTGGACACGCCGGAAGGAGTGGAGAGAATGAGACGGGATCTAAGGAAACTGGAAGAGTGGTCGAAGATATGGCAGCTGAGATTCAATGCCAAGAAGTGCAAAGTCATGCATATGGGGAGTGGAAATCCGAATGAACTGTATTCGATGGGGGGGGAAAGGCTGATGTGCACGGAGCAGGAGAGGGACCTTGGGGTGATGGTGTCTAATGATCTGAAGTCGGCGAAACAATGCGACAAGGCGATAGCTAAAGCCAGAAGAATGCTGGGCTGCATAGAGAGAGGAATATCGAGTAAGAAAAGGGAAGTGATTATTCCCTTGTACAGGTCCTTGGTGAGGCCTCACCTGGAGTACTGTGTTCAGTTCTGGAGACCGTACCTTCAAAAAGACAAAGACAAGATGGAGGCGGTACAGAGAAGGGCGACCAGGAAGGTGGAGGATCTTCATCGGATGACGTACGAGGAGAGATTGAAGAATCTAAATATGTACACCCTGGAGGAAAGGAGGAGCAGAGGTGATATGATACAGACTTTCAGATACTTGAAAGGTGTTAATGATCAAAAGACAACGACAAACCTTTTCCGAAGGAAAAAAATCAGCAGAACCAGGGGTCACGATTTGAAGCTCCAGGGAGGAAGATTCAGAACCAATGTCAGGAAGTATTTCTTCACGGAGAGGGTGGTGGATGCCTGGAATGCCCTTCCAGAGGATGTGGTGAAGACCAGAACTGTGAAGGACTTCAAAGGGGCGTGGGATAAACACTGTGGATCCATAAAGTCAAGAGGCTGCCAATGAAGAGTGGGTGACTCGCCAGAATGATGGCTACTGCCTGGAGTCAATACCCTTATTAAATAAACATACACAGGCTTACGGTGACTCCAACATCGCTCTAAGCTTCAACAGCAAGAGGAAATGTGGAAAAAAGGATTCACACTCACAAAGAGGGGAGTAGCTGGCTTGTTACGGCGGTTACTACCCCAAATCAAATAAGCCTGATACTTCACTTTCAATGCATATACAGCAAAGTTCTCTGATTCAACGGCATGGGAGAAGAAAAGAGGGTTCGCACTCACAAAGCGGGGAGTAGCTGGCTTGTTACGGCGGTTACTACCCCAAACCAAATGTGCCTGATACTTCACTTTCGATGCACATCCAGCATGGCTCTCTGCTTCAACGGCATGGGAGAAGACTTATACGTCACACATATCCAGCATAGCTCCCTGCTTCAACGGCAGGGGAGAAGAAAAACAACCAATAAGGGCTAATAACATAGTCTGGGTAAAACAAATAAGCATGGGTGCAGCTTGCTTATTGCGGCAGCTACTACCCCTAACGAATCAAGCTAGATATTTCACTTGGATGCAGCTCCATCACTGCTCTCTACATTAAAGGTGGGGGTGGAAGGGAAATAGAACCAAGAGCTAAGAGAAACAGATAAGTATGAGAGAAAATATGTGTGAAGCTTGCTGGGCAGACTAGATGGGCCATTTGGTCTTCTTCTGCCGTGATTTCTATGTTTCTATGTAATCCCAGAGTTGGAGAGGAGGTTTGTAAGGGGGAGCATGTAAATGTTAAACAAGGTGGAAGAGAGGGAGGATCCTTGGGGGACGCCACAGTCGAGATTAATAGGGGGGGACGTGAAATTGTCGGTGAGGACTGTGAAGGTACGGTTTTGGAGGAAGGATTTTATCCAGGAGAGGGCAGTACCTGAGATTCCTATGCTGATGAGAGTGTTGATGAGGATGTTGTGATCTACAGTGTCGAAAGCGGCGGAGATATCTAGCATGGCGATGAGATAGGAGTTGCCAGCATCCATACCTTTGATGATGGTGTCTGTGAGGGAGAGGAGTAGGGATTCGGTGCTGAGGTGCTTTCGGAAACCATATTGTGTGGGTGGGAGTATGTTGGATTGTTCTAGGTAGTCGGAGAGGCGGGAGTTTACTAGTTTCTCAATGATTTTAGAGAGGAAAGGGAGGTTGGAGATGGGACGGATATTGGCAAGGTTTGAGGGGTCAAGGGAGGGTTTTTTTTAAGATGGGTTTGACCACGGCTTGTTTCAGGGAGATAGGTACTAGGCCGTGTTCCAGGGAGCAGTTAACGATTTTGGAGAGTGAAGTGGCTATGGTTTTGGGGATAGCGAGGAGTAGTTTAGTAGGGATAGTTTCTGAAGGGTGGGAGGAGGGTCTCATCTTTTTTAAAATGTTTTCTATTTCTAGAGATGAGGAAGGTTCAAAAGAAGAGAGGATAGTGGGTGTATGTGGGGTGGGGGGGGTGATGCAACTGGTGATGGGGGAATTTTTGGTATTCGGGGTAAATTTGGCGGTGATGTTGGATATTTTGTTCTTAAAGAACATGGCAATTTCATTGCATCGGGTTTGTGTGGAGGGGATTTGGGATGTGGACACGTTGGATTTGGTAAGATTTGAGACTAGAGTGAATAGTGCTTTAGGGTTGAATTGGAGGTGGTGAATTTTCTTGGCATAGTATTCTTTTTTTGTTGTTTGAATGGCGTTTCTATAAGCGTGCATGAGTTGGTAGTAGGTGGTTTTTGTGGCAGTAGAGGGATGTTTGCGCCAGTGTCTTTCTGCTGCTCTAAGCTGGATTTTTTGGGTTTTGAGTGTCTGGGAGTACCAGGGTTTTTTGGATGATTTGGTTTGTGTGATTGTTTTGTGAATGATTGGGCATAGATTGTTAGCGATTTCCTGTGTTGTTTCTTTCCAGGAGGATATAGCCCTGTCTGCTGTCTCCAGGTCAATGTGAATTGGGATGTTGGAGCAGGCGGTGGCGAGGGTATCTATAGGGCAGGTTTTACGAAATTGGAAGGATTTAGGCTGAGAAGGAGAGGAGGTGGATGGGGTTTGTAGAGAGAGGGTTGTGTTAATGATCGAGTGATCAGACCAGGGGACAGGGAGGCATGTAGGGGAGCGGATGACGTTGATGAGTGCGTTGGTGAAGATGAGGTCAAGGGTATGACCTGCTTTGTGGGTTGGGGAGTGGATAAGTTGGGTAAGGCCCATGGCGTCTAAGGATGAAATGAAGGCTTCGCATGTTGGGGATTGAGGGGTGGAGTCGACATGCAGGTTAAAGTCGCCAAGGAGTATCGTGGGGATGTCGGGAGAGAGGGAGACGGTGAGGAATTCGATGAGGGGGGAGGGGTCTTTTTCTAATAGACCAGGAGGGGTATATATAAGGCAGATTTGTAGAGATTGCGATTTGAAAAGGCCTACTTCGTATTGGTTGGGAATATTGCAGGTATGTGAGGTGAGCTTGAGTTCTTTTTTAGCTAGGAGGAGTAGGCCTCCTCCTCTTTTCTTTTTTCGGGGGATGGAGAAAATGTCATAGGTTTCGGAAGGTAGTTGGTTGATGAGGGGGGTGTCGCAGGGTTTGAACCAGGTTTCAGTTACTGCAAAGATTTCTGGTTTGGAGTCAGTTAGAATATCATGGAGTAGGTGCGTTTTTTGTTTTAGGGATTGGGCGTTAATGAGTAGCAGAGAAATGAGGGAGATGGTGAGTGCTTGTGAGGTGGGAGATATGGGAATGGAGGTCAGCCGCCTTTTTTGAGGGTAATGGTGGCTGTAGGGGGGGAGGGTTAGTTTAAGGGGGTGTCCGAGTGGGTAATTGGGGGGACAGAAGTAAGCGTGTGGGGGCATTATTGTGCAGGGGCTAGTGGAGGTGTATTGGGGAGAAGGATAAGTTGTGAGATGCAGGCACAGTAATGCAATTAACCAGATTAAGGCAATGGTAGTAGAACAATGTAGAAGCATGCACTGTAAATACAGATGAACAGCTTAAAGTAGATTAACAGCGTAGGGGACTTTACCAGAGTAACGCAATATGGACAGATGACATGCAACTTCACAGCTTAAGGCAATCGATTAGAGTAATGCAGGTGAATAGATTATTGCAGTGTAACAAAGTAAATGCAGTTAAACATAGTAGGTAGGCATTTGGATAAGGTAGGTTAGGAAATGCAGATACTGTAAAGCAAGTTGACAGTAAATCCAGAGGGGGACACACTTACGTCTGATAAGCTTGCTGTGAAGGTGCAGTGTGTTGAATACTTTATCTGGAGAGGGGCGGAACTTTGTGAACGGTCTTTGGTCTGTCTTTAGTGAAAGTGTTCTCTTGGTACGGATTCTTGTCTCCGGTGACAGGCGGCGGCTTCTGTCAAGGTGTTCTTGGCTGTAGTAAGATTTCTGGAACCAGTTTAGGAGGAGAATTGGGGCACTGCTCGTGGTGAGCGAGGGGCGAACTGAAGGGGCGAAACAAAGGGGCAGGCCCCTTTGTCGCGCGCCAAAGGTGCGCGGCGCCGGATTTGCTGCAATTAAAAGGGCCTCTGTGCCCTTTTCGATTGGCTGCAGGTAGGAGTGTTGAGGCGGGCCTTCCTTCCGGGCGGGACGGCGGCAGGATGGCGTGATAGGCCGCGTGGTCGGCCTCGGACCCAGCGGGGGCAAGGGAGAAATTCAAGGGCCTTACCCCGATGGGTCTGTGGCGCCGACCGCGCAGGCCCTCCCTCGCGCCGGGTGCCGTGGAAGAGATGAAGAGGACGAAGTTGCTGGTGCTGCAGGAGCTGTTCGTCGCGAGGAGAATTGCTTATAGAAATCATTCTGTTTGACAGAAATGAAACAAGTAGGATTCCTTTAGTTCAAGGGTCCCCTTCAGCTCATTTTGGACCCTAAGAGTTTGGAGTCAGAGTTTAAAGCTTTTAAAAAAGCTCTAAAAGCATGGCTGTTCGAACAGGCTTATATTGACTATCTTGAAAAAAAGGACTAATTGGTTTAAAGAAACATTATTTTTATCTTTGTTTTATGTTCATTTATTAATAATTGATTAACAATTTTATTTTTTATCATATTTTACTGTACCTTTTAGATATTTCAGTTTGATTTTATGATTTTGTAACATGTAAACTGTTGTGATGTATATTATGAACGATGGTATACAAGAATTTTTAATAAATAAAATAAATAAATAAAAATAAACAAGTTGGCTCCACTGATTTCATTTTTATATTTTGTTTTCAATGAATGCACTTCTCTAGCTGAGATGCTTGTTCAATTAGTCCTCCTTTAGTCTAGCATCAAGAGTTCAACAGTTGCTCACAGGTTAAAAGAAGAGGTTAGTTGGTTCCATAGTGTAGTGGGTATCACATCTGCTTTACACATGGAAGGGCCTGGGTTCAATCTCCAGTAGATCCATTTTTAACTTGCTGCAGAAACAGGCATGCGTCTGAGTGCAAGGATAACTTAGATACCGAAAAAGCAAGTTGAAGACCAATGGGTTCCATATATGTGCAGTGGAAACTCCACCTGTCAGGTTTTCAGGATATCCACAATCTATATGCGTGGGATAGATTTACAGGCCCTTCCTTCTATGCGTGCTACTTGATCTCATGCAAATTCATAGCAGATATCGTCTTCCCCAGAAGAAGTATGGGAATGGTTACTGGAAACGAAATAAGAAAGCTTTAGGTAAACTCCTAAGCCAACACCTTGTGTGGTAAAAAGAATTGAGTCTCTCACAGGCTTTCTGCTTCGGATATATTTAAAAAGGTTTTACTGTGAGTTTTTGCCTCTACAGCCAACTTCTTTTCAAATTCTCTCTTAGCCTGTCTTATCAATGTTTTACATTTAACTTGCCAACATTTATGCTTTATCCTATTTTCTTCTGTTGGATCCTTCTTCCAATTTTTGAATGAAGATCTTTTGGCTAAAATAGCTTCTTTCACCTCCCCTTTTAACCACGCCGGTAATCGTTTTGCCTTTTTTCCACCTTTCTTAATGTGTGGAATACATCTGGACTGTGCTTCTAGAATGGTATTTCTTAACAATAACCACGCCTCTTGGACATTTTTTTACTTTTGTAGCTGCTCCTTTCAGTTTTTTTCTAACAATTTTTCTCATTTTATCAAAGTTTCCCTTTTGAAAGTTTAGCACGAGAGTCTTGGATTTGCACTTTGTTCCTCTTCTAGTTATTAAATCAAATTTGATCATATTATGATCACTATTGCCAAGCGGCCCCACCACCGTTACCTCTCTCACCAAGTCCTGTGTTCCACTGAGAATTAGATCTAAAATTGCTCCCTCTCTCGTCGGTTCCTGAACCAATTGCTCCATAAAGCTATAATTTATTCTATCCAGGAACGTTATCTCTCTAGCGTGACGTGATGATACATTTACCCAGTCAATATTGGGGTAATTGAAGTCTCCCATTATTATTGCACTACCAATTTGGTTAGCTTCCTTAATTTCTCTTATCATTTCACTGTCCATCTCACCATCTTGACCAGGTGGACAGTAGTATACCCCTATCACTATAGTCTTCCCCGACACACAAGGGATTTCTACCCATAAAGATTCAATTTTGTATTTAGTCTCATGCAGGATGTTTATCCTGTTGGACTCTATGCCATCCCGGACATAAAGCGCGACACCTCCTCCCGAGTGCTCCTCTCTGTCATTGCGCTATAATTTGTACCCCGGTATAGCACTGTCCCATTGGTTATCCTCTTTCCACCAAGTCTCTGAGATGCCAATTAAGTCTGTCATCATTCACTATACATTCTAATTCTCCCATCTTACTTCTTAGACTTTTTGCATTAGCATACAAACATTTCAAAGTTTGTTTTTTGTTTGTATTTTCATTCTGCTTTTTAATTGATAGGGATAAGTTAGAAATTTTTAGCTCAGGAGAGGTTTTAGTTACAGGCACTTGGACTACTTTTCTAATTATTGGAACCTCACTGTCGGGATGCCCTAATTCTAATGCATCATTAGTATCCTTTAAAGATACCTCTCTCCGAACCATGCGCTGCTGAGCGATTGTCGGCTTTCCCCTTTGTTCTAGTTTAAAGCTGCTCTATCTCCTTTTTAAAGGTTAGCACCAGTAGTCTGGTTCCACCCTGGTTAAGGTGGAGCCCATCCCTTCGAAAGAGACTCCCCCTTCCCCAAAAGGTTCCCCAGTTCCTAACAAAACTGAATCCCTCTTCCTTGCACCATCGGCTCATCCACGCATTGAGACTCCGGAGCTCTGCCTGCCTCTGGTGACCTGCGCGTGGAACAGGGAGCATTTCAGAGATGCTACCCTGGAGGTTCTGGATTTAAGCTTTCTACCTAAGAGCCTAAATTTGGCTTCCAGAACCTCCCTCCCACATTTTCCTATGTCGTTGGTGCCCACATGTACCACGACAGTCGGCTCCTCCCCAGCACTGTCTAAAATCCTATCTAGGTGACGCTTGAGGTCCGCCACCTTCGCACCAGGTAGGCATGCTACCAGAGGCGATCCTCATGCCCACCAGCCACCCAGCTATCTACATTCCTAATAATTGAATCACCAACTATGACGGCCGACCTAACCCCTTCCCTCCTGGGTAGTAGGCCTTGGGGAGATATCCTCAGTGAGAAAGGACAATGCATCACCTGGAGAGCAGGTCCTTGCTACATGATCCTTTCCTGCTGCACCTGGTTGGTGTTCTCCCATCATGAGACCTTCTTCCTCCAAGGCAGCACCAGGGCTGCCAGTCTGAAGTTGGGGAACTTGACTACTATGTCCCTGAAGGTCTCATCTATATACCTCTCTGTCTGCCTCAGCTCCTCCAGGTCTGCCACTCTAGCCTCCAGAGATTGGACTCGTTCTCTGAGAGCCAGGAGCTCTTTGCATCGCATGCACATGTACAACTTCTCACCGGTGGGTAAAAAATCATACATGTGACACTCGATGCAAAAGACTGGGAAGCCCCCCTCTTGTGCTGGACTGCTGTCTTCATCTCAATTTTGATCAGTTCCTAGTTAAGTTTTAGGTTGCTATGGGAGTAGGAATGTGTCTAACGTCCTTTAAATGTATTAGTGAATTCACTATGTGTCTGGTAGTGGCCTACTGGGCTCTGATCGAATTCTCAATAAGGTTTTGTTGGGTTTTTTTGGTTTTTTTTTGTGAAAGTGGCACTTGCCTATAAATTAAGGATGACCTGGGGGGGGAGGGTTGGGAAATACAAACAGTCTTAACTTCAGTTAGTCAGCCTGAGTGACTCACTGCTCTCTTGATTAACAAATGTTGGTGCCTATTCAAACCCAATCACACTACCTCAACCTTTCCAAGGTGAGTAACTGAGCTGAACTATTCAACTTTTCTACTTAGGTATATACTGCTCCTAGCTTATTTCTAGCTTCTGGATACATTTTGGGTTGGTTGTTTTTTTTTGTGGGTTTTTTTTTCAATACAAACACTCAGTTTGTATTGCAGACTTTTAAAAATAACACACTACCTACTGCTACCTTATTGACTGACTATTTAAAAATACAGTCTAACTTGTTTATTCACTGCCTTTCTGACTATTAAAGGCACAAACACACTAAATAATATTCCCAATAGTTAACGTTGCCCCAATACTTTTAAAAAAGACAATGTCCCAAGCAAAAACTTACTGATTCCTTTCAGCCACCAGCAAGGTGATCCTCTCCTCTCAGGATTTGGTGGAGACAGGTAACAGTGGTGGGGCTGCTTGGCAATAGTGATCATAATATGATCAAATTTAAATTAATGACTGAAAGGGGAACAGTATGTAAATCTATGGCTCTAGCACTAAACTTTCAAAGGGAAACTTTGAGAAAATGAGAAAAGTAGTTAGAAAAAACAGGCGAGGGCCTTGTTTAAAAGTAGCATCCTAGAAGCACAGACCAGGTGTATTCCATGCATTAAGAAAAATGGAAGGAAGGCAAACTGATTACCAGCATGGAAATGTTCCCAAATTTAGCTTAGCCGTTCAGCAGCACTGAGAAGCCTCCAGAAGATCTAACCTCACTGAAGGGCCTGTCCCTTAATCTAAAAAAATACCCACCTCTACCCTGACTCCCAATCGCTCGGTCATTTTTAATGCAGGCTTGTCTTCGTCTGTTAAAGAAAGTTTCAGACTTTAAAATGTGTAAGGCTGAATGCACATCACTATTATATACAGGGAGGACAATAATGAAAGCCATTCTGGGGTAAAGTGCTCTTTTATCCACAGAAATAGGCTGTTTGATTACTGTCCATCCTCTACACAAGTAAAGGTAGGAGCATATCACAAGGCTATTTCTGGTTTGGAGTTCGGACAGGGGGAAAACTATAGCCAGAGAGCAAAGTGGTTAGGTCCCTTTAAGGGCTGCAGCTTGGAGAGCTAAGCCAGCTCGGGATTATGATGTCCTAATTAATGACATCACCATAGTAGAGGTTTGAAACCATGCAACTCCTTTCTTTCTTGCTCTTTGCAACAGACTGTCCTCTGTTGCTCCTAGGCTGTGGATCCCTGTGCTTTGGTTTTCGTGCCTCCAGTGTCTCCTGTGTCATCGATCCCTCCGCGTCTCTGTGTCTTCATGCCTCCAGCGTCTCTTGGGTCTTCGGTGCCTCAGCGTCTCCCTGGTCTTCATTGCCTCCAGCGTCTCCTGTGTCTTCATGCCTACTAGCGGCTCTTGGGTCTTCATTCATCCCAGCGTCTCCTGTGTCTTCATGCCTCCAGCGTCTCTTGGGTCTTCATGCCTCCAGCGTCTTCCTTGGTCTTCATGCCTCCAGTGTCTCCTGTGTCATCGTCCCTCCAGCGTCTCCTGTGTCTTCATGCCTCCCAGCGTCTCTTGGGTCTTCATGCCTCCAATGTCTCCATGTTCCTGTGACCATCACTTCGTCTCTTCACTATCTGCACAGACCTTCTGCCTGGACTACGCTGTCTCTTCAAGAGATTGGTTCCTATCTTTGCTGGGTGAACGCTCTATATCTTCCTTCTCTTTCCTCTCTGCCCACCTGCCCTTTGCTGTTTCTTTGCTTTTCATTCCCTTTCTCTGTCTTGTTTATGCTTCCCCTTTTCCTTCCCTTACTTCTCCTTTTAGCAAAAACAGTTTTTAGTGGTTAATATTATTTCCCTCCCATGTAAAATTCCCTTTTATTACCATTAGAGGGTCCCTGAGGGAGAGATAGAGCTGTGGGTTAATAGGGACAGACAGGGAGAGTTTGTAAAGCTAAAGAAGCCCAGCCAGTTGTACAGTCTGAGCTGATCCTATCAGCACCCTCAGAGCCGACTGAGACAGGGTGCAGCATTCAGCTCTGCAAAAAACATTCACTTAAAAACCAGTTGGAGTTACTGTGAAATTCCTTTTCTTCTTCCCCTGCTTGTAATACATTCTTCATAACAAGCTCTGTTTATTAGCACTGTGGATCCTAGGTAAGTGAGTTTTTCAGTGATTCTGGTATTTTTTGGATGTGCCTTCTTTATTTGTCTGGATACTGTGAAACCCCAGGTTTAGGGAGTCACAATGTCCTCAGAAAGCCCTCATGAAGGAGCAGGTGGTAGGGTACTTGGGAAACCCAGTTGGTGGGTGGGAGGTTGTCAGGAGAGAGGCACAAGTGCAGGAGCAGGCAAGGCCTCTGCAAGTGCTTGCTAGGATCTTCAAGGTCCAAGCAAGTGAGCAAGGGTTTAACCTCCGAGTGTCAGGTGAAGCAGCTTTTGCTTACTTCTGCTAAGAATGTTTTATTCCAGGGAGGTAAAGGAAGAGATGTGATGTGTGCTCTTCATTCCTGCCATGAATATTTCATTCTGTGTGGCAGGGGCAGAAGCCAGAAGCAGCACAGCTCTTTGCTCTGTTTTCCCTGTGAACATTTAAGTGAAGGCTAAGCAATCTTGTATTGCTTAGCAGATAATAACGGGGGTTAGCGAGCGGTAGGATAGGGTTACAATTATAAGTTAGGAGGGAAAGGGGAGGGGGAGAAAGTAAAGCTAAGGGGCCAATGAAAAGGAAGTATTTTGAATTGAGGAGCTGGGATTGGTTGGGGTCTAATAGTTAGTTAGGGCAGAGAGCCCTTTCGCGCCTCAGTTGGGTGCGAGAGGGCTGAGGGAGCAGGCTGGAATAATTTCCCTCCTCCCTCCCTTATGGTAGAATCATTGGATGTTATTCAATGTGTGTTGTCTTTATTGATTGTCACAGTGGCGGGTAACCCCAGCCCAATATGGTTGATTTTGTTATGTGTTGTTAAAAGGCATTGGGGGGGGGGGGGAGGTATCTCGTGTAGCGTGGGGGCTGCTACATGAGGTGGCCAATGAAGCAAGAGGGGGGGCCCGAAGCTCTAGAGGCCGGGGGTACTTACCCACGCTGGTGCGAGGCGGGGTAAGGAAATGGACTCTAATGGGTGTAGCTCTACCACTGGGTCGAGGTGGGGAGCAAGTGGTTAAGAGGGGATAAAAGGGGGGGGGGTGTATATGTTGAATAGTGTATTAAGTGTTAGGGGCTCGGGTCATGTTATAATAAACTGCGGCCTTTATTTAACCAAAACAAACATTGTGTGGGATTATAAAGGGGGAGGGGAAGCAATTGAAAGCGAGTCTTGCCTCTCTCAGTTTTTCTTGGGGTGGGAGGCTGCAGGAAGGAGCCAAGGATGAGGCAGGAGCTCTCGTGCCACTCTCCAGCCCTTATGAATATTTCATTCAAGGACAAGGTGGGGAGATGAACCCAAAGCTGTGGCAGCCGATCATGCTTGCTCCTGCCTTGAACATTTGATTATGGGGGGAGGGGGAGGAGGGAGTCAGAGACACGGAGCAAAAGCTCCTCCATGAACCTCTGGTTTGGGCTCTGGCAGTGGCTGCCTGGGACTGAGCTGTGGGTCTCATCTGGGTCTGGATGTTTCCCAGCCTTGACCTAAATAATCAAAGTATGCAAGGTCTGGCTAATCCCATCTGAATTTTAACCTGAGGTGTATAAGGAATGCAAAAGTACACATCTAGATTTGCTTTGTTTATTGCCCCCCTCAAAATACCCTGCCTGCTTTTTGTGAGGGCACGGTGTTAAAGGAAAGCTCTGCATATAGTTTTTCCCCCTGTCCGAACTCCAAACCAGAAATATGCCTTGTTATATGCTCCTACCTTTACTTGTGTAGAGGATGGACAGTAATCAAACAGCCTATTTCTGTGGATAAAAGAGCGCTTTACCCCCAGAAATGGCTTTCATTATTGTCCTCCCTGTATATAATGGTGATGTTGCATTCAGCCTTGCACATTTTAAAGTCTGAACCTTTCTTTAACAGACGAAGACAAGCCTGCATCAAAAATGACCGAGCGATTGGGGAGTCAGGATAGAGGTGGGTATTTTTTTTAGATTAAGGGACAGGTCCTTCAGCTAGGTTAGATCCTCTGGAACTGCTCAGGCTAAGTTTCAGGAGGCTCCTCAGTGCTGAACTGGCTAAGCTAAATTCCCTGTACGTACCCGGATCAGTCCAGACTCCTGGGTTTTTGCCACCCCTCTAGCAGTTGGAGCAGAAGTTTATCAAACAAAACCTATGCCTTATCTAGGCTGGTGCCACCTACAGTCTGGCAGTCTTCCTCTGTCTCCTAGCAGGTGGAGGAGGTGCAAAACCTACAGTCTGTGCTGAGGCCTAGTTTTTCAGTTCTAGATAGTATTGTTAGCTGGGGTAAAGAGAAGGATAAAGTTTAGAATAAGGTATAGGAGCGCAGTGGTTTGCCTGCAGGTCCAGTCTCCCCGCCTCCCAGGGGGGTTGTGAGGTCCGGAGGGGACCATCCCCCTGGTTTCCGAGGCCGCTGAGGTGTGGGGTGCTTTGCCCTCCTGCCAGCGTGAATTCGTGACTGGGGGTGATACCGGGGAGCCGGCTCACTCCCCCCAGTAGGTCCAGGACCCGGAGACTATTGGGCGAGTATATTTAAAAAAAAAAAAAAAGTTAAAATTTTTTTTTGTGTGTTTCTGTCGGGGCTTCATTCTCCTTCCCTTCCGGTCGCATTTGGGTGCTTGCGCGCCATTTTCGCCACCTTCCGAGCGATTTCGGGGCTGTTTTTTGCTGCAGCATGCCGCATCGGGCCGCTTGTAGGGCCTGCGGCATCCCGCGCTGGGGCGCAACTGTCCTGGGACAATTTGTGTTCCGATTGCCTCTCCGGAGGCAAGGGAGTCTCTGCGGCCACGGGCAGGGACCTGGTGAGGGTCCCAAACAGTGACCGGCGCATTTGGGACTTACATTCTTCAGGTGCCGACCCGTTCCCATGGGAACGCCCCAAGGCGCCAGCGGCACGGGGGGAGGACGACCCTCAACCGCGATTGTCACCACAAAGCAGAGTCCCTAAGGGGGACAGACCTGCGAGACCCAGCTGTGCTGCCAATCCAGAGGTCCCTGAGGGGGATCAGACAGATTTGTCTTCAGACCTTTCTTTTTTCGTCTGATTTCGTGTTGCTTATGCATAAAGCCTTCAAGGCACGCAAAGATGCCATTTAAATACAGTCTCGAGCGGTATGTGATCCGAACTGTGCGTGCGGCAACGCAGGTGTGCCCGGCACTAATGCACCTCTTTCTAACCGCACCTTACTGTATTGGCCTGTTTGTGATAACAAGATCAATGCCTGTAGCTCAGATGGAAAGTAGGCACATCAGGAAATGCTTACATATCTCCCCTTTCTTTCTCTTTCCGGTTCCGCTCATCCTGCAAACTTCAGCACCGGTGCAACTATTACCCACCCCCTCTTTCCACTGCTCCCTCTGCTCTAACCCTACCCCAAGCCTCTCCCTCTCTATCTTCCCTCCACCCTCTCCCATCAATCTCCCTTGCCTTATCTCCTGTTCTCCCTTCCATCTTTTCTCCTTTGCTCCTTCCTGTTATTGTATCGACTCCTCCCACCTCCTTCCAATGCTCTTCTGCTTCACTCCCTCTCCCCTAGCCCATGCCTCCCTTCTCTATATCTCTCCTTCTCCTTCCTCTCTGCCCACCTGCCTTTGCTGTTCTCTACTTTTCCTCCCCTTTCCTCTGTCTTGTTTATGCTTCCCCCTTTCCCCTTTTCCTTTCCCTTACTTCTCCTTGACATCCCGTGTGTATTTTGTGTCTGATTGCAGTGCAGTCGCTTCGAAGAAAAAAAACGGTAAGGAGACTTTGCAAAACATCGCTTTGTGCCCTATAATACTTTAAAGGTCCTTGGTCCAGCGGATTTGGTCCGGCTGAATTCGGAATTTAGCTGGACAACCGCAAAGTGTTAAAATTGTGGGCCAATGAATGGCTAACTTACCTGGATAAACGGGATGACTGGGTGTGGGGCTTATGTTTAGCTGGGCTGCATATAGTTTTCCCCCTGTCCGACACTCCAAACCAGAAATATACCTTGTTATATGCTCCTACCTTTACTTGTGTAGAGGATGGACGTAATCAAATAGCCTATTTCTGTGGATAAAATAGCACTTTATCCCCAGAAATGGCTTTCATTATTGTCCTCCCTGTATATAATGGTGATGTGCATTCAGCCTTACACAATTTAAAGTTTGAACCTTTCTTTAACAGACGAAGACAAGCCCTGCATCAAAAATGACCCGAGCGATTGGGAGTCAGGGTAGAGGTGGGTATTTTTTTTAGATTAAGGGACAGGCCCTTCAGTGAGGTTAGATCCTCTGGAGCTGCTCAGGGTAAGTATTCAGGAGGCTTCTCAGTGCTGAACCGGCTAAGCTAAATTTGGGAATATTTCCAGCCGCCAAGCTGTGATTGAAAATTTATCCAGTAACGGAATCAACTCTTGTGGTCACTTAGCAGCTCTTCTGAAAACTTACCCCTTACTTTGAATACAGAAATGGGCACAATTTAACCTTTGTGATAACCAATATCAATGCCTGTACCTCAGATGGAAAGTAGGACATCAGGAAATGCTCACAATATCTCCTTTCTTTCTCTTTCCGGTTCCGCTCGTTCCTGCCAAACTTCAGCAGCACCGGTGCAGCTACTCCCTCCCTCTTTTCCACTGCTCCCTCTGCTCTCTCTCCTCTCTTCTACCCATGCCTCCCCCTCTGCATCTCCCCTCCTCCCTCTCCCATCAATCTCCCTGGCCTGGCCTTATCCTCCTGTTCCCCCCCTTCCAATCCTTTTTCTCCTTTGCATCCTTCCTGTTATTGTATCAAACTCCTACCACCCTCCTTCCAATGCTCCTCCCTGCTCTCCCTCCTCTCCCCCTAGCCCATGCCTCCCTTCTCTATATCTCCCTCCTCCTTCCTCTCTGCCCAACCTGCCTTGCTGTTCTCTACTTTTCCTCCCCTTTCTCTGTCTTGTTTATGCTTCCCCTTCCCCCTTCCCTTTCCTTTCCTTACTTCTCCTTGACCATCCCATGTGGTGTTTGGTCTGATTGCAGTGCAGCGCTTCGAAGAAAAAAAACGGTAAGGAGACTTTGAAAACATCGCTTCGTGCCCTGTAATACTTTTAAAGGTGCTTGGTCAGCGGATTTGTCCGGCTGAGTTTGGAATTTAGCTGGACAAACCGCAAAGTGTTAAAATTGTGGGCCAATGAATGGCTAACTTACCTGGATAAAAAGAGATGACCGGGTGTGGGGCTTATGTTTAGCTGAGGTAGCAGCCCTGAAGTGAGATAGGATAAACTTACTCCACTGTCTTTGGGTCTATACAGCGGGAACCCGTACCTGGGTAAGTCCAGCTAACTTCCTGCTCTCAGCACGCCTGAATGGACCTATTAGTTTATAAATATAAATGAAGAAACATTTTGTTGGTATTCAGGGATTTTCACAGGTGCTAATCAGTGATTTCTCAGAGACGAGGAGTCCCTCAGATCACAGGGAACTGTCTGCCCTCTATAGTTACTCCAGTAGCCATAGCAAATGGTTTAGTCCACTCACTACCCTAAACTAGGTCCTCCTTCTGGGAGGTGCTTAGACCTTAGAAAAGAGACCCAGAAAAGACAAAACAATACAATATAACAACTGAGGAATCACTAATAGCAGTCAAATGTTTATTTATTAGCACAATCTGTGGTCAGAAGACCTCCTCACTGATTCCAGATGCTTGGTGGTTACTCCAGCTCTACTGACACAAAAACTGAAAGAACTGTGTGAGACTTGGTGCAGGACCCTGCTGATACCCAGCACTAACTTACCTGTCACTAATCCTTCACAGAAACAGTGCTAATAAATGAATGTTATAATATATAAGGAAAAGGATTTACAGTTAACTCAAAAGGCTTGGAAAACTGCAAACAGCAAAGAGGAAAAAAGGAAAGGAGCAGTAACTGCTGGTACTTAACAGTTTGTCTGCAGAGTGAATGCTGCTCCCTTCCCAGTCAGATAGGAGGGTGCTGTGTAACCTTTCCTGTCACCCCACAGCTGTACTTCCCAGCTGAAACAGGTCTCTCTCTCTCTTTCTGCTAATTCCAACTCTCATTCTCTCAGCCCGTTCTATCACTCTTACAGATCCTCAGCAGCAGTGCAATGGTCTGCTGAAAACGAGCCTTCTCTCTCTCAGTGTTTACAGTCTATCTCCTCTCAGAACTTAGCAGCAGGGTGAAGACATCGGTCCTGGGATTCATCCCCTCAGCTCCAGCTCCTGGTGCCAGTGGAACTCTGCCGCTCTTATACTGCTGCGGACCGGCTGAAGATCATCTGAATAAAAAACCTTCTCTCAATATACCAGGCAAATAACAAGGTAAAACTCCTGCTCATCACCAACAATAATTTTCCAAGTGCGTGGCTCGACTTTTGTGCTGTACCAGAGAGACATTTGAAATTCTGCTGACTCTGCCCCTCCAGCTCTGTCTCAGCTCCGATCCCTGAAACCACCTCTGCTCGCTGGCTATAAAAGACTAAGGGTTAGAGCAGTGGGAAGCCAGGGTTTTAAATACCACTGTCACCACTCCTTGTGGCCTCAGGGTCAGATTGTGAGCCCACTATGAATAGAGAAATAACTACAGTACCTGAATGTCATCCACTTTGAAGTGCTGAAAGTTGGAATATAAATAAAATTAAATTAAAAAAAAACAACTCAGGCTCCTGATTGATTTACCCCATGTAACCTCTACAGTACCGGGGGGCAGGGTTAGGTCGGCCATAATAAATGTAGATAGTTGGGTGGCTGATGAACGGAAGGACTGCCTGGTAACCTGCCTGCCTGGTGCGACGGTGGCACACCTCACACGTCACCCGGTGCTGCCTTGGATCAGAAAAGTCTCACGGTTGGAGAACATCATCTTGGTGTAGCAGGAAGTGATGATCCTGTAGCAAGGACCTGCTCTCCAGGTGATGCATTGTCCTCTTGCACTGAGTACAAGACTCCTAGGGCTACTGCCCAGGAGGGAAGGGTTAGGTCGGCCATCATAAATGTAGCTAGCTGGGTGGCTGGTGGACATGAGGACTGCCTGGTAACTTGCCTGCCTGGTGCGAAGGCGGCACACCTCACGCGTCACCCAGATAGGATTATAGACAGTGCTAGGAAGGAGCTGGCTGCCGAGGTACATATGGGCACCAACGACATAGGAAAATGTGGAGAGAAGTTCTGGAAGCCAATTTAGGATTTCAAGGTAGAAAGCTGAAATCTGGAGCCTCCAGGGGTGGCATTCTCTGAAATATTGCCCATTCCAGGTGCAGGTCCTCAGAGGCAGGCAAAGCTCTCGGGTTTCAATTCATGGATGAAGACGATGATGCAGGGAGCAGGGATTCAGTTTTGGTAGAAACTGGGAAACCAGAATGAAATCAGGCTGCTGGCACTAACTTTTAAAAAGGAGATAGAGCAGCTTTTAAATGGTTCGGAGGAAGGTATCTTTGAAGGATACTAATGAAATAGGAGGAGCTATGGCATCCCAACAGAGAGGTTCCAATAAATGCAAACGTAGTCCATGTGCCTGTAAGTAAAGAATCCAAATTATCCCTATCATCTCTGAAAGCAGGTTGTTAATACAAATAAAAAACACACTTTGAAATGTCTGTATGCCATTGCCAGAAATCTAAGAAGTAAGATGGGAGAGTCAGAGTGTATAGCGGTGAATGATGAGATAGACATAATTGGCATCACAGAGACTTGGTAGAAGGAGGATAACTAACGGGACAGTGCTATATCAGGATACAAATTATATCGCAATGATAGGATCAACTTGGAGGGTGTGGCACTTTATATCCAGGAGGCTATAGAGTCCAACAGTATAAAGATCATACAAGAGACTAAATACTCATTAGAATCTATATGGGTTGAAATCGCATGTGTGTTGGGTATGAGTACGGTGATAGGAGTATACTACCGTCCACCTGGCCAAAATGGTCAGATGATGAAATGCTAAGAGAAATCAGGGAAGCTAATAAATTTGGCAGTGCAGTAATAAGAGATTTCAATTACCCCAATATTGACTGGGTAAATGTAACATCAGGACTTGCTAGAGACAAAGTTCCTGGATGGAATAAACTACTGCTTCATGGAGCAATTGGTTCAGGAACCAACGATAGAGGGAGTAATTTTAGATTTAATTCTTGGTAGAACGCAAGATTTGGTGAGAGAGGTAATAGTGGTAGTGGTGGGGCCACTTGGCAATGGTGATCATAACTTGATAAAATTTGAACTAATGACTGGAAGGGGTCAGTATGTAAATCTACAGCTCTAACACTAAATTTTCAAAAGGGAAACTTTGATAAAATGAGCGAAATAGAAAAAAACTGAAAGGTGCAGCTGCAGAGGTTAAAAGTGTACAACAGGTGTAGACATTGTTTAAAAATAGAATCTTATGGTGGCCCCAATTTCTCTGCTTGAAATTCAGGCAGCTATCAAGTTGTTACCGGAGGGTAAATGTCCTGGCCCTGATGGGTTCCCTACTGGTGGTGGGGGGCATTCCATGGGCACTATGGCTGATGCTACGATCACTCTCATTCATAAAAAAAAGTCACCCCTAGTATGCCTCACTGGCGCTCACAAATACAGGCTATTGCTGATCTGGAACAGCTACGATACAGTCTTAAGGGTAAGCATGCTAAATTTACCAGTACTTGGGGGCCATATCTTGATTATTTGAATGATACTTAAGCTAATTTGTGGTGCCACTTAGGGTTATTTTTTTATTTCCACTTCTATTGTCCCTCAATCGTTTGCTCCCCTATGTACTATCTTTTGCCATGTACCTCACTGCAATATGAGTTATTGCTTCTATGTACTTTTCTCTGTTTGTTTGGAAAAATATAAATAGTTATAACAATACAATCTTAGATGCGCAGTCCAGATGTCTTCCATGCATTAAAAAAAGGTGGAAGGAAGGCAAAACGATTACCAGCAAGGTTAAAAGGTGAGCTGAAAGAGGCTATTTTAGCCAAAAAAAATCCTTCAAAAATTGGAAGAAGGATCCATCTGAAGAAAATAGGAAAAAGCATAAGCATTGTCGAGTTAAATGTAAAACTGCAAGTCCTCAGAAAGCTAAAACCCCTCCTTCACTTCTCTGACTTCCGGCTAGTACTTCAATCCATCATACTATCTAAGCTCGATTATTGCAACTCCCTCCTTCTCGGTCTACCCTCAAATACCATCAAACCCTTACAAATGGTTCAAAACGCCGCTGCCAGAATACTTACAAACTCTAATAAAAGAGATCACATCACTCCAATCCTTCGTAACCTACATTGGCTTCCTATTAACCACAGGATCCTCTATAAAGTGCTCACAATTATTCACAAAGCAACATACAATCTTGCTCCGATCATATTAAGCACCCAACTCCAACCTCATACTTCATCCAGACCAATTGGAAGCGCATACAAAGGCACATTGCAAGCCCCTCAGGTAAAATCATCACTGAGCAAAAGAGCACTATCTTCAGGAGGCCCCCACCAATGGAATGCGCTCCCCCCAGATCTAAGACTAGAACCAAGTCATCAGGAGTTCAAAAAAAAAGCTAAAAACATGGCTTTTCCGTCAAGCCTTCCCAGATATCTAATGCTACCTAATCAAGTCTTTTAACCCAAATCATGGGTTATCTCACTGTTTTTTCCTATTACAATTTTTTTTTCCTATTACAATTTTTTTCAACTGTACCTTAATTTTTGAGCTCTTTCATCTTTGTATTTATACTTTACTCACACTCCATTTACTCTATCGCTTTTATATATTTTTTTTCTATATAATATTTATTACTACATTACTATGTTTAATTGGTTATCTATTCTATTTGTTCCATAATTTATTGTTAGTTCTATTGTTACCTGTTTTATTGTTCAACTGTTCTATGTAAACCCCACTACTCTTTTTGGGCATTTAAAAGTTGTATGTAAACCGGATTGATTTGTAGTTCCTACAAGAACTTCGGTCTATAAAAATTAAAAATAAATAAATAAAAATAAATAAAACACTGATAAGGCAGGCTAAGAGAGAATTTGAAATGATGTTGGCCGTAGAGGCAAAAAGTCATAATAAAAAGTTTTTAAAATACATCCGAAGCAAGAAACCTATAAGGGAGTCGGTTGGATGACTGAGGGGTTAAAGGGGCTCTTAGGGAAGTTTTGGCCATTGCAGAAAGACTAAATGAATTCTTTGCTTCTGTGTTTACCAATGATGATGCTGGGGAGATACCAGTTCCAGAGATGGTTTTCAAGGGTGATGAGTCAGATGAACTGAACCAAATCACGGTGAACCTAGAAGATGAAGTAGGCCTGATTGACAAACTGAAGAGTAGTAAATCACCTGGACTGGATGGTGTACACCCCAGGGTTCTGAAGGAACTAAAAAATGAAATTTCAAATCTATTAGGTAAATTTTGTAACCTATCATTAAAATCATCCATTGTACCTGAAGACTGGAGGGTGGCTAATGTAACCCCAATATTTAAAAAGGGTTCCAGGGGCGATCCAGGAAACTATAGACCAGTGAGCCTGACTTCAGTGCCAGGAAAAATAGTGGAAAGTGTTCTAAAGATCAAAATCACAGAACATATAGAAAGACATGGTTTAATGGAACAAAGTCAGCATGGCTTTACCTAAGGGAAGTCTTGCCTCACAAATCATATTTTTGAAGGGGTTAATAAACATGTGGATAAAGGTGAACCAGTAGATGTAGTGTATTTGGATTTTCAGAAGGCATTTGACGAAGTCCCTCATGAAAGGCTTCTAAGAAAACTAAAAAGTTATGAGACAGGAGGCGATGTCCTTTTGTGGATTACAAACTGGTTAAAAGACAGGAAACAAAGCGTAGGATTAAATGGCTAATTTTCTCAGTGGAAAAGGGTAAACAACTGGACCGCCCGGGACGAGTTCCCATCAGTCCTGTCCTGGTTTCAGCGAATGGCCTCGTTTCTCCAACTTGAACGTTTAGACTTTGTACTGGGCAAGCGGAAGTCGGATAAACTGTACTGGGCCTGCTGGCAGGCTTGTGTTCTTCTGATGCCGGCAGCTGTTCAAGAAGGGCTGCGGGCAAGTGGCTATGAGCTTGAATGGTGCAACCCAGGGTCTCAGTAGAGTGAGGGGCTTAGGGGGTGGAGGGGGGAAGGGGAGGGAAGGGTAGTGTGTGGTGGTGTGAATGGCGTGTGGTGTGCATGAGGCAAAGTGAGGTGCAAATGTTAGTAGTATGAGGGGAACTGGTATGGGGAGAAAACAGAAAAAACAGATAGGCTGTAGTTATGAGGGAGGTCTCTGTTGTTGTTAGTTTGTTTAAACAACTTGTGTTGTATTGGATGTTTAGTATATTGGTTGTATCTACTGAGTGTGGGATTCACTGCCTATTCATGTATCCTCCCAATAAAAATTATTTTGAAAAAAAAAAAGGAAAAGGGTAAACAGTGGAGTGCCTCAGGGATCTGTACTTGGACCTGTGCTTTTCAATATATTTATAAATGATCTGGAAATGAATATGATGAGTGAGGTTATCAAATCTGCAGATGATACAAAATTATTCAGAGTAGTTAAATCACAAATGGATTGTGATACATTGCAGGAGGACCTTGCGATTCTGGAAGATTGGGCATCCAAATGGAAGATGAAATTTAAAGGGAAATAAACATTCCTGTAGTTACAGATGTTAGGTTCCATATTCGGAGTTACCACGCAGGAAAAAAATCTAGGCATCATAGTGGGTAATATATTGAAATCATCAGCTCAGTGTGCTGCGGCAGTCAAAAAAGCAAACAGAATATTAGGAATTATTAGGAGTGAATAAAACAGAACGTCAGAATGCATCTATATCACTCCATGGTGAGACCGCACCTTGAGTACTGTGTACAACTCTGGTCGCCGCACCCCAAAAAAGGTATAGTTGCCATGGAGAAGGTACAGAGAAGGGTGATCAAAATGAAAAAGGGGATGGAACAGCTCCCCTATGAGGAAAGGCTGAAGAGGTTAGGGCTATTCAGCTGAGGGGGGATATGATAGAGGTCTTTAAAAATCATGAGAGGTCTTTAAAATCATGAGAGATCTTGAACGAGTAGATGTGAATCGTTTATTTACACTTTCGTTTAATAGAAGGACTAGGGGGCATACCATGAAGTTAGCAAGTAGCACATTAAGACTAATCAGAGAAAGTTCTTTTTCACTCAGCTTAAGCTCTGGAATTTGTTGCCAGAGGATGTGGTTAGTGCAGTTAGTGTAGCTGGGTTTAAAAAAGGTTTGGATAAGTCTATTAACTGCTATTAATCAAGCTGACTTAGGGAATAGCCTGTCTAATCCTAGCATCAGTAGCATGGGGTCTACTTAGTGTTTGGGTACTGTGGGAAACAGGAAACAGGAATGCTGGGTTTGGTCACTGTTGGAAACTGGATGCTGGGCTTGATTGACTCTTTGTCTGATCTAGTATGACAATTTCTTATGTTCTTAGTGATGACATGGACCCATGGGACAGTGATTCCTAAAGGTACAAACCAGTTTCTACTACTAATTATCATTCCCATAGTGCTACTAGAAGTACATAGCACTCTACCAAAACATATAAGAGACAGTCCCTACTCAGTAGAGCTTACAATATAATCAAGACAAACATACAGGGCAAAAGAGACATTAGGCATTTCATTTCATCTTTTAAGGAAATAGGTTCCTGTTAGTACCCCAGATCAGTCCAGACGAGAGGGTTTATGCATCCCTACCAGCAGATGGAGGCAGAGAACAAAACTTTGAGGCACTGCTACATAAATGGGAGTGCCACCTGCAGTCCTTCAGTATTGACCTGTATTTCTCTGTCTCCAGCAGATGGTAGAGGTGCAAACCTGCAGTCTGGAATTGTTTAAAAAAAAAAAAAAAGATAAGAAGAGAGTTTGGCTCCCCGAGGTGTTAGGTTCCTTCTTGGGCTATCCCTCGGTTGGAGCAGGGCGAGCGGGGACTTGGTAATCCCTGTCCAGACTCAGCCCTTCTTGACAGGGGAAGTAGATAGCCAGGGGTCTTGGGTCTTTGCCGTGGCTGCAGTTTGAGGCAAGCTCGCCTTGATGCGGCCTCATTTTGCAGCGATGTTTTCTTCCGGGGCCGCGCATTCAGGAAGGAGGAGGAGCACCTGCACGTTTAAACGCGACTTTTTTCTTCGGGCCGTGGTGACGTGAGCTCCGCCACGGCTCTGCCGATCTGCCTGCTAGGTGTCACTGCTCAGCCGCTCGTGGGATGAGGTCCACCGGCGGCAGCCCGAGCCTCCCTGCGCCCATGGGTATTGGCTCCCCTCGGGATACCACTGCTCGCGGCGCCCCCTAATACTCGGGGCCTTAGGCCCAGGCCTGGTTCGCCTAGTGCTTCCACCGGCCCTGGGAGGGGCGGGTACAAGGTACAAAGGGAAAAGGGATTGAGGGGTAGAAAGCATATAGGGCGAGGGGGTGAGAACATTTGCAGGGAGTCAGAAGAGGGGGGGGATCTGAAGGGAGGGAGTTGAGAAGAGGGAAAAGCCTTGGAAGAGGGGTGAGAAAGCATAAAAGCCTTTTATGGAGGGTTAAAAAGGAGGAAAAGCTTTTGAAGAGCGAGAGGGAGCGAGTGAGATGGAAAGACCTAAGGGGACTGGGGAGGAGCTGAAAGGCAGTGGAAGGAGCGTTACTCTCTTCATTTCTCACTTAGACCGCCAGCCTTCCATCTCCCTCTGTCACCCCCCTCTCCAGCCCCTTCATTTCCCCCTTTGATTTCACTTCTCTCTCAAGCTCTTATTCCTCCCATCTTCACCCTCTCTGCTCATCCTCTCCCAGCCCTCTGACCTCTCTCACCGGCCCCAGTTCCTTCCCTGTCATTCACCTCTCCCGGCATGGCCAAGCCCCTTTATTGTCTCTCTGATCTCCCACCTACATTCCCATTCCCCCTTTTTACCTCCTCACTAGCCCCATTTCCAAATTCACCCCCTTCACAGTCCCCTCTCTTCTGTTTTGGTATTTTGCAGAGTGCAGGAAGGATTGCCTTTCTATTTCTCATCCTCCAGTATTGCACTGCTTATAGAATCTGGCTTCACGTTTTGTCCGCATGTTTCTGTTTCTGATTTGTGGTCCCTTGCTCTGTATTAGGCGCGAGTCTGTCCATGTTCTGAATGTGTGACGGAGGGGAGGAATTCTGCTTGCGTGTCGTTCCTGTGTGGGGATCTGTAGCAATTCAGCTTGTTCTGTTTCCCAATAGGAGGTGCATTGGTATTTTAGGCCTGGTGTAATATTTGTAGAGCTGCCTTTTCGTAGCTAGGGTTTTGCTGTTTGAGTCTTGGAAGTTTATAGATTCTGAGGGTCTTTTTTCACAGTTTTATGTTACTTTACAAAGTGTCAGTGGAAGGGAGTGGGTGTTGCTCTTCCTGAGGTGACATTACAATTTGAATATAAATTTTGTTGACTGATAAGTTGTAATGGGGAAATGTTCTACCTGCTTTGCGGAGGGAATTTCTGTGGTTCTGGTGTGTGTTACAGAACTGGAGGTGCAGGGTTTTACTGAGATTCTGTCCCACTCTGTGTAGACTCCAGACCTCACTCCCATCTAGAACCAATGGTTGAACGATGCTATCAAATAAAGACAATGATAGGTTTATTTGAGGGGGGGACGGACTGAAACTGACTGGGGGGGTTCTTTGTGCAGAGAAAGCAAATGTTGCTTACCTGTAACAAGTGTTCTCACAGGACAGCAGGATGTTAGTCCTCACATATCGGTGACATCATAGGATGGAGTCCAATCACGGAACACTTTTGTCAAAGTTTCTAGAAATTTGACTGGCCCCTACTGGGTATGCCCAGCATGGCACTAACCCTGCAGCCAGCAGGAGTCCCCCTTCAGTCTTGTTTAAAAAGCTACAGGAAGTGCCGAAAAATTAAATAAGAAACATAACGAACCCCAAACCGCGGGGCAGCGGGCGGGTTTTGTGAGGACTAACATCCTGCTGTCCTGTCAGAATACCTGTTACAGGTAAGCAACATTTGCTTTCTCACAGGACAAGCAGGGTGGTAGTCCTCGCATATGGGCGAGTACCGAGCTGAGGATGTCAGAGTATGCACCAAATGTACCCAGGTGTGCAAGGCACTGGGACTGGGGTGAATTTTGGCCGAGGGCATCCTGAACCCTACCGGGCAGTTGGAAGGGTATTGGTACGTCAAGTTGTGAATAGGTTGCGTAGGACAGATTGGCCGAAGATGGAATCTTGTCTTCCGGCTTTGTCCAAGCAAAAGTGGGCTGTTAAGGTATGGAGAGAACTCCAGGTGGCAGCCCTGCAAATGTCAGGAAGCGGCACCGATCGTAGGTGTGCTACTGAAGTCACCATGACCCTCTCAGAGTGTGGTTTGACACGGTCTTGAAGTGGAATGCCTGCTTGCTGATAGCAAAAGGATATGCAGTCCGCTAACCCCCAGGATTATTAGAAACTAATATTTCACCAATTATAGAATATTTAACTCTTAATATCAACCCCGACAGGCCTTCAATTCTTTTAGGAGATTTTAATCTACACATGAATGCATCTCCTCTTTCTTCTTCATGTTGTATATCAGGGATGTGAATCGTGTCCTCGATCGTCTTAACGATCGATTTCGGCTGGGAGGGGGAGGGAATCGTATTGTTGCCGTTTGGGGGGGTAAAATATCGTGAAAAATCGTGAAAAATCGTTAAAAATCGTTAAAAAATCGAAAAAATCGAAAAATCGAAAAACCGGCACATTAAAACCCCCTAAAAACCACCCCCGACCCTTTAAATTAAATCCCCCACCCTCCCGAACCCCCCCCAAATAACTTAAATAACCTGCGGGTCCAGCGGCGGTCCGGAACGGCAGCGGTCCGGAACGGGCTCCTGCTCCTGAATCTTGTCGTCTTCAGCCGGCGCCATTTTCCAAAATGGCGCCGAAAAATGGCGGCGGCCATAGACGAAAAAGATTGGACGGCAGGAGGTCCTTCCGGACCCCCGCTGGACTTTTGGCAAGTCTCGTGGGGGTCAGGAGGCCCCCCACAAGCTGGCCAAAAGTTCCTGGAGGTCCAGCGGGGGGGTCAGGGAGCGATTTCCCGCCGCGAATCGTTTTCGTACGGAAAATGGCGCAGGCCATACGCGTATGGCCGGCGCCATTTTCCATACGGAAAATGGCGCCGGCAGGAGATCGACTGCAGGAGGTCGTTCAGCGAGGCGCCGGAACCCTCGCTGAACGACCTCCTGCAGTCGATCTCCTGCCGGCGCCATTTTCTGTACGGAAAATGGCGCCGGCCATACGCGTATGGCCGGCGCCATTTTCCGTACGAAAACGATTCGCGGCGGGAAATCGCTCCCTGACCCCCGCTGGACCTCCAGGAACTTTTGGCCAGCTTGTGGGGGGCCTCCTGACCCCCACGAGACTTGCCAAAAGTCCAGCGGGGGTCCGGAAGGACCTCCTGCCGTCCAATCTTTTTCGTCTATAGCCGCCGCCATTTTTCGGCGCCATTTTGGAAAATGGCGCCGGCTGAAGACGACAAGATTCAGGAGCAGGAGCCCGTTCCGGACCGCTGCCGTTCCGGACCGCCGCTGGACCCGCAGGTTATTTAAGTTATTTGGGGGGGGGGTTCGGGAGGGTGGGGGATTTAATTTAAAGGGTCGGGGGTGGGTTTTAGGGGGTTTTAGTGTGCCGGCTCACGATTCTAACGATTTATAACGATAAATCGTTAGAATCTGTATTGTATTGTGTTCCATAACGGTTTAAGACGATATTAAAATTATCGGACGATAATTTTAATCGTCCTAAAACGATTCACATCCCTATTGTATATTAGTCGAAGCCCTGCAAGCCTTAGGTTTAGAATTGTTAACCCCATGGCCAACTCATATTCATGGACATGCTCTGGATCGAATCTTTGTTAATCCAACACTAATTAAACATGAAAAAACACACATCTGGCCTGTCCCCTGGTTAGATCATTACTTAATTTGTTCTAAAGTTTCCTATATCAGGCCCACTCTAACTGAAGAAAAAAAGTTATGTACTTTTGAATATAGGAAACCCTATAATTCCGAAGTACTTCAGTCAGAATTAACTGAGTACCCATCTAAATCCCAAGCATCTCTAGATCCTACCGAGATGTGGTATAAGACAACTCAAGAAATAGCTGACAGAATAAATCCACTAAGACTCAAAGCAGTGCAACTTACTAAAAAGCAGAATCCTTGGTACAATAATGATCTAAGACAATTAAAACTTATATTACGTAGAAAAGAAAGAATCTGGAAGAAATAAAAAACTATTTAAGCATTAACTAATTATCGTATCTTTCTTGCCCATTATCGTAAAAAAATTATTATAGCTAAGAGGATTTATTATGATAATAAGATTCAAAGGTTTGGGTCCTGAATCTTCTGCTCCAGCGGGGGTGAGTGAACCGGGCTTCCCGGTGTCACCCCCGACGCTGCTGCCTACCTCGGCCTGGTCCTCGACCCTCAGCAGCGGTCTCAACCAGAGGGGGATGGTCCTTTCAGAACCTTCCCAACCCCCCTGGGAGATTTACACCAGAAGAGAATTTTCTTCTCTTTTCTTCTTCTGAATGTCTTTTACCCTTTTTATGTATTTCTTTCTTCTTTTTTTTTTTTTTAACTATCCCTGACTAACTACGAAAACATGAACCAGGGATCCCAGAGACTGTGGGTGGACCTGCCCCATCTGCTGGAGACAGAGAAAGACTGAGGGGCTGTGGGTGGCACCTTACTATATGTAGGGAGCCCGAGAGGTTTTACTCTGTCTCCATCTGCTGATGCGGAGTCACAACCCAGGTGTCTGGACTGATCTGGGTACGTACAGGGAACAAGTAATGACTCTTCATCTGAATAAAAAAGCACTAGGAGTCGAGTGGAATCATTTAGACTAACTGTTTTATTAAAGCATGAGCTTTCGAGGACACAGTCCACACCATCAGATGCATGAAATGATGTACAGTTGATGTGTACAATATATATACAGAACAGTGAGAAGACATGGGAAAAGGCAGGAAATGGTGTGGAGAGAGTGTGACTAGGATTGTAGTTTAGCCTACTGACAACTGAGGTAAGTGTGAATAGACAGAACGATCAGACAACAGTTCAGTTTATGCATATTTGTAGTGAGATATGAATCCATTGCTTCTGTTCAGCCCTTGGGTGATGGTATTTAGATTTTTAATGAGTTCCAGTTCAGCAGTTTCAGGCTGGAGTGCTCCTTTGAAGTTTTCATGTAGGAGTATGGCAACCTTAAGGTCAGATAGAGAATGTCAAGGAAGGTTGAATGTTGTCATTTCTAACCTCAGGTTTAAATCCTTTTCCCTTGTCCTTATAGATTGTCCCGTTTGTCCTATGTAGTCAGAAGCGGGACTTTGCTGGCAGGTGTTGGCATATATTAGATTGGAAGAAAAGCAGGAGAATGTGTCCCGCATGTTGCTGATGATGTTGTGTCCAGTGATGGCATTGTCTGGGATAATATGTGGAAAGTGTTGGCATCTCCTTTTCTGGCAAGGTCTGGCTCCTGGGTTGGTGTCCTTGCACTATTTGCAGCGGCTGATGAGTATCTTTTGAGGTTGAGGGGCTGCTACACCAGACTAGCACGGCTATCCCTCTGAAGATTTTTCATGTAAATCAGTGGAGGAAAATTTGGCTTTCACTGCAACCTCTGCAGCAACATTTTCTCTCTTGCTGAACACAGAAGATTGGAGAGAAAAACACTCACTGTTATCTGCACTCTGCAGCAGTGACACATCATCAAGCTCGTATGCCAGTTTCTTTAGCGTAAAGCTGGCTCCTGCTGTTGTAGAAGTCCAGAAGAAATCCCTCTTCAGTTTCAGGGCAGGACCTCATTTTTAGGGATGTGAATCGTTTTTCAACGATTAAAATTATTGTCCGATAATTTTAATATCGTCTTAAATCATTATAGAACACAATACAATAGAAATTCTAACGATTTATCGTTAAAAATCGTTAAATCGTGTTAGTGCGCACTAACAGGAGCACTAACTCCCGTTAGTGCGCACTAACAGAAAATGATACAAATTGACACATTCCAGGTCAGTAAAGGTCAGTTAGGGCACTGCATGCAGGAAGATCACAACACCCCCGGTATCAGGAATAGAGCACTGTGTGCAGGAAGATCACAACACTCCTGGTATCAAGGATAGGGCACTATGTGCAGGAAGATCACAACACCCCTGGTATTAGGGATAGGGCACTGTGTGCAGGAAGATCACAACACCCCTGGTATCAGGGATAGGGCACTGTCTGCAGGAAGATCACAACACCCCGGAGGAGTGAGGGTCAGGCAGCTCCCCCCTGTCTGTGAAGCCAGCCTCTCACTAGTAATGCAGGGAGGGAGCTGTCTCAGCCTCACCATCCTCCCCCCCCCCCCTCACCCACACACCATTCACTGGCTGGGACATGGGGGAGGGGAGGAGTGAGAGTCAGGCAGCTCCCCCCTGTCTGTGAAGCCAGCCTCTCACTAGTAATGCAGGGAGGGAGCTGTCTCACCCTTCACCATCCTCCTTCCCCTCCCTTCACCCACACACCATTCACTTGCTGGGACTTGGGGGAAGGGAGGAGTGAAAAACAGGCAGCTCCCCCCTATCTGTGAAGCCAGCCTCTCACTAATAATGCAGGGAGGGAGCTGTCTCCGCCTTCACCATCCTCCCACCCCCCACTCACCCACACACCATTCACTGGCTGGGACATGGGGGAGGGGAGGAGTGAGGGTCAGGCAGCTCCCCCCTGTCTGTGAAGCTAGCCTCTCACTAGTAATGCAGGGAAGGAGCTGTTTCAGCCTCACCATCCTCCCCCCCCCCCTCACCCACACACCATTCACTGGCTGGGACATGGGGAAGGGGAGGAGTGAGGGTCAGGAAGCTCCCCCCTGTCTGTGAAGCCAGCTTCTCACTAGTAATGCAGGCGGGAGAAGGCACTGCATGCAGGAAGATCACAACACCCCTGGTATCAGGGTTAGGGCACTGTATGCAGGAAGATCACAACACTCCTGGTATTTATAGGGATAGGGCACTGTGTGCAGCAAGATCACAACAATCCTGGAATTAATAGGGATAGGGCACTGTGTGCAGGAAGATCACAACACTCCTGGTATTAATAGGGATAGGGCACTGTGTGCAGGAAGATCACAACACTCCTGGTATTAATAGGGATAGGGCACTGTGTGCAAGAAGATCACAACACTCCTGGTATTAATAGGGATAGGGCACTGTGTGCAGGAAGATCACAACACCCCTGGTATCAGGGTTAGGGCACTGTGTGCAGGAAGATCACAATACTCCTGGTATTAATAGGGATAGGGCACTGTGTACAGGAAGATCACAACACCCCTGGTGTCAGGGTTAGGGCACTGTGTGCAGGAAGATCACAACACCCCTGGTATCAGGGTTAGGGCACAAGTTCTAGTCACATTGACTGATCACATTACTTTTTTTGTCAAGCTACCAACTGTTTCCATTTCCCATCCCCCATATATTGTCAGTGGGAACCTTGGTAACATGAATAAATAAGAAGGCAGCCAATAGGAATTCATATTCATTCCTAAACTGACCTTAACTGACCTGAAAAGTGTCAAATTGTATCATTTTCTGTTAGTGCACACTAACTCCCGGTTAGTGCGCACTAATCGGAAAAAACGATTTTTTAAGGAAACAATCGTGCCAAACACGATTTTCTTCTCCTGCCAGACGATTTCAATCGTTAAGACGATAGGGGACACGATTCACATCCCTAGTCAGCACATGGCCTGCACTGCCCATCACCGGCAGCACCGCTCTCCTCTCCAGGCGGTCCGATACATGCTCCGCAGGAGAAACCTCACCCATCACGATACCAAGGCGCTAGCACCACCGCTGGTGCACACTCCTGCCCTCCCGACTCGGGCCACTCACCCGCCGGTCCCAGGCCTCACCGGCACCAACCCCAATGCATCCAAACGACCAGCTGTCTGCAGCAGTTCCAGCGAGTGACTGAGCCGGCTGAGTGCAGACTACTAACCCCCGCCTACTTGGTGACCTCACGTCAGCTGGCCCCTGCAGGCCAGTCAACAAACCAGCATCACTTAATTTGCCCAATCAGGGCCTCCCCTCAGGAGCCTACTCGGCTCCTCCTATTCCTGTGCAATTCCCTCCCCTCCCCTCCCCTCGTCCCTAACTGCTTGCCCTGTATCTGACCCTGCTCCTACCTCACCACCCCCCCGCTTCTGCCGCTGAACACCGCGGTCCTGTTCCTCGAGCGCTCCTGGGCCCACGTTACCTTGGCCGACCGGACACTTGGTCCGATCGACCTCCCAGTCTGCCCACCAGTTCACCCAGTTAACAGTTAACCCCCTGGTTTGATAGTCTAAACTCTCCCCAATTACCCCAGACCCTTTAACCTCCTCAGAAATGGCTCTTTATTTGGAAGCCTGCCCCGAGCCCGTCTCGGGGCAGGCAGGATAATGTGGGCCCAGGCCCACCGCGGGATAGGGCGGGCCTAGGGAGGTCGGCGAGAGGGCAGCGGGGGGGGGGGGGGGGTGGGAGCAGGGACACCGGGCTGTGGGCAGGGATTGGCCGCCGAAAGGCGTTGCCTGGCGACGCCCTGCTCCCCCCTCCCCTCGGGCTGTGCCGGCGAGGCAGCGCGCGCATAGAGGAGCAGGAGAGCAGGCACACGTGCGTGTGCAGGCGGGTGCGTGCGGACGGCGAGCGGCGGTCTTGTGGTTTGGGCGCGGTGTTTTGGGTCGGGGCACGGCGGTTCTGGTGCTGGGTGGCGTTCTTCGGGTCGGAGCGCGGCGGTTCTGGTGTGGGCGGCGTTTGTATGCGGAGGAGTGCCGGAGGCGTGCCGGAGGTCATGGCTGCGGACCGGGGTAATGTTCCTGGTTTGGGCGCCGAGTCGGAGGAGGCCACGTGGGTCCCGGGGCCGGCGGATTCAGGATCGGAGGACCCGGAGGAGGAGGGGAGTGGCCTGGCGATCTTTCGACGCGGCATGCAGGTCCTGGAGCGGGTGAATCGGGAAGAGGAGCTTGGGGGGGGGGGGCTGGGGAGGGGTAGGAGGGGCGGTGGTTCCTCCGTCAGAGCCGGGGGGGGGGGGCATGGGGGGGGGTCGGGGATCCGGCACCGGGGCTTTCCGTGCCAGGGGTTGCCTTTCTGGCTGCGCAGCGCGGGGTGTCTCGGGGGCGGGGGGCAAGGGCTCCTCGAGCCAGGGCGCGGGGGCACAGCAAAGGGGCAGGGGCTGGCGAGTTCGGGCCGTCGTTCGTGGGCTGGGGGGGGGGATGGGAGGGCCTGCTCGAGGGTCGGCCAGGGGTGGGGGGGGGGGGCGATGGGGTGGGGGCACGAAGTGTCGATGTATTGGGGGTGGAGGGGGTCGGACCTCAGCCGGGAGTAGGCCGCGCGCTGCCCCCTCCCTTGCCAGTCGTGGGGCTGGTCGTGGGCGTGGGCCGCGGGCGAGGGGTGCGAGTGCAGGGGTCGGGGAGCAGAGGGGGGGCTGGCGCGAGGGCGTCGGGGGTGGCGAGAGGGGAGCCTAGGGATAGAGGCAGGGGGCGACAGGGTGTCAGGCAGGCGGGTGGGGCGGGTCCGGGGGGGGGAGGTTGGGGCCTGTGGGGCGCGCCGGAGTATGATCACGGAGAGTGGGGGTTTGGGGCCGATTGGGCGTCTTCTCCGTCGCCTGCTGTGATCTCTTTGCAGGCGGCGGGCATGGAGGAGGACCGTGTGGACCCGGGGTCGTCCCGGCAGGAGGAGTGGCGGAACGTGGCGACGGCGGGTGGGCAGACAGGACGGTCACCGCCCAGTCGGGAGCCGAGGGAGGTGGCGGCAGACCCGCAGCCTACCGGTGAGTATGTTATCTTCCCCAGGCCAGAGGTCGGGGCGGTTGGGGGGTCGAGGAGAGTGCTTCCGGGGGCGGAATGGACCGGTGGGGCGGGGGGGGAGGTTCTGTGTGCAGGCAGTACGCAGGGGAAGGATGCGGGGGCGGGCGGGGGCAGGAAGAGGGGCGGTGGGCGTGCCAAGTCCCGGAAGGGCAAGAAGCGGGCTCGGGTTTCTTCTTCGGATTCGTCCTTGTCCTCTTCTTCGTCGTCCTCCTCGTCTTCCTCGTCCGCCTCTACGGTGTCGGCGAAGGGCGCGGCGGGGGGAGAGGTGGCGTCCCGGGGGGCCCCGGCTTTGGTGGCTCTCACTGAGCTGTGGGAGGAGGTGCCGCGATCTTTGCGTAGACGGATTCGTCGGTGCCAGTTCATTGATATCTTCCAGTTGATGGAAGGGCGCAGGGGTCGGAGGAAGGGGAAGAAGAAGCGGGCGAAAGGTGAGCGGGGTCCTGGGGGGCAGCAGAAAGTGGCGCGCACGATTCACAATTGGATGTGGGCGTTCCTGCGTCTGGCGAGTGTGGTGGGCCACAAGGATCCGACGCAGTATGGGCCCTTACTGGCCTACGCGGACGCGATCCTGGCGGCAAGTAAGACCTACGAAGGCTGGTCGTGGCTTAACTACGACGAGCGCTTCCGGGACAGGATGGAGGAAAACAAGTTCATGTCCTGGGGTTCGCAGGATGTGGGTTTGTGGCTGATGCAGTTGGCAGCTAAGGTGTCGGCGGGGGCCTCCGGGTTAGGGAACGTCACGGGGGGGGGGGGGGGGGGGGGTCGGCGCGGCCCTTTCGGAGGGAGCTGCCCACGGGGGGCCCAGTCAAGGTGGGAGGGGGGCGCAGCGATGTCTGTTGGAGTTTCAACCGCTCCACTTGCATCTTCCCTGACTGCAAGTTCCGCCACGCCTGTTCAGTGTGCGGAGCGGGGCACCCTGCGGTGCGGTGTAGCAAGCGGCCGGGGGATGGTGCGGGAGCCGTCCCCACCGGCAAGGGTCCCGGCAAGTAGGTGGTGGCGGCTGGCCGCCACCCCGGTCCGCCTGGGGGCCATGCTTCCCTGGCTACGGGCCTACCCGGTGAAAAGGGCGGCGGAGCTGTTGCGGCAGGGCTTTGCGGTAGGGTTTCGGATCCCGAGAGTGGAGGGGGGTCAGGGGAGGAGGAGCCAACTGCCCGTCGGTGCGGCGAATGGTGGCGGTTGTGCGGGACAAGTTGCGATCGGAGATTGCCCTCGACCGGATTGCGGGGCCGTTCGAGGTTTCCCCGTTTCCCAATTTGGTGCTCTCGCCGCTGGCGGTAATCCCGAAGCGGGAGGCGGGGAAATTTCGGCTGATACATAATCTTTCGTTCCCAGAGGGTGAGTCGGTGAATGACGGGATCCCCAAAGAGTTGTGTGCAGTGCGGTACGCTTCGTTTGATTCCGCAGTGAGGGTGGTGTGCCGGTGTGGGCGATGGGCGTTGATGGCCAAGGCGGATATAGAGGCCGCCTTCCGGTTGTTGCCGGTTCACTCGGAGTGCTTTCATTTGTTGGGATTTCGCTTCCAGGGGTTCTCGGGATGTCATCCACTATTTGGACAACTTTCTGTTCGTCGGTCGGGCTTCGACGGCGATTGTCTGCGTGCTTCCAGAGGGTGGCGGCGGAGTTTGGCATTCCGCTCTTGGGGGATAAGACGGAAGGGCCTACTACCAAGTTGGTTTTTCTCAGGATCGAGTTGGATTCCGAGGCCATGGTGTCGCCCCTGCCGGCGGATAAGGTGGAGCGGTTGCGTGGGCTGGTGCAGGTGGCGTTGTCCCGAGTTAAGGTGTCCTTGGTGGAATTGCAGTCGCTGGTGGGCAGCCTCAACTTCGCTTGTCGGGTGATCCCGATGGGACGGGTGTTTTTGCGGCGTTTGTCGCACGCCATGGCTGGGGTGCGCAGGCGGCATCATCGGATTCGCGTCACGGCGAGGTTGCGGGCGGACTTGCGCATCTGGGACAGTTTCCTGGTGGCGTTTAACGGTGAGGCCTTTTGGCAGTCGAGCCCCCTGTCCAATCACGATCTGGATTTGTGGACGGACGCGGCCGGTTCGGTGGGTTTCGGCGCCTATTTTCAGGGCTCCTGGTGTGCGGCGGGGTGGCCGGAGGTGTGGGTTACGTCCGGGGTCACAAAGAACATTACGTTCTTGGAGCTGTTCCCTATAGTAGTGGCTATGCACGTCTGGGGCGAGCGGTTGCAGGGTACGTGGGTGGTTTTCTGGTGCGATAATCAGGGGGTCGTCGAGGTCATCAACAAGAGGGCGGCCCGGTGCTTGCTGGTGTCGGAGTTGCTGAGGGATTTGGTTCTGCGTTGCATGATGTTGAATGTGACGATTTGGGCCCGGCACGTGCCAGGTGTGGACAACAGTGTGGCTGACTCTCTCTCTCGTTTCAAGTGGGAGTTGTTTCGAGAGCTCGCGCCGGAGGCAGATACCTGTGGAGCTGCGGTGCCGTCTTCCCTTTGGAGGTTCGGTTCCCTGAGGCGTGGGACATGCTGCGGGCCTCATTAGCCCCCTCTACATGGTCAGGTTACTTGGGGAGGGCCAGGAAGGTGGCGGCTTTCCTGTCAGCGGGGGGATGGTCGGGGGGCCCGGTGTCGGACGTGGCGCTGGTGCGTTTCCTGGAATGGGCGAGGGAGCGGGGGTTTTCTCATGCGGCAGTCGGGAGGCAGTTGGCGGGCTTCTCCTTCTTCATGCGGGCGCATGGGTGGGGCTTTCCCGCGGGGAGGTTCGTGGTCCGCCGTGTGTTGGCGGGGTGGTCTCGGGCGGTGGGTCGGCGGCCGGACCGGCGGTTGCCCATTACGCACGAGGTCCTGGTGGGGTTGTGGGAGGTGCTGCCGGGGTTGTGCTCGTCCCCCTACGAAACGGCATTGTTTCAGGTGGCGTTTGTTTTCGCTTTTTTCGGCGCCTTCCGGATCAGTGAATTGGTAGCCAGGTCGGCCGGGAGCGAGGACTGCCCGGGGATCCTGGCTCGTCACGTAGTGGTCACAAATCGTTCGGTGGTTATCCGTATCCCCCGGTCTAAAACGGACCAGAGGGGGCGGGGGTTAGACGTGGTCCTCGGGGCGGTGGAGGGGTTGTGTACCTGCCCGGTGAGCAATGCGGCGAGGTACTGTCTGGAGCGGCCGATGGGGCCAGAGCCGTTTCTGGTGCATGGGGATTTGCGGCCGCTCACGAAGTATCAGTTCGAGGCATTGCTGCGCAGGGCAGTGGCCGCGCTGGGGTTGGACGCGCGGCGTTTCGGCATGCACTCCTTTCGGATTGGGGCGGCGACATCGGCGGCTAATGCAGGTTTGCCAGAAGGGGCAATTCAGAGGATTGGGCGGTGGCGGTCCCAGGCGTATCAGGGTTACATCCGGCAGGGGTGGGGGGCCTGGGGTGCAGGTTACTAATGCTTGTTTCTTTGGCAGGTGCGGCGACCGTGGGACAGTCTGTATGGATAATCGGCCATTCTTATACCTTCTGGGCGCACAGGCTTGCCTGCGGCCGACCTTACGGGCCTCACCTGGATTTGACCAGCAGGGGGGTGCGGGTTTACTGGTTGGGGCGGCGGGGGATGGGGTGGGATGAGCTGATCCCGTGTGTGCGGAGGGAGCGTGAGCGGCTGGGTCCGCCGCGAGCCCTGGTGGTGCACCTGGGGGGCAACGATTGGGGGACCATGACGGGCAAGCAGTTCATTGGCATCGTCCGCAAGGACCTGATGACCGTGTCGATCTTGCTGCCGACCATGGTGCTGTGTTGGTCGGATATCATCGTGCGGCCTGCTGAATGGGACCGGATCATCTGGCGAAGGAGCCGTTCAAAGGCCAATCAACAAATTGGGTCCTGGTTGGCCCGGTTAGGTGGGCGCCATATTCGGCATGAATGGTCGTGGGGACAGGTCACGGGTTTGTTCGGCCGGGACGGGGTCCATCTTTCATTTTTGGGGATGGACCTCTTCTTGAATTCCATTCAGGAGGTCCTCAAGCAATTGTTCCCTCGGTAAAGTGGGGCCGCATCTTTGGGGGGTCACGGGGCTTGGTATGCCCGTGCCTGTGGCGGTTGGCCCGAGCCAGAATAGTTGATGTTTGTTAGTTAATGGGGGGTTTCAGCTGGAAGTGGACGGCGGTGACAACTGGGGCTGTTGTCGGCGATGGGGGCTCCTTGCCGGAAAGTGGCGGGAGACCCGGGGCCCTGACTCCTTGCAGGTTGGCGGCGGGAGTCCACCCGGGTTTGCTCCTTGCAGGCAGGCGGCGGGAGTATATACCCGACGTGAGAGGCGGGGACATCGAGCCGGGTGGCTGGCGGCGGCTATCCTGCCGGGGGAGTGGCAGATGGTCAGGGGTGGAAGCTGAAACAGGGGGATGTTGTAAGTGTTAATGTGTCCGGGCTCGGGCCTCTTTGTTAATAAAGCTGCGGCCTTATTTTACCCAAACAGTTGTGATGATGGTTATTTGGCATGTGAAAGGGTGTGGAAGGGAGCGAGTGTGGTCCTGGATGCCCATATTATTTCTTTTTAGCCTTACAGCACCTCCACAGCAGAAATAAACATACGCGGCAGGGAATCTGGGCATTATGCACACATCTCTTGGTCACACCCTGAAATGCCCATGTCCCACCCAGACCACACCCATGACTCTGTCCTTTTTTGAAACTTCTGAGATATGTGTGTAGCGAGAGATAAGCGCGCATTGGGTGGCTTTTAAAATTTGGTGGGAACATGCGAGTCCACCTTGTGCTCGTATCCCCCGGATTTGGTGCACACCGGGCTTTTAAAATTACTCATATTGTACATCTATAATTACTCACAAATAAAACTACAAAACTGAAATAAATTACTTTATTAAATTAGAATAACTAACAATTTAAAAAGCTATACCTCAATGTATAGCCACAAATGACAATGACAAGAAATCCACTCATACACATCACATTCGCTCCATTTACATAAAAATGATATATTCTAACAATTCTAAAATGTAGCTTTTTCAGGGGAATTTTTCAAGGAAATGGAAATAATGAAACCTCGATGTGGCTTAATATATCCCAGTAAAACACAGTATTGCTACTATAAACTAAATAACACTTACACTGTGTGTTAACATAGAACATATGTGTCTGCCCTCACAAATCAGACTGCCCCATGTTGACATCAGTATTCGGCATTGAGGCAACCTTTCAAATAATGATGAAGTTGGCGTGGTTTAGCTAAATAATTTCAGATCAACTTCCAGACATTTCAAATTCTTGTTCAGACCATAACACCATATCTTTGACTGCCAATCGATATTTCAGAAGATTCTCTACATTTTAGTATATGGCAAACATTTGGAATGTAAGCGAAAATCTGAGGATTCACTTCCAAACCGAGTTTCTGGGGCGTATCATCCGAAGGGCTCCGCTCACAGCGTGTCCTGATGGGAGCCTGATCATCGGAAGGCCCGGTCTGTTTCCTCTAACCGTTCCCTAAGCCCTGGCCTGAGCACAAGCCCCCCCCCCCCCCCCCGAGGCCTTTTGCATGACTGGGTGCAGCATGCATCTCTGACCAGCAGCAGTGGGGGCAGTTGGCTGCTGGCGCTGCATTTGCAATGTTTACCATGTCGGAGGCCAATCGAATGTCTTTTTCCTTGTTCCTGAAACCTATAACCTGGTTTACTTGTTTGAGTACATTGCATGCATTCTTCCTCGGAAAACGCCTTCAACTCCTGCTCCAGGGTAGGAACTCGTGCAGATCCCTGGAGAGGGTCAAGCAGCTGCTCCGGTGCTCTGCCGGTGGAAAGGAGCGAGTCATTGAAGGGGGTCTCTCCCTAAAAGCCCCCCCACACATTCCGAGGAGCGACTTTAGCAATCAGAAAAGGATCTCCCCCGCCCTGTAGATCACGCCGAGGACCCCTAAAAAAAGGGCAATGCTTTCTTGCGTTATTCACAGGTTCATCGCTGGCACAACTGAAAGAACCAAAATCAGGTAAGGCTTATGATTTCAGGGGTTGCCGCTGCTCACAAAACTTGGAAGGGTTCCTTATAATGTAAAGCTCAGCTTTCAGACTTGTGCTGGTAGACTATTACTTTAATTGCAGACCTCTCTTTAATCAGTAAGTTAAGAACTCTTTTGCCTAAGTCAGATTTATTGTCCTTTGTTTATTGACAGCTGGAACTCTAGTGTACTTGCCCAATTATCTCAGTTTGGCTTGGCTTTTAGTTGGATAGTGATTTGGAAGATAAGAAAGGAGGCAGAAAGGGAGATTGCTGAGGTAAGTGACAAAAAAAGGGACAAGGTGTGGAGAGAAAGGAGACATGGGTGGTCAGAGGAGAAGGCAGGTGGATACAGTGAGCTTGCAATCTACACTCTGACTTTGGACATTTATTATGGGAGAGTCTTGTACCCTTCACAGAATTATTCATTTTTACTAAATTTTGGTAAAAGCAAAAATGTTTAATGGAGACATGATGCTAAAGTTCTTGATTTTTTTCTAAAGTTTAGACCAAATATCTATCCTTTTCAGTGTCTCTGTTCTGTAGTTACTGAAACGTAATTTCAGCACTGCTCAGAGGGGACACAAAGGTGACCAATTTAGCATCCTCCACCCAGCACCAAATACACAAAGTAATCCTTTATTCACAAACGGTTAAGGCAATATTTTATTACTTATTCAAATTTCCAGAAACTTGACAAGAGACTGTGGGGTCATTTCTCCCATTTAAGGCCAGAGAGAAGGCTGAGATGAATAGCCATTTGGCCTGGCTTGTGCTGTTCAAAGCTGGAGCTGAGGCTGCTGCAACCACAGCTACCCAGCTCTGCTCCAGCCTGCACTTACTGTTTCGCTCACAGATGCTCAATTTCTTCTCGACGCCACAAGACTACAAAAGAATAATTGCCCCTTTCCAGACATGAAAAGCCATTCTGGCGACATCGGTCTCCTACAGAAAAAGGGAGAGAGAGCAAATAAGAATGAAAAAAACACTTGCCCATATATTTATCGCTATGCTCTCCAAAAATCATATTTTCGTCTCGGTAAAAGCTGCCAGACATGACTTCAAACAGGTGTTGCAACTTTTTCCCAATAGAATTGGATAGACTAAAAGGAAATGGCATGACCTGGACCAGCTCCCTTGATTTTCTGTGGGAGGAAAATAAAATAAAAAATACATGTTTTCCTCCTATAGGAAACTAGAGGAGCTGCATTTATAAGAGAGAAGCTGGCCAGACATGCCCTGTCTCTGAGCTGGAGTAATTTCCGCATGTCTCGGTAACTTGATAAGCCTTTTTGGGCAGCAGCAGAGGTGGAACAGGGCCCAGATGATGGAGATTATAGGTGGGCTCCACCTCTTGTTCATTCTGAATGCCTTTATTTGGGTTCTTGTCCCCTTTTATGGCAGCAGATATTCCAAAAAACCAAATATTCAGAACTTTATTGTTCCTAGGTGAGTAAGAAGTTCAGTAAATAAGTAAATAAACCTACTGGAGAGCAAAACTGCAACGGGCAAATTTGCCTCTCTATCAATATCTGGTTATTGCCCCTTCCTTGGGTCCTGAAATTACAAATAATGACTATATGTGAATCTTGCTTCAGTCACCATAGCCAGACAAGGAAACTTTCTTGGCAATTTGATTCATTAGTTTGTTTTGGAGTAGTGATGTGCTTGCCAAGCTTTTGGCAACTCTTTTCCAGTAGGCGAGACATTCTCTTTGTTTTCACAAAAAAAATTAAAATTAAAATTTAACTAGATGATCCCACCAGCTCCCCACCAGCCCATCACTGTTTTGTAGTCATGTGAATCAAGAAGTTGAGCATCTATGAGCAATCCGGTAAGTGCAGGCTGGAGCAGAGCTGAGCAGTTGTGCTTCCAGCATCTGGTAAATCTTTAAACTAACCAAGGTGGGTTGGGTTGAGTTGGGCTGGGTGGCTTTTCCGTGTGGAATGTTCCAGGTTTGATCCCTGAGTCAGGCCTTCCCTACTCCAGGCCCTCTGGGGCACTGTTTATAGCCTGTGGGCTGGGGAGGGAGTCATGGCCATTGTAAAGGCAGACACCTGAGGTCCAGATGTAGAGCCCATGATAGCGGGTTCCAGAAGGAGGCCAGCTGCATGGCTTCCATCTTCAGGACCTTTGCTGCAGTGACCAGAACAGGAAGCGTGGAAGGATCTATTAAAATAAGGGGGGAAATCTCCAGGTAGCTGTGAATGAAGGTTCACTGTGCCAAATTCCAGCCCTGACCTCAATTGAGCTAGAAAAAGAAAAGAGGAACTACCAGGCCAAAAAAGCAAGCAAACATTCCCTCCCCCCCCCCCCCAAAAAAAAAAAAAGAATGGGGGAAAGATGTTTCTGATCCTAGGGCAAGAAAGTGTCAGCCTGTAACTGGACTTTAATGAAGAAGAACAATGATCTAACATATAGTGAGCATCAGGAAATATAATCATAATTATAAATATTTTAGTAACTGTTGTATTTTTTGTTAATGTAGAAACTAGAGTAGTTCTTTTAAAGGAAACCAAACATGCTTGTCAATAGATCACAGAAAAACAAGTTGCAGTGAAATTATATAGTTTATGATGAAACAAAACACAACAAGATTGGAAAGGTATACTCCATAGCATACACAACATTTCCAAATGTGTTTTCTACATGCCTCATTTCATTTTCCCTACACCCAACCAATTTCTGTCTTACCTTTCCAACTCCTCTTCACCCCTAACCATTTCTCCTTTCATCTCCCCAGACCTCATCCTCCCTACAATCCACTTCATACATACACACACATATGCACACCCCATCCTCTCTCATGCCTTCGGTCAATCCCCTCTTTCACTCCCTCTAGCCTTGTCTCACACCCTCAGGCAATACTCCTCTCATCCCCCCCAGCCCTTCCTTACAGTCCCTCTTCAGCTGATCTCCCAGCTCTTTTTCATCTTCCCCAACCCCTCCTCACACAAATACCTGCCAGCTGAGCCCCCTGGCCCATACCTCTCTCCCTGCTACTGGTATGGGCCAGCAAGAGGAGGAAGAGATCGAATCTTCCTGCTCTGTCACTCTGGGCCCGACTAGCTCTCTGAATAGTGCAGTATGCCATACTGCCACAGGGTCCAATGTAGTGGTTGGGTCCCATGCGATAGAGGAGGAGGACGCAACCTGAGACATAATTGCCTTCTTCCTACTTCTTCTGATCTGTATCAGCAGCAGGTGAGCAAGTAGAGGGATAGAGATTACTTGTGCGGGATCAGTCTTCAGGTCCACCTCAGTGGTGTACTCCGTGTTTCAGCCCTGTGGAATGGGCTGCACAGTGCTACCTCAGCTTGAATCCTCCCAGGCCTCAATCTGTCCCCTCCTATTATGTCCATGTGCCTGACACATGTGCAGGTGAAAAAGGACACAGAACACACAGTCCAGGCACAGAAGGCATTCATTGGTAAATGTACTGTAAAGAACATCTAATAATGTCTAACAAATTTAGATTTCTTTTCAAAATCTCATCACTTTAAACTAAATATGGCTGAAGTTGATATCCGAGTTGACGTCAAGCAGACCAAGCTTTCCTGATGTTTGGTAGAAGCAGACAGGCACAAAACAAACACAACTTAAAAAAAAATTGACATATTGCTAGGAAGTGATTTAATGGAAGGCCATGTGGCACAAAGGTATAATCATAAATCTTTCGTTTTCCTTTGGTTCCTCCCACACTTTGGCTTTCAGCCTAGTTGGAGTCTGCTGTTGTTCCTCTCACTTCTATGATGGGAAAAGCCAAAATGGAGGCACCATTAACATTCATCCATGACTGATGGGTCTTTTATAGACCCTCTCAGCTTCCTTCTTCCAGACGCAGACCGTGGCTTCTTTCAAATCTTGCTGCAATAGTTCCCTATAGCTGACTAGTACGTGTCACTGTTTGATGGTATCGGGCCTCTCCAGGGGCCTGCAAACAGTGCTTCACAATAGTCTCCTATTTCAGGAGGAGTAATAGTCCAAGAAAGAGTAGACTATATTTAGTTCCTATAGGGTCACTAAACAAAAGTGGACTATGACATTTGGGGGCAAGCACATTCTAAAGGATAGAAATATAGTTGATTCCACTGATATTTACTGAAAATGCTAAATAGCTAAACAGTGAAATACTTACTCAAATTTTTTTAATATATCATGCAATATATTCTGTTTCATTTATATTCTAGTTAGAATTATCTTCCTTAGCCATGGGATATTCACTTCCTTAGCCATGGGGTATTCCCCTCCTGTTCCTCAAAACCACCAAGAGGCTTATTCAAAACTTCTGGAGGGAAGGGAGAACAAGCCATCAATCAACAGTGATGCCTACTGGCCAGCCTCAGAAGGAGCCACGGTCTGTGACCACTGAGGATTGCCGCTATGTCAGCAGAGCTAGATAGGAGGGATTAAAAGGGGGGAGGGGGGAGGGAACTCTGGCGCTGTAGTCGAAAATGAAGGCTCATGGCACTACAGCCTTAGTAGCAGTCAGCTCCAAGTGAACTGGAAGCTAAAAGCCCAAAGCTAAAGGAGAGCACTGGATTAAAAAATAAAAAAAAGCATACCAGAAATAAAATAGCTGAAACACTTTTTCCACTGTACAACCGGATCTTGTAATTCTACAATTTTAAAATAACATAAATGGATGTTCTGAAGGGAGGAATTGGCCCTAGTCACATCCAGACTGTCCTTCAGTAATGGGTTGTTTGAGAAACTCAGGGTTTTATTCTCAGTTGTATCAGTTCCCCCCATTGTTTGGGGGTGAAGCTTTTTCTGGGATTTGGGAGGAAGGTGAATCAGCTGTTTGGGAGGATTGGATGGGTTTGTTTTTGATATCTTTTAGTAGTTGTATTAACTATGTATATTTATTGTGTTTCTGCTGATTCATTCCATAGTGAGAATTGGGACCTGGATTCAGCAGAATGTTAAGAGTTTTTATCTTTTGCTCTTATTTTTTATGATTTATATATTGAATTTGTTTTGATTTGTATTTTATGAATTGTATTCTATGAATTATATTGTAAGCTGTTTTGGAATTGAAAAGGAAGGCTTGAATCATCTCTACCCAAGTCCTGTAGCCTACTATTCATTTCACGTCTCTAAAATCATTATGACCACTATGACCATATTTCAATTATAACTTTGTCATTTCTCTCATTCAAGCATATATCACAATGCAAGAGAGTCCCAAAGTGAATGCACGTGTATGAAAATACTCAAAAAGATAGCATTCACAATCGATACATTGTTCCTTGGTGTTTCAATAATAAGAAATCTTTATCAGAAGACCATCATAACACCCAAGATGGTGGTGTTTTTTTTTACTTCCACCATACAAGCTGGGTCATATATAATCATCTGTCTTAAAACGTGTTACCCAGTCCCAAAAAAACTTTTTTTGAATTTTTCTGAATGCATATATGACAGAAACATCAAAGTTTATTACTATGGTGGTGTTCATGTCACTTTTGACCTATAACATAGCCATCACATCATAAAAAAGTCTCACATAGAGAGCAGAAGAAATAGAGTGAGTTTATAATGATGGGCATTAGGTATCATCTAAGCAGGCAAAACCAGTCAACGTCACCATGTGTGTGTGTGTGTGACATGCCACAGAGCAGCAAGCAGGTCATACGTGTATTTTTCAGATTTGAAAGCCAGAGGGAAATTAATATTTAATGCTCATGGTACATGTGAGAATGAGTTTTCCTGGCCACAATTTAAAAATGCAGATATTGGAATGCAGCCAGGCTGACTGACTAATAATGTACACAGCAGTGGAATGTAGGTTACTATAAGATGCTATTATTAAATGAAGGGTTCTGATTAGCAGACTATTAGTCACAACAGTACTGCAGTTATGTTATGGTAATTATATGGCTATGACATTTCTACAGTAAACCTGGTTCTCTTCCAAAATACATAAAGTACTTCCCTTTCCAATTATGACTAACAGGGCAATTTTGAAAGGGACCTCTGCAGAAATGAGCTTTTGTAAATCAGCCGATGTGAGTGCATACTGTATCTTTACCTGGAGAGTAGAGCAGGGGAGAGGTTTGCACATAGGCATTGTACTTTTTGATTTAAAAAAGTCTGCGTGTAAATTTTCATGGAAAATTGGTGCAGACGTTTTAGCAAGTGTCAGTGTGGGGCGATTTTTCCAAGCAGACTTGTTGCACGCAAGTCTGCTTCAAAAATTGGTATAAACTAATGCACGTATTTGCTGGCTAACTTCTGTGCAGTGTTACGCAATAAACTTCTATGTGAATAAAATGAATAGAAATAAAGGTCAATAAATAAAGTATTGTAGAAAGCTTGCTTTAACTTCATCTTTATTGGATGAAGTTAATGCAAGCCTTGACTAGCTTTCAGGCACTAACACTGCCTCAGATCAGGTTATTGACTTTTATTTCCATACATTCAAGTGAAAAGACCATGTTGAAATCTTTAAGACCATCTTTAAGATTTTGTTGTCTCTTAAATATGTACCATTTGTGCAATTCAATGGGGAATGGAGGCTACTCGCACCAGCCTTCAGTGAGGCTGTGGCTTGTGAGCCTAAACCAGTGGTATTCACTCCCAGTAAATGGATAGTGAATACCTCTATCCATGAAATAGATTTGCATACAATGGAGGCAGTGTGCAGGCAAATCTAGTTCATGCATATTCATTAGGGATATCCTGACAATCCGATCTGTTGGCGACCATCGAGGGCTGGAAGTGAACACCTGGCCTGAACTGATTACTGAAATAGATTACTGGGCATGAATCAGATTATCTCATGAATCAGACTAACAAACTCCAAATTGTGCTTTTCATACATGCACATTCTAGATTGACCTCGAGTAATGGAATAGGTCTTCCTTTCCTGTAATGCATGCAACATAAAAAAAACAGGAATGAACTTACTTTTCCCTAGGACACAAGCAGAATGCATAAAAGTTCACTTTTTCTGCACCCTTGGCAATCATTCTCTCACAGGCAACTCACAGGCAACTTGCATGAAAGACCATGTAAATAAGAATTTGTAGACCAGGTCAATCATATGATAGACATCCGTTAGCAAGTTGTATTGTGTTAGACCTTGGTAGAAACAAAAAGCACAATCTTTGCATGCCAGCACTGAACATAGGAGAGAGATGTTTGTGGAAGGACAGTGTTGTCATATATTCATAATTTGCTATGTACTTATACATTAATTCAGACGCCTTAGAAAATATGTATGTGAGAACTGGCCCATTAGTCCTGGAGAAAAATGATCCTTCTGATGTCCCATCTGCTCCTGTTTATAATTGCTTTGCTCCATGGGAGTCATATGCTACAGATTGGACTGACTTGCAGTGTATGCAGTTTAAGTCACATGGAGAAGCATGCATTTCCCTGGAAAACCTTCAGGAGTGAAGGGGGATGGGAGAACAAAATGGAAATTTTACTCTTATATTACCGAAAAACTGAAGCAGAAGCAGCAGTATGGAAAACTCCAGCTGCTGAAAGAAAAGATCCAGAGTGAATGCAGATGTGCAGGCACCAGCCCAGTGACCCCATACAGACCTGGCTATGCTGCATACTGACGATAATAGGAAGACCTGTGCTGTATGTATTGGGCAGGAATGCATCATATCAACACTGGCAGGGCTCACCAAAATACACTTTGTTTTCCCATTCATTGGCCTTCCTTTTAAATGACATCCTTGGCACTAATTGTTCCAAAGAAATTAACACTCAGAAAGGTGACTGTTTGCAAAATAATAATTACAGATTCCTACCACAGGTATGAAAGGAATCGTAGAAATATTAATCACCGCATTTCTGCCCTGTGTCGTCATGTGGACGAATTGATTCAAGCACTGTGTATCCAAATATGAAAGGAAATAGATGTCTTTTATATGATGCATCACGTACAAAATTATTGCTATTTAATGGAGGAGTAGAAATAGAAAAGTTTGCTGGGCTGTTAGTTTTAAGAGTAATCTTCATTTCAGTAAGAAATTGTACCCAGAACAAATTTCTCTGCTTATTCTGTTTTAAAATGAATAGGCCATGCTCTTTGGTCCAGGACCTGTTTAATGCTCGAAACAGAAGCATGGCAGGTTAACTTTATATCAGTCACAAAGTTATAGGCAAATAAAATAGTTCAAAACGTTATTGGAATTTCATGCCCTTACACTATAACCAGAAGAATCATATCCAAAATGGCAACACATTTCATGATATCCGAATTAGCTGCTCTCATCATTCTAGAAAACTGAAAGATTAGCTATCACAGAATAGTAATGCAGTGATAAAAAAAATAGGTTTGGAGCAAAAACAAAGCCGTGGAAACACAAACCCATATGTGCCATGCCCCAAACCACAGCACGGATTGAAAGTTTTGACTACGATGTAAGAATATGACAATTTGATAAAGACATTGTCCAAATTGTCACCATCTCAGCGTTTGTGTGTTCTCAGACTCTGCTTTTGTCAACCTAGTAGAGGCAGAGGGCTGCCAGTGCCCCTCCCCTCCCACGGTAACCTGTGGGTGCAGGGGGGAAATCTCTGGTGCTGGCCCCTCTCTTCCTCTTCTCTGCAGGCTGCCCGGGAAAGGAGGGGCTGCATTTGGGAGCAAATTGATTCTGCTCTGTTTCTAGGGGAACGGGAGATACAGTAGCTATAGCAGCCAGATATGTGGTGTCCTGCTATCAAGCCAGAAACTTGATCTGAACAGGGACAGTTTCGAGCAGCATCAGAACCTGGGAACACCCTTGTCCTCCCAGTAATTTTATCTTACTGTTTTTCTAATTTTTTTTCTTTTGCTTTACACACTTTATGGTGAATTTTAAAAGCGCAGTGCGCGCATTAATTAGGCGATGCGTGAATATGTCGGGCTCGCACGTGCCGAACAAATTAAAAAAGCTGCCGAGATATGCGCATGTATCCTGAGCGCACACATCTTGGAAGTTTTTAAAAAGGGGCATAAAGTGGTCCTGGTGTGGGTGGGGATGGGCGTTTCGGGGCACAAACCTAAGATATGCACGTAAATACTGACGGGACCCAGAGTAGACCAAGGCCCCCTGCCACGTAACTTCACTTCTGCCATGTTATAAAATAAAGAAAAATAGGGAGTTCTGTGGGGTTTTAAGAGTCTGGGATAACTGGGGGGAGTGAAGGCTATTAAACTAGAAGGGGTTTGGAGGACCTCTCTCTTAACTTGGCAAACTGGGGACGAATTGGTAAAACTGGGAATAGCGCTGGCACATGCCTCTTTTGAAATCCACCGATTTGCATGGTAGAAGTGGTATTTGTGCACACATGCACTCGCCCACTTAAAATTTGGCGCACATGTGCATGCAGCCAGGCTATTTTATAACATGCGCACATATACGTGCACAAGTTATCAAAAAGCTGTGTCCCTGGGCGTGCACATGTGCACACACGCGCAGGTTTGAAAATTACCGTCTCTATGTATTACTTTGGCAACACATAAAAACACTTGCCATGCTAATCAAGTTATGTGAATTTGTCTGCTCCAGCCTCAGAATCATCCCTTCCTCTCCAGTTCCCTGCATGCTGCCTGGCCTGGGAGAGGCTTGAGCAGGAAGCACAGGGGTTGTTCTCTGCTGTGTGAGAAGCTAGCAACAGGGAGGGAATCCCTGGGAGCTAGAGAAAGTGTGGTATTGTTTGGGTCACGCCTCCACACACAGACACACGCCCCCACACAAAATCGCACATTCACCACAATCAAAAAGTTGCCAGATATGTGCTTTCCTGGGGCCTGGCATGTAGGCATGTGTGGGAAAGCCGGAGCCACTGCCATGTCCAGTTGCTGAGAGCTCTGGACTGCCTGCTGATAGCACTGCTACTGGAGTAGCCTGTATTCATCTGTACTGAGACAAAGCCTTTTAAGAAGGGACTAGGAGACTCTGCCGACCTGGGAATCACACTGGTAGGAAAACTAGAGAGTCTTAAAGATGAATTTTGGAAGGAATGTTGAGTAGGGGTAGATAGAGGGGGATGTTGAGCAATGTGGGCAGAATGTAGGAGAGAGAGAGAGGGAGAGCTGTTGGACAGTGAGTATAGGAGCCTGTACCAAAGAGCTTACAATCTAAGAAGCTGAGCCGAGTATGAGGGGTGAGAGGAGGCAGATATGAGAATTGCATAGTAGGGCTGGTAGATAAGGAGGAATAAGCATTTGAAAGATAGGATTGCCACCTTCCTTCCCCTCACCCCCTACCCCATTGCATGCATCCCCCAAAAAACATTTATTATGGTTATGTGAATTTGGGAGTTTTAGGTTATTTTATATGTAGCTTTTAAATTGGTTTTTCATATTCTAGATAGATTTGTCCAAAGGGGTGGATGAGACAGGTGATTGACCAGGGTGTCACTTAACCAAGCATAGGCCTGATTCTAGGTGTAATGACTGATACTGGATGGGTGACAATGCTTTCTTTATGTTAACTCTGTGTCTTACAGTATTTAGCCAATGCATTTTTTAAAATTATTTTTGGCATAGATTGCTTCTTTTCCCAATTCTGCCCTGCCCATCTCCCTGAAATTCAAATCCACCCCTCAAACCTGCCCAAGCCTCTCTAAACTGCTCTCCCCCTCCTCCCTGCTATCTTGCCAATCACTGTCAAAATGGTGCTGGCTCATCCCACGTTCACACTTTGACCTCCAGGAGGAGCTGGAGTGATTTTAACAGTCTTGGACAAGCAGCAGAAGGTAAACACTTCTGCTTTTGCGTGCCAAAGGATATGGGGGATCAGGGAGACCTTGAGGGGTTGGGTAAGGCTTCCAGGAACTCTGGACACCTTTGTTGTATTGGGGAGAGTGTTGGGAGTCAGTGCAGGTTTGTTGTTGTGTTGTGAAGGCAGTGGAACAATCAGCATCTAGATGGCCGTTTTTATACTGAATAGGTTACCCTGTAATGCAGGGCTGGCATGCTAGCCTTTTCATCACTCTGCTACCGAAAGGTCCTTTTATTTTCTAATAATTACTTGACCATGAGAAAGTTAATCCATGTTAGTGCATAGGAGGATATGAACTTAGAAATGTATTATCCTTATCTAAATAATTAACATGTGCTTAATTTGTTCTCGAATCACCTGGCAGCAGCAGATTTTCTGGTGCACAACCAACCTAACCAGCCATCCTACACCCCTGGAAAAGGACATTTGTAATGTTTAAACTTTTGGTAGGTGGCAAAATCCAGGATTATGTCAACACTAAACATGTTTTGTTTTTTTATATATCTTTATTTTTATTTATTTAGATTTATATTGCACTTTTTTTGCACTTTTTTTTTCAGCGCTTCAAAGTGGATTACATTCAGGTACTGTAGGTATTTCCCTATCCCCAGAGGGCTTACAATCTGAGGTGGTCATTTATCAAACTGCTATATGGCGTTTTCGCATGCAAAAAATGCCTTTAACGCATGCGAAAACGCTATAACGCATAGTGCGATGCAAATTAGAAAAAGGGGAGGAATTTGGGGCCAAGTGGGCTGGCTTCATGCTTTGCAAAGCCATATTGCACAGCTTTAACAGCTTTATGATGTTTTTGCAAATACTGTTTTTAGTAGTGTTAAGTGCCTGGAGGGCCCTTCTACAACCACTGCGGGGGGGGAGAGAGAGCGAGCCTAGCCATAATGCCCTCATACTAGATAGGTATTTATACCTCTATATGAGGCCTACCTTCGGAGTGAGGAAACTCACACAAAGATGAGATTTGTGCAATGTTCTCTCAACCTAGCTTGATGTTATCCAGGTAGAGAGTCCATCAAGCTAGGTTGAGAGAACATTGCACAAATCTCATCTTTGTGTGAGTTTCCTCACTCCGAAGGTCATCAAATCTTCACAAGAGAGCACTGTTCTGTTCATAGGGGGGCCACTTTGAATGTCAAAGTGGCCCCTAACCCCCTACACTAATATCTAAACTTCACCTCGAGTGACTAGGTAGGCCTCATATAGAGGTATAAATACCTACCTAGTGTGAGGGCATAATGGCTATGTGCTCTCTCTCTTTCTCTCCCTCTCCCTCCCCCAGTGGTTATACATAGGAAATATAACAATTCTGGCACTTATCACAAACTGCAAAAAAGTTATTGCTGTTTGCAGTAATACCTATGCAAAGCGCTAAGATAGTGCACTTTGCAATAAACTGCTAGTACCATAAAACACACCCCTTTTCCTATTGCAGGTGATATTTAGTGCATTTTGATAAATCCAGGCCTAAGTTTGTACCTGAGGCAATGGAGTCTAGAAAATAGGGATGCCCATGCAAAACTTTTTCGGTTCAGTTGATTTTTTTTTCTTTCCTTGTTTTTGTCCTGCTTTTTAGCCAAATTTTTTATCTGGGCACTTTTTAAAAATCTTTTTTTTTTTTTGGCCAATAGCATTCAGTATTTGCAAATGGTGCACACTATTTGCTAAAATGAAAAAACTGAAAAATTGTAGGATTTTTGGAGACACCGTGCATTTGTTTCAGGGAAAATAAATAAAAAATGGGCTGTTTTGGTTTGCATTCGCCATTTGGTTTAAACAAATGTATATCCCTACTGGAACAGATATGGAGTTTCAACTCCAAAACAAAAAACCATTGACACACCTCTTCGTGGGTCTTGAAATTAGCATGAATTATAACTCTAGAAATGTTTACTTCTTGTGCCCTAGGGTTATTTTCTGTATTCATCTATAGTTCCTACAGGGGTATAAATGAAAAATAAACTTTGGATACATCAAATTTTCCATTCATAGATGTGTTTTATTAAATGTATAATAAGCAGGCCAGAGACAAACACAACTGTGCAATCCAATTCATACAGAGAAATGCTAAGAGAGAAAGATTTAATTTCTATTAACAGATACTAACTAGCAACTGAAGATGGAGGAAGCAAGGAACAGCCTGTTGAATACAAGCAAAAGCAAAGAGCAGCCAGTGAAAACCGAATGGGGGTCTCGATGTGTTGTTTTCACTTACTTTCAAGGGGACATCAATAGTGTGGTTGATGAGCACTTTTCTAGAGCTTTACGTAATGCGAAGAACCCTCATGATCTGAGCACAAAAAGCAAGGATGAAGGCATTATCCTGAAGAATGGTAAGCAGCTCCTAATAGCTGTTCATATCTATTGCACCTGCTCCTTGATCCACTGTAGGAAATTTAATTTGCATATTTATGAATTGCTTTTATAAGCAAAAGGAGCTTACAGCAGTGCACAAATAAACACCCAACAAAAAATAACACTTAAAAATATTCTAGTTTACATAAAAGAAATAAAAACATAATTGAAAGCACCAAAAACTGCAGCCTAAATATATAATGCACAATAAAAAGGAAAATAGCCAACATCCACAAAATAGCTCACACTCAAACCCTGCATCTCCCTCTGCCCATCCATACCATACTTTACCCTGACCCAAGCATAAATAAGTATTGCCCATTGTGATACAACTGGACAAACTGAGTGGGCTAAGAGATCCTTAACCATGATAGGAAGAAGAGTATGGGAAAACACCTCTGTGAAAACTTCAGAAGTGTTGCAAGCACTGAAATATCAGTGATAAATTAAATAAAAATTCAATATAAGATGCTATATAACATGCCAGACAATTAGGTCCGGATTTTTAAAAAGTTATGCGCACTGGACCTATTTTCAAAAGGCCTGGTGATGTGCGTAAAGCCCCGGGACGCGTGTAACTCCCGGGGCTTTACTAAAGGGGCGGAGAAGGGGGGGGGGGGGGGGTGGGGGCAGGTCAGAGGCTCCAGGCACAGAGGCCATTTGCTGCTGTGCTTGGGATCGCACGCTGGCAGTTGGCCGGCGCGAGCATCTTGCACCTGCCCAGAGGCAGGCACAAAAGGTAAATTAAAAATTTTGGGGGGGTTAGAGTAGGGCTAGGGAGAGGAAAGGTTAGGGGAAGGGGTGGGAAGGTCAGGCTAGGGGGGAGGGAATGGGGGAAGGCAGGGCGGCTCGGTGCGCGCAAGGTGCACAATTGTGCACACCCTTGCGCGCACCGACCCAGGATTTTATAACATGCACGCGCATGTTATAAAATCGGGCGTACATATGCGTGCGCCGGGTAGTGTGTGCACATGTACACCCACACGCAACCTTTTAAAATCTACCCTGCATCTCCCTCTGCCCATCCATACCATACTTTACCCTGACCCAAGCATAAATAAGTATTGCCCATTGTGACACAACTGGACAAACTGGATGGGCTAAGAGATCCTTAACCATGATAGGAAGAAGAGTATGGGAAAACACCTCTGTGAAAACTTCGGAAGTGTTTCAAGCACTGAAATATCAGTGACAAATGCTGCCCAGGCGCGCGCATGTTATAAAATTCTGGATTGGCGCACACAAGGGGGTGCAAAATTGTACACGTTGCACGTGCTGAGCCACACTGCCTTCCCCCACTCCCTCTCACCCCTTCCCCTAACCTTTCCTCCCCCTAGCCCTACTCTAACCCCCCCCCAAAAAATTTTAAATGTACCTTTTGCGCCAGCCTTTGGGCAGGCACAACTTGCACGCACCGGCCAACTGCCAGCACACGATCCCAAGCACAGCAACAAATGGCCGCTGTGCCCGGAGCCTCTGACCTGCCCTCACCCCACCCCCTTCCCCGGCCCTTTAGTAAAGCCCCGGGCTTTATGCGTGTCACCGGACCTTTTGAAAATAGGCCCGGAGTGCGTAACCTTTTTAAAATCCGGCCCTTGGTTTTTAAGATTACAACAAAATGTTATTGGAAATTATAATGAGTGAAGTTTGTTAATCTAGTCAATTATAAATTGACTCGTGATATTTTCACTGATATATAATCAGTAAATGCTCAGTCATTCAGAAAAAAAGCTGTTTTAATAAAGAACAACTTTTAGGTTGTAACTAATAATTACTCTGTAGAAATATATTTTTTAATTCAGCATTTTTTACTTTCCATATGCTTTCTGCAACCTATTTACTACATGTATCTCGAGGATCTGCCAGCACCATAAGGTGCACACATCAAGGTCATTAAGGGTTTGTTGTAAAAATCCCTAAGGCCCTGCAAGTTAAAAAATTGAAAGAAAATGTTAAAATTCATATTGAATGTCAGCTGAGAGGCACAGCTGGAAATGTATTGATCATGAAATGTCAGTAAATCAGGAATCTTTCTCTTGGGATTTTGAGACATTCCCTTTGGGATGGCCTTGGAAATCTTATTCTCCAGGGTACTTTTTATTTTTTTTTTATTTGTCATTTTAAAATATTGATTAGTGTAAAGATCACAGCAACTTTTCTACACTTATAGACAGCCGAGAACTTTGTTTCATAGTTAATAAAATACATTTTCTGTGTCTCTGCTTACCACAACAAATGCTTTTAGAGTTACTGATAAAGTTCATAAACTGTGTTAATATAAGTGGCCTTCTGAATTTTTGTTGCACACAATGAATGATGAGATGTGCTGAAGTAAACAAAGGCATGATAATGAAGGAATGGATTAGCAAGGAAGGAGAAAGGAGAGGTGAGGGAGCATAGGATAAGGAAGGAAGGGGATGAAGATAAATCCACCACTGTTCTTTCCAATCCAGTTTAACCTCTCTAGACCTGATTACACTCATTAAGTTACCAGTTTAAGAAGGAAGCAATAAAATATCTTAAGACCTCCCTCTGCTACAATATGGAGCAAGACAAGTGCACACAGCTTAGGAAACAGTAATAGGACTGTACTAAAAATAGCTGTCCACACTATCATACAGCATGCTGAAACATATCAATGTGCAATTTTTATTCCAGCAAGTCATATGTCTCCAAACCAAATGAATTTTTCTTCTCGCTGGGCCAAACATAATCCAGCAGATCCCACTATGAACATGGTGACCTCTTGCCTGAATCTGCCCGCAGCTTCTCCTGCTGGCCACTATCCAGCCACGGTTCTGCAGGCTCATCCTTCTCAGCCTGTGGATGTATGGCACTTTTCTTCACTCGGGACTCCCAGTACTTCCACTTCAGTGTATCATCCTCATCCCTTACCTGAGGTGCACCTGGCTCAGGCAGCATGCTCCGAGGGGAAATATGGCTCTCTTCTTAACCTTCTGCATCAGGAGAGGTTTCCCACCGCAAACCAGGAGCCCATGATGCGGTTTGGTTCTGACCACATGACGGCACCAGTCAGCCCACAAAATATGAGCCACAGTGTAAATCCAGAAGAAGGTAAGGAAATGTTTGTTCTTGGCCCTTGTGAGATCATTCCTGTTTGTACCTGTCCTCTGATGTGTCATGGGACAGGGATTGTTGGCAGAAATAAAGTGCAATATGAAACACTGGTAGAAACTCACAGGAATTACTTAGGTGGCTTTCACTGAGATCATCCTGCCTAAAGACTTCATTCATATAGTGCTGTAGTATAAAAGAGCATGGGTGGCATAGCATAAAAAAGTATCTTTTCTGATGGGATTCCATAAGTAAGAGTGACAAGAGGTGTCAAAAGCAGTGGTATAACTGATAGAAAGAAAATTGCACCAGAAGTGCTGAAAATCACTTGCTTGGTTACTTGGATAATTTCATGAGCTATGTATTGAGTCTGCAGATTTCACAGAGCTAGCAAAGAGCATTCATGTGCAGCTTTCATTAAAATATTCTGCAATACGATCAATGAGTTTAGATATGCATAGCTCTAAATGGAACATAAGAACACAAGATTTGCCATACTGGGTCAGCCCAAGGATCCATCAAGCCCAGCATCCTGTTTCCAGTAATAGCCAATTCAAGTCACTAGTGCCTGGCATGTACCCAAACATTAAATAGATCCCATGCTACTAATGCCGGCAACAAGCAGTGGCTATACCCTAAGTGAACTTGATTACTAGCAGTTCATGGATTCTCCTCCAGGAACTCATGCAAACCTTTTTTTAAATCCTGCTACACTAACTCCCTTAGCCACATCCTCTGACAATGAATTCCAGAGCTTCATTATGCCTTGAGTAAAAATTACTTTTTCTTATTAGTTTTAAATGTATTATCTAGTAACTTCATCTAGTAACTTCATTGTCTTTGTAACTCTGAAAGAGTAATTGATTAACGTTTACTCGTTCCAATTCATTCATTATTTTATATATCTCTATCATATCTCCACTCAGCCGTCTTTTTTCCGAGCAGAAGAGCCCTGACCTCTTTAGCCTTTTCTCATAGTGGACTCATTCCATCCTCTTTATCATTTTGGTTTCACTTCTCTGTAACTTTTCTAATTCTGCTATATCTTGTTTGAGATGTGGTGACCAGAACTTCACCCAATACTCAAGATGAGGTTGCACCATGGAGCAATACAGAGGCATTATGATATTCTCTGTTTTATTCTCCATTCCTTTCCTAATAATCTCTACCATTCTATTTACTTTCTTAGTTGTTGCTGCACACTGAGCAGAAGATTTCAATGTTTTATCAGCGATGATGCCTAGATCCTTTTCCTGAGTGGTGACTCCTAATGTGGAACTTTGCATTTTGTAGCTATAATTTGGGTTATTCTTCCCTAAGGGGTAGATTTTCAAAGAGTTACGCGCGTAATATACGCATGTAGCCCTTTAAAATCCCCCCTGCACGCACCGAGCCTATTTTGCATAGGCTCGGCGACACGCGCAAGCCCCGGGACGCGCGTATGTCCCGGGGCTTTCAAAAAGGACTGGAAGGGGGCAGGGTCGTGGGTGGTGCAGGGCGGGACCGAGGCCTCCGGCACAGTGGCTGTGCTGGGGGCTGGCGTGCCGGCAGCCGGCCGGCGCGCGCAAGTTACGCCTGCCAGAAGCAGGCATGCCTCCTTGAAATAAGGTGGGGGGAGGATTTAGGTAGGGCTGGAGGGTGGGTTAGATGGGGAAGGGAGGGGAAGGTGGGGGGGAGCGGAAGAAAAGTTCCCTCTGAGGCCGATTTCGGAGCGGCCTTGGAGGGAACGGGGAAAGCCATTGGGGCTCCCCTAGGGCTCGGCGCGCACAAGGTGCATAAGTATGCACCCCCTTGCGCGCTGACCCTGGATTTTATAACATGCGCGTGGCAGCACACGCATGTTATAAAATCGGGTGTACATTTGTGCGCCGGGTAGCTCGCACAAATGTACCCCGCGCGCGCTGCTTTCAAAATCTGCCCCTAAGTATATCACTTTGCAATCGTCTACATTAAATTCATTGGCCATTTGCATGCCTAGTCTTCCAATTTTTCAAGGTCTTGCAATTTCTCACAATCCTCTTGTGATTTAACAACTTTGAATAATTTGATATCATCGGCAAATTTGATCACCTCACTTGTTACAATTTCCAGGTCATTTATAAATATATTAGCCGTTAAGCCCGTAACAACGGGCTACATTAAAATTATTTTTTTTTGGTCCATTTCTTTCCCACTTCCTCCCCCCTCTAGTCTTCCTCCCCCCTCCCCTCACTCTCTCCTCCCTCCCCCTCCCCTCTCTCTCCTCCCTCCCCCCTCTCCTCACTCTCTCCTCCCTCCCCCCACCTCACTCTCACCTCCCTCCCCCACCTCACTCTCACCTCCCTCCTCCCCTCTCCTCCCTCCCCCCACCTCTCCTCCCTCCACCTCTCCTCCCTCCCCCTACCTCACTCTCACCTCCCTCCCCCCACCTCACTCTCACCTCCCCCACTCTCCTCCCTCCCCCACTCTCTCCTCCCAGCTCCTCTCTCAATCCCCTCCCCTTTCAGCTCATCCACACCCGGCAGACAGGGGGGTGTCTCTCCCTCGCGCGTGCCGCTGCCACTACTGCTCCTCCCTCCCTCCCGCGCATCGCCGCCGCTGCTCCTCCCGCTCCTGCTTGTTGTCGTTGTCGTCGCGGCTACTGCTCCTCCCGCTCCTGCTCGTCGCCGCCGCTCCTGCTCGTTGCTGCTGCCGCCGCTGCCACCACCGCCGCTCCTGCTCCTAAGGAGCAGGCGCCATTTTTTTTTTCGGGCACGCTCCGCTCTGGCCAACGTGCTGCCCGCACATGTGCGGTAGAGTTGCTCTCTACTGCGCATTTGCGGCACGTCGGTCAGGTCTCCCTTATCTAGTAGATTGAAAAGCAGTGGTCCCAGGACAGATCCCTGGGGCAATCCACTATTCACCTTTCTCCATTGGGAAAATTTACCATTTAGCCCTACTCTCTGTTTCCTACCTTTTAACCAGTTCCCAATTCACGGTAGGACACTGCCCCCTATCCCAAGATTTTTTAATTTCTTAAGAAGTCTTTCATGAAGGACTTTGTCAATTGCTCCCGTGATGAATTTAAACTGTTTGAGCAGCAGGAGATTTATTTAGCAATTTTCTTTTTATATTTGAGTTTCATCATTCACTTTTAAGTAGGTTTGGGTTGATAATTGTTACTTCAGTCAATGACATACCTTTGAGAACCCATTATATAAATGTCAGGATCCATTCTGAGCAGCTTCGTCTTCATCCACATTAGTTTATATTTAGGTTATCTCAGGTAGTAGGCTCAATTACTGATCCCTACTTTGGTTACCTTGTTCATTTATGTCATCATCAAGTTCTGTCTTTGATATGAATGTTAGCAACTATAGTGCACATGCTCTGCTTTTCTTTTTACTTTGCCCATGTTTCCAGAAATTGACCATTTTTTAAATGTGATAGCTAAGTCTGTTTCCTGTATTCCCCTATTTCTTCTGCCCTCTTTCACACTCTATGTACTGGATTAACTAATTTGCTACCAAAGCCTGCGAGTACATGGCCAACAAACTCATTTTCCTTTTGACCTTCCACCAGGGGTCTTCCCATTCAAAATCATATCCCTCTAGCTAACCATTTGATATCAGATCACGAAAATAACATTTCCTAAATTTTTCCTTGCAGATTCACTGTACAGTAACTAACAGTCTGATTCACTAAAGCACTCAACCCACACTAATGTTAATACAGATTAATACATGCCTTAAGTGCTATGGGCCAAATTGTTTCCAACAGGGCTGATTCACTAAATAATATGCACGTTACCAAAGTTAACACTAGCTCAACTTTTCAAGCTTTAGTGAATCGACCTGTAACTATATAAAAAAGGAGACTTTATCCAATGAACTAAGAACACAAGATATGCCATGCTGGGTCAGACCAAGGTCTGTCAAGCCCAGAATCCTGTGTGATCCAAGATGCAATCAAATTGGGGACATGATGTTCATTTAAATATTTTTTTATCATGCGAGTTAGGCTCTCTTTTAACAGAGAGAAAATTTTGAAGATTTTTGTTTCTCCTATATCGACTATGATGAGGTTTTTCTATTTATACTGATTTGTGATATAAAGGCCCCCTGGCTCAATTTTAAGCATTTTGGAGAGCACAGATATTATACAGATAAGGTTCACCTACTTATAGTAATTTTGAAAAAAAAAAGATATTCGGCTTTGGTTCATGAAGTTTTATGTCTTCTCACACCTCTGAATGACACAGAATAGCAACTTTAATTTTCTTATGACAGCCTCCAAAATGTAACAGCTTTCCCTCCCCATCCCACCCTACAAACTGAGTTTTCTCCCACGTTTTTACATCTGCATATCTAAATTTTACTGTTAAGTATGTTGACCAGTAAAGCCCGATTAAGGGAAAAGCAGATATTAAATCAAAAGAATTCTTACATTACTATTACATAAGTTGTTAATCAAAACATTTTCAAATATATTTAGTTATTTGATATTCACTCAGAATATATGACCTTAAGATCCACAGCTTAACCATGACTTTCTCAAATTTTATTGCAGTACTTTCATTCCTTTTTCTGATTGGTTTTCTTGTTTTGTTGTTGATCCTGCAGTTTCCTCCATCTGCTCTGTACTTTCAGCTCAGTGGGAACTAGGGCGAGAATCTAGCATGACAAGCCTTCATTCACAACTACCTGGGGAAAGGGTCACCTATTTTATATCTCTACCCCTTCCCCCCAATTACCTACAGGCCATTGCAATATTCTGCGCTCAGCTTAGTGCACCAGTTAGCATTTTGGATGCGCTAGGCTAACCCCCAATGCAAAAAGGGGATTTCCGCATCCAAAACGTATCCAAACTCATTTGTAACTAATAGCACTCATCACATGCAAATTGCCCCTGATGCAAAGAATAACCTGTGCGCCCGATGCGCACATTTTAACATGCAAGAATTAACACTAGCACGGAGCTCAAGAGCTCAAGAGCTCATGAAAATGTTTTTTCTGTGGTTCCTCCTACACAAGAGACTGCCAGGAACTGATCATGGCACTGCCGCTTCTCTCCCTGACATGCCCTCATCATCACCGCCACCCACTCCTGGCACCAAATTAGAGGCCAGGGCCACCCCACTCCTTCCCTGACAGATGGGCAAGAGAAACAACCTTCTGTAGGGCAAGGGTAAGCCAGATGCCCTTCTGGATCGCCATGTGGTGGGAGTGATCATTGTCCCCTAACAACCTGGAGGTGCGATTTAGCCCAGCGACAGTTCCAATCTGATCCTAGTAGCAGAGAAGGCAAGAAAGTGCCTTAATGAAATCCCAGTACTCCCGTAACTAACATGCACACTGGTGGGCGGCCTCCCTACTGTTTTTTACAACTTGGGCTAGAGGTTGCTCTGCAGCCAAGCACAATCACATCAGAGTTCTCGGCATCCATCTTTTAGGAGATCAAAGTTATCAAGAGCGTTGTTTTTAAGTTATTCTTACCCAGCATGAGTGGCAGTGTGTTGGGAGGTGTTGCATGCTGGCAGCCCTGGTTGTTCCCCACTGTCCCAATCAGCTGACAAAGGGGCAAGAGGGGTCGCTGACAGGAAGCACGCGTGCCGATGCAAAACGCGCGCACAGGCACAGCTCCGCGGGCACTTGATGCTTTTTAATGTGGCAACTCATTAAAATACAGTATCGCACATCTAGGAGAGGTGGATGTGTGCATTGGAAAAAATGGACGCCCATTCTGGACGTACAATTTTTACACGCATCTTATGGCATTGGCCTGCTAGTTTGGTTACTGCAGTGACTGTCCTGAGCCAGGGGTCATGCACCAGGGCTGTATCTGGAACCCTGCAGTCATGGACCCTGAATCTGGCCAGTAGTTGTTAAGCAATAACTTCAATTCCCTCCTCTGCCAGGGTTGTGGCCATCCCCTTCATAGCTTCCCCAGCCAACCTAGGGAGCAGAAGACCTGACCTGGGGATTGAATCCGCTCAGCACTGCCCAAGGCTGGCTCAGTACTTTTATTTCATTGAGGCCGATATTCAAAGCCATTTAGCCGGATAACTCACAAGTTATCCGGCTAAATGATGAGTTTTGAATATCACCCTTGCTTATCCATTTGAAAGGGGCATATTGGAGGTGTTCCAGGGCAGGAATGAGTTAGCTGAATAACTTATCTGGCTAACTCCGATATATATTTGGAGTTAGCCAAATAAATTATTTTCCCAGCTCCAGATGTGATTGAAGGCAGGTCTAAAGTTATCCGGTAACATGTTCCCACATAAATTTTGCCCTTAACAGGCGATATTCAAAGGATATAGTCAATTAGTGCTGATGCTGTACTAAAAAAAAAATAAAGGCTGTTTAATGTTTCCCAGCCCAGTTGCCCTTAGTGATCCAACCCCCCTCCCCCAAAAGCCCCCCCCCCAAGTAAAGGTTAAAGTAAAAGGGCCTAGGCCTGCCCTTCCCTCTTCCCTCACCCTAAGGTCACAGAATTGCTAAAAATGTAAAACTGGCAAGGCCACCCTTCCCCCTCCTCCCCCATCTCCATCCACCTACCCCGAACCCTCCCAGCCCAACCAGAACCCCACAAACCCTTTCTTTCTGCCAGGAGCTGGAAGATGAGCCCAGCTCTCAGCACATCTGACATTGCTCTAGCAGCCACACTGGTCATGCAAGGTAAGCCCACTACCTTTAACCTTTATTTTGTAGAGTTTTAGAGGGAAGGTAGCTTGACCATAAGGGATATTATACATTTAACTGGAGAGAGGGGCGACTGGGCTGCGAGGCCCGAAATGCAGCCTTTGTTGTTTTTTTTAACACAGCATTGGCATTTAACTGTCTGTATACTATGAATATATTTCATTAAGGGCAAAGTTATTTGGGTACACATAACTGGGTGATTTTGAAACCTAACTGGCAATATTCAAAGATAGCCAATTAGCTTTCATAGTTAACCAGCTACATGTAGCCAAATAACTGTGCTCGGGAATATTCAACGGGATGTTCATCCCTCTGAATATCCCTGATAACGTAGCCAGCTAACTTTAGCTGTATAAAGTATCCATTTTAGCATCATTTTGAACATTGACCTTGATATGTTTTAAGAACTTCCAGGAATAAGCAAATTTAGCTGAACTCCAGGGCCTAATGTTTCTGGTGGCATGCAGCCTTGTTTTGTTTGCTTTTTATACCTTTAAGAAATCGTATTGGAAAATTTTCTGGTTTGCATCATGGATATCAAAAACACAGCTTGATTTTCTAAGTGCCTCAGGCAAAGGCTGTTTGAAGAAGAGGTGTTGCCTCCAAATAATTTCATTTTGTTTCGTTTGTTTCATGTAGTTGGGCTTTGTTTTTTTTCATTTCCTTTTCATTTTGATTTTTGTTATAGCATATGCTAAAAAGTTTTTAATGCATGTTAAAATAAAATGAAATTTCAAGTTTTTTTGTGTCATTTTTTGCTATGAAAACGAGACACACCAAAATAACAAATGTTGATGTTTCTGTATAACTTCACCTACCTTAACTGGTAGAAACATTGTAATCCACAATCACTATCTACCACCACTGATGACCACAAAATGTAACTCAATAATGTCCAGAGACCGTCATAACTGTTCACCACAACCTTCATATGTGGAGGTGATGCCCAATCATAGATCTCTCAAACATAAAATCAGAATTCCTAGGATTTCACTTATCTTTTTTATACCTTTTAAAATGGCAATGCCCAACACTGACCACCGTTTTTCTCTGCTTTGGGGGAAATCCTATGGAAAGAAGAAATGATATCCCCGAAGCAGAGAAATGTTCTTGAAATGTTGGTCAGCATCGGGAATTGACATTTTGAAAGATATAAAAAGATAAGTGAAATCATGGGAATTCTAATTTTATATGCATTTAAAAATATTTAACAGAAATGTATTGTTGAGAGAGCTATGAGTAGACATCACCTCCACATACGAAGGCTGTGGTGTACAATATTATGACGATCTGTGGACATTATTGAGTTGATGTTTCTGTGTCATTTCAAAATGAAAGCACTTCACCCTAGCACTGCCTTCAAAGCATTGTCCATCCTATTTTAAGATTCTTGAATTATATTTTTTTTTCAGATGTACATTCTCTGGACCAAAGGAAGGATGTGTTTCAATCACAGGATAGAAGAAAAGATTTGTTCTTTTATTAAATGGATATTTTCATTATTTTAGAAGAGTGAAATTCATCGCTGGACATTTTACCTTATTCTATTACTGTGAAATTACCCTCCTGGCATGTTATCCTGACATATCTCTATAACAAAAGAGGGCCTCTAGTTACATAATAAGCCATAGACCCCAGCCAGTGGTGAGCAACCTTGCCTTGAAAGTGGCTCTCTCCTAGTGCTGGGATTCTAGTATCTGTTTCTGCAGCAGTAAAATGATCTGTGATGGGTGCATGTCCCTATTTCCCGACAAGGACTCCAAAGACAAATGAACAAGATTGCCCACTTTTTTAAAGACAAAATCTCAAACCTGTCAACGTTCCCCCCAAACATCTCAGACAGAACTATCTCCATCAAACACCCGCACGCCACCTTTCACACATTTGACATGATCTCCTCCCTAGAAATAGAAACTCTCATTAAAAAAATAAACCCCTCATCCCACCCAGCAGACACTATCCCAAACATAATAGCTAAACCCATTGCCGACATCATAAACACATCCCTAACCCATGGAAATGTTCCAGACACATTAAAAGACGCCCTTATCAAACCCCTACTAAAAAAAAACACAGCTAGACCCCTCAGAACCAGCCAATTTTCACCCCATATCCAGTCTCCCCTTCCTTGCCAAACTTCTTGAAAAAGTAATAAACCAGCAACTGACAGAACACCTAGTAAAACACAAAATTCTACACCCATCCCAATTCGGATCCTGCAAATTCTTCAGTACCGAAACACTTCTAATCTCACTTTCCGACACCATTCTCCTAGGTCTAGACAAAGGTCAATCCTACCTCCTAGTGATGCTAGATATCTCTTCAGCTTTCGACACCATCAGCCACAAGATTCTAATCGACAGACTAAGAGAAATTGGCCTAAATGGCAATGCTCTTCGCTGGTTTGAATCATACCTAAAAAAACAGAAACTACAAAGTCAAAATTGGCAACAGTGAATCCAATCCCATCAATCTCACTCAAGGCATACCTCAAGGCTCATCCCTATCTTCCACACTCTTCAATATATATATGCTCCCCTTATGCAAACTACTGACTGAACTAGGACTCTCACACTTCATTTACGCCGATGATGTCCAAATCCTAATCCCCATCAAGGAATCCATATCCAAAACACTCCAAATATGGGAATCACACCTAACTACTGTTGTGTCTCGCGGCTGTGGCGTCCCACGACCGCGGGCCCCCTACCTGAGTCACGGCGTTCTCTTGCCGCGGGAGCCCCGGGGGAGGGCTCTGATTCGGGCCACCGTGCCCACGCGGCCTCTGGACCTGCTCGCTGCAGGGGAAGCCATCCTGCTTCCCCCTTCACAGCATTTGTCGGCGTCTCCCCTCTGCGGGAGAGATTCAAGATGGCTGCTGCCATCCTTAGGCGCGAGGCCGCGCCCCCTCCAGTGATTTAAAGGGACCTAATCCCTTTAAATGGCTTCACCTGTCTTCCATCAGGCAGAGCAGAGAAAGTATATAAGACAGCTTCCTCTGCTCATCCAGCGACTTGGCAATGTCCCCTAGCGCTGTCTAGTCTGCTTGCTTCGGTGAGTCTTCAAGCTTTGGATCTCGTTCCTGTTCCGTCTTGACGTTCCTGACTTCGGATTGGCTTACGGTGATTCTCTGGTTCCTGACTCCAGATTGGCAAGTGGTGATTCTCTGGTACACAGCTTCAGACTGGTGAGCGTTGACCCTCTGGCACTTGACCTAGGACTCCTTCAAGACCACCACCTCCAAGGGCCCACCTAAGTCCCAGCGGCCCGGGTCTCTATGGGCTCCTCCTGGGGGGACCGCAGGCTTCCAGGGTGAAGCTCCAGTTGGCCTTTGCACCGTTACCCTGACCTCCCTAGGTCCACCTAAGTCCCAGCGGTCGGGTCCCTATGGGCTCCTCCCGGGGGGACCACAGACCACCAGTGGTGAAGACACAGCGCCTTATCTCGGCTCTTCATCGCCTCCGTGTTCGCCTCAGTCTCCAGTGCCAAGGGTCAGCTGGTCCTGCCTCCTGTTCTGCCTCGCCACCTGACGAGAGAGCCTACGGACCCTCCGAAAGGTATACCATCCTCTCGTCGGCCAAGGGTCCACAAGCCTGAGCATAACAACTACAATCAACCAACTACTCACGTAACTGAAGTTAGCCCTAAATACTACCAAAACCAAGCTCCTAATACAGTGCCACAAACTAAGCGACAAAATCCTAGCGGACATAACCTCCAATCAAGCTATCACCCCTTCACTCAATCTGTTAGAAACCTAGGTGTCATCCTAGATAGTGAACTTAGCCTCAAAAAATGCATAAACACAACAATGAAAGACTGCTATTACAAATTATACATTCTTAAAAAATTAAGACCTCTCCTTCACCACAATGACTTCAGAACAGTTCTCCAAGCCCTTATCTTCTCCAAAATAGACTACTACAACTCCATACTACTAGGACTCCCTGCAGCCACTCTAAAACCCCTGCAAATGCTACAAAATGCCACAGCCAGAATCCTCACAAACACCCGTAAAAATGAGCATATTACCCCCATTCTAAAAAACTTCCACTGGCTCCTGATCCAATTCAGAATACGCTACAAGAGCTTAACCCTCATACACAAGACTCTTCTTTACAAAGACATACAATGGCTCAACTCCACCCTCCATTTCCAAAGCCCACCTAGAAACACCAGATCAACCCATAACGGAACTCTACCTATCTCCACACCCAAACTTACTCACTTCACCACAACACAAGAACAAGCTCTATCTCTTGCCGGCCCCACTTTATGGAACACCATGCCACAAGAACTAAGGCATGAACCAAACACTCAAAACTTCAAAAAGAAATTGAAAACTTGGCTGTTCAAACAAGCCTTCACATGACCCCTACACACCCTACGGCCACACATACAAACCCCCTCATACCTCCTTAAGCCCATGCACAAAGTACGTGCTCTCTTCCCTTAACATATTTATTAACACAACTTTCAGAACTGCTTTCACTTATTCCGTTGATGCTAGACCTCACTTATTAGACTTATTGTTAAGGTTCCTATCTTGTTACACTAAACCTGTAAAAATTGTTACATTGTTCCTGCTCTCTGCTGACCCCCCACCTCCACCCTTCCCCTATCCTCTTTCTGTTGTTAAGATATCTGTTCAGATGTAATTTCCTTTCAGTTTCCACTTGTTATACTGTAAACCAATGTGATTTGAAAACAAATGGTATATAAGAGCAAATAAATAAATAAATAAAGGAAAGGACATGCAGACATCACTTCTGCTGATACCATTGCACAAAATGGATGCTTCCAGCAGTAGCAAGGCATGTTTTCCCATGGCTGCACAATGGACCACCTTGAATTTAAAACAGAAGAGGTCGCTAACAACAATGTGAATTCCAGCCATGTTTTCTGTATTTTTCCAGTAATTCCACTCAAGGATATTTGAAATGCACTAATGTTTTTGTACATATGAAAACTGATTTGGAAATATGATTCTGTTATTTCTTTATAGACTGTATAGATATGTGTAAAATTAAAGTCCAAAGGGCTAATGTACTGAAGTGCGTTAACATTAGCTGTTAAGGTGCATTTATTAGCTCGCATTAATGGCCCATTTTAATAAAATGCAAATGAGTTTTGCATTAGAATACATGTGTTAGTTAGCATGCTTACATGGACAATATCGCAAAACCTTAACTACATCTCCTCGAGATAAAATTAACTTTTTTGCTTTAACAGGTCTGTGTTAACTTTTGTACATTTTAACATGCATTATTTTTCTATGTAGTAATAGGGAATAAGCTATTTTGCATGAATTTGTTTCTCATTACTTAATTGGCATAGATTTTGTTTTAGTATTAAATAAAATGCTTTAATAGCTCTGATAATGCGCATTAACAGTGCATGTTAGATAACTCAGTCCTTTAACGCGTATTAATTAATGCTTGTTTTACTGTTAACACACTTCAGTTCACAAACCCCAAGTGAGCTTTTTAGAAAATATATTCAGAAATGTAAAATTAATTATATCATTAAAAATATAGATTATTTTTTTAGAGGTTCTTCACTTATCTCCTTTATAACTTTCTAAACTAAATATTCGCAAGCACTTCTTTCACATGCTCTGACTTGTTCATACTTACCAACTTCTGTTCTGCATTTCTTAGCATTTTTAAGTATTTTTTTTTTCATTTAACTTTATGCTCTGTAATCTGTGTGCATGCTAGGGGCTTTATCACTCATTGGATCTGATTTTCAAAAGTATTTACATGCTTAATACTGGGTTTTACATGTGTAAATGCACTTTACCCATAAGTGAGCTTTTGGAAATTGCTATAATATATACCATTGACTTGTCAATAGGTTTTACCCCCTCATTAAGAACATAAGTAAATGGCTTTTGAAAATTGCTGTGATACTATGTTATATTTACATGTGTAACTCCTTTGAAATTTCACATAAAAATGTATTGTCTGTCTTTTATGATCATCATACAATTTTTATATTGTAAGACTCTGTCAGAACCTGCTCCGTTCCAGCGTGGCCCGTGCCTTGCCTTGACTGGCTGTGGAGGGGGCATCTCGGAGCAGGCCTCTCCTGAATCTTTGTCATGTTCTGATTCGAAGTTCCACTGCTGCGCCGGAGTCTGCTTCGCCTTCAGCGTGGTCCACGACCTGCCTTGAGTGGCTGTGTAGGGCATGCGGCGTGGCAGCACTCACTCAGTACTTTTCCATAATCCTGAATCTTGCCTGAATCCTCTGAATATCCTGAGTCTTCGTCTGAGTCTTCTTGTTCCTGCCCTCAGCCTCTGTGTATCCTGTTGCATCTTCCGTTCCCATACAGCAGGTCCGAAAGGGCTATCGAGTGGCCGGGGGGCTACCCCAGAGACCAACATTGCTTTGTTGGGTCTGTTTGATCCGTTCAGGTTCGGCAGAGGCCAGGGTTCCTGATCTTCTGCCTGTCCGCCCGTGCTTGGACATGTCTCGCCTGCCTCGGCACTTCCCAGGAGCCCCTCTGCAGTCGCACCTTGGTCCAAGGGCACACTACCTCTCCGGAATAGGGACCGCTTCCCAGCGCTCCCATAACAAGTATATTGTGCCAAGTATGAAACTTGTCACTTATGGCTTTTATTAATTTAGAGATGTTCAGTTCATAGATAGAAGTTAGGTCCAGAGATAAATCTAACCCAAGATATCTAAAGGCATTACCAGCCCAGCGCAGGGGGAAACTAGTCCCCATGAATTCGACAGATCCTTAGGATAAGCCATTGCTTCCGATTTGTCAATTTTTAACTTGAAACCAGAAAAGGTTCCAAAATCTTCGAAAACGGCTAGTAAAGCTTGTAGAGATTGAACAGGAATAGTGAGAAAAACAATATATAGCCCGCAAAAGCGGCATATTTAAACATCTGAGTACCCAACCTTTTCCCTTGAATACTTCTGGAGACCTGAATAGAAGCCAATAGAGGTTTCAGAGACAACAAAAATAATAATGGGGATAATGGACACCCCTGCCTAGTACCTCTAGTAATAGCAAAGACATCCAACTGCATACCATTAGCCACAATCACAGCTTCTGGTTAAGTGTATAATAAGTGAATCGCTTTTAAAAAGAACCTCCCAAGCCCATTTGCTCTAAAATAAAAAATAAATAGCTGCACTCCAACCCTATCAAAAGCCTTTTCAGCTTCGAAACCAATAACCAGAAAAGGCTCCTCAGCACGTTGACTAAGGTCTATGGCAGTTAAAAGTGAGCAAACATTAGTCAAAGCAGAGCATCTGCAAACAAAACCAATTTGCCCGGAACCAATAATTTTGGGTAGTAGCAGGGCTAAGCAATCAGCTAAAATTTCTGATCGAAATTTAAAAGCGAAATTGGCCTGTAGGATGATGGGACAAAATATATCCTTCCCAGGTTTGGGTAGGACCGTGATATGTGTTAGATTAGTATGCACTGGGTAATGGCCCTACTCCACCAACGCATTGAAGATCTTGGCCAGAAGCAAGGCAAGTTGGTGATTTAGGGTCTTGTAAAATTCTGAACTGTACCCATCTGGCCCTGGTGCTTTAAAACACCTGGCCTGGTGAATGTCTACTATAATTTCCTGATGGGTAATGGCCCTATTCAGCCAGGATACTTGTTCCCCCCATGAAAGTTGGAATACCTATTTTCTGACAGAATGCATGGCACTTAGCCAGGTCCCAGCTATCCGAAGAGTATAAGTTGGCATAAACATTTTTGAAATTCTGCAGAATCACTTGAGAGCAGTTAGTAATATGGCCTCCTTCATTCTTTAACACTGGAATGTGTTTGGGGCCTCTACTAATTTTTATCAAGTTTGATAAAGGTTTACCCGCTTTATCACTGTATTGGTAAAGCTTGAATTGATAGTATAGCATACTCTTAGAAGTGCATTAGTGTAAGAGCGAGTTCAAAATCTTTGGTATAGTCATATAATTTTCTTTATGCCTGGGGGATTTGTCTGCAATTAATAAATGCTTTGCTTTCCGTAAGTCCACTTCCAACTTTTCCACCTACTTGTTAATGGCCCCTCTCTCGTATGCGCCACATAAGATACAATTTTGACCCTTAACACAGCTTTCGCTGTGTACCAAAATAAAAAAGGATCATCTGCATGCATCTAGTTGTGTGATTCAAATTCTTTCCACTTTTGTTGCAAGAATTGTCAAAAAGCAAGATCTGAGGCTAAATAATAAGGGAAACGCCATCCCTTTTAGAGTTGTTCTCCTGGGCGGGACATGGTCTGAAATCACTATTTCCCCTCTACCAGAGTCTGAAATCCTGGAGAAAACATCTTGGCCTACTAACACATAATCTAGTCTAGAATATGTGGAATGCGCCCTAGACAGATATGTAAAGTTTTTTTTCAGAGGGATGGAGTACCCTCCAGGAATCTAACAGGTGTAATGCTTCTTCTAAGAAGACTATAACTCTACCCTGAGTACTGCCAGGTTTGGGAACTGGGTGGGATTTGTCTAAACATGGGTCTCTAATCATGTTGAAATCTCCTCCCACTACCAATCCTTGATCCTCATATGGAAGTAGATAATTATGAATCCTAGTAAAAAATGAATGATCATATATGTTGGGGGCATACAGATTGCACAGAACTAGCAGCTTGTTATCAAATCTGGTCACTAATATTAAAAATCTACCACTGGGATCTTTATTTTCTTTCTGAATTGTAAGCAATATTTTCTTGTTTATTAATATAGCAACCCCTGCTGACTTAGTGGTAGCAGAGGAGAAATGTACTGAATCCAACCAATCACGTTTTAATTTGGCATGCTCTAAGTCAGTTAAGTGAGTTTCCTGCAAGAATACAAATGCTGCAGATAATTTCTTCAAATGAAAAAGGATCTTGGTCCTTTTAATTACAGAATTTATCCCACATACATTCCAAAAAATAAGTTTCAAAGACCGACTTCCCATTTATCCAAATTTCCTTCTGAGGCTGTTTAAATGTACAGAAAATATAACAACCATGATGGTAGGAGGCCCTCCCAGTGTAGGTCCCCTCCTACGTACCAGGCAACCATAACCTAGTTGCAACTTGAAGTACTCATTATAAACAAATAAAAGGGTTGACTTGATAACAACTATTACTTGAACTGAGTGAAACCCTCCCCCTCCCTTTCCCAGGTTCATCTTGGAACCTCATGCCACCCTCCCTAACCCAAGCGAGATCACAACTGTGCTAGAGTTTCGCAACCCCCCCCCCCCCCCCCCCCCTACACACACACACACACACACACGTCCACCCAACTTGTCATGATTACTTAAAGAATATACCATCTGGTACAAAAAAAAAGTCACCAGTCTGAAAAGTGAAGCAATATATTGAAATAGAAGGAAAAAAAAAAGAAGAAAAAGAAAAAAAAAATGCTGTTAGGAAAACCTTCCTGTAACTCTGCTTGCAGCCCTGATTGATTGAGGGAGTTGGTTGGACCATTAGATGACCGAGGGGAAGATAAGGCCATTGCAGAAAGACTAAAGGCCATTGCAGAAACACTAAGGCCATTGCAGAAAGACTAAATGAATTCTTTGCCTCTGTGTTTACTAATGAGGATGTTGGGGAGATACAAGTTCCAGAGATAGATTTCAAGGGTGATGAATCAGATGAACTGAACCAAATCACTGTGAACCTGGAAGATGTAGTAGGCCAGATTGACAAACTACAGAGTAGCAAATCACCTGGACTGGATCCAAGGAAGGAACTAAAAAATGAAATTTGTAACCTATCATTACCATATCCATTGTACCTGAAGACTAGAGGGTGGCAATGCAACCCTAATATTTAAAAAGGGTTCCAGGGGCAATCCGGGAAACTATAGACTAGTGAGCCTGACTTCAGTTGTTGCAGGAGCACTAGGGAGCGATCCCGCTTTCGGGGAGAGTGGTGTGCTCTTGGACCACGACACGACCACAGAGAGGAGCTTCGTGGAAGCGCCGAGGCAGGTGAGACATATCCCAGCACAGGCGGACAGGCAGAAGACCAGGGATTCGGACCTCCGCCGAACCTGACGCATCGGTAGAGACCCAACAACGGTAGAGACCTGCCGTACGGGAACAGCAAATGCACCAGGACGAACAGAGGTTGAGGGCAGACGATGGAACTGGAACAAGACTTGAAGACAGGACGAGACTTGAAGACTGAAGATGATCAGATGATACTTGAAGATGAGGATCAGACGAGGACTTGAAGACAAGGTCAGATGATACTGAATAAGGATAAGGCAAGGCTGAAGAGAAGAACATCAAGGACACTGATGAAGACACTTGCTGAGTGGAAAGACGACAGAAGAGTTAAAACTCAGTATGAAAGTATCCAGCCATGACTCATAGCTGCATCCATCCTGAATTGAGCTTCGGGACCAGGTGTGATCAACGTACCTGACAGGTCAATTGAAGGAAGATGAAACTTCCAACCCGGCGTGGAAGACGCCGGGTTGGAAGTTGGAAGGTCATCCGAAGTTGAGCTGAGGATGGCCGACTAGGAGGTAAAATCTGGAACCAGGATATCTGAGAGAAAGGCTACCCTGACGAGGGTGCCAAAGAGTCAGAAGGCTTCCTTGAAGGAGCCCAAAGGTTCCGAATGCTTGACAGTGAAAAGGACTGAAGACGAGGACGTCAAAAGGATTCTGAAGAAGAAGACAACTTGACACGAAGAAGTCTGGCATGTCAGGACATCTGGACTTCAACCCCCAGGACCCTCAGTCAAGAGCATCGAGGAGATGTCAAGTGAACTGGAGAACAAGACATATGAGACATGAACATAAGAACATAAGAAAATGCCATACTGGGTCAGACCAAGGGTCCATCAAGCCCAGCATCCTGTTTCCAACAGTGGCCAATCCAGGCCATAAGAACCTGGACTTTGGACCCCCAGGTCACCCAATGAAGAGCAGTGAGGAAGCTCTGAGAGGCAGAACAACAAGATGACGGACATCTGGAAGGACAGGACATCAGAAGATGAGGACTTCAGGAAGATCTGAAGGTGAAGACATCAGGAAGGTCGGACGACAAAGACATCTGAAGACAAGGACTTAGGATCCGGAGAGAGACCAAACATGGAATGAAGATGAGATGAAGGATCATGAACCACAAAGAAAGACAAAGGAATTTCCACGAAGAACAGAGTGCCTTGAAGAATTGGAACTGGACATCAGGAACTCCTGGACCGAAGAGCTGGAATGGAGGATCCAGGAGCAGTCCAACTCCATGACTGACTCCTTGCGAAGGCAAAGAGTTAATGAAGGCTGAGCCCTTTTGTAGGGCTGAAGAGGAACACCCAGGATGACATCACTAGGAGGAGCCAAGGGACTAGCCCTTTAAATCCAGAGAGAAGGCGTGGCCTTGCGCCTAAGGAGGTAAGAGGCAGGACCCTGGAGAACGGCCATGCTGCAGAGGAAGGATCTGAAATGGCACTAGGCTGAAAAGCAAGGCCCAGCTTTAAAGGCGGCTTTCTGCCGCACAGGAGGAGGACCGAGGGCGGCTCTAGCTGTATGAGGCACCAGCGGCGGCCTCCAGGCAGTGAAGAGGAGCTCCAGGCAGCCTCCCGGCTGCAGGAAAAGGAGCAACAATGGCCTTGGCAGCTCCTGCCGAGAAGAGGATGCTGGAGGCGGCTCTCCCTGCCGCAGGAGGGTCCCGGAAAGAACAGCTCCACGTTGCAAGGGACGCAGGCTTCAGGGCGGCCTCTGGGCCGCATGGGAATGGCGTCTATGGCCTCCTGGTCGCAGGATGGAAGAGAGACGGTGGTGGGCCTGCCGCGGAGCTCAGCGGTGATTCCAGGCCATGACAGCGGGAGGAGAATGTCAGCGGCCTCTGGGCCGCATAGAGGCACGGCAGACAGCATCGGGGAGCTGGCTGGCAAAGGCTGCTCGTGGCTAGGCCTGCAAGCAGAAATGTAACATCAGTGCCGGGAAAATAGTGGAAACTATTCTAAAGATCAAAATAACAGAGCATATAGAAAGACATGGTTTAATGGAACACAGTCAACATGGATTTACCCAAGGGAAGTCTTGCCTCACAAATCTGCTTCATTTTTTTGAAGGGGTTAATAAACATGTGGATAAAGGTGAACTGGTAGATGTAGTATATTTGAATTTTCAGAAGGCGTTTGACAAAGTCCCTCATGAGAGGTGTCTAAGAAAATTAATGGGATATGAGGTGATATCCTTTTGTGGATTACAAACTGGTTAAAAGACAGGAAACAGAGAGTAGGATTAAATGGTCGAAATTCTCAGTGGAAAAGGGTAAACAATGGAGTGTCTCAGGGATCTGTTCTTGGACCGGTGCTTTTCAATATATTTATAAATTATCTGGAAAGGAATATGATGAGTAAGATTATCAAATTTGCAGATGATACAAAATTATTCAGAGTAGTTAAATCACAAGCGGATTGTGACTCATTGCAGGAGGTCCTTGCAAGACTGGAAGACTGGGCATCCAAATGGCAGATGAAATTTAATGTGGACAAGTGCAAGGTGTTGCATATAGGGAAAAATAACTCTTGCTGTAGTTACACAATGTTAGGTTCCATCTTAGGAGCTACCACTCAGGAAAAAGATCTAGGCATCATAGTGGATAATACTTTGAAGTCGTCGGCTCAGTGTACTGCAGCAGTCAAAAAAGCAAATAGAATGTTAGGAATTATTAGGAAGGGAATGGTTAACAAAACGGACAATGTCATAATGCCTCTGTATCACTCATGGTGAGACCACACCTTGAATACTGTGTACAATTCTGATCGCTGCATCTCAAAAAAAGATATAGTTGTGATGGAGAAGGTACAGAGAAGGGCGACAAAAATGATAAAGGGGATGTAACAGCTCCCCTATGAGTGTTAGGTTTCAGCTCCCTAGGGGGGAGGAGTTAGCAATCTGTTAGAATCTGCTGCTGGATACTCCTGTAGAGGGAGGAGTTTAGCAATCTATTATGAGTCAGCGTGCAAAGTAACAATCTGTTAGGAACTGGCTCCCGTGGAAGGAAGAGTTTAGCAAACTGATATGCTCTGTAGGCGGAACTAGCAATCTTGTTATGATGTAGACTGCGGAGTTGGCAATCTGTACCAGCGGAGTGCTATAGAGGGTACTCAGCTGGAAAGGAATATAAATAGGTGAATCCATGGGCCAATGGCAGATGACAGCACCCCCAGGAGAATATCCTGAGAGGGACCACTGGCTAGGCTTGGTATCGAGACAGACACAGATAATTCTTTTATTAGACAGGTTAGTAGAACCACCAGAGGTGGCAGTAATGAGCTGATATGCCCAGCAGGGCTGAAGTCCCTCAGATACTGGAACTGCGATCCCAGGGTTCCTGAGCTGTAGAAAGACTATAGTTAGTGAGTAGACAGGGTATGCTGTATACATAGCCAGTAATAGATGACAATCTCACATAGGTTCTTAAAGAGGCTCAGTACCTGGAAAGAGTTAGGCCCTCGAGGAGCGAGTACCTGGTTCCAGGGAAAGCTCTGAGAGAGCAGTGGTAACTCACAAATGTCTGTATCTGCGATAGCTTCCAGGCAGTAGAATATCTTCAGAGTGTTCAGGAACATGGCCCTCGAGAAGTGAGTACCAGTTCCTATCTGCAATCTGAAATAAAGAAAAGAGAGCGAGGCCCCCGAGGAGTGGGTAACTCTGGTAAGTCCGAGGAGGCCGAGTAGCTTGGAACGAATCCCCACATTGAAGCGAAGACTATCTCCTTGCTAACTCGATTAGTTAGCGAAAGTGAAGACCTTTTATGTTGGAAGCGGAAGACGTCAATACAGGGGGACGCCCCCTGAGGTTTGCGCCCTTGCTAGTACATACTTCAGAGCACGCACCCTACGTCATCAGGAACATGGCGGATCCGCAGCGTCAAGCCAGTCCGGGTACGCTGGAGAGAAGCGGCATGGAGATGCCGCGGCAGCAAGCCATCAATCATGCCCGGAGGGAGTCGCCACAGAGGTAGAGAGGGTGGAGCGAGGACGAAGAGCAGCCATGAACATAACAATGAGGAAAGGCCAAAGAGGTTAGGGCTGTTCAGCTTGGAGAAGAGACTGCTGAGGAGGGATATTATAGAGGTCTTTAAAATCATGACAGGTCATGAATGAGTAGATGTGAATCGGTTATTTACACTTTTGGATAATAGAAGGGGGCACTCCATGAAGTTAGCAAGACTAATCGGAGAAAATTCTTTTTCACTCCATGTACAATAAAGCTCTCGAATTTGTTGCCAGAGGATGTGGTTAGTGCAGTTGGTGTAGCTGGATTTAAAAAAGGTTTGCATACGTTCTTGTAGGAGAAGTCCATTATCTGCTGTTAATCAAGTTGACTTAGGGAATGGCCTCTGCCATTCCCTAAGTCATGGGATCTTCTTAGTGTTTGGGTACTTGCCAGTTTCTTGTGGCCTGGTTTGGCCTCTGTTGGAAACCGGATGCTAGGCTTGATGGATCCTTGGTCTGACCCAGTATGGCAATTTCTTATGCTCTTATGATTCACCAAATAAAGCCCAATAAGTTCTTTGACTCCGGACTCAAGTCCCCGCAGTTTCCTTTGCTCGTTCATTTGAGAGCGTTTTTGGGAGCGCCGAAAGGAAAGCTTGCACTTCAGAAGTTTTTAAAAACCATCGCACTCCAAGATGGCGTCGTGAGCGGGTCGCAGCGGTAGGAGCTCCTGAGAAATTACTGCTGACAACATTGCAGCTATGCCGCACACTAAACGCAAAGCCCGGGTAAGGGCTGGTGAAATTACCTCTACTCCTTTGGAGTCTTCACAGCCAACAATCGGGAGTTTCTTTGCCGCAGCACCTCCGTTAACGCCGGGTGAGAAGGTCGCTGGGGAGAGTGCTCAGGAGCGTGAGCCAACGTCCCCGACCGAAATATCTTTAAGCCCCGGCTCACCGAAAAGACCAACGTCCCCAGGCCACGAGAAAGAAAACAGCCAGCGGAGTGAAAAAAGCCCGGCGGAGATAATCCGAGGAGAGGCTGCATCACCTCGGCAGGCTGGAGAAGGAAAAGGTTTTAACATCCAGGAGAACGGAGACAAGGTAAAACCCAAAGGAGGGGAAGAAGGCACGGGACCTTGTCTTGAAGATAGGTTAAGAACTGTTGTGCCTGGTAACGGCGTTGGCCTAGCAGCCTGTGGGGGTGAAGTTGGGACTCAGGATATCTCACTACAGATAAATACAACAGCGGAACCTGAGATATCATTAAACATAATTTGGAAAGCCCTCCAATCCCTAGAAAAAGCAATTTTGGGTCTTACTAAAGAAGTAATTGAAACTAAACAGCAAGTTAAGGACAATGCAATTGAAATAAAAACACAGAAAGATAAAATTGAAAAATTGGAAGAAAAAGTTGTGTCGGTGGAGCATGTGAATTCAGTGATAATTCAAAAGGAAATGGAATTTGATAAAAGATTAGAAAAAGTTGAGAACATTTTGAGAGCTCATAACTTAAGATTTCTTAATTTTCCTGTTCTAAAAAATATTTCTCCAATAGAACTTTTGAAGCTCTATGTCTCTCAAATATTGAAAATCCCGGAGGAATTGAAACCTATGATATCTAAGGCATACTATCTTTATTCAAATGAGAAAGAAGATAATGAACAACAAGATATACCAGAATTGTCAAATCTTTTGAATTCATCTCAAGAAATGACTGTTTCGTGTCGAAGACCACTACTAGTTACGTTTACCTTCCTAATGGACAAAAATAATGTCTTTAAAAATTACTTTAGAAATAGCCAGACGTTATTTTTTGGCCAAAAAGTTTGGTGTTATCAAGACCTTGTAAAACAAACTCAAATGAGGAGGAAAAATTTTCTCGAGATGAGAGGAGAGGCTGTGCAGAAAGGAATATCCTTTAAACTCCAATTCCCATGTAAATGTTGTTTGGTATACCAGGGAAAGCAATATGTATTTCAAAATCCGTCACATTTGAGGACTTTTCTTGATTCTCACCCTAAACCCATATAAACAGGCTGTTTAGTGTATGTAGAGTAATAGCGGAGAAACCACTCACGACACCTCCTTCTTAGTATAATTATGTTTTCTGTTTAAAAACGCTCTTTGTTTAAGCTCTCCCGCTTTACTTTTATTAACCTACAGATACAGAATATTTAAGTTTTCTTATGATTATCTTGTGAGACATTTACTATAAACTGTATGTAGGATATTCTTGTACAAGTGGATTCTTGTAATAATTATATAAATTAATAAATAAAGGAAAAAAAAAAAACCATCGCACTCCAAATGCAATGTTGACCCTCAATCTCGCTGGATAAAGGAGAGACATGCGGAGGCCCCAGTTGTGTAATTGTGAACAGATCGGGCAAAATGCCAGACGCTGGGCAGAAAGTTTAGCTGAGAAATCTTGAAAGGCCAGAATCTTTTGGTTATCATATGTTTCCCTGTACATAGCGATTGCAGGATTTCACTCTTATGGGCACACGTGGTTTGTCGGAAACTGCTCGCTTTGGACCTAGATGATGGACCCATACTAGCCTCAATTTTCCATGCCGCTTTGATAGATTCAATTCAGTAGGAAGCCAGGTCTCCAAAAATTATTGCAGCTCTGATTCCACCAATGTTTCAGGCAGGCCGGGATCTGTTTTCTAGATCCTCTAATTTCTCCGCCTGCTTTTTGAGAGTTGCTTGCGAGGTAGAAATTTCTGCACGAGCCATGAGGAGGCCATCTTGATTGTCAGATATACGTTGCTCAGCTTCCACAAAGTGCTGTTCATATCCAGTCATTGTAACCGACACTTATTCCAGTTTATCAAGTATCTTGCACAGTTCTGGTTCAATTCCGCTATCATCGTCATTGATGAGACCGTGGAAGCCAGCGTCATCTCGGAACCTGCGGCCTCTTCCGCCATATTGGCATCAGGCACCTTTAGCCTCTCTTTTTCTTTTTCATTTTTTTGCAGCTCTTAGTCATAATTCCTTCAGCTATGCGACTGATCGAAAGAAATTGGCCTCAGCCACTTTCCAGGAGGCTTTGATGGCAAAAATGGTACGTGGATGGTGGTGGATTGAGCTTAGAGCAAAGTCGAGAAGGGAGGTCACATCTTGTTCCCTTCAGAGCACCACGTGACCTCCCATCATTATTACTTTATATTAGATTCTGGATTGTATTGGTAGCCAGTGCAGTGCCATCAGGGAGGGTGTAATGTGGTTACATTTCTTAGATCCTATTAATAGTCTTGCTGTGGCATTCTGAAATAGTTGAGTGGTTTTAAGTGGCGTACTGGGAGGCCTAGAAGTAAGGAGTTACAGTAGTCTAGGTTTGAGAATATTAGAGTTTATAACACAGTACGAAAGTCCACAACCGTTAGTAGTGGTTTCAATCTTTGTAGTTTACTTGATTTGATGGATTAATTTGAAAGTTGCCGAGGTCTACTTAGGCAAATTATTTCAGTCTTTTTAGGGTTTAGTGTTAATTTAAGTTGAAAACTTTCTGTTATGATTTAAATATGTGAATCCAAGGTAGTCAAAGATCTTACCTTCCGGAATGGTAGATCCAGGGAAGATCTCAGCCAGTGGAGATGGCACACCGTGCTTCAGGCCACGGTGAACTAGGTAAGTCCAGAAACAATCCGAAGTCAAGGCAGGCGGCAGGCAGAGCAGGTCCAGGGGCAATCTGTAGTCAAGGCAGGAGGCAGGCAAGGTAGGTCCAGAGGCAATCCGAGGTCAAAGGCAGGCGGCAAGCAAACAGGTCCAGAGGCAATCCAAAGTCAAACAGGTCCAGAGGCAATCCAAGGTCCCGGAACCTGGCGCCCTTGCTGCCCCAGCTCGTCGCGAGGTAACAGTACCTCCCCCGCAAAGGCCCTCTCTCTTGTTCCTCGGGTGAAGTTTTTCTGGAAAACGTTTATGAAACTCCTGGATTAAACGAGGAGCCTGTATGTTATGGACTGGCTCCCAGGAATTCTCTTCTGGCCCATAATTTTTCCAAGAGATTAGATATTGTAATGTCCCCCTTGATCGTTTGGCATCCAAGATCTCTTTGACTTCATATTGAGACCCATCAGGCAGGACTGCTGGGTTTGTCTGTTTAAACTTTCTAGTGGGCCAGGATAGTATTGCAGGTTTTAATAAAGAGATGTGAAACACATCATGAATGTGTAAGGTAGGAAGCAGAAGGAGTTTAAAGGATACCTTACTAATTTGCCTGTCGATAGGAAAGGGTCCGACAAATCGAGGTGCAAATATTTGGGACGGAGTACGGAATTTGAGATTCCGTGTGCTCAGCCACACTAGGTCTCCAGCTTTTAACGGGGGTTCTGGTCTTCTTCTCTTGTCTGCTTGGTTCTTCATTTTGCTGGCCGCTTGTCGTAATAAGACTTGAGTCTTGTCCCATAAAGTCGTCATGGAACAAACAATTTGTTCTACTGCCGGACAGGCAGAAGAGGTCAGAATGGGAAGTGAAAGTCTAGGGTGTCTTCCAAAGACCAAGAAGAAGGGTGATGAGCTAGAAGCCTGGTGAATGTGATTATTGTGACAAAGCTCAGCCCAGGGTAGTAAAGATGCCCAGTCATCCTGACAATGATTTACATAACAACGTAAAAATGTTTTGAGTGTTTGATTTGTTCATTCGGTTAGTCCATTGGATTGGGTATGATAAGTGGAAGAAAAGTTAAGGTCTATTCCAAACGTTTTACAAAGATCCCTCCAATCTCGTGCCGTAAACTGGACTCCTCTATCCGATACAATACTAGAAGTTAGACCATGGATTCGGAAGATGTGCTGAAGAAATAATCGACCCAATTCAAACGCGGAGGGCAATCCTGGCAAAGGAACAAAGTGTGCCATGTGAGAAAAACGATCAATGACAACCCAGATTACGGAATTGCCCTCTGAGAGAGGGAGATCTTTAATAAAGTCTGTTGCGATGTGACTCCATGGCTGATCTGGAATCGGAAGAGGTTAAAAAAGTCCACTCAGTCATTGTCTAGATGACTTTTGAGCTGCACAAGTAGGGCAGGAGTCCACATACTTCTTGATGTCGGCCGCCCACTGTGGCCACCAATAGTGACGGGACATAAGACTCTTAGACCCGAGTCTGCCGGGGTGTCTGGCAAATAAAGAATCATGGGCCCAGCGTAACACTTTTTGTCTGGAACTTCTAGGAACCACTGTTTTCTAGAGATGTGAATTGTGTCCTCGATCGTCTTAACGATCGATTTCGGCTGGGAGGGGGAGGGAATCGTATCGTCGTCATTCAGCGGGGGTTCCGGACCCCGGCTGAACGACCTCCTGCAGTCGATCTCCTGCCGGCGCCATTTTCCGTACGGAAAACGATTCGCGGCAGGAGATCGCTCCCGGACCCCCGCTGGACCCCCAGGGACTTTTGGCCAGCTTGGGGGGGCCTCCTGACCCCCACAAGACTTGCTGAAAGTCCAGCGAGGGTCCGGAACGACCTCCTGCAGTCGAATCGTGTTGGTCTATGGCCGCCGCCATTTTGCGCCGCCATTTTGCAAAATGGCGGCGCAGAATGGCGCCGGCTGAAGACAACACGATTCAATTGCAGGAGGCCGTTCCGGACCGCCGCTGGACCCCCAGGTAATTTAAGGCATTTGGGGGTGGGGGATTTAATTTAAAGGGTCGGGGGTGGGTTTTAGGGTGTTTTAGTGTGCCGGTTTTCCTGCCCTCCCCCTTCCCCCGATTTACGATTTTTTGACGATAAATCGGGGGAATTGGTATTGTATCGTGGCCCTAACGATTTTTGACGATTTAAAATATATCGGACGATATTTTAAATCGTCAAAAAACGATTCACATCCCTACTGTTTTCCCCACCGGAACAGTGAAGGTTGCTGCCACTGTTATGTGGGCCGGATCGATTATATGTTGGGGTGATTCAGGAATGTCATCAGAAATAAAACTTCATGATAATGCATCGGCACGAACATTCTTCTCAGAGGGTCGAAAATATAACAAAGTTGAATCTGCTAAAAAAAAGTGCCCAACGAGCTTGACATGGATTTAGGCACTGAGCATGAGACAAATAGGCCAGATTCTTATCATCCGTATAGATGTTAATGGTAAATTTAGCCCCCTCCAAGAGGTGTCGCCATTCCTCGAGTGCCCTTTTAATAGCCAAAAGTTCCCGCTCCTCAATGGTATAATTTTTTTCCACAGAGGAGAATTTCCTGGAAAAATATGCACAGGTACCTAATTTTCCTGACTCAGAGGGTTGTAAAAAAGCACCCCAACTCCTAGGGCTGAAGCATCAACCTCCAAAATGAAGTTTCTCTGGGTCAGGGCGTTGTAGACATGGGTCTCTAACAAACTCTCTCTTTAAAAGTTGAAAGGCCTGGATTGCTTCAGGAGGCCAATTATGATTTGGAGCTCCCTTCTTGGTTAGAGCAGTCAGTGGAGCTACTAGGGTGGAGTATTCGGAAATAAATTGACGGTAATAATTGGAAAACCCCAAAAATCGCTGCAGGGCTTTTAGTCCCACTGGTTGGGGCCAATCCGGAATGGCTTTAAGTTTTTCGGGGTCCATGCGCAGGCCTGCGCGAGACACAATATAACCTAAGAAGGGTAGTTGCTGCTGGTGAAAGAGGCATTTCTCCAATTTTGCATACAATCTGTTCTCCCGCCGTCGTTGAAGGACTTGTTTAACATGAATCCGATGTTGAGTTTCATTTTTAGAAAAAATTAAGATGTCGTCCAGATATACAATGACGTGAGAGTAAAGAAGGTCTCTGAAAATGTCATTAATTATAGTCTGAAATATCGCTGGAGCATTACATAGTCCAAAAGGCATCACTAAGTATTCATAATGTCTGTCGCGAGTGTTAAATGCCGTCTTCCATTCGTCTCCTTCACATATTCTGATTAAGTTATACGCTCCCCGGAGATCCAGTTTGGTGAATATCTATGCTCCCTTTAATCGATCAAACAATTCTGAAATAAGCAGGATTGGATATCAGTTCTTTTTAGTGATGGTATTAAGTCCTCTATAATCAATACAAGGTCGTAATGATCCATCTTTTTTCGTAACAAAAAAAAATTCGGCCCCCGCCGGAGAAGAGAAGGATCTAATGAAACCTCTGTCCAGGTTTTCCTGGATGTATTGCTTCATAGCTTCTGATTCAGGTTCTGACAGGGCGTAGACCCCTGGGGGGTTCTCTCCCTGGAAGTAATTCTATCCCGCAGTCATAAGTGCAGTGGGGTGGTAATATCTCAGCCTGTTTTTTGCTGAACACGTCCCTGAATTCTGCGTATACTTGTGGTAAACTGGATGGGATGGTTAATCAACAGGAGACGGTGGTTGTGAGTGGTGATATCTGTTTCACACAGTTCTGATGACAGTACTTGCTCCAACTGGCTAATTGTAAGGTACCCCAATCGATCTGGGGTTGGTGAAGTCTTAACCATGGTAATCCAAGAATCACTTGGTTGACTGAGGAGGAAAGAACATATAATTAAATAGTCTCTTGGTGAAGAATTCCGGTGGTGAGATTGATGGGTTTAGTGATTTGAAAAATGTTATTCGACAATGGTTGCCCCGAAACAGATGACACAGTAAGGGGAACTGGTAGTAGCTCAGTAGGAATCTGGTATTGATGAACTAGAGCCTCCTCAATAAAGTTACCGGCCGCCCCTGAGTCCAAGAAGGCTTGCAGATGAAAGGTATTATTATTATTATGAAGCGTTATAGAAACTGGAATTAGGATTTGTGGAGAGGAAACGGTATGATCCAGGGAGGCCTCTCCTACCAGTCCTAGGTCCGGGAGTTTCCCGACTTGTTCGGGCATTTATTGATAAAATGTCCAGTGCCGGTACAATTAAGACAAAGATTGTTCATTCTTCTCCGCCGACGTTTCTCGGGAGTTAAATGACACCGGTCGATCTGCATAGGCTCCTCGTCGGCTACCTGAGGTTCTGGAGTTTTTGGAGTAAGAAAGGGTCTTTGAAAAGACAGTGCCAGTGTAATAGGTCATCTTGCGAGACCCCGTTCTCAAGATCTTTCCTGGAATCTAAGATCAATTCGGATCGTCAAATGAATTAATTCCTCTAAGGACTCTGGAATTTCACGGCCTGCTAATTCGTCCTTTATAGCTTCGGAGAAGCCTTGTCGAAAGATGGTAGTAAGACTGTCATTACCCCAACGTAGCTCTGCTGCTAATGTTTGAAATTGGACTGCATATTCTCCTACTGATCGGAACCCTTGCTTAATTTGTAGTAATTCAGAGGCTGCCGAAGTCGTCTGACCAGGTTCATCAAATATCAAGCGGAAGTCTTTTAAGAATTGTTCCATATTGTCCATCAATGGATCCTTCCGTTCCCAAAATGGTGATGCCCATGCCAATGTTGGTCCCTCTAAGAGGGATAATATAAAAGTGACCTTTGTTCTATCCGTGGGAAATGACGCTGCTTGGAGTGAGAAATGCAGTCGACATTGGTTCAGAAACCCCCGACAAAGCTGAGGATTCCCATTAAAACGTGGTGGAGGCTGCAAACGTATAGGAGGAGAAGGTAATGAAGGAGCTGGATTTGCTGAAGCGGCCAGAGAAAAAGCATCCATTCTGGTCACGAGTCTCTCTAAGACTCCCGTAACTTGGTCCAATGCTCCTTGTTGTTGTTGAATTCGTGTCGCTAGTCCTAGCATGGCCTGCAAGGCTGAGAGGTCTACCGGATCCATGGCCTCGGCTATCTGTTATGATTTAAATATGTGAATTCAAGGTAGTCAAGGATCTTACCTTCCGGAATGGTAGATCCAGGGAAGATCTCAGCCAGTGGAGATGGCACACCGTGCTTCAGGCTGGGGTGAACTAGGTAAGTCCAGAAACAATCTGAAGTCAAGGCAGGCGGCAGGCAGTGCAGGTCCAGGGGCAATCCGTAGTCCAGGCAGGCGGCAGGCAAGGCAGGTCCAGGGGCAATCTGTAGTCAAGGCAGGTGGCAGGCAAGGCAGGTCCAGAGGCAATCCGAGGTCAAAGGCAGGCGGCAAGCAAACAGGTCCAGAGGCAGTCCGAGGCCAAAATTAGACAGGAACCAGAAGTCACTCACAGGAGCACCAGCACAAGCAAGCCTGTAGCTGAGGCAATGCTGTGCTGGGCTCAGTCCTTTAAATACCCTAAGTTCCCGTGTAACCGTGGGGACTTCCGGGTTAAAGTCCGACATGCTGTGGGGGGCGGAGCTTGTGGCTGACTCGCGTCGGCCCGCGCTGCTGCCCGAGAACTTTGCCGAAGGAACCTGGAACCTGGCATCCTTGCTGCCCCAGCTCGTCACGAGGTAACACTTTCTTGTTGCATTGCTTTCATATATTTGGATTTTGTCGCTGCTGTATTTTCAAATGATCTGGAGAATGGTATGTAGAACTGTAGGTCGTCTGCATACAAGAAGAATTTAATTTCTTGATTCGTCAGTAATTTACACAGTGGGAGCATGTAGATATTGAATAATGTTGCTGAGAGTGCTGAGACTTGAGGGATACCTGTATCACATGGAAAAGTGTCAGATATCTGGTTTCCCAGTTTAACTTGAAATGTACCGTTAGATAGAAATGATGAGAACCATTTGCTAACTGTACCGTCGATCCCAATGTTTCTCAGCTGATGGCATAATAGATTATGATTGACTGTGTCAAAGGCTGCTGTTAAGTCCAGTAGCACTAGGCAATAAGATTTATCTGAATCGAGACCTCGTAAAACTGAGTCCATTAATGAGAGGAGTAATGTCTCCATTGAGTGATGTTTCCTAAATCCAAATTGATTTGGGTATAGGATATTGTGATCTTCCAAGTGATATTCGAGTTTGGATAACACTACTTTCTCAAGAACCTTTGCTAGGAACGGCAAGTTAGATAATGGACGATAATTGTCCCAATTGTCTGTTCGACTAGACTTATTTTTTAGGATCAGTTTTATCACTGCCTGTTTTAAACCTTGGGATATGATTCCTTCTGATAGGGAATGGTTAATCAGGGACATGATTGTTGGAGTGATAACTTGGTTTACTTGTTTTAATGACCTGGCCAGAATAGGGCCATGTGGGTGTTAGGACTGCTGGCCACAGTGGACCGGGGCAAGGTGTCATGGCCGCCGGCCGCGGTGGGTCGCGACCTGGGTCGGGCCGACGATCGCGGCAATAGCTGCTTACCCTGTGCGTCGGGCCTTGCTGGAGGCTCCTGCTGTGGCAGGCAGCCTTCTTCTGCCTTTCTCCGGACTGCTGCCGCTGCCTAGCCCGGCCGCATGGTTCCTCTCGGCCGGGTTGGCTCCTCCCCCTCTGTTTCGGCTAAGAGCCACGCGTGCGGCTGAAGAAGATATTTAAAGGAGCCATGACCGGAAATTGTCATGGCTCCCTCTGGGACTCCGCCTCCTGGTTCCTGTACTTAAGGCAAGGTCTGACACCCAGACCTTGCCTTGGTATTGAGGCTCTGTGCTTGGTTCCTGTGTCTGTGTTCTGGATCCGCTCTCCGTCCCGCTTCTGCTCTTCTCCTCATTGGACTGACTCTTTGGCTCCTGACCCTCGGACCGGTGGTGGTGATCTTCTGTTATTGACTCGGACTGGCTCTGGACCCTTCTCCTTCTTTGCTCCTGGATTGGCTTCGGACCATTCTCCCGTCTGCTCCTGGACCGGCTCTTGACCTCACTTTGGACTTCGACTCTTGGACCGGATTGGGACTATCCTTCAACGTATACTCCCGGTCTGATTACGACCTGCTGGAGGTGCCAGCCATCTGGAACCCACGACCTGCAGGAGGCGCCTGCATCCAGACCATCTTCACTCTTCAGGGAGTCTCCTAAGTCCCAGCGGCCGTATCCCTACGGGCTCCTCCTGGGGGGATCACAAGCCTCCAGGGTAAAGCCTTCATCTAAACATCTTCAACAGGCCTTTCCATCCGACGGTAGAGACCCAAGAGGGTTGACTTCCTTTTTCGGTAGCGCTGACTCTACCTCGGAACAGGGGTCCACTTTCTGAATCATAACAGTGGGAGAGTAGCAGTTTTGATTTTATTAATGATTTGACTAATTTTCAGTTTTGATATTCTGTCAAATGTGGACCATTTGACTGTGTCTTTTGAGTCTTCAGGTGCTTTTGTTGGGGAACAAATTGTGAATTGTTTTTTTAGCTTATTGATTTTGTCTAAGAGTACAGTGGCATATTCATTTCAAGAAGCCTTTGTGAAGTTATAATTTCTTGATATATAAGATGAGTCTTTAATTAGATGTTTAACTGTATCGAAGAGAAGTTTAGAATTAAAAATAGCCCATGAATCTTTTTAACATAGTAATATCTTTTTGCTTTATTGGTTAGTGTTAGGTATTTTGTGAGGCAAGATTTGTATTTTCCTAGGGATTCAGTTGAACGACATTTCCACCAATGTTTCTCTAGTTTCCTAAGGTTCTGTTTTGTGGTTCTTAGTTCATCATTGTACCAGGATTTCTTTTCTTTTGAGTTGTTATTATCTTTGTTAATGGTTTTCATCTGAATAGGGCTTAGGTTTTCAGATAAGTCATTGTGTCAAGCAGGGGTTCAGTTCTAGAACCTTTATCAGTATTTTTGGATTATTTCCTCAAATCGTATGTGAAAGCGATGCTATCCTTTCTACAAGATACATCCCATATGCTGCGTCTCCTGCAGGAGATAACAGGGCTTCCGGAGAATTGCTTGTTGGTAACGCTTGATGTGTCTTCACTGTATACCAACATTCCCCAACAGGAAGCTTTTGAGTTACTGCACAATATTTTTCGGACTCATCCTCGTCCACATACAGTTCTGACAGGTTTTTTGTCTGCTTTACTAGAATTGGTGTTATTTAAGAATTTTTTCAAATTTAACGATGTGTTCTACCTCCAAATAATGGGGGCTACAGTAGCCCCCGATATCGCAAATTTATATGTTGCACAATTCGAGGAACAAATATTGTACAGCTCTCACTGGTTTAAACATATATTGCTATACAAGCGATATATAGATGATATCTTTTTTATTTGGGGAGCTTCTGTGCAAGAGTTGGAACAATTTCTGATTTGGTTGAATTCTTCAAATGCTCATCTACAATTTACAGCACAGTACGACCAGCGTTCTATCGCATTTTTGGATATTTTGATACAGCGGGAGGGGAAAAAGATTAGAACCACGTTATATAGAAAAGAGACGAATCGCAATAATTATTTACAGTATTAGAGTTTCCATCCACCGAAATTAAAAGATGGTTTGGCCATCTCTCAGTTTTTGAGATTGCGGAGGATCTGCTCATCTGTGGAATAATTTAGGACACAAGCATCGAGTTTATCATTAAGATTTGCCGAGAGGGGCTATCCAAAGAAGGTTATCAAGAAAGCATTCAAGAGGGCATTGTATGCCAACAGGCCTTTACTATTACAATACCAGCAACGCCCATTTTCCCAAAATCTGACGTGCACTCTACAATATTCAAGACAAATAAATGCGGTAGTTGACATCATCCGAGCCCATTGGCAGGTTCTAACCTTACATCCGGTTTTCCAAGTGGGTCCTCGTTTTGCATTTTTTAGGGGTCAAAATATTAGAGATCTGGTAGTAAAATCTACCCATGTGGCCGCAGAAAGGGTTTTAGAAACAGGGGGCCACCAAGGGTGTGGTCACTGCGACATGTGTGCATCTACTTTTACGGGTGATCAGTGGCAAGTGCCTGGTTCAGATAGGGTCATACATTTGAAGACGCAGACAACTTGTGAATCTGAAGGTGTAGTTTATATCATACAGTGTCCATGTAGACTCTTGTACATAGGGCGAACCAAGAGGAAGATCCGTACAAGGTTGATAGAGCATAGGAGCTGTATAAAAACTCTCAAATTGACAGCCCCTTTAGTTCAGCATTGTGTTAGGGTCAACCATGTGCTTACAGATTTACAGTGGCTGGTACTGGAACAAGTACAGGTTGGTCCCCGTGGGGGTGACATTCAAGTGCGGTTAAATAGACAGGAACAGTATTGGATTTACACTCTGCAAACTATAGACCCATTGGGATTAAATGAAAAAATCAATTGGTACTCCTTGATCTAAGTACTTATCTGTGAAGTGAAAGGTTTTTGCAAGATGTTCTATAAGACTCCTTTATCCGAGAGGAGCAAGCTTCTGATTCCAGTCTTTAGAGATATCGCTGAAGAAAATGGAGATATGTGGTCCCAGGATTGATGTAGGACCCACAAGTCTGTTGCCATTATTGGACATACTTTGTTTTGTTTACCAGGAAAAAGTTTATGAGAATGGGATAGTACCTAGATAATGAGTTGATGATGTCAGATTACAAGGAGGGGGGTAAATAGGGTATGCCCAATTCTGATCATTGTGATACCCTCAATGTGAGAGTAATCCTCACTGTTATGAAATTCAATATTATAATCCGAGAGAGACCGTCCTCCTTGACGGAGGTGAAGGAGGTCTGAGTCGGCAGCTGCTTGTTTTCCGGGTTCCTCAAAGATGGTCCGAAACAGTTCGTGGAAAGTCTTGTAATACTGGGTAAGAGTGCTGCCACAGTGGAGAAGCCCAGGCCAGCGCTTTCCCTTCTAGTAGAGACAAGATGTAGGTAGTCTTGGTTATATCGTCCGGAAATAGTGGTGCTTGCAGACGGAAATGCATACTGCACTGGTCTAAAAATCCTAGACATAAGCGAGGATCCCCACAGTATCGAGGAGGAGCTGGTAACGGAAGGACTGGTCGAAAGTGGTCTGAGGCAGCGGGTGGAACTGGTGCCGGCGGGGAGTTTGCGGTTGGTGGTCCGGTCTGAGTAGCAACTACCGCGTCCAGTCGAGCATTAAGTCGCTCCATGGAGGCTGCCATGGATTCCAACATACTCTGTTGTTCCATTATCTTTTGTGCTAGGCCAGGAATTGCTCGAGCAGACCTCTGCACTCTGCCCAGACCTTGCCTAAAATAGTCCCCAGCTGATGAAATCCAAAATCAGGACCTTATGCCATCCGCCTGGGGAAAGGATGTGAAAGATGATTTATATGAGAGAGAATCAAGAGAGTGCAAATTTGAAATATTGAGGATATGAGTTCTGAGATCCGACGTGAAAGAAAACCCTACCGACGTGGTAAGAGGACTTGTAATTTAGAAATCATCATTTCCGCATGAAAAATACCTAAGTGGAGTTGTTCAAGAAGATAAGATATGTGCCGAGTTATCACACCCTTTATGAGAGTAGAACATGGAAGTATACATTCAGACATCAATGTTACTATTTGCTACGCTATTCTGACTTCGAATGTGAAAGGGAATCCTATTGATGTGAAAGAGATCTCAGTTGTTTGGAGATCGATGACATCGGGTGAGGGGAAATGATGTGAGAGTGAACTCTGATAAGAGCGAACTACGTGAGAGAGAACTTAAATTTCAAGAATTGATGATTCCACTTTGGGTGTCTGACGTGAAAGAGAACTGTACCTGCGTGAAAGAGAACTTGCAATTTAGAAATTGATGACATCACGTCCGGGGGAGTGTCTATAAATAAATTCTGTGAGGAGCCGCCATGCTAAAAGCGAGCGCGGTGAAGGAGAATCGGCGCTAGTTAAATGAAGCAGTAGAAGCCAGAAGTGGAAGGTTTGAGACCACGGAGGATGTATGCGAAAGAGTGCTGAAATCACAGTGAATCCCCTGAGGCAGGACGCTGTCCAAAACACGATCGTGTCGGGAAACTAATGGATGGGAAAAACTAATGGATGAGTATTCAAGTTTTTGGCTTGTTTTGTATAGATATTAGCTTGAACCAAAGTTTGAACCAAAGTTGGCATTGAATTTGGAGGTGGCACTAATAATTCAGTATGCAGTGGAGAAATGGTCTCTTTTAAAAAAATGGACATAAAAAATGGACATAAAGAAATGAAAGAACCTGTTGTTAAAATAATAAAGTAAAAGTGACCCTACACCAGTTTAGAGTCTGAAGTGATTACAGACTCTGAGAGTAAGGGGCCCACATATAAAACTTGAATGTTGGCAGTTTAAGATAAGGAAGTTGACCAGTTGTACCATTGGTGTTTTGTATTGTGGATACATAGAGTAGGGTGACTGGAGTACAGTGACAGTGGGGTGAGATTTGTGATTGAGATCGTATTAGCTATTGGTGTGACAGGAATCTATAGATGTTCTACTAAGCATTTTAAGATGAAATTTCCTCCGGTTCCAGAGTCTATGAAAGCGAGGGTCTGAAATTCAAGGTTTCCGCAGAGTAGTGAGACTGGTAAAAATAATGGAGGAGTTGGAGAGGTAAGGCCTAGGAGAAGTCCTCCTGCAAATCCTAGGCCCATCAGTTTCCCGGACAGATGGGACAGGTTTGGATGGCGTGGCCTGATTGGCCACAGTACATGCATAACCCCATGGTTTGTGAAAACGTCTTTCTTTAGAAGTTAAATGACTTTGGCCTAGTTGCATAGGCTCGTCTTCTTCTAAGGGAGCAGACGGTAGGCTTGCGACAATTGGCATAGGTTTAGGAATGGTTAGCTCCCGAGGTGGACTTTCGAGGACTCTTACCCTCTTGAGTTCAGTCTCGAATACTGCGGTCAATTCTCCCACCCAATTCCATAAGAGACTCAAGGGTATCAGGCAGATCACGAGCCACCAGTTCATCCTTCAAGCGAGAGTTGAGGCCCTCCATGAAGATAGCACATAGACATCCAGTGTCCTAGTGTAGTTCGGATGCTAAAGTCTTGAATTTGATCACATAGTCTATAAGTGGCTTATTATCTTGCTGGAGGCTAAGCAGAGCGGATCCAGCGACGGTCTGGCGAGCCGGGTCATCGAAGACAGACTTAAAAAGTTTCAGAAATCCTGATAGGTCATTCAGGATAGGATCTTCACATTCCCATAACAGTGAAGCCCAAGCCAGGGCTCTTCCTTCAAGTAGAGATAGGATATAGGTGGTCTTGGAAGCTTCTGTGGGAAAGAGGGTAGGCTGTAAAGAAAAATGCATACTGCATTGGTTGACAAACCCTCTACACATCCGTGCTTTGCCCGTGAAGTGGGTAGGCGTGGATAACGGTACGGTGGTCTTGCCGGTCACCACCGGAGACAGCAATTCTTTCACTGGAGTTACTGAAGTATTCAGTTGTGCATGTAACTGATTGAAGGCAGTAGCTAGGCTTTCCAGAGACTTTTGTTGCTTGGTGATCTGCTGGCCTAGGCCAGGAATGGCCTGCAAGGCCGCGAGCTGAGCCGAGTCCATGGAGTTAATAATCTGTTGGGTTTGTGGCATATTGTGGACTCTTGGTCGAAGTGGTGATGACTCCTCCCACGGTGAGGAGCCCCGTGGGGAACCACAACGATAGGCTAGACTCTATTAAGCAGATACTGAGGAAAGAAAGCTTTATTGTACTGCTGAAGTAAGTTGAATCTTGCTTCAAGGAAGAGATAGTACTGTAGGCCAGTGATATCACAGTAAGCTGGGACAGTCTCTAAAGATGATGGTCTCACCCGAATGTAGCAAGGTTAGGTAGTGTTCCGCAGCATGGGATAAGCCGAATCTGAAGGGTGGAAAGAGGAAAGCTGGAGCGTAGCAATACTCATAGAGGCAATGCTGGTAACTTCCTTGGTAGAAGAATGGCGAGAGGGACCCGAGGTCCAAAGTGCAGGATACCCTGAGCAGGATAGGCCCTCGAGGAGCCAGTACCTAGGAGCACCGAAGGATCCTGGAAGAAAGTAGATAGAACTCCCGAAGAGTGGGTGTCCTTAGATTAGGTAGTTGAACCCCGAAGGGCAGGTAGAAGCGAGAGGCCCCTGAGGAGTGGGTACCCAGAGCTTCAGCAGGAGCGAGTTACCCCAGAGTGTAGAGAGGAATCAAAGGGAACAGCTTAGAAGCGGTCAGAGTAGCAAAACCGAAATCCTTGCTAACTCGTTGGGCTATAGCGGAGCGGAGGTTTAAATACCCGGAGGTACTGACATCATGCGGTGGGGACGCCCCCGAGGTTCCCGCCATGGCATAATCAAAAGCATAGGTGGCGTACGCGCACACGCCTCGGAGGCCTCAGGAAGAAGCATGGCGGATGGAGATGCCCATGCTGTGTCAGAGACGCCGAGAGTCTCGGCAATCAGCACTGGAGGCAGCCATCCCTCCCAGGGAGGAGGAAACGGATAGAAGAGAGGTGAGGCAGAGCAGTCGCAGCCATCTGCGACCGACGGACGCAACAGAAGCAAAGAAATTATTTAATCTTTCCGCGATGGCCTTATCTTCTCTAAGTGCCCCTTTAACCCCTCGATCATCTAACAGTCCAACTGACTCCCTCACAGGCTTTCTGCTTCGGATATATTTTAAAACGTTTTTACTGTGAGTTTTTGCCTCTATGGCCAACTTTTTTTCAAATTCTCTCTTAGCCTGTCTTATTAAAGTCTTACATTTAACTTGCCAACGCTTATGCATTATCCTATTTTCTTCTGTTGGATCCTTCTTCTCACTTGCTAATAAAAATTATTATTAAAAAAAAGGAACCCAGTGAAGAGATGACAAGACTGGAGTGATATGTTCTCGGAATTTAGTGCAGGTGAGGTATGCCGCGCATTCTGAATGATTTGTATTGATCTTAGAGCACAAGCTGGGAGTCCTGTATATAAAGTGTTAAAATAACTTACACTAGAAAAAATTAGAGATTGGAGAACTGTACAGAAATCATCAAGATTCACAAAAGGACGGAAGTGACGTAACATGAGCATAGAAAGAGATGAATCAATGGTGACACCCAAGGTACATATCAGGTTGGATATCTTAATATCTTGGCCATCAAAAAAAGATTGGTAGGTATGTGATTGAGCAGATAGAGTGAAAGAATCATAATTTCAGTTTCATCAATGTTTAAGGATAAACATCTATGCTTCAATCAGGCATGGACTGAGGAGAGACAAATAGAAGCAAACTATGTGGTGAGTGCCCATGTAGACTAAAGCGGGAAAAATAATTGGACATCATTTACATATAACTTTAATGTACTCCCAGGTTAGATAATAAAATGACAGAGCGGAGTAAGATATACATTAAAAAGAGCTGAGGATAACTCAGAACCTTGAAGAACACCAGTCTCAATAGGTAACCATGTAGACATCTCTCTTCTTACATACACCTGCTAAAAGCAGTGAGTCAGGTAGGACCTGAACCAAGTCATAACTGTCCCAGCAATTACAAGAACTGCAAGCCGGCTTGTTATGATTTTGGCTTCTGTGCCACCAGGGGACCCCTGTGAGTATAGTTTACAGATTGGTCAAGCTCCTCTGTCCTGCCTGCACCACACCCAGACTCCAGCTCTGCTTAACCTTGTCTGCCCTTGCCTCAATACTTCTGCATCAAGTCTCTCTAGTCTCCCTGCCTAAGCCACCCTTGACTTGCGGCCTTCCTAAGCCTTTCCTCGTGGCTTCTGGGTCTTCTGATCTTCACCTTGTCTTGCCTTGTCTCGTGGCCTCCAGGCCTTCTGACCTCAGCTTTGTCTCTCCTTGTCTTGTGGCCCTCAGGCTTTCTACTCTTAACCTTGTCTTGCCTTGTGGCAATCTGGCCTTCCTATGATTTGGCCTATCTAGGCCTTCCTTGCTCTGTGGCCTTCTAAACCTATTCAGGCCTTGCTTACTCTGTGGCCTCTCTAAACCTCTCTCAGTTCTGCCCCTTGGGGCCTTCCTGTACTGCTGCCTTTAGGCTTTATGTTTCATGTTCTGTGTTGTCCTTGTCTTGTATGTCTTGTCCTGTCTTAGTTCGTTCCTGCCCCAACCTCAGTTCCAGTCTTACCTGCATGCTGTACCAGAGTTCCAGTCTTTCCTGCACTCTGTTCCTGAGTCCCAGTCTTACCTGCACACTGTTCCAGCCTTGCCTGCACACTGTTCCTGAGTTTGTCTTACCTTTATGCTATTCTAGTCCAAGCCTTAGTTTCAGCATTGTCTGCATGCTGCACCAGACTGTCCAAGCTTGCTCTAGCCTTACCAGACTGTCCAAGGTTTGCTCCAGCCTTACCAGATTGTCCAAGCTTTGCTCCAGACTTACTGGACTGCCCATGCCTTGCTCCAATCTCTCCCTGTTGCCCTTAACCACTCCGGACATGGTGTTCCCTACGCTCCACCTGAACCAGAGCCACAGCACTGCTTAATAAAATTTCATGGTTTATAGAATCAAAAGGAGCAGCAATGTCCAGAGAAATTAACATGAACTTGTACCCATATCAAAGCCATGATGAATGATGTCAACTTAGGAAAGTATGAGAAACTTGGTTGTTGTGATGCTTCTTGAAGCCAAATTGATACTGGTCTAGGATATCATAAATATCAAAGAAGTCAGAAAGCTGGGCCACCACCAAAACCTCCCCCTGAGTTCAGAATGGCCCTCTTACAGTGGTATGAAAAGTTGACTAATATGTGTGCCTCCCCAGAGACGCTCTCTCTCTCTCTCTCTCTCTCTCTGTGCATAACACCCAGAAAAAAGGTGTAGTTATAGTGTGCATTACTCTATTGCACAAACATTAAACACCCCTCATTTTTATAAACTCTGCCCAATCTCCTCCCTTTTGACTAAATGTTTAGAATTTGCATATGCATCTCGTTATTTATTGCATGCATTATGGCGTTATCACGGGCGTTAGGGCCCTAACGCCTGCGATAACATCCCACATTCCAGTGGGAACACTGAGAGGAGAGGATCACCTTGCTGGTGGCTGAAAGGAATCAGTAAGTTTTTGCTTGGGACATTGTTTTTTTTAAAAGTATTGGGGCAAAGTTAACTATTTGGGAATAATATTTAGTGTGTTTGTGTGTTTGTGCCTTTAATAGTCAGAAAGGCAGTGAATAAACAAGTTAGACTGTTTGTATTAAATAGTCAGTCAATAAGGTAGCTAGTAAGCAGTAGGTAGTGTGTTTATTTTTAAAAGTCTGCAGAACTGAGTGTTCTGCAGACTTTTAAAGAACTGAGTGTTTGAATTTAATACAAACTGAGTGTTTGTATTTATTTATTTATTTATTTATTGGTTTTTATATACCGCCGCTCATCAGAGATATCACGTCGGTGTACATAGAACAAAATCCGCAATTGCGTTTTACATAAAACAGTAAGAAAACAACTGAGAAAACTTTACATTAAAAATGGTTAAATGCAATAACAGCAAAACAATTTATAAAATATAAATAGATATATAATGATAATATTATATAATGTAGTTATAACATTACAATTTATAACAGAGTCAAGGGAGAATAGAGAGGGGCAAGGGAAGGAAGTATTGAAAAAAAAACCCACAAAAAAAAAACCCAAAAAGTAGCCAGAAGCTAGAAATAAGCTAGGAGCAGTGTATACCTAAGTAAAAAGGTTCAGCTCAGTTACTCACCTTGGAAAGGTGTTGAGGTAGTGTGATTGGGTTTGAATAGGGACCAACATTTGTTAATCAAGAGATCAGTGAGTCAATCTGGCTGACTAGCTGAAGTTAGACTGTATTTTCCAACCCACCCACCCACCCCTAGCTCATCCCTTAATTTATAGGCAGGTGCCACGTTCACAAAAAAAACCAAAAAAACAAAACATCAACAAAAACTTTATTGAGAATTCGATCAGACCCCGGTAGGCCACTACCAGACACATAGTGAAATCACTAATACATTTAAAGGACGTTAGACACATTCCTACTCCCATAGCAACCTAAAACAACTAGGAACTGATCAAAAGTGAGATGAAGGCAGTAGTCCAGCAGCAAGAGGGGGGCTTCCCAGTCTTTTGCATAGAGTGTCACCTGTATGATTTCCCACTGGTGAGAAGTTGTACATGTGCATGCGATGCAAAGAGCTCCTGTCTCTCAGAGAACGAGTCCAATCTCTGAAGGCTAGAGTGGCAGACCTGGAGGAGCTGAGGCAGACAGAGAGGTATATAGATGAGACCTTCAGGGACATAGTAGTCAAGTCCCAACTTCAGACTGGCAGCCCTGGTGCTGCCTTGGAGGAAGAAGGTCTTATGATGGGAGAGCACCAACCAGGTGCAGCAGGAAAGGATCCTGTAGCAAGGACCTGCTCTCCAGGTGATGCATTGTCCTTTCGCACTGAGGATATCTCCCCAAGGCCCAGGAGGGAAGGGTTAGGTCGGCCGTCATAGTTGGTGATTCGATTATTAGGAATGTAGATAGCTGGGTGGCTGGTGGGCGTGAGGATCACCTGGTAACATGCCTACCTGGTGCGAAGGTGGTGGACCTCACACATCACCTAGATAGGATTTTAGACAGTGCTGGGGAGGAGCCGGCTGTCATGGTACATGTCGTGGTACATGTGGGCATCAACGACATAGGAAAATGTGGGAGGGAGGTTCTGGAAGCCAAATTTAGGCTCTTAGGTAGAAAGCTTAAATCCAGAACCTCCAGGGTAGCATTCTCTGAAATGCTCCCTGTTCCACGCGCAGGTCACCAGAGGCAGGCAGAGCTCTGGAGTCTCAATGCGTGGATGAGACGATGGTGCAAGGAAGAGGGATTCAGTTTTGTTAGGAACTGGAGAACCTTTTGGGGAAGGGGGAGTCTCTTCTGAAGGGATGGGCTCCACCTTAACCAGGGTGGAACCAGACTGCTGGCGCTAACCTTTAAAAAGGAGATAGAGCAGCTTTTAAACTAGAACAGCGCATGGTTCGGAGAGAGGTATCTTCAAAGGATACTAATGATGCATTAGATTTAGGGCATCCCGACAGTGAGGTTCCATTAATTAGAAAAATAGTCAAAGTGCCTGTAACTAAAAACTCACCTGAGCTAAAAAATTCTAACGTATCCCTTTCAATTAAAAAGCAGAATGAAAATACAAACAAAAAACAAACTTTGAAATGTTTGTATGCTAATGCCAGAAGTCTAAGAAGTAAGATGGGAGAATTAGAATGTATAGCAGTGAATGATGACATAGACTTAATTGGCATCTCAGAGTCATGGTGGAAAGAGGATAACCAATGGGACAGTGCTATACCGGGGTACAAATTATATCGCAAAGACAGAGAGGAGCACCCGGGAGGAGGTGTGGCGCTTTATGTCCGGGATGGCATAGAGTCCAACAGGATAAACATCCTGCATGAGACTAAATACAAAATTGAATCTTTATGGGTAGAAATCCCTTGTATGTCGGGGAAGACTATAGTGATAGGGGTATACTACTGTCCACCTGGTCAAGATGGTGAGACGGACAGTGAAATGATAAGAGAAATTAGGGAAGCTAAACAAATTGGTAGTGCAGTAATAATGGGAGACTTCAATTACCCCAATATTGACTAGGTAAATGTGTCATCGGGACACGCTAGAGAGATAACGTTCCTGGATGGAATAAATGATAGCTTTATGGAGCAATTGGTTCAGGAACCAACGAGAGAGGGAGCAATTTTAGATCTAATTCTCAGTGGAGCACAGGACTTGGTTAGAGAGGTAACGGTGGTGGGGCCGCTTGGCAATAGTGATCATAATATGATCAAATTTAATTAAATGACTGGAAGAGGAACAGTGTGCAAATCCAAGGCTCTCGTGCTAAACTTTCAAAAGGGAAACTTTGATAAAATGAGAAAAATTGTTAGAAAAAACTGAAAGGAGCAGCTACAAAAGTAAAAAATGTCCAAGAGGCGTGGTCATTGTTAAAAAATACCATTCTAGAAGCACAGTCCAGATGTATTCCACACATTAAGAAAGGTGGAAAGAAGGCAAAATGATTACCGGCATGGTTAAAAGGGGAGGTGAAAGAAGCTATTTTAGCCAAAAGATCTTCATTCAAAAATTGGAAGAAGGATCCAACAGAAGAAAATAGGATAAAGCATAAACATTGGCAAGTTAAATGTAAGATATAGATAAGACAGGCTAAGAGAGAATTTGAAAAGAAGTTGGCTGTAGAGGCAAAAATTCACAGTAAAACCTTTTTAAAATATATCCGAAGCAGAAAGCCTGTGAGGGAGTCAGTTGGATCGTTAGATGATCGAGGGGTTAAAGGTGCACTTAGAGAAGATAAGGCCATCGCAGAAAGATTAAATGATTTCTTTGCTTCGGTGTTTACTGAAGAGGATGTTGGGGAGGTACCCGTAATGGAGAAGGTTTTCATGTTATTTATACTTATATATAACTATCTGACTTTCATTTCCCTTCTCATTCCAAGTTATTGTTTTCCTTGTTATTTGTAACTGCTTTTCTGCACTATTGTTTAAATGGTAAAGTTTATTATAATGACACCCCTGTTTCTTGTGAACCAGCATGATGGGACCACCGTCTTGAATGTTGGTATATAAAAAAAAAAAAAAAAAAGTTAAGTTAAATGGGTAATGATTCAGATGGACTGAATCAAATCACGGTGAACCTAGACGATGTGGTAGGCCTGATTGACAAACTGAAGAGTAGTAACTCACCTGGACCGGATGGTATACACCCCAGAGTTCTGAAGGAACTAAAAAATGAAATTTCAGACCTATTAGTAAAAATTTGTAACCTATCATTAAAATCATCCATTGTACCTGAAGACTGGAGGATAGCAAATGTAACCCCAATATTTAAAAAGGGCTCCAGGGGCGATCCTGGAAACTACAGACCGGTTAGCCTGACCTCAGTGCCAGGAAAAATAGTGGAAAGTGTTCTAAACATCAAAATCACAGAACATATAGAAAGACATGGTTTAATGGAACAAAGTCAGCATGGCTTTACCCAGGGCAAGTCTTGCCTCACAAATCTGCTTCACTTTTTTGAAGGAGTTAATGAACATGTGGATAAAGGTGAACCGGTAGATGTAGTATACTTGGATTTTCAGAAGGCGTTTGACAAAGTTCCTCATGTGAGGCTTCTAGGAAAAGTAAAAAGTAATTTGATAGGTGGCGATGTCCTTTCGTGGATTGCAAACTGGCTAAAAGACAGGAAACAGAGAGTAGGATTAAATGGACAATTTTCTCAGTGGAAGGGAGTGGACAGTGGAGTGCCTCAGGGATCTGTATTGGGACCCTTACTTTTCCATATATTTATAAATGATCTGGAAAGAAATACGATGAGTGAGATAATCAAATTTGCAGATGACACAAAATTGTTCAGAGTAGTTAAATCACAAGCAGATTGTGATAAATTGCAAGAAGACCTTGTGAGACTGGAAAAAATTGGGCATCCAAATGGCAGATGAAATTTAATGTGGATAAATGCAAGGTGATGCATATAGGGAAAAATAACCCATGCTATAATTACACAATGTTGGGTTCCATATTAGGTACTAGAACCCAAGAAAGAGATCTAGGTGTCATAGTGGATAACACATTGAGATCATCGGTTCAGTGTGCTGCGGCAGTCAAAAAAGCAAACAGAATGTTGGGAATTGTTGGAAAGGGAAAGGTGAACAAAACGGAAAATGTCATAATGCCTCTATATCGCTCCATGGTGAGACCGCACCTTGAATACGGTGTACAATTCTGGTCGCCGCATCTCAAAAAAGATATAATTGCGATGGAGAAGGTACAGAGAAGGGTGACCAAAATGATAAGGGGAATGGAACAGCTCCCCTATGAGGAAAGACTAAAGAGGTTAGGACTTTTCAGCTTGGAGAAGAAACCGCTGAGAGGGGATATGATAGAGATGTTTAAAATCATGAGAGTTCTAGAACGGGTAGATGTGAATCAGTTATTTACTCTTTCGGATAGTAGAAAGACTAGGGGGCACTGCATGAAGTTAGCATGGGGTACATTTAAAGCTAATCAGAGAAAGTTCTTTTTTACTCAACACACAATTAAACTCTGGAATTTGTTGCCAGAGGATGTGGTTAGTGCAGTTAGTATAGCTGTGTTTAAAAAAGGATTGGATAAGTTCTTGGAGGAGAAGTCTATTACCTGCTATTAAGATGACTTAGAAAATAGCCATTGCTATTACTAGCAACAGTAGCATGGAATAGACTTAGTTTTTGGGTACTTGCCAGGTTCTTATGGCCTGGATTGGCCACTGTTGGAAACAGGATGCTGGGCTTGATGGACCCTTGGTCTGACCCAGTATGGCATTTTCTTATGTTCTTATGTTCTTATAACTCAATTTGATGAATGACCCTGTTAATTAGTAAAAGCAAGCATCATAAAATCAACACTCAGCACTTAGTGACTGTGTCTTAGTAGTCATTTTATCCAATATCTCACTGTTAACCTTAGATAGAGTTTGAACTGCAAGAGAGACCTACATGTAAGTTAAACTTTGACACATGTAGTGAAAGGACAAGACAAACAAACTCATCATATAATTATATATTAGAATACATATTGTTACCGAATCACTTTTTTGGCACTTCTATAATGTTTTTGCGTCCTTCAATGCTAGACGGCTTCTTCCCGTTTGCCTCAACTTGTTCATGGCTCCTCCCACTTCCCTTGGGAAAATGACTGCCGCCACGTCTACAAGCTGACCTCTCCGGCATCCCCAGAACGGCTATGGTGCTGCCTCCCGCCATGCTCCTCCCAAGGGCCTACTAGGGTGTGCGCGTGCATGCCACCCACGGATGGCGTGACGTCAATAGAGGTATTGACATCACGCCATCTGGGTATATAGCCTGTGCTAAGTTGCTAGCTCGTTGAGTTAGCAAAGGATTGGTCTCGGCCGGTCTAAGCTACTCTGCCGCTTCCGTGCTGCCATTGGAAACTCTCTGCCCTTCGGGGTATTGCTAACTTGGGTACCTGCTCCTTGGGGGCCCTCTGCTTTATTTCAGGTGCCTTACAGGGATCAGGTACTCGCTCCTCGAGGGCCTGCTCTCCCTGCCTCAGTGCCGCTACCAACTTCTTCAACCTGGTGGAATCGCATACCAACAGCAACCATCTAGTGAGTAATCTAACTCTCAGTTTATCTCATCCGCAGTGTTGCCTTGCTGGGAAACCTACACTGGGATTCCCCTATAACAACGGGGTGAGAAGAGTCCCCTCTGCCAAGGGTCCTGAGACTGCTACATCCAGACTATCTCACTACTGCCACTTCTGGTGGTACACTTCAAGCTGTTTAATAAAAGAACTAACTCTGTGTTTGTGCGTCTGCGTTTAGCCCAGTACTGTGGCGCCTCATGGGGCTCCTCCCCGTGGGCGTGGTCATCTGCCTCAGTACCCAAGAATCCACCCAAACACCGCTTAACAATAACAGATTGCTAACTCCATGGATTCGGCTCAGTTCGCCGCATTGTAGGCCATTCCAGGCCTGGTCCAGCGAATCTCCGAACAGCAGAATGCACTGTCTTCATTGCTGTCAGTTCTAGCTACAGGTAGCCAGCACTATTTTCCATGTTAAGCATAGAAAGGGTGATATATAACAGTCTACACTGGATTAAAGTCCACAGATAGCATGAATTTTCATGCGCATAAGTCCACTTTGAAAATTTGCAGATTGTCCTTGTATGTATGTACAGATACATGCAGAAAGTTATGGCTGTTCCCATGCAGGCATAACTTTCTGCATATATATTTACATACATACTTTTGAAAATGGAAAGTGTGTACATAAATATATTACCCTCCCCGGAATGCCTTTTGCTAGTGAGGATAAAAGCACAATATGTGATTGTTGACCAAGAATATGAATGTCGTTTGGGGACACAGCAGGATGGAGCGGGCAGCATCATATGTCCCGTACTGGCTTTTTTGCAGAAGTCAGCCAGTCAGCCCTGCTCCTGCCTCCTTTCCAGGTGATACTCCACGGTGCCTCCGCTGCCTCTTGTGGCCCCCGGCAGAAGCCAGTCCACCTAGTTTTGAAAATTTCCCTTTAAATTACTATAATATCCTTTGTAAAGGGAATCAGCCTCCAGTGAAAATGCTTCCCCTTGTAAGTAAAGTTTTCTATCTTTTTGAAATATCTTTGTATTAGCATCTATTGGATATCCTAGTCCAGTGGAGCCTTCCGGTCCTCCTCTACTGCAAAGGGTGCGGGGCCTCTGGAAGCTGGGGCTGTGGATGTCAATCCCTGGATCACTTGCAGTAACCTCTGGACTCCTTTCCCAGGGGATGCTGGGAGCAGTATGCAGATGAGCCTTCCGGTCCTCCTCTACTGCAAAGGGTGCGGGGCCTCTGGAAGCTGGGCTGTGGATGTCAATCCCTAGATCGCTTGCAGTGACCTCTGGACTCCTCTCCCGGGGGATGCTGGGAGCAGTATGCAGATGAGCCTTCCGGTGCAGTGTAGATGAGAACCCGAAGGAAGAAATGGTAGAAAAGCTTCTTGCCCGTTACCCAGGATTTAAGGAGGAACAAAGGAGGGATCCAGTGTTAAAAGTTGCTTGGGAAAGGGCTAAAATGCTGGATCGTAGCGGCATAAATAAAAGCACTGGAGACTTTCCCTATTTCATGGTGGACAAAGGCTTATTGTATCGGGTCGAGGAGGGCATAAATAGGCAGGAGCCGTGTGTACAGTTAGTGGTTCCCATTAGTCTGCAGGAAGACGTACTAACGTTATCCCACGACCATCCATTAGCGGGGCATTTGGGCAGGCATAGCACCTTGGCGAGGGTGAAATGCAGGTTCTTTTGGCCTGGCATTTATGAGATGGTAAAAAGGTTTTGCAGGTCATGCCCCAGCTGTCAGCTGGTATCCTCGCGCATGCCCCCAAAAACTCCTTTGGTACCACTTCCGGTAGTACAGGAACCAATGGATAGGATAGCGGTTGATATCACTGGGCCTCTAGAAAAGAGTAGACGGGGGCATCAATATATCTTGGTTATTATGGACTATGCCACCCGGTTCCCTTGGGTCATTCCATTGAGGTCCACGACGGATAAGGTAATTGCACAAGAGCTTATACACATCTTCTGCCAGTTTGGGTTCCCGAGGGAAGTGTTAACAGACCGGGGTACGAATTTCATGTCCAGGGATTTAGCCCTACTCTGGAGACAATTTGGCATTACCCATTTACGCACCGCCGCATATCACCCTCAAACCGATGGTTTGGTGGAGAGGTATAACCAAACCCTCAAGGATATGCTGCGTCGGTGTTTAAAAAAGGACTCGGGAGATTGGGATCAGCTGGTTCCCTTTTTAGTATTCGCCACAAGGGAAGTAGCCCAGGACTCTACGGGCTTCTCCCCCTTTGAATTGATTTTTGCATGACAACCAAGAGGATTGTTAGATGTGGTACGAGAGCAATGGAGTGAGGCGGAAGGGGTTACACAGGACATTATCAGTTACATGGGAGGGCTGAGACAGCAAGCGGAGATAGCTCTATGCAGGGACCAGGAAAATCAAGACAAGCAGAAGACGTATTATGACAAGGTTGCTCAGGACCGGGAGTTCAAGGAAGGAGATCAGGTCCTGGTACTAGTTCCCATCTCACCAAACTGACTAGTAGCCAAATAGAAAGGTCTGGGATAAGTGGTTAGGCGCCTAGGGCCTTTGAACTACGAGGTTAAGGTAGGCCCCAAACACACGCAGGTCTACCACATAAACCTCCTCAAGCCATGGACAGAGAGACAGGGCCTGGCCACAGATTTGGTACCCGAAGAAGAGGAAAATTTAGGTCCCCAGTTACAGGAACTAAAGCAAATAGAAGGAGTAGTCATAGGGGAAGAGTTGACCCCAAAACAAAGAAGCCAGATAGAGAAACTGGTTGATCAAGCAAGAGATGTGTTTTCCCCTGTGCCAGGGTGTACTGAGTTAGTAACTCATATGATTGTGACACCACCCGGGAAAGTGGTGCGAAATGCAGAAGGAGGTGTGTAGGCAGATGGAGGAAATGCTACAAATGGGTATAATTGAGGAATCCAGCAGTGCATGGTGCAGTCCCGGAGTGCTGGTCCCAAAGTCAGATGGTACCATCCGTTCCTGTATAGACTTCCTGCTGGTTAATGCCATCTCATCATTCGATGCATACCCCATGCCCCGGATAGATGAATTGGTAGAAAGGTTAGGAAAGGCACAATACCTTACAACCCTAGATTTGACTAAGGGTTACTGGCAGATCCCCTTAGAAAAGAGTGCAAGGGAAAAGACAGCATTTGCAATTCCCTTAGGGTTATACCAATTTGTGCGGATGCTGTTTGGCCTGCAGGGGGCTGCTGCAAGTTGCCAATGCCTTTTAAACATTGTCCTCCACCCCCACTTATCCTATGCGGCGGCTTATATGGATGACGTGGTTATTTATTCTTATGATTGGGAAACCCACCTTACAAGGGTCAGAGCAGTCGTGAGGTCTTTAAGAGAAGCAGGGCTAACTACCAACCTGGCAAAATGTAAGGTAGCCCAGAGGGAGGTCAAATATTTAGGACACATAGTAGGTACTTAGCTTTACAAGCGTATAACTTTGAAATCAGACACAGGGCCGGCAAGGAACATATTAATGTGGACTTTCTGTCAAGGTTGGAGGAAGAATCCGGAATTCCCCGCTCAGTGAATTCCAGGAGTTTTAGAAGGAGGAGGGCTGAAAAGACAGAATAAGTTGAAGGAAAACTACTAGTTCCCAGGGCTGGCCAAAGAGGGACTATTTCAGGCTATCTTCCTGTGCACTCCGGGAGGGTGGCGCTAGCCTTCCTCCCGACAGGATTCAATATATGAATCCCCTTATGGACAAGGTCCAGTGCATCCGAGATTAGACGGCCAGAAACACAAAAACAACTAAGAACCTTCCTGGGACTTGTGGGCTACTATAGGAGGTTCATTCAGCAATTTGCTCAACTAGCTTGCCCGCTAAATGATCTACTATGGAAAGGATCCTCCAGCAAGTTGAAGTGAAGTGAGAAGGCCATAGAGGGATTTGAGCAGCTCAAGCTCGCTCTTTGTAATGATCCCGTACTGAAAGCTGAAGATTTTAATTTACCCTTCCTGCTTCAGACGGATGCCTCAGGGAGAGGCATAGGGGCAGTGTGATCACAAACTGCTTTTATATCTTAGTAGAAAACTCCATCCCAACGAAGAAAAATACACTACCATTGAAAAGGAGTGTTTGGCGGCCAAATGGGCTATTGAAACTCTAAAATATTATCTATATGTTAGGCGTTTCATCCTGGTCATAGACCATGCCCCCCTAAAGTGGTTGAATATAATGAAAGATTCAAATGCTCATCTGATGCGATGGTACTTAGCTTTACAAGCATATAACTTTGAAATCAGACACAGGGCCGGCAAGGAACATATTAATGTGGACTTTCTGTCAAGGTTGGAGGAAGAATCCGGAATTCCCCACTCAGTGAATTCCAGGAGTTTTAGAAGGGGGAGGGCTGAAAAGACAGAATAAGTTGAAGGAAAACTACTAGTTCCCAGGGCTGGCCAAAGAGGGACTATTTCAAGCTATCGTCCTGTGCACTCCGGGAGGGTGGCACTAGCCTTCCTCCTGACAGGATTCAATATATGAATTACCACTGTGGTCCTGCATCCCGCAGGGCCACACTAATTAGCCTGAACAGGAGTCACAAGGTGTTATGCTGTCCAGAGGTGTCCCAAGTTCCGAGCTGAAAATAGCGGGGTTGGGGAGGGGAGGGGCAGGGGCAGGGGTTCCACTGCCAGGGTGCTCCCCTGGTCAACGTCAGAGGCTGGGAAGGTGGGGAAGGGGACCGTAACCCTGGCAGGGAGGCTTCGGGGTTGCTCCCGTCTGCCCAAGTGGGACCCCGATACTCGTGGCTGACTAAGGGCGGGAACGCCTCACTTCTCCCATACCCGCTGGCCAAAGAGGGCGCTGGCAAGGCTTATATGGACTACAACTCCCAAGCTCTTAGAGGCTCAGGTAGATCCACAGATAGGGGAAGAAACAAACCACCCAGCTGAGCCTAATGAAGGGGAATTAGACTCAGAAGAACCAATGCTGATCGAGGAGGAGGGTGTGCCAGAATAATGGAGCTGGCCAAAAAAGGAGAGTGCAATGGAGGTAGACTGCCTAACAGAGGAGTCTTCTTTATCCAGTAAGGAGACAGAGTAAGCAGGCTGTCTGGGGCTGGGGAATTTTCCTAATTGACAAAAGGAATGTTTTATTTAAGAGTTTCTGAACTGTTTAGGTATAATTTGCTTTCCGGTTTGGGAACACTGATGACTGCTGCTCAACTTTAAGGGGAGCAGGGGAAGGCTGAAAACATCTGGCTGGGAGTTGGCAGCAGGCTAAGAGACAAGAAGCCTAGGCTTTGTGGCTGAAGATAGGCTGGTCAGCCCTAGCTGCTGGATGGGAGAGAAAGCCAGCACAGAAAAAAAAAAAGGGGAGTGGGGGTTCTTTTTGGAGCCATATAGAACTGTTTATAAGACTTGTGTTGCACTAGCCCCATGGGGGTGGAAACTGGACTAACTGTGTTTGTTAGCCCTGGCTCAGAGAAGTCCTGGCTAGGCTGGGACACTGGATGTTTTCTTGGAGGAGGGGCACTTTTGAGACAAGCGGCTAGAAAGTGGAAAGAAAAGAGCCTAGAGAGCCAGGACAGCAAGGACCTGCACTAGTGAGGAGCGGAGGAGCGGCCCAAGGGAGGCAGGGATCCCCGCTGGACCACTAGGGACTTTTAGTAAGTCTTGGGGGGGTTAGGAGGGTGGGGGGTTTATTCATTAGATACGTTGTATTCGTGGGGGTTCGCCATACGTTTCGTGACCCCACGAATAAAACGAATAGGGAGATATACGTTGCGGATTGCCAATACGTCGAAAACGAATGCACATCCCTAGCAGCTTTATGGATTTTAGTTTTCCCATGTGGAAGCTTGTAAATGGTAGGCTCCTCTGGCACTTAATGCCTTGCCAACATTTTACTGTGTGGATTCCCTTTTTTATTTTACAGAGGCAGCATGTCTTGGCTGTCCCCTCAGTTTCCTTATTGAGTTGTTGTCTCCACTGAGCCTTTTATTTGGATGGGAGTTTCTTTCCATCCTCCCAATTCATCTTATTGTCTTCAATTAATTTATTTAATTTTGGAGTACCCAGTAACTTGAGACTCAGTTAAACTAATTTAATTTCTGCTCTAGCTGAGAGGTTCCCTTCAAGCAAGAGTAACCTGTGATCATAAATATCCAAGAAGAGGATGACTTTCAGTCACCCTGAGAAGGAGGATGAGGAGAAGATGTGAGGAGTTGGACCCCATCCAGGGCCCAAGGGCTGGAGATAGAAAGAAGAGGAGCTACTGAAAGGGAGAGAAGGAGAAGACCTTGTGCCATTCAGGTACTGTGAGGAGATTAAGAAGAGAAAGGAAGACAACTAGGAGGAGGTAGGAGACAAATGACTGTGTAATATGAATTCCATCATTTGATACTTCACCTATATTGGGAGGGAAGCCATTAACTTGCCCTGTATCCAATCAAAGGGAAGGAATCCTCAATTTAAACATTAAATCAAGTGGAATTATCATCTTAAACTTGAGAGAGACTGCAAAGAGTCACAAATTTATTTTAAAATCTTTGTACTATCTAAAAGTAGAACAATCAGCTGTATAGAACCTTTTTTAATCATTTTACCACCTATCAATAAAAAGTATTGTTGGAAATGACCAAGGTGTTCAGTATTGATCTTACTGCATAGTGACTATGGGCCTCATTTTCCAATATCGCATTAAGGGGTGTTTCCCATGCAAATGAGGCTTTTTTCGTGCAGTGGGGAAACATCGCGTGCCGCAATGTTTTCGCGATTCGCGAAAACATCTTCGCGGTGCACTATAAAACAACCAAAGAATCATTGCATTGCACTGCATAAACATCCTGTTTCATGAAAGGTTTATTGCAGTTCACGACATTTCCAGACAGCCTGTTTCAGTATCCTGCAGGCTAGAGAGAGAGAGAGAGAGAGAGAGAGAAAAAGAGAGAGCACCTTGCTGTAATGTCTACTCCCTAGACAGGTATTTGTATCCCTATGGGAGGCTCACCTAGTAACTCGAGGTGGGGATTAGGTATGAGTGTATGGGGTTGGGGGCCACTTTCACATTCAACATGAGACGTACGAACAGAACAGTGGTCTCTTGTGAAGATTTGATGGCCTTCGGAGTAAGGAAACTCACTCCAAGATGAGATTTGGGCAATGTTCTCTCAAACTAGCTTGATGTGTTCTGTTTGTACGTCTCATGTTGAATGTGAAAGTGGCCCCCAACCCCCTACACTCATACCTAATCCCCACCTCGAGTTACTAGGTGAGCCTCCCATAGGGATACAAATACCTGTCTAGGGAGTAGACATTACAGTAAGGCGCTCTCTCTCTCTCTCTCTCTCTCTCTCTCTCTCTCTCTCTCTCTCTCTCTCTCTCTCTCTCTCTCTCTCTCTCTCTCTCTCTCTCTGCAAAATCGGCAGCCTGCACGCGCTGAGCCGTGCAGCCATCCTCTGTTCCCTCCGAGGCTGCTCACTTTATTATCATGATGAACGCGTAGCTTTGCAGGATACAACAACGCAAATTGAATGCCCCGTTTATGAAGTTCTGTGCAGGCCAGTGATAACAATTTCCATTGCGCTGCAGTGCCCGCTGAGAAATCATTGAACAGCATAATGCGGTTGTTCTGGAACTCCACCACTTCTGGTCCAGGTGATTTTGTACTCTTTAGTTTGTCAATTTGCCCTAGTACATCTTCTAGGTTCACTGAGTTTTATTTCAGTTCCTCTGAAATATCAACTTTAAAAATCACTTCTGCATGGGTTTCTCCCTTATGATTTCCTCAGTAAAAACTGAAAGAAATATTTATTTATCCTCCTTTAGTGCCCTTTTTGTCTCTCTATCATTTAATGTTCCAACTGACTCCCACACAGGCTTTTTGCTTCGAATACACCTGAAAAAGTTTTTATTATGAATTGTTGCTACCACGGCAAGCTTCTTTTCAAGTTCTGTCTTTGCCTTCCTTATCAATGCTTTGCATCTAACTTGCCAGTGCTTCTGCTGTTTCCTGTTTTCTTCATTTAGATCCCTCTTCCATTTTTTGAAAGATGTTTTTTTTGGCTAGAATAGCCTCTTTCACGTTACCTTTTCATTATATTGTTTGTCATTTGGCCTTCCTTCCACCATTTTTTTAAAGCGTGGAATACATATGGTCTGGACATCTAAGATGGTATTTTTAAACAACATCCATACCTGATGTACCTTTCAGTTTTTTCCTAACCATTTTCCTCATTTTATTATCTTCCTTTTGAAAGTTAAATGCTATCACAGTAGATTTCCTTAGTGTCCTCCCCCTAGCTATCAAGTCAAGGGCCTCATTTTTCCCAGAGATACAGAATGGGAGAAAAGCCTTGGTAAATCAGACCCCAAATGTGATCATGTTATGATCACTATTGCCAATATTTGTGTTTATATTAACAACCTGCTTACTTCCAGGTAGTCTCTGAGGACTGGGTTGAGTATTACTGAAGAAAAAGGATAGAAGAAAGATGATAAAAGAATAATTTTAGAAGACAGTGCAAATTTGGGAGGGGCAGTAATTGGTTTTCCAGAGGAAGACAAATAGAAAATAAACCTTATCTCAAAGAGGTAATGCCAGGGAGAGGAGGCAATAGAGTTACATTGCTCATTGCTCATAGCACCTTGTAAATGAAGGGACTGTAGAAAGGCTAATTTATTGGCTGTGCTTTGAACAGTTACTAGCTCTCTGGTATTATAGCTGAAATATTTCACCAAAATTGTATTTTCTTCTTCCTTCATACTTTTCCTTGTTTGATGCATGCTAGCACACGCCCAACCTTGCAAACAGCAACTTTGCTGTTGAGTACAGTAAAATTATCTGTACATACAGTAAAAGAGGTCCTAGGCTCCTAGCAAAAACATAGGTCTGTCTGGCAGGCTACACAAGGGATCTAGAAGACCAGGTGTTTGGGGAAACATTTGTGTTAATATTGGCAGCTATCTAGATTAGGTTATAATGATAGAGTTGAGCTAGTGGCTGGGTCTGTTTGACAGGCTAAAAGTACAGTAAAAACTAGATGTTCTAGTGGAAACATGGGTGCTTTCATAACCAAGTCTGTCTAGCAGGCTGGATGTTTGGGCAATGGCTACACTAGTATTTAGAGCTTATTTTTCTAAGCTTTGTGGTTAGACATGGGAAAGGATGGATGCTGGGCATGAACTAAATTGCTCATCTGCCTAAGATGGTGGAATACAAATAAGAAAAATGACAATGCCTCAGGTAAGAAGAAATATCTTACAAGTAATTATGTTCTATGGCCTCGCATTGTGGACATGAATTGCTAGGCAGACTGGATGGGACTGTTGGTCTTTTCCTGCTGTTATCTTTTATGGCTTCTATCCCATTCTGTGTCTATGGGAAAAGACTTTGAAACTCAGGCCCTATGTGTATTTAGGTGACAACAACAGAATACCGAGCAATATAATGTTCTACAAGTCAGGTAATAAATAGGTCATGCTGTGTCAACCAATGTGAAATGCATGCTCAAGTTTCAGAATAGAACATTGAGTTTTTTTCACATTAATTTTTGTAATCAAAAATGTCTCCTTCAGTGCAGAATTCAGTTGCAGGATATTTTAAGATAGTAGGGTAGAAAAGAAGATTTGAACTCTTTTATAAGAATTATGTATACCTGGATTGTTTTGCAAATGTTTATTCTTTGCAAGTATTGCTGAAACCACACAGGACATGAAGCTGGGAGTGGGTGTATAACTGCAGAGACTTGTCTGCAAACAAGCTTATTTCCTGAGCATGATATCTTTTCTAAAACAACAATATAACAGGGCTTTATCCCTTAACTATTTGAAACTGTTACAAAAAAAAAGCATCATCTCCCATGAAAACAGGCACAGTATGGAAAAGAATTAAGGAAGCAAAGGGAATTTTGGAAAACATTTTTTGAATATTTGGTCACCTTGGATAAAATCCCGGGTGGGTGTATATACCAACAAAATTGCCTTTTGATTGTATGCAGGATTCAGTATTATATGCTGATATTATGTAGGCCATGTGTATTCTCTAAACACATCAAAAGAACATTTTCTTTCTTATTAGGTATGTAATTTATAAATTTACTGTGGTTCATTAAGAAAATATTACTTATCCAGTAACTGTGATTTTTTTTAATGTAAAGAAGTTTTGAAGATTTCAGGGTAAGCCTATGTACTTGGAAAAGGAATATCCAAGTCACCCTTTGTACAAGCTAACAGTTGGAAATAACATGGAAGCCAATGGCACAAGAGAAGCTCGTGTGAGCATTTTGCTATGGAAGATGACAATGAGCAAACCAACGTACTACAAGGCATAGTTTCCAGGAAGTGTGGGTTGCAGTAACTATGCTACTCATAGTTTCTTGAAAGGTGTCACAGAGTGACAGAACTAATGCTGCTTGCCAGAGTACCTTGGTGGAAGGCGCCACATCAACTCTAGCAAAGAATGAATGAACCATATCACCAAAGCCCTCCAAGGCCTGCAAATACATTATCTCCTGCTACAATGAAAACATTTATGTGCTTCTTTACGTTATTTATTTTAGCACAGATTATTGGAGCAACACTTTTTGGTTTATATCTCTTCATGAAGATAGACAAGGTAAGACTAAGAAACCTGGTATTTTTCACATGTGCTATTATAGCTATAGTGAGATGCTGTCTGACAAAGGAAAGTATCTTATCAAATTTATACAATTTAATACATAAACAGGTAATTACACTTCACACAATAGGAAACTATACAGACACAAGGCATGTAATACGATGAGCTAATATGACATCTTAAGTACAGCAGACCTAATTTAATCATTCTGCCTACAAAAATAGAGTTCTGTTTATTATTTTCATGTGGAATTACATAAAAATGTAACAATATATTCTTACAAAGTATAGGACTATCATCTAGCTTTTTCATTGACCCAGTTGCAAAGTGCAGTACAATAGTTCTATGAATTCAACTCTTAAAAATGCAAAGAATATAAGGATTAGGACAATTATAATATTTTGAATTACATTTCTATCTAGAAATGCTGCCGGATTTGTCCAGGTCTTTATTATTTTAATTGATTGGTACTTTTTTTAATTTTAATTATCCACACAAAGGTAGAGGAGGAGATGAGCTTACACGACGATTACTTGTTCCTGAGAAGAATCCAAAAATGTACAAACGGAGAGGATGTAGACAAAACCTTACTGAACTGCAAGGAGGTTGTAACCAAGTTCCACAAGCTAATAAATGAGGTAAACAACAATTTTGTACACATACACTGTGGGATTCTGTCAATAGTGTAATTTATTCACATTTCTACCTTTAGGTAAAGATATAGATGAGCCCAGATGTTTTAGATAAATTTTGATATGGTATAGTCCAGTCCTACTGTAGCTGTCAGGAAACAATAAATTGCACTTTCTTTATAAGAGAAAGATTCTCAAATTAATAATTAATTCCATCAGAATGGGTACTAAAAGGCATTCTTTTTCTCCTAAAAGGAGGATTTAAAAGTAGAAATCTGGTGTAGGCTATTCTGCTATAAATGTACTTTACAACGATTTAAAAATACACAAAAACTGTATTGCAGATATTTATTTGTAAGGCACATTAGTGCACATGCAGGACCCAATTTTAATTATCTTGTTATGGAAAAATAGTGAAGTGGTGATCTTACAAAATGAAATAACAGGACAAGAGAGAAGCTAATCCATCTTGGAGAAGAAATATAACATTGAGAAGAGTTTTGTAAAGGCTGGTGGAACAGAAGCCATAGAACATGCGATCATGGCATGAAGGGAAGGCTCAAAAGTAACACAAGGAAGTGAGTCTTCATGGGAAAAGGTAGTACGTCCTTGGAATTGCCTCTCAATGAAGGTGGCACAGGCAAAAATGATGCTAGAATTGAAGAAAGCCTGGGATACATGTAGAGGACTTTTACGGGTGAGAAAGGAATAAGAAAGTTAGAGGTAAAGTAGAACTTTCAGTGTTACAGTAGAAATGGCAAATTGGCAAACCAGATGGACCTTCTGATTGCCTTCATATTATATGTCTATGGTAGATTATTTTATTAATAAAGGGAATAAAATATTAATTCACCACAGCTCAATGAGTAAATGTTATCTACATATGCAGTCTGTGGGTAACATTAGAGACAGGGAATACAAGATCCAGTTCTAGTTTTAAAATAGATTCATTCTCTATGCGGTGAATTGATATGGAAATGCATGTACACAGAACAATTCTAATTACTTTTACAATTATCTGTGGGGAAAATGGGTAGGTTAAGGTAACTGAGTTGTACTTTTAAAATATTCACAGTTTACCTACATGTAAAAAAGCTTCTTTAACCTTATCTGGCCATTCTTATGAACTATTTTGCTGTGAGTAGGGAAGTCAACCATGCTTTTTTCTCTAGATCAGATATGAGTGTTGTCAGAGACGATAGAAACGCCATTAGAATACTGTTACATATTGCTGATGAAAGTTATAATATATTGGTGAATAAAACGGAAAATGTCATAATGCCTCTGCATTGCTCCATGGTGAGATTGCACCTTGAGTACTGTGTACAGTTCTGGTCACCGCATCTCAAAAAAGATATAGTTGCACCAAGAAGGTACAGAGAAAGGCGACCACAATGGCTAAAGAGGTTAGGGCTGTTCAAGTTGGAGAAGAGACGGCTGAGAGGGGATAAGATAGAGGTCTTTAAAATCGTGAGAGGTCTTGAACGAGTAGATGTGAATCGGTTATTTACACTTTTGGATAATAGAAGGACTAGGGGGCAATCCATGAAATTAGCAAGTAAGGGAAAGAGCACTGTCATTGGCTGGCCCCATGCTATGGAACACCATGCCACTCAAATTAAGGCTGCAGAGAAACTTAAAAATTTTCAAAACTAATCTGAAAACCTGGCTTTTTAAACAAGCTTTTTATAAAGAGAAGGAGAAAAACAGTTGATTGATAAGGACGCACCAAACTTGAAATTGTTAATTGTAACATACAAAAGCATAGTAATGTTAAACACAAGCCGCTTAATATGTTCCTAACATACAAGCTTAAATTACACACATAGTTATTATATTAAATTGTTACCGAACTGTGATAGCACATGATTAAGTTGTAATCTATACCACTCATTCTTTCATTATCGTGCCTTACTGTAAACTGTTGTGATGGTTAACTAAAAACGACGGTAAAGAAGAGTTTTTAAATAAATAAATAAATAAACATTTAAGACTAGTCAGAGAAAATTCTTTTTCGCTCAACGCACAACTAAGCTCTGGAATTTGTTGCCAGAGGATGTGATTAGTGCAGTTAGTGTAGCTGGGTTTAAAAAAGGTTTGGATAAGTTCTTGGAGGAGAAGTCCATTAACTGCTATTAATCAAGTTGACTTAGGGAATGGCTTCTGCTATTACCGGCACCAGTAACATGGGATCTTCTTAGTGTTTGGGTAATTGCCAGTTTCTTGTAGTCTGATTTGGTCACTGTTGGAAACAGGATGCTGGGCTTGTTGGACCCTTGGTCTGACCCAGCATGGCAATTTCTTCTGTTCTTATGCTCGTATATGCTGGATAACATCAGAACATACATGTGACAGGTGTGTGTGTGCTTAACACAGCATATATCCTAGTGGTTAGAGCAGCAGGCTACCCACTAGCGAGCCCACGGTTCAAATCCCTCTCCTCCTCCTATTCTGACTGTATGGGAAAAATGCTTATTAAATGAGGCCCTTAGATTGTAAGCCCTGTGGGAATAAAGAAGTACTTTAATGTAATCTGCTTTGAAGTGCAGAAAATCAAATAAACATACTTGTTCTGATCAAATGAATGAGAGATACTGTGATCTACCCTGCTGGCTAAGTAATCCAGCCATTCACTCCCATGATTTACAGGATTAATAGAAAAACAGAGTAATTCACTGTTGAGGATCAAAATTAAATGTGATCACTAGGACATTTCCAATATAGAACCTCACTTTTTTTTTTCTGAACTAACAAATGCAAGTTTTAATAAGTACAATGTTGCCACCTCTGCCTTGCAGCTGGAAGTCCCACTGCTGCCTGGCCATTGCTGCCACTACCCTGCGGCAGAAAATCACCCCAGCACCCTCCTTGCAGCCTTGTGTCACTGCCGAGCTATGCCACAGCTTCTATGTGGCTGAAAGAGTCCTTGGACCCCGCATGAGCCTGACCACCAACTCCTACGGCAGCAAGGACTCACCAACACTGCTACTTCTTCATGCGGTCAGGAGCACTACTGACACTGCCTTCCTTGTGGCCCAGGTCACCAAATTCTCTCTCTGCTGCTGGTATCCTCTAGGTGCATGCGCGCGCCTCTGCCTACAATTTAAAGGGTCTACAGCGGGAAAAGCTCTGTAGTCCTTCCTGTTGATGTCATCCAGCCAGCCCTATAAAATGGCTCTTCTATCAGTTCCTTGGTGCCTTTGCAATGGTTTGTTAGCAACTATATAGAAACAGAAATGTCGGCAGAAAAAAACCTAATGTCTATCTAGTCTGCTCAGCAAGCTTTAGGTAGTATCTGTCGCGCTGTGCAGGTTACCCCCATGCTTATCAATTTCCCAAACCATAAAAGTCAGGGCCCTCATTGGTTACTGTCTGAATTTAATTCCCTTTTACTCCCTGCCATTGAAGCAGAGAGTAAATGTTGAAGTTGCACCAAAAGTATCAGGCTATTGGTTAAGGGTAGTAACTGCTGCACCAGTAAGTTACCCCCCATGCTTATTTGTTTCCCCAGACTATAAAAATCGGGGCTTTCATTGGTTGCTGTCTAAATCCCATTCCCCTTTTTCTCTGCCATTGTAGCAGAGAGCAATGATGGAATTACATTATCAGTATGTAGGCTTATTGGTTAAGGGTAGTAACTACTGCAATAGCAAGTTACCCCCATGCACTCTTTTCTTCATTTCCATTCTCTAGTTTTTAGGGGTCCACAGTGTTTATCCCATGCCCCTTTGAACTCTTTCACTGTTTTCATCTTCACCTCCTCTGGAAGGACATGCAAGGCATCCATCACCATCTCTGTGAAGAAATATTTCCTGATGTTGGTTCTGCGTCGGCCTCCCTGGTTTCATTTTGTGACCCCTAGTTCTACTGATTTCTTTCCAACGGAAAATGTTTCACGATTGTGCATCATTAAAACCTTTCAGGTCTGTATCATATCTCCCCTGCACCTCCTCTCTTCCAGGGTATACATATTAAAATCCTTCAGCCTCTCTGTTAGGTCTTCTGATACAGACCCCACACCATTTTGGTTGCTCTTCTCTGGACCTCCATCCTGACTCTATCCCTCTTCAGATACGGACTCCAGAACTGAATACAGTATTCCAAATGAGGACGCACCAAGGACCTGTACAAGGGGGTTATCACCTCCTTTTTCTTACTGGTAATTCCTCTCTCTGTGCAGCCCAGCATTCTTCTGGCTTTAGCTTTTGTCTTGTCACATTGTTTCATCATCTTCAGATCTCCAGGCACTATCACCCCAAGATCTCTCTCTTGGTCCATGCATACCAATCTTAAATCCCCCATCACATACGATTCTTTTGGAGTTGTATGTGATGGGGGAGGTCTTCCTGTTCCATGTTCTTTGTTTCTTTTTCCTGGTCTCTCATTGGTTCCTGGTTCCTGTCTTCAGTGTCTTCATTCCTGAATCCAAGTCTTCGTCTTGTTCTGGAATCCATGTCTTCATTCCTGGTTCATAACTTTCTGGAGTCCTGTTCCTGATCCGTGTCCTGTCCAGAGTCTTCATTTCTGGTTCAAGCCTTCGGAAGTCCTGCCTTGTTTTTAAAGCCTGAATCTGAATCCAAGTTAAAGTCTGAGTCTAAGTCTGAGTTCCTGAATCCTGTCCCTGGTCTTCAGAGTCTTGTTCCAGCTTCTGCCTTTTTCCTGAGTCCGGTGCTTGCACCACTATTGTCATTGTCTGTGACCAGCCTTTGGGTTGTGTAGGGCACGCAGCAGTGCAGGGGCCCTCCCAAAGTTTTGTCTAGTTCCAAGTATTCAGTGCCTTTGTCTCATCCAAGTCTTCAGAGCCTTTGTCACGTCCTCATCTCCAGAGTCATCTTCCATCATCGCCTTCATCTGTCTTGACGCTCAAGTCGTTCCCAAGCAACAAGTCCAAAAGGGCTTTTGAGCGGCCGGAGGGCTACCCTAGAGACAAGCATTGTATTGCTGGGACTCCCATCCTGTGCATGCAAGTTCAGCAAGGCCTTCAAGTTTTCAGAGTTCAAGCCATGTTCCAAGTTCAAGAATGTTTCTGTTCCACCCAGCCTGTGGCCGGATGCGTTTGTGTGCCAGCATCGTGAACCGCAGCCAGCCTTAGGTTGTGCTGTGGCACAAGGGCTCACGCTCTCAAGCATTCGTCCACACTCGCAACATACAATTAAGACAAGGGGGAAAAAAGTTATTGGGGAGGAACAGAAAGAAGTAGGATGGCCTCAGACTTTAGTGTGACCAAGTTGGAGAATACAAGTGGCCTAAAACAAAGAATGAAACAAAAAACAATTCAATATAGAACTTAAAGGGGGAAAAATAAATTAGAGAAATCTTCTTCCAAGGGGGAAGCACAACATTCTAGCAACTGTTTTCTGTTATTTCTCCAGATGGCCCTACGTATTTAGATGAAAAAAATGCCTTCTGAGGTATACATAGACCTAATGGATGGAGATAGAAAGGTCTCAATCTGTTGTTATGGAAGTGCAGAACACTGTATTCTCAGTTCTTCTATATGCCTAAAGTAATTCAGGTGGGGGGGAATATTGTCCTAATAATTTGGCTCATTCTAACATTTCTTGAACAATTTCGAAATACTATTAAAATCTCCTGCATCTTCAGAAATTAAGTTCTCAGTCTGCAAATGAAGGGCAAGCAATAAGAATCATACATAAGTGGGACATTGCATGAAAAAAAAATTTGATAGACCAGGTTTCATAGAAATTTGACTCCCCCACCCTTAAAAATGCTGTAAATATGGTGCAAGTGTTTAGTACTAATGAGAAGTAATTGATACTGCACTCTAACATACACTTTTTATCCTTTATTTAGGCCACAAAAGAAGTTACAGTAAGTGCAAACTACGAAAAGCTAACTGGTAGGTACATTTATCGATACTTTGCTATGTTTCTCATACATGGTGAATGAATCACTCTGAATCAGGAGTTAAACAGTTGAGCAGCATGGTTCTGGAAGCCTTCTAAGAGTTGACAGGAATGGATTCAGGAACTCAGAATGGAGGTTCTGTTTCGCTTGTGCTAAATTCCATTATGGGGTGTGGACACTATTCAGAAGATGAGTTGTTGCAGCATAGGAAGTAGGAAAATAACAGCTGTGGATGGAGTTGTTTTGGAACACCAGGATCCAGCCAGTATCTTCCTGTCCTGGGCATACCCATCCTGATTACCCAAACCACAAGAAAGTTGTGGTTTGGGTAACTCTCCTTAATGAGTCCCAGCATTCCGATAGCCATGGCAGATAGTCTTTCATGCTTCATTACCCTACTAGTGCTGTGTTTTGGGGTTTTTTTAAGCATTTTTATGAGTGCTTATTATGTGTGCTGCACAGATCAATATGTTTGGATGTTGTGGGTTATAATTTGAACAAATAAATAAATGAGCACATTTGAATCTGCCAGCTAATTACATATTCTACAGCCATTCCTTCATGAAAAGGTATCAGAGATAGATTTAAAAGGTTGGATTAAGTTTAGTTGGGTCTGTAATGCTGGTGACTTTTAGGGTTTTCAGGGGTGGGTTTGGGGATTTGGACCATCACAGTTTTTAAGTAGTGGATTGGGCTGCTAATAGAGTGCCCCTGGCCTGGTAATTGTCTTTCTCTTGCTCTGTATGTCTGACTTGATTAGATTGTAAACTCTGCTGAGCAATGACTGTCTTTGTGTGCTTTTGTACAGTGCTGCATGCATGGAACAGTGCTATAGAAGTCATAAGTAGTAGTAGCAGTGGGATCTTTGGCTTGGGATCAGCTCATTAGAAACATTAAAGGGTGTATATTACTTATATTCTTTTTAATGTCTTCTTAAAAATCCTGGTTCAGTATTTGTGGTATAGTACTCATTCACATTATTTAATTTTAGCAAACAAGGAACATCCTATTGCAGCTCATCTGGTGGGACAAAATTCCAGTCAATCAACAGCAGGTAAGAAACTTAGGGCCAGGTATTCGTACCTACACGCGGGCGTAGATTTGTGCGCACAACCCGGCACGCACAAATCTATGCCTGATTTTATAACATGCGCACGCAGTCGTGCGCATGTTATAAAATCAGGGGTCAGCCCGTGCAAGGGGGCGCACAATTGTACACCTTGCGTGCACCAAACCCTAGGGGAGCCCCGATGGCTTTCCCCGTTCCCTCCGAGGCCGCTCTGAAATCGGAGCGGCCTCGGAGGGAACTTTTCCTTCCGCAGCCCCCCAGCCCTACCTAAATCCCCCACCACCACCTTTATTTTTTTATTTACGCCTGCCTCTGGGCAAACGTAGGTTGCGCGTGCTGGCACGCGATCCCCGGGCCCAGCAGCAGTGGAGAGGCTTCTGGCCCCACCCACGTCCCACCCATTTTTTCAAGCCCTAGGACTTAGCCCTAGGACTTACTTGCCCAGGACAGGCTTGCGTACATCGCCGGGCCTATGCAAAATAGGCTCGGCGCGCGCAGGAGCAGGTTTTCAGGGTTACGCGTGAAATATACACGCGTAACCCTTTTAAAATCTGCCCCTTAGGGTTTGTTTTGTTCACAGATGCAGACTGGCCCTTGATGTGAAATCAAACTACACCGAGTCGATAGTCATCACTGATTTATCAGCTGCTATTATTTTTTATGACATTATACTGAACTATGACAAGTACATAAAGCACTGAAAGTGTTCACTTTTTCTGGATATCTGATTGTTCACAATGCTCTAGCAATGTCCTGATTTACAAATGGATCCCCATTCCAGGTAAAAATTAAAAATCAGAATATTATACATTATTTTTTACAATAGCATTAATGTCCTTAAATTAGTTTATGTAATATACTAAAAGAAGGCATAGGATGATTTGTATGAAATCTATCTTGCATCCAAATTTCTAGAGCCTGTGACAACTGTGCAAGCCATGGTCGCTAGTGCCCCAATGTGACTTAGTGAATCTGAGCTGGTTTGACCTAATTGCCAAAACCAGATGGAAAGTATGATCAGGAAAACTCAGATTTTTAGCTCCATTCTGGAAAATAAGATCTGAGCCAAGTTTTCCATGCTGAGTCAACATGCAACTGAATAATCAGTGCTGTGCACCACCATATCTGAAAGTTGTGACTGTTTCTTTCAGGTCTTTTACAAAAAATGCACACTTCTGGTTTCTTGCCTTCCCAATTAGTTATAACATCATGTTTATTAAAAATAATTGTAAAACAAAACATTGAAAGTGCCAGTCCTCAGAAAAGGAAAAAAAACATAGGATATTTCCAAAAATCAACATAAACAAATCAAGATTGCATCAACTGCTCAATAAGTTATTGGCTTATGGTATAGTATTTTACTTCAGTATGTATATGACAAGATGCATTTGTATATTGAAAAGTCTGCATATCAGGGACAATTTCTTAAAGCAAATGTCCTGATCGCTCTTTTCAGAATTATGAAACAAAGAGCATCAACAGCTCTTCCCCCGCCCCTTTTTTTTAGCAGAAAAATTGGTTTAAAACAAAATCTCCAAATTCAATATTTTTTAAAAACAATCCAGAATATATGCACCACAAAAGAAATCACATTGCCTTTTCTGTTTGTTCAACTCTTGTTTGATATTATGGAATGACATGTTTGTTTTCAAAGATATGGTATAAATCTCTTGACGTGTAAATGCAGGAAGAAAGATGAACCATACAGTTTTATTCGACTAGCTTTCAAGAGTTATGCTGTCTTCACCAAGTCATTGCAAAATGAGATAAGGAAAATGGTATACAAGTAAATTGTAGATTAGATTACAATTTCGGTGTTTATTTTCAAAATTGTGAAAAGATGTCATGGAAAGGATAGTGGGAAGGCTTCTGCCTATGTATTTAGCAAAGAATGATAAAGGAGAAGAACGCAAACAAACAGGAGAGTGTTTGCTGGGATAGAGAGATTGTGGGCCTAACTTACTAAAGTTGTTTTCCATTTTGTCTGGTAATGAGTGAGGAAACCCTTCTCTATTAACTCTCTTTGCATTTGTTTCAGTGTTTGATCATTTCCATTTTAAATGTATTTTATTCCTGAGTAGTTCTGGTTTCCTTTTAGTATCCTGATCATTAGGGATGTGAATCGTTTTTTGACAATTTAAAACAATCGTCAGATATATTTTAAATCGTCAAAAATCGTTAGAGCCGCGATACAATAGCAATTTCCCCGATTTATCGTCAAAAAATCGTAAATCGGGGGAGGGGGAGGGCGGGAAAACCGACCCTTTAAAACAAATCCCCCCCCCCCAAATGTTTTAAATTACCTGGGGTCCAGTGGGGGGGTCCCGGCGCGATCTCCTGCTCTCGGGCCACGGCTGCGTTAATAGAAATGGCGCCGGTGGCCCTTTGCCCTTACCATGTGACAGGGCAAAGGTAGCGCCGGCGCCATTTTGGTTCCTGGCACCCGACGTCACTTCAAAATGGCGCCGGCGCTACCTTTGCCCTCACTATGTCATACGAGCGACGTCGGCCCGTATGACATAGTGAGGGCAAAGGTAGCGCCGGCACCATTTTGAATATTGGCAATACGGCCCAAGTGCAGGAGGTCGCTCCCGGACCCCTGCTGGACTTTTGGCAAGTCTTGTGGGGGTCAGGAGGCCCCCCCAAGCTGGCCAAAAGTCCCTGGGGGTCCAGCGGGGGTCCGGGAGCGATCTCCTGCACTCGTGACGTCGGGTGCCAGGAACCAAAATGGCGCCGGCGCTACCTTTGCCCTGTCACATGGTAAGGGCAAAGGGCCACCGGCGCCATTTCTATTAACGCAGCCGTGGCCCGAGAGCGGGAGATCGTGCCGGGACCCCCCCCCCCCCCCCACTGGACCCCAGGTAATTTAAAACATTTTGGGGGGGTTCGGGAGGGTGGGGGATTTGTTTTAAAGGGTCGGGTGGGTTTTAGGGTTGTTTTGGTGTGCCAGTTTTCCCGCCCTCCCCCAATAAAACGATTTTTTAACCAAAAAAACCATGACGATCAGATTTCCCTCCCCCCCTCAGCCAAAATCGATCGTTAAGACGATCGATCACACGATTCACATCCCTACTGATCATAAGCTCAGCAGGAATCTGGCAGGGGAAAATTTGCCCCCACAGGACTATCTCCTGGTTTTCTCAGTGGTAGGTTATCTTGTATTTGAGCAGATTTATTGTCTGACATGTGACCTATTTTACTAATGTGGCATCTCTCTTCAAATTTCCTTTCTCAAGCGATATATTCTACATTATTAGAAGAGCATGAATGGGATGCTTTTATTGTAAAGAAATATAGGCAGTGCCCCCAGTCTCCTTCATCAGATGTTTCAAGATTCTGTGGCAAAAGTTAATAAATTATGTGGCAGAATTTTCCAAAATTACATGACAAATTTGCATAATTTTGCATGTTTGCTTGTTAAAATTTTGATTCCTCTTTTATACTTACTTTATTTAAATAGTCATTTTCTGGCATTTCTCTGTTCTCTGTATTTGATTATTAGAAAAACAGGGATCTGGGAATGGGAAGAGAAGGGATCTCAGAAGTGGGAAAGGGAACAGAAGAGGTAAATGAAGACGTAGAGGGATAAGGGTTAGGGGGTCAGACCGAGGAGAGATGCGGGAATCAGGGGGGATATGGAAAGGGAATGAGAGGAAGGGAGGGATCAGGAATAGAGGAGGATGGAAAAGTTTGAAAAAAGGATAGGGGATGGGGTAGAAGAAAAGGAGGGAATATTAGATGGCAGAAGAGAGGGAGGACCAGTTCTGAGGGTGGAGGAGGAGGCAGAAGACATAAGATTTGCCTTACTGGGTCAGACCAAGGGTCCATCAAGCCCAGCATCCTGTTTCCAACAGTGGCCAATCCAAGTCACAAGTACCAGGCAGGATCCCAAGGGGTAGACAGATTCCAAGCTGCTTAATCCCCAGAATAAGCAGTGGATTTCTGCAACTCTCCCTTAATAAATATTAGTGGAATTTTTCTCTAGGAACTTGTCCAAAACATTTTTAAACACAGCTACACTAAACAGCTTTCACCACATCCTCCAGCAATGAATTCAGAGCTTAATTATGCATTGTAGAAAAAAATATTTTCTCTTTTTGGTTTTAACTGTATCACCTAGTAACTTCATTGTGTGTCCCCTGGTCTTTGTACTCTTTGAAAGAGTAAGCAACATTTACTCGTTCCACTCTACTCATTATTTTATAGACCTCTATCATATCTCCCCTCAGCTGTCTCTTCTGCAAGCTAAAGAGTCCTAACCTCTTTAGCCTTTCTTCTTAGGGAAATTGTTCCATCCCCTTTTATCATTTTGGTTGCCCTTTTCTATACCTTTCTAATTCTACTATATCTTTTTTGAGATGTGGTGACTAGAACTGGCCACAGTATTCAAGATGAGGTCACACCATAAAGTGATACAGAGGCATTATGATACTCTCTGTTTTATTCTCCATTCCTTTCCTAATAATCTCTAGCATTTTATTTGCTTTCTTGGCTGCTGCTGCTGCTGCTGCTGCACACTGAGCAGAAGATTTCAATGTATTATTAATGATGATGTCTAGATCATTTTTCTGATGTGGAACCTTGCATTGTGTATCTATAATTTGGGTTACTCTTCCCTAAGTGCATCACTTTGCACTTGTCCACATTTAATTTTAGTTGACATTTCCATGCCCAGTCTTCCAGTTTTTCAAGGTCCTCTTACAATTTCTCACAATCCTCTTCTGTTTTCACAACTTTGAATAATTTGGTATCCTCAGGAAATTTGATCATTTGAGGGACTTTGTCAAATGCTTTCTGGAAATCCAAATAAACTATATCAACTGGCTCACGTTTAACCACATGTTTATTTTCGCCCTCAAAAAAATGTAAAGATTGGTGAGGCAAGGCTTCCTAATGGGACAATTTGTTGAACTATGTTCAACAATTTTGTTTCAACAATTTTGTTCTTTATGATAGTTTCTACCATTTTGCCTGGCACAGATGTCAAAATCATTGTTCCGCCTTTTCCAGGATCACCTTTTGAGCCCTTTTTAAAAATTGGCTTTACATTGGCAACCCTACAGTCTTCAGGTACCATAGAAGATTTTTATGATAGTTTACAAATGACTAGCAGCAGGTCTGCAATTTCATTTTTCGATTTTTTTCAGCGCTCTGGGAGGATTACCATCTGGTCTACTCTTAATTTGTCAATTTGCCCTAGTACATTTTCCAGGTTCACTGAGATTTGTTTCAGGTGTGCAGAATAGAATAGTCACTTTTGAATATCATTTCTGGCATCTCTTACATCTTCCTCAGTGAAGACCAAAGTAAAGAATTAATTTAGTCTCTCTGCTATGGCTTTGTCATCCCTAAGTGCCCCTTTTACCCCTTGATCATCTAATAGTCCATAAGAACATGCCATACTGGGTCAGACCAAGGGTCCATCAAGCCCAGCATCCTGTCTCCAACAGTGGCCAATCCAGGCCATAAGAACCTGGCAAGTTCCCAAAAACTGAGCCTATCCCATGTTACTGTTGATAGTAATAGCAGTGGCTATTTTCTAAGTCAACTTAATTAATAGCAGGTAATGGACATCTCCTCCAAGAACTTATCCAATCCTTTTTTAAACCTAGCTACACTAACTGCACTAACCACATCCCCTGGAAACTTATTCCAGAGTTTGTGTGTTGAGTGAAAAAGAACTTTCTCGGATTAGTTTTAAATGTGCCACATGCTAACTTCATGGGGTGCCCCCTAGTCCTTCTATTATCCAAAAGAGTAAATAACTGATTCACATTTACCCATTCTAGACTTCTCAAGATTTTAAACACCTCTATCATATCTCCCCTCAGCCGTCTCTTCTCCAAGCTGAAAATTCCTAACCGCCATTTGACTCCTTCACAGGCTTTTACTTTGAATGTACCTGAAAAAGCTTTTATTATGAGTTCTTGCTTCCATGGCAAGCTTCTTTTCAAATTCTGTCTTTGCCTTCCTTATCAGTGTTTTGCATCTAACTTACCAGTGTTTATGTTGTTTCCTGTTTTCTTCATTAGGATCCCTTTTCCATTTCTTGAAACATGTTCCTTTAGCTATTATAGTCTCTCTCTCTCACCTCTTTTAACCATGCCAGTAGTTGTTTAGCTTTCCTTCCACCTTTTCTAATGCTCGGAATACATCTGGTCTGGGCTTCCAAGATGGTATTTTTAAACAACATCCATGCCTGATGTAAACTCAACCTTTGAAGCTGCTCCTTTCGATTTTTTATTATTTTCCCCATTTTATCATAGACACTTTGTTGAAAATTAAATGCTGTTGCAGTAGATTTCTTTTGACTTCCCTCCAGTTAAGTCAAATCTGATATGTTTTTTCCCAATATATATTGCCTTATTTCCATTTTGACTCTGTTCTTGTGTGTGGCTAGATTATTGTTTAGCCAATAGATGTTTTATTCTGCTGTTGCTTTTTGTCTGGTGTGGGAGCTGATTAACTAACTCCCCCCCCCCCCAAAAAAAAAAATTCCTCTCCATTAGATAGTGCTTTATTTCTGCTGCTGCTTATTTTGTCATACGTGTGTTGCTGGATTCTTACATTTCTTGTCTAGGAGGTATTATCAATGCTAGTATTTATTTTAATTCCCGCTGAGGTAGATCTTAAAAAAGTACGCGCGCGCGTACTTTTGTTCACGCAACCGGCGCAAACAAAAGTACGCCAGATTTTATAAGATACGCGCGTAGCTGCGCATATCTTATAAAATCCTGGGTCAGTGTGCTCAAGGCTGTGCAAAATCGGCAGCCTGCGCGCGCCGAGCCGCGCAGCCTGCCTTCGTTCCCTCCGAGGCCGCTCCGAAATCGGAGCGGCCTCGGAGGGAACTTTCCTTCCGTATCCCCCCACCTTCCCCTCCCTTCCCCTATCTAACCCACCCCCCAGACCTACCTAAATCCCCCCCTACCTTTGTTGTGCAAGTTACGCCTGCTTGAGGCAGGCGTAACTTGCGCGCGCCGCCTCGGCATCCCCGGCACAGGCTGCAGTGCCGGGGGACTCTGGACCCGCCCCGAACCGCCCCCTGACCCCGGACATACCCCTGAACACACCCCTGGCTTGCTGACACGCCCCCTCCCACCCCTTTTACGAAGCCCCGGGACTTACGCGCATCCCGGGGCTTTGCGCGCGCTGACGGCCTATGCAAAATAGGCGTGCCGGCACGCAGGGCTTTTAAAATCTACCCCTATGTGTTTTTAAGAGACATACAGGGCTGAATCTAGACTTGTGGGTGTGGTGTGGTGTGGTGTGGTGTGGTGTGTAACCAAATGCACAGCAAGGGGTATTGAACCAAGGACATAATAAAATCTAGGTAGTTCTACAGATGAAAAGAGAGTCTGTTTATTCCCTGTCACCCCTAGAGCTGGGGTGCTCAAACCAGTCCTAAGGGCTGCCCCCAGCTAGTCAGGTTTTCAGGATATCCCTAATGAATATGCATGCACTGATGAATTTGCATGCACTGGAGAAAGTACAGAGAAGAGCAACAAAAATGATAAAGAGGATGGAACAGCTTCCCTCTGAGGAAAGGCTAAAGAGGTTAGGGCTGTTCAGCTTGGAGAAGAGACGGCTGAGGGGAGATATGATAGAGGTCTTTAAAATCATGAGAAGTCTTGAAAGAGTAGATGTGAATCAATTATTTACACTTTTGGATAACAGAAGTACTAGGGGGCACTCCATGAAGTTACAAGTAGCACATTTAAGACTAATCGGAGAAAATTATTTTTCACTCAATGCACAATAAAGCTCTGGAATTTGTTGCCAGAGGATGTGGTTAATTTGTTGCCAGAGGATGTGGTTAGTGCAGTTACGGCCCCGAGCGCATCTTTAGCCCCGGTTTGGCCGCGAGTTTTCGACGCGCTATTTTTACCCCTTATACAGTAACGTCAAATGCGTGGCCAACCCCCCTACCCCCCCCCCGAAACTAATAGCGCCCGCACAATCAAATGCATGTTGATGGGCCTATTAGTTATTCCCACGCGATACAGAAAGTAAAATGTTGTTACGTCAGCCGACCACAGAGACCATGGCCAACTGAGCTTACCGCTTTCAGAGGCGGTCCGCTGCTCTCTGAGCCTCTGACGCTGGGCTTGGGGGTGTGCTCTTGGGCACCGAGGTCTGCGTCCACATTGGGGGGCCTCTTTCCACGGCTGGGAAGCCCCCGCCTCAGAAGCCCCACCCCCTCAACTTCCTTTAGGCACGGCAAGACCAAGTCCACTGTTAAAGAGGCCAGCGCGGGAAAACTCCGATCAACACCAGGAGGCTCCACCCCCTGGGAGGTATTTATACGCATAACTCACCAACCTCAGGTGAGTTAGCAAGGACTTGTTTTTGCAGCTCTGCCACTTCTTCGTTGCTAGAAGCTCTCTCTCTTTCTCTCTCTCTCTGCCCTTCGGGGTATCTCTAACCAGGGTACCCGCTCCTCGGGGGCCCCTTGCTTTCTTTTCAGGTGCCTTACTGGGATCAGATACTTGCTCCTCGAAGGCCTGCTCTCCCTGCATGGGTGCTTGTTACCATTTACTTTGCCTAGTGGAATCATCAACCTTACAGCTACCTGTTACGCTCGCCTCCTCCAGAGGGGAAGAGTTAGCAATCTGCTGTCGCTCACTCCACCAGGAGGGCGGAGTTGGCAAGCTGTTCTGCTGTTCTTCTGAAAGGGGAAGGAGTAGTGATATGACAAGACCTGCTCCTCCAGAGAGGAGGAGTTAGCTATCTGTAGATCTGTTAGCGAACTGCTGTTAGATGCTCCTGTAGGAAAGGAAATAGCAAGCTGTTATCAATCTGCTAAGGAGTATCAATCTGTTATGGATCAACTCTCCAAGGAAGAGGAGTTGGCAGTCTTGTATAATGATACTCTTCTGAGGAGAGGAGCTAACAATAGGTATATAGTACTTCGCTACTGAGATAGCAATCTATCATGCCCCCGCTATGGAGTAGCAATCTGTATTAGAGATGTGAATCGGAACCGGAATCGGTTCCGATTCCGGTTCAGATTCACATCGTTAATTTTTTTTGTGCGGCCCGATTGCGGTTTTGTTTATCGGCTGCGCCCGAGCCGGTAAACAAAAAAACCCACCTGACCCTTTAAAACTGTTCCCTTAGCTTCCCCCACCCTCCTGAACCCCCCCAAAACTTTTTACAAGTACCTGGTGGTCAAATGGGGGTCCCGGGAGCCATCTCCCGCTCTCGGGCCGTCGGCTGCCACAAATAAAAATGATGCCGATGGCCCTTTGCCCTTACCATGTGACAGGGTATCCGTGCCATTGGCTGGCCCCTGTCACATGGTAGGAGCACTGGATGGCCTGCCCCATTTTTAAAGATGGCGCTGGCCGCCCATTACTCCTACCATGTGACAGGGCCTGGCCAATGGCACGGATACCCTGTCACATGGTAAGGGCAAAGGGCCATCGGCGCCATTTTTATTTGTGGCAGCCGACGGCCCCAAGAGCGGGAGATCGCTCCCGGGACCCCCACTGGACCACCAGGTACTTGTAAAATGTTTTGGGGGGGTTCGGGAGGGTGGGGAAAGCTAAGGGAGCAGTTTTAAAGGGTCGGGGTGGGTTTAGGGATTGTTTTGGTGTGCCGTTTTTCCCACCCTCCCCCAAAATGATAACCCCAGGAACAAAATCGTAGGGTTCGCTTATCGAGAGCCCCCGATTTCTGACGATTTTGAAAATATCATCCGATATTTTCAATCGTCCGAAGCCCGATTCACATCCCTAATCTGTATATATATATAAGCTGCTGGCAAGTCTCAGAGAAAGAGGAGTAGCTGTCTATATAATACTTCCGTGAGCGGAGTTAGTGGTCTGTAGTAGTTGGCTCCCCCAAGGTGACAATAGTGAAAGGAATGACCACTTGGAGGAAATGGTGAATCCCTGGGCTGATGACAGATGACAGCGCCCCCAGGAGGAGATCCTGAGAGGAACCACCGGCTAGGCTAGAATATGAGATAAACACAATAGTTCTTTATTAGACTGGAAGCTGGACCACCAGGGGTGGCAGTAGTGAGTCACTGTGTCTGGCGAGGCTGAAGTCCTTCTGATACTGGAATATAATCTCTGGGTCGCTGAGCTGTAGAGAGAGACTAGAAGTAGGGAGTAGACAGGGTATACTGGATACAAGATAGTATACTCACAATAGTAGATGTCTGCAATGGTCTCTATGCCACAGAGAGTCTTCAGTACATTCAGGATCAGGAGCCATAGGCGAGCACTGGTTCCCACAAACAGTCTGTAATATGAACTCACAATTGCTGTATTTGAAATGGCTTCTAGAGTAGAAGAGAGTCTGTATAAGATTCTAGGAACATGGGCCCTCGTGGAGCGAGTACCGGTTCCTATCTGTAATCTTGCCAGTGTAACTCTTGATCTCTGTACGTGCGATAACGTCTTGGACAGAAGAGAGTCTTCAGAGCAATAGGAATGTAGGCCCTCGTGGAGCTAGTACCGATTCCTATGTAATAGAACTCACTGTGTTCACGTCCGCGATCACTTCCAGGAATTTAGGAGTCTTCCGAGTGTTCTGGCAATCTAAAATCAAGAAGAGAGAGAGCGGTGCCCCCGTGGAGTGGTAAGTTTGAAAAGGCCGAGCAGTGGGGATGGGTTCCCCGGCTGACTCAGATCGTTGTTGCAAGTATCGTGGACTGCCGAAGCAAGTCCCATTGGAGTTCCTTGCTAACTCGTTAGAGGTTAGCAAAGACCTTTTAAAGTGCAAATGGATGACGTTACTATGGGGGGACGCCCCTGAGGTTTGCGCCCTTGCTGGTGCAAAGTCTGGAGCGTGCGCATGCGCCCTTATGTCATCAGGAACATGGTGGATCCGTAGCGTCAGGCCAGCCCGGGGGAACAGGGACCAAGAGGCAGAGAGAAGCCGCGGCTGCCCTGTCCATCAGAGCTGAAGGGAGTTGCATCCCAGGTAGAGAGGGTGGAGCAAGGGGTGAGAAGAGGCACGAATGCAACACAACCATCTAGTGAGTAATCTATTCTCAGTCTGTCTCATCTACAGCTCTGCCGTGCTGGGAAACTGACACCTGGAACTCCCTATACCATCTTGGTGAGATGGGTTCTCTCTGCCGAGGGTCCCTGGACTGCTACCTCTGGATCACCTCACTACTGCCACTTCTGGTGGTACACATCAGCTGTACAATAAAAGACTAACTATGTGTTTGTGCGTCCTGAGTGTAGCACAGTACTTTGGCTCCCCACGGGACTCCTCCCCATGGGCGTGGTCATCTCCCACAGTACCCAAGAATCCACTCAAACACCTCGAAACCATAACAGATTGCTAACTCCATGGATTTGGCTCAGCTCACCGCATTGCAGGCCATTCTAGGCCTAGCCCAGAGAGGTCAAGAACAGCAAAGGGCCTTGGAGGCACTATCTACTGCTATTGATCTTCTGAATACCAGACTGGACTCTCAAACAGAAGAATTGAAGGTACTCCAGTCCATTCCCTAGCTTTATCCAGAAGATACAAAGCCTCCAGACCTCATTGGAAATAGTGATGGCAGATGTCCATCGCTTAACCCTCTGTCAGGATCTCTTGAAGAAACTTGATGTCTTTCCTTCACCAGCCGGCTTTTCTATGTTCGCTGGACCTAATCACATGGTAATCCCTCTCCCTAATCCACCTTGTTACTCGGGAGACGCAAAATGATGCCGGGGTTTCTTAAACCAATGCCATATGCATTTTGCGCTGCAACCTGCATTGTTTACGAACGATTCGATAAAGACTACCTTCATTCTTTCCCTATTGGATGGGAAAGCCCTCGCGTGGGCTTTACCGTTATGGGAACACTCTGATCCTCTGCTTTCCAATCTGTCACTGTTCGTCTCTGCCTTTAAACAGGTCTTCGAGGATCCTGGCAGGTTACCAGCGATGGGTGGTGATTTGCTTCGTCTCCGACAAGGATCTCGGTCCCTAGGCGAATATGCCATTGATTTTCATACCATGGCTAAAGAATTAAATTGGCAAGGGAGCAGTAATATTATTGGAAGGATTAAATCCACAGATCAAGGACGAACTGGCAGCGAGGGAACTTCCCACTTCCCTTGAAGATCTTATTGACCTTTCGGGTAGAATCGATAGGAGACTCCAGGAACTGACCCGGGAGGACCACACAAGATAACGTGGTCATTTTTCCGACTCTCTTTTCCTACCAGGAAACTCTGCTCCTTCCGGGGATGAACCAATGCAACTGGGTCAAACCCAGTTTGCATTGGTTTCGGCGGCAGTAACCGCACCTCGCCTTCAACTGGTGGTGACAGTAACTCTAGATACCCGTTTCTTCATTGTCCAGAAACAGCGGAGGTGGCTACCCGAGATCTCATGCTAGGGTCACCCCTATTTATTCTACCTTTTTCTCTGGAATTGTCTGCCACCAGTATTCCCACACAGGCTCTGATGGATTCTGGCGCCGGAGAAAATTTCATCCTGCAAGACCTCGTGGATCATTGTCTACTTCCTAACTCGCCAGTGAACCCTCCATTGGTTCTCTCTTCCGTGCACAGGAACCCTCTCCCCAGGAAGGTCACACAGAATACTCAACCATAATCTCTGAGAACTGGAACAACTCACAGCGAACATCTTTCTTTTTTCATATTACCAGAGGCAGTGAGTCCTATAATTTTGGGCCTGCCTTGGCTTCAGAGACATCAGCCTCAGTTCGATTTGGTCTTCTCCGGATCAGATTCAATGGGGAATTCATTGTTCGGAAACTTGCTTAAAATCATCTGGACCATCCTGAGCCATATCTGTGGCAACAGCATCGTCAGTGTCCTTACTCCCCTGGGTGAGTGTCGAAGGGAACCTTTGGAGGCCTGACTCTTGTGGGGTATATGTTCTACAAGACAAGCTCACACAGTTAAAGGAACAAATAATTCTTAAAGATTCAGTGAACAAGGAACTAGTAAAGTCGCATGGACAAGCCATGCAAGGCCTCCTAACCATACTGTCTTACAAGGAATGGGAGGGGACCTCACCGTATCTCCATTGAGTATCCCTGAACTTGAGACTTCTGCTCAAGATACACCTGTGATACCTTCTTCCATACACGCTACGGACAAAAACATTTTTGATTCCGACGACAGTGATGAGGATTGGATCACAGAAGAGGAGGAGGACTATGTGAAGGGGAATGACGATCCATCGGAGGGGGTCCTTGAAAAGGGGGTACTGTTATGTCGGCTGGCCACAAAGACCATGGCCGACTGAGCTTACCACTTTTGGAGGCGGCCCGCCACTCTCCGAGCTCTGATGCTGGGCTCTGGGGTGCGCCCTCGGGCACCGTGGTCTGCTTCCACATCGGGGGGCCTCTTTCCACGGCTGGGAAGCCCCTGCCTCAGAAGCCCCACCCCTTCCCCCCCCCCCCAATGTCCTTTAGGCATGTGCAGCAAGACCAAGTCCTCTGTTAAAGAGGCCAGCGCAGGAAAACTCCGATCAACACCAGGAGGCTCCACCCCCTGGGAGGTATTTATACACATAACTCACCAACCTCAGGTGAGTTAGCAAGGACTTCTTTTTGCAGCTCTGCCACTTCTTCATTGCTAGAAGCTCTCTCTCTCTCTGCCCTTTGGGGTATCTCTAACCTGGGTACCCGTTCCTCTGGGGCCCCTTGCTTTCTTTTCAGGTGCCTTACTGGGATCAGGTACTTGCTCCTCGAGGGCCTGCTCTCCCTGCATCGGTGCCTGTTACCATCTACTTCTGCCTGGTGGAATCATCAACCTTACAGCTACCATCTAGTGAGTAATCTATTCTCAGTCTGTCTCATCTACAGCTCTGCCGAGCTGGGAGACCGACACCTGGAACTGCCTATACCATCTTGGTGAGACGGGTTGCCTCTGCCGAGGGTCCCTGGACTGCTACCACTGGATCACCTCCCTACTGCCACCTCTGGTGGTACACATCAGCTGTACGATAAAGGTCTAACTCTGTGTTTGTGCATCCTGAGTCTAGCCCAGTACTGTGGCTCCCCATGGGGCTCCTTCCCGTGGGGGTTGTCATCTCCCACAGTACTCAAGAATCCACTCAAACAACTCGAAACCATAACAAATGCGCAGCAAAGCCGCACATTTTACTTTCAGAAATTAATGCCTGCCCAAAGGCAGAAGTTAATTTCAGCCGGCACAGGGAAAGTGTACAGAAAAGAAGAAAAAACTGCTTTTCTGTACACCCTCCAACTTAATATCATAGCGATATTAAGTCGGAGGCCCCAAAATTTAAAAAAATTTAAAAATTTAAAAAAAAAAATGTAAATCTGTCCACGGGTTGAAAGACAGATGCTAAATTTAGCCAGCATCCGTTTTCCGAACCCTTGGCTGTCAGTGGTTTCAAGAACCGATGCTGGTAAAATTGAGCGTCGGCTGTCAAACCCGCTGACAGCCACCGCTTCTGTCAAAAAGGAGGCGCTAGGGACGCGCTAGTGTCCCTAGTGCCTCCTTTTACCGCAGGCCCTCATTTAAATACTTGATCGCGCGCCCAGGAGAGTGGCCTGGGCGCGTGTCGGGAGAGCGGGTGCTTGCCTCAGAGCGCCGGCTCGCCCGCAGGTTTTACTGTATCAGCCTGTAAGTGTAGCTGGGTTTAAATAACTCCATTAACTGCTATTAATCAAGTTGACTTAGGGGTAGATTTTCAAAGAAGTGTGCGCATCTATGGTACACTTTACCCGGCGCACAGACATGGACACCTGATTTTATAACATGTGTGCGCATGTTATAAAATCGGAGGTCGGCACGCACCCCCGCTGGACTTTTGGCAAGTCCCCCCAAGCTGGCCAAAAGTCCCTGGGGGTCCAGCGGGGGTCCGGGAGCGATCTCCTACGCTCCTGACGTCGGGGGACAAAAAAACAAAATGGCGCCGGCGCTACCTTTGACCTGTCAGGTCAAAGGTAGCGCCGGCGCCATTTCTACAACGCATGGAGGTCCGAGAGTAAAAGATCACACCGGGACCCTTCCTCTGGACCCCAGGTAATTTAAGGCAATTTGGGGGGGTTCGGGAGGGTGGGGGATTTATTTTAAAGGGTCGGGGTGGGTTTTAGGGTTGTTTTAGTGTGCTGGTTTTCCCGCCCTCCCCCTTCCCCTCCCCCTTCCCCCGATTTACGATTTTTTAACGATAAATCGGGGGAATTGTTATTGTATCGCGGCTCTAACGATTTTTGACGATTTAAAATATATCGGACGATATTTTAAATCGTCAAAAAACAATTCACATCCCTACTGTGGATCAATAAAGTCTAGAGGATGTGAATGAAGAGAAGAAGCATGGGGTGGCTTGCGGGAATGATGGCTACTACCTGGAGATGAATATCCTTATTCAATAAACATACACATGGTTAATGCAACTCCAACATTGCTCTATGCTTCAACAGCAAGAGGAAATGTGGAAAAAAGGATTTGCATCCACATAAGGGGAGTTGCTTGCTTGTTACGGCGGTTACTACCCCAAACCAAAAATGTCTGATACTTCACTTTCAATGCATATCCAGCATAGCTCTCTGCTTCAACAGAAGGGGGAATGAAGAAAAGATGTTTTATATTCAGACATATACCAACAAGGACTGAATTACAAAGTCTAGGTAAAACAAATAAGCATGGGTGTAGCTTGCTTGTTACGGCGGTCACTACCCCAAATCAAGCCTGATACTTCACTTAGAATACATATCCAGCGCAGCCCACTGTTTCAACAGCAGGGGGAATTAAAAGAGGATTTATATTCAAACAACCAACAAAGACTGAGTTCACAGGCTGGATAAACAAGCATGGGAGGAGCTGGCTTATTACAGCGGTTATTACCCCAAACCAATTAGCTGGATACTTCACTCAAATGTAGCTCCAGCACTGCTATCTACGATGGTGGGGGTGGAAGGGAAATAGAACCAAAAAAGTTATTTAAAGGGACAAGAGTAACAGAAAAGTATGAAAAAAAAAAGTGTGAAAGCTCGCTGGGCAGACTGGATGGACCATTTGGTCTTCTTCTGCTGTCATTTCTATGTTTCTATGAACATTGTTGTTGTTATGGAGACATGGTTCACTAAGTCTCATGATTGGAATACAGCCATCCCGAGCTATAACTTGTTTAGGAAGAACAGATAGAACATAAAAGGTGGAGTAGTAGTTCTTTATGTCAAAACCAATATCCAAGCAACTGAATTGCAAGGGATATGGGGTAGAGCAGAAGCATTATGGACTGTCCTAAAAATATAAGATAATGCTTCCATTTTTACTGGTGTGATCTACAGGATTCCTCCTCAAAAAGAAGAACTGGACAGTAGGGATGTGAATCGTTTTTTGACGATTTAAAATATCGTCCAATATATTTTAAATCGTCAAAAAATCGTTAGGGCCACGATACAATACCAATTCCCCCGATTTATCGTTAAAAAATCATAAATCGGGGGAAGGGGGAGGGCAGGAAAACCGGCACACTAAAACCCCCTAAAACCCACCCCCGACCCTTTAAATTAAATCCCCCACCCTCCCGAACCCCCCCCCCCAATGCTTTAAATTACCTGGGGATCCGGCGGTGGTCCAGAACGGCGGCGGTCCGGAACGGCCCCCTCAATAGAATCGTGTTGTCTTCAGCCGGCGCCATTTTTCAAAATGGCCGCCGCAAAATGGCGGCGGCCATAGACAAAAACGATTCGACGGAGGAGGTCGTTCCGGACCCCCGCTGGACTTTTGGCAAGTCTTGTGGGGGTCAGGAGGCCCCCCCAAGCTGGCCAAAAGTTTCCTGGGAGTCCAGCGGGGTTCCGGGAGCGATTTCTTGCCGCAAATCGTTTTCGTACGGAAAATGGCGCCGGCAGGAGATCGAGTGCAGGAGGTCGTTCAGCGGCGGTCCGGAACCCCCGCTGAACGACCTCCTGCAGTCGATCTCCTGCCGGCGCCATTTTCCGTACGAAAACGATATATGTATATGAATGTATATCTTGGAAGAGAGGAGGTGCAGGGGAGACCTTCAGATACCTGAAAGGATTTAATGAATACAAACCTTGAACCTTTTCCATCAGAAAGGAAACAGAACCAGGGGTCACAAAATTAAACTCATGGGGGGATGACTCAGAACCAATGTGAGGAAATATTTCTTCATGGAGAGCCTGGTGGATGCTTGGAATACCTGGAATGTTTTTCTGGAATAGCGGTGAAGAAGAAAACAGTGAATAAATTCAAAGGGGCATGGAATAAACACTATAGATTCCTAAAGTCTAGAAGATGGAAATGAAGAGGGTGCATGGGGGTAACCTGCAAGGAGTGGCAATTACTACCCTTAACAGAAGGCATGGGGATTACTACCCTCCATCAATAACCTTGATCCTTTTGACACAACTGCAACATGATTCCCCACTTTGATGGTAGGGGCAGGGGAGGAAGGGAACTGGATACAGACAACAACCAACATGGGTCCTGACTTTTATGGTCTGGGGTATTGACAATCAGACATAAGAGAAAAAGCACAGGATGGCTTCTACAGCCAAGTCCCAAATATTATCTGAATTATCAAGAAGACATAAGGGAAAAATTACAGGATGGCTTCTACGGCCAAGTCCCAAAGCAAACAACATGAAGCAGCATTGTCTGAATTATCAAGAAAGCTCTTCACTCAGTAAAAATGTTGCTACAGTAGCCGAAATTTATGAGTTTGACATTTTCATTGATTATAAATATTGCTACCCTTATCATAAGGCTGCATGACATGGAGTTACTACCCTTGAGAGAAACATGGGGGTATCTTGCATGCAGCTGCAGATAAACTTGCTGGGCAGACTAGATGAGCTATCTGGTCCTTTTCTGTCACATTACTATGTTACTATGTTACTGTGTTGTTGATCACTATTGCCAAGTGGCTCCAACACTGTTATATATTGCACCAAATCTTGTATTCCACTAAGGGCTTGGTCTAAAATAGTTACCCCTCTTGTTAGTTCTTGTACTAACTGCTCCATGAAACAGTCATTTATTTCATCTAGGAAATTTACCTCTCTAGCATGTCCTGATGTGACATTCACCTAGTCAATACTGAGATAATTGAAATTACTGTGCTCCTGATTTTGTTAGCTTCTCAATTTCTTTTAGCATTTCATTGCCTGTCTGTTCATTCTGGCCATGTGGTTGGTAATACACCACCACTGCTATTTTATTCCCCTTTTCACCTGGAATTTCTATCCATAAAGATTCAACATTTAATTTTGAATCCTGCAGAACGTTTATTCTGTTTGACCAATGCCCTAGTCCTCAAAGATTGGGGATGGGGGAGGAAGGAAGGCAGGAAGAAATATTGGGGATGAGGGATGGAGGAAAAACAGGAGGGAAGAGAGGTCCTGAGATCTTGAGGAGAAGGGAAAATCTGGAAAGAGGAGAGGGTAGTAGTACTCCAGCTCTGCTCCCCCTCACATCTCAACCCCCAGTCCCTATACCCCCTCCTTTTCTCTCTCCACCCCCAGTTCTTTTATTGTCGCCATCCCACCTGCCCATATATACACACACAGAGCCACCCACACATCCATCTACTAACCCTAGCAACTCTTTCATACAAATCTTGCTTTTCTAGTCCCCCATCACCCCATCTTCCCAGTATCTTGCCATACAACTCACATCTCCTTTAGTCACACACCTCCCCTATCTCCTAGCCCCTTTCTAATAATCCTTCTAACTTCTCTATCATAGCCCCATCCTCTGTTTCACACAACCTCCCCAATCACTCCTCCATCTCTTCTTTCTCTTATCTTCCCTCCAGCCTCTCCCATTTTACACAACAGCCCATCACTTCTTTTCTTTATCCGCCCTGCATTTCCCCTATTTCTTACTAGCAACTCCCATCTTCTCTTTCCTTTATCCCCCAACCTTGTACGTCTCTTACATAACTCCCTCTCCCTACCCAACCAGCTCTGGTTGTGCTGCAAGGCTGAGGAGAATGGCATCACGGGCCATGTCTTTCTCTTCTGCTGACCAGGCCCATTACTGCTTTAAACCAGTGTGCCAGGATTGAAAGCGGAAAACAGGCCAGGCTGGTAGAGGAGGAAGATGCATCTTGATGTAGTCATTCTCCGCCTTCTCCTGCCATGTGCTCAATGCACATGTCGGGAAAGAGATGCCAGGAAGCTGTTTGGCAGTGGTGATTGAAAATATCACCATGGGAAAGCAGGCCTTAGTATTCCACAAGAAATCCGATTGTATTGGAGTCCGCTCCTTGGTCCTCCGTGGCGATATCACGGGGACTTGCAAATTCCATGGGGAGGGGAAAATTTTGTGGATGCTGTCTGCACCATCAAATCTTGCAGATGTTCGTGCCATTTTCTTTTTCTGAGTTTATTTGAAGCTGTTTCTCAGCAGTTTTTGGTTCAGATTAAGTGGTTGCTAGAAAGTTAGAAATAGAAGAACAATGAATATTTATTTTAGCGATTCATTCTCCAATACAAATGTCTGTAAATTGTCTATGCTTTTTCTTAGTTTTTCTAGCTCAGAGTTGTGTTTTACTAGAAGGGGTACCCGGTCAGTGGTTTTTATCTCTTTGTATTGTAATAGGTTTTTCCTGAATGCGACGATGCAATTTTCTTGGGATTTTAGGATTGTAGCCTTTTTCCTATAAGGAATCAGTTTATCTGTTCAAGTGTTTATCATGTGACTTGGCTGTATAAAATGCACTTTTTTACATGTGTAGAAACAAGAGCTGTGAAGGAAGCTTCATCTCTCACTAGATTATCTATGGATGGATATTAGTTTCTAAGGGCCTCATTTTCTAAAGTATTGCAAGCCTGCGATACTTTAGGAAATGAGGGGCGGGGGGGCCAAAACGGGGGGGGGGGCCTGCACTAGCCTGCAGCAATCGCACCGTCGCGGTGCGATCGCTGCCGGTTTCGCACCCAATAGCGCCACCATAGGAGGTGTAGCTATTGGGAGCGAACGCGGATGCGAAAAGGGCCTTACCTTTTCGTCATCCGCGGCGGCTTCGCGGAGTCGGCCCTGGTGAAGCCCCAGGGCCGACTCCACCCCCATTTTGGTATCGGACGCGAAAAGGGACATTTCGCGTGCGAAATGTCCCTTACCGCGTGCGATACATTTAGAAAATAAGGCCCTAAGTGGACTAACATCCATTATTTTAATATCTTTTTTGGCATTTAAACATTATATAAACAATAAAGAAATATACAAAATCAAACACTCACACTTAAGTCCACATTATATTGGAGCTCAAAAAGAAACTAAGACTAAAGAAAAAAGAAAAATTGTATTAATCATTGGCTTGTTGGTTAATATCACTATTAATACCCCAAAACAATCTCCTACTCCTTCCCATAATATATTTACTAAGAACATAAGACTTGCCATTATGGATCAGACCAAAGGTCCATCAAGCCCAGTATCCTCTATCCAACAGTGGCCAAGCCAGGTCCCCTAGGGATCCTGCCTGGTACTTGGGACCCCAAGAATAAACAGTGGATTTATGCAACTTCACCTTAATAATGGTTAATGGACTTTTCTTCCAAGAACTTGTCCAAACCTTTTTTAAACACAGCTACACTAACAGCTTTCACTACATACTCTTACAATCAATTGCAGAGCTTAATTATGCATTGAGTAAAACATTTATTTTCTCTTATTAGTTTTAAGTGTATCGCCTAGTAACTTCATTGTAATTCCCCTAGTCTTTGTACTCTTTGAAAGATTAAACTACTGATTAATGTTTACTCGTTCCAGTCCACTTATTATTTTATAGACCTCTATTATATCTCTTCTCAGCCGTCTCATCAAGCTTAAGAGTCCTAACCTCTTTAGCCTTTCTTCATAGGGGAATTGTTCCATCCCCTTTATAAGTTTGGTTGCACTTCTCTGTAACTTTTCTAATTCTGCTATATCTTGTTTGAGATGTGGTGATCACAATAAGCAAGTTGAGGTTGCACCACGGAGCAATACAGAGGCATTATGATATTCTCTGTTTTATTCTCCACTCCTTTCCTAATAATTCCTAGCATTCTATTTGCTTTCTTGACCGCTGCTTCATACTGAGCAGAAGTTTTCAACATATTTCCTCAATGGTGACTCCTAATGTGGAACCTTGCATTGTGTAGCTATAATTTGGGTTACTCTTCCCTAAGTGCACTTGTCCACATTAAATATAATTTGCCATTTGCTTGCCCAGTCTCCCTGTTTTGCAATGTCCTCTTGCAATTTCTCACAATCCTCTTGTGATTTAATAACTTTGAATAATTTTGTGTCATCGGTACATTTGATCACCTCACTTGTGGTTCCTATTTCCAGATTGTTTATAAATATATTAAAAAGCAGTGATCTCAGAACACATCCCTGGAGCACTCCTCTATTCACTTTTCTCCACTGAGAAAATGTACTCTCTGTTTTCTATCTTTTAACCAGTTTGCAATCCACAGTAGAACACTCCTCCTATCCCATGACTTTTTAATTTTATAAGAAGTATCTCACGAGGGACTGTCAAATGTTTTCTGGAAATCCAAATACACTATATGAACTGACTCACCTTTATACAGATGTTGTTTACGCCCTCAAAAAAATGTAGCAGATTGGTGAGGCAAGACTTCCCTTGGTTAAATCCATGTTGGCTTTATCCTATTAAACTATGCTTATCTATATGTTCTGCAAAATGAATGAAATGCAAAATGAATTAAAACTAACCAATGCATTTTATAGACTCTTAACAGTAAACTTGATATGATTTTAAGAACAGGCTGTTCATTTCTTTCCAAAAATATTGACTCCTATTATTGTCATAGTCAATTATCAACAGGGAGTTCCAGTATAAAAGATCTAGAGTGAATTATAAACTTCATGATGATTCTCACCATCACAAAGAACACACTGATATCATTAGTAGTTATTAAAAACACCTTTTTCCATCATAGTTGCTATCATATTGCAAGTTAATTTTCAACATACACTTCAGACTAATTTAGATAAATAGATATTATCAGACAAATTGCTTGTCACCAAAATAAAATTTTAGATCAGTAACTAATCATTCAAAATTTATCAGAACATTGTCTAGTAACTGGATTTGTCCAAGCCAGTACCTGTTTGAGCAGATTCTTCATCTTCTCCAAACATATCAGGTATATCATTACATCTGCCTTACAAAAAAAATCCCTGTAATAGTGTTGCATGCCCAACCCGCGGAGGTCCGCGGGCCGGCCCCCCACCTACCTCCGGGTATCAGATGGCAGCGGCAGCGTAGCTGAGGTCTGGTGAGGCCTGCAGCCTTCGGCGCGGCGTCCCCTCTGCAGGGGAGACGCCGCCGATGTCTGTTCAGGCCCCGCCCCCTAGGCGCACACACGCACAAGGCCCGGACATTTAAAGGGCCCAGTGCGGGAAAGGAAGCCTCCACCTCCCAGGATGACATCAGATGCTGCAGGTATATATACCCTGCTGGAAGCCCTTCTTCCTTGCCTTGCAATGAGGTTCACTCTGGTAAGAGTTGCTAGTTGCTGCTTCGGATCCTTCAGCTTCTGACTTCGGCTTCTGATTCCTGGCTTTCGACTCCAGCTTCCGTCCACAGACTTCTGATTCTGCTTCATCCTTTGGCTTCTGATTCCTGGCTTTCGACTCCGGCTTCCATCCACAGACTTCTGATCCAGCTTCGTCCTTTGGCTTCCGACTTCGGCTTCGTCCAGGAGGCCTCGTCTAAGTCCAAGCGGCTCAGGTCCTCACGAGCTCCTCTCGGGGGGACCGCGGGCTTCCAGTGGTAAAGTTCCAGTTGGCCTCCTGGCTCCAGCTCTTCGTCTCCATTCCCTGGATACCACCTCGCAGGAGCCCACTCATAAGTCCAAGCGGCCCGGGTCCTCATGTGCTCCTCCTCGGGGGACCTTGGATCTCCAGTGGTGAAGATCTCTTGGTCTCCTGTCTGTGCCGCTTCCCGGCTTCGACACCCACCTGGTATCTCCTCAGTGAGCCACCAACTGTCCTAGTTGGTCCAAGGGTCCATGAATCCAACAAATAGTGAATTTAAGATAGTGACAGATATTTCAGGGCATATTGCCTCATACTCTATGCAAAAATATTTGGTTTCTTTGCAACAATGCAAAAGCTTTTGCAAGTGACCACATTCTGAGAACCCACCACCATAGACCAAGACCTTTTAAGAGGTGTCAAGTTTCTATATATACTTCCCTACTGTGCTGTAGTTTCAGACTTGAGAGTGGGAGGTAGCCTAATTTAATATCAGTCCTGGAGACTGAAGCCTTTTGGCCTTCTAATGCCCCCAGCTGTTGGAAAGAGGGTGATTAACTAACTGCAGAAAAGTCCAAAAAAGAGGGGGTGCAAATGGAAAGCACAAATATAAAAATAGCTAGGAAAAAAATAAAGCAAAATATACTGGGTATATTAATAGATTTTTAATGCAAACTAAAATGAACAAAAATGAATTTTACTGATTTGTAGCTAAGAGGAAAAAGGAAAACTTACAAAAATAAGAGCTTTTGTATGTGACTTTCTAATGGTTGCAATTTTGAAATTTCATGCACTAGACTGGTTTCCAGAAGAAGATGTACCATATCAGTAATCCCACTGAATTTAAGCATTCAAATTTATTTTCATCATAGAATTAATTTTGACTCATTCTTTTATGATAATGGGATGACTTTTCTCCACAGTTTTGCAATGGATGGAAAAAGGCTATTCTGCTATGCGAAAAATGCTGGGCTACAAAGATGGCAAGCTGATAGTTGAAACACCAGGGTTCTACTATGTATACTCACAAGTGAGTTTCTGTAAGAATGTCACAAGAGGAGCACGGGCACCGTTTTTCCACAACCTGTATTTGCGAAAGCCCCATGGAAACGACAGACTTTTGTTGAAGGGGGTGAATACGGAAAGTTCCCAGAATTCCTCTGATTGTAGTCTACATTCCATACATCAAGGAGGAGTATTTGACCTTCAGAAGGGCGACATGCTCTTTGTCAACGTGACAGATTCATCACGAGTCAACTACAGCACAGGATCCACATATTTTGGTATGGTTAGACTTTAAGGGATTGGTTCTCCCAAACGTATGCTGTGGATGCCAATTGGAACACTTCCAATCAAAGGGTCCTATTTTCATACCATAATATTTATATTTTGAGTCATTTGTATGTCTTGTTCCTTTTTTCTCATTTTATACACTTTATAATTTATTAACTTGGGTGAGAATTTCCTTTAAAATGAAATAGGAACATCGAAAATGTATTGCTGCACTTTGTTCTCATAAAAGGTTTTCTATCCTGTCTTGATCATACAGGTATGCCTTGAATATTTTCATTTACATTGTATATATGATGCAAATCATCTGTTTAATAAGATGGATATCCCAACTGTATCATAAGCTTATTCGGTAGAAAGATTTTCTCTTTTTTTATCTACCTACATTTGTTGTTTGGTATGCAATAGATCAGACAGATGTTTTTCTCTTTCTGCTTAATTTGCTATAAATAACTGAGACTGGTAATCCTTAAAATTGCAGATGTATTCTTTAGGAGAGGGCTTCCCAAACCGGTCTTGGGGGAACACACAGCTAGTTGGGTTTTTAGGATATCCACAATGAATATGCATGAGATAAATTTGCATATACTGAGTCTCTTTGATATGCAAATGTATCTTATGCATATTCCATAGATATTCTGAAAACTGGACTGCTGTGGGATCCTCAGGATAGGTTTGGGAAGCCCTGCTTTAGGAAATCTCACATAGGTACTCCAGGGCAGTGCTTCTCAACTCAGGGCACACCTAACCAGTCAAATTTTTAGGATAGCCACAATAAATATGCATGAACTAGATTTGCATTTTCAAGCTCATACATATTCATTGTGGATATCTTGAAAACCTGACTAGTTAGATGTGCCCTGAGGGCTGGGTTTAGAAGCACTGCTCGAGAGAAATCCATTGAAATTTAAATTCTGGACTGACCCTACATACTGTTTTCTTAAAATTGCAAGACTAATAATTAATGCTGTAAATAGGCATTCAAAAATATATAGCTCATCATATATTTAACACAGCAACACACTGAAGGAACATGGAATGCAATTGTATTAGGATTTCTGAATAAAGTGGTGCAGTTGCTATGTTAATCCACTTGAATAGGTAGACATAAAGGTCAACAAATAATTTGTAGGAGATGCTATTTTTTATTGGACTAATTCAATACCTTTCTGATAAATGTATTGAGTTAGTCCAATAAAAAAATGTATGGCTTTACGAATTATTTGATTACCTTTATCTCTTCCATTAGGATTTCTGGTAAAGCTAAATAGAAACAATAATTATAGATTTGCCAAGGAAAGAGTTTGCACTGGAAATTTCAGCCACACATTAGCTGCGTGTGTTCCAGCATATGGGATAGGTGTTTGATGCTTATTATCCTGAATGAATAACTTATTTGCAGAAAAAAACAACTCTATGTTACTGTTTGTATTAATTTTGTAAAAATTATTTATATAATCTAAAACCAATAAAACTGTATTGTATGTAGGGTTGCCAACTTGCTCCAGATTTTCAGGACAGGTTGATCCAGTCCTAGTTTTACTCCCCTGCTTGCAGGTACCTATAGTCTTGCTTTTCTTCGGGAATGTAATAGGGAAATCAAAAAAAGTCCCCTAAATGCAATGGGGTAAAATCAGGATTGGATCAACTTGTCCTGAAAATCTGAAGCCAGTTGGCAACTGTAATTGTATGGATGTAAAATGGATTTTTTTTCACACACAGTAAAGAATGTATTCAGAAATAAAGTAGGAATCTTGATATTTCCATATTTGCCAAGCACAGTACTTAACAGTAAACTTTTCTTTCTTAGAAAAATAGTCAGTACCTAAATTTAAAAAGAAAAATACCCACCCTAGGAAATGAATGGTAAAATGACATCCTCAATGTATTCCAAAATTACAATTCTTTTATTTACTGAAGACTAGAAGTCTCTTGCATGTCCCTTGTTGGCCAAGTCAAGAATCAGCCTTACTACTTCATAATGAAGCCTGCTGGTCTTTTCTCCCACTTAAAGATAAACAAAATGTTTTGATACTGGGGGAAGAATGAGGAAAAATTGCCATTCCCGATTAATGTCATGGCTCTTCCCACTGCCGTGTTGTGAGGGAATGACATGACTGAGAAGAACGAGAAGTAGAAAGCCATTAGTGATAATGAAAAAAAAAAAAAATCGAAAGTAATATTTTGGAAAATTTTACATTCTACCCCAGAAATGTTGTTGAAGTTGCAAAAATTGTGGAGAACTGAAACAAAACAAAACAAAAAACCCTCAAACGGTAAATGCTGTGATCAGATTCATATCAGTGCCAGGAAAGTGTTGATTCTACCAGATAAAACAGAAGTTTTCTCCACATCAGAGTTTAATTTGTAGACAAAAAGGAAGTGGAACTGTGGAACGGGGAGGGGTAGGGCAGAGTGGAACCAGGTGTGACCTGTGTAAGGGATGGGACCAGGACGGAGCACAAACTTCTTCTCTCTTTCAAACACACAAACATGTGTACAGACTCTTCACATTCTTCCTCTTTCTCCTTATCCCAGTGATCCTTTATCCGCAGCCCCGCCATGAGCACTCGTGGGGACTGGGGATGGATGAGGAGGAGGGTAGGGATAATGGGGCCCTTTCTCTCTACCAGTTTATTCCTCCTCTCTGCCTTGGGGATCCTTGTCCTTCATCCCCACAGCCCACTCATAAATCCCACCAGTGGTTCTTTTTGTCCTTCCTGCCAGTGGTGCTAAGGCCTAATCTCCTGGTGGTGCTTGAACCTCTGCCTTCCCTCCCCCCAGAAATGTACTCTTTCCAGCAACTTTTCTCTCACTCCTTAGCCACTATCGCACAGGCCTCCATCCTCTTTGACCCAGAATCAAACAGTTCTCTGGAGGGGGGGGGGGGGGGGTAAGGGGCTAGTATTCAAAAGCTCTTTGCCTCATCAAGAGAGAAAGGAAGGGAGCAGTACTGCATGTTCTCCTCACTCCCTTCTATCTCCTCTCCTTATTTATTCTTTCCCTCCAATCATCTCCCTCATAGACTGACCCACCCAACTCTAATCATCTTACTCATACCTCAGTCCCTCCAGTCCCCTCACTAACTCTATTCCCTCCTCCTTCCACACAACCCTCCAATCTGCTCCACATCTCCTCCCTCTGATCCCCGCCACTCATTCTTTTTCCTCCCCCTATATTCCCTCTCTCTCTCTCCTTACTCTTCCTTTGATCATGATCCCCTCCAACATTGCCTCACTCTCTTGCCCCCTTCCCCCAATGTGGTCACCAGAGCCCGAGATGATGGAGGTCCAGGAAGCCATCAATATAAGCATCAGTGTGACCAGTAAACTAACACCCACACTAAGGACAGAAACAGCAGGGCTGACAGGCATTCCCCCCATGTCTTTAATCTTGGCCATTCTCCTTCAAAACCTCCTCAATTGTGCTGGGAAACTGCAAAACATCAAGGCTATCTGCTTGTTCCTGTATCATATAAACAGCTTCAACATTCTCTGCCTGCTCTGCTTCCTTCAGGGGCAGGGGGCCCAGAAATGATCCATGGTCTTGCTCCATTTCCATGTGGGAGTCAAAACTGATTTACACTGCCAGAAAAAAGGTGGTAGACTGCTGTTCTGGGTCATTCTATTAGAAATTAAGCCCTATGTAACAGACACAAAAAGGGGTTGAATTAGCACAAGTTTGATAGTTGTGAGCAGCAGTGCCATTCATCAAGGCCAGAGTTGATGCCTTGAGAAACTAGGGCTACTGCTCATAAGTTTCAAACTTTTACTAATTCAACCTCTTTTTGCATCTCTTCTTTGTTCTGCAGTACCTACTTCAGGCTCACATACTCTCCCACACAGAGCAGGAAGGGAGGGAGAAAAATGAGGAAAGAAGGTAGAGGGAAAAGAGTGGCTGTTTTCTTCTCTGTCTGCTTCAGGCTTACTCTCTTCTCTCTTCTTCCCTTCAGGCTGCCTAGAGAGGAGGGGCTGGAACAGAATACCCCTGCTGCTCTTATTAAGCCTAAAAAGATGTGGCGGAATTGTGTTCCGTGCTGTTTCCCCACAAATTAAGCTCCACTCCATGTACACATACTTCATACATGCACCAGCCCCATCCACCCCCTTCCATATGGACTCACTCATCCTATGAACATCATTGTCTCATGTGGGGACTCAGAAAATGTTTTGACGGTTCACACAGATCTGTGCATGTTTATGTCCTAAAGGACACAGATAATGCAACATAATTTGGGGTTATCAAATTGAAAGCTCTGAAGTAACTAAATTCATATTCAGCTGTTTATTGATAATAAAGTCATAAATTTGAAGCTCGATTGGTTTACATATCATTGTTATGCTGTATCTTTTGAGGCACATGATAAAAGAATGCATAGTAGATTTTTTTTACTCTTCGTTCTGAAAGTGCCATGTGTACTATTTGCCTTTGAAGACTAACTAACATACTTGCGTTCTTTGCTTACAAGTTGAAAACCATTGTGAAAAGGTTTTAATTTTTTTTAAATTGTTTTATAACTAGGTTTTTTCCATAAAGAAAAGCACATTTCTCACCAAGAGATTGAGTACAAAGAACGATGTCAAACGAAAGGGGTTGGATTGAAACATATTTGATTGTATTGTTTCTTTGTAGAAACACCAATCGCTGTTTTCCTTGACCCTATGTTATGCACATTATACAAAACCCACTCTTGGAAATAACAAGACAGATGGTTTAAATGAGTCGCCAAAGTGTGCCATGTCAAAATAAACTTTTTAGCTCGTATTCATTTTTTCCACATATAGGGGCCAATGCAATAAATGAGCACGGAGAGCGGGCTTTCCTAACACGCACCCAGACACCTCAGATTTGTTTGATAATAAACACTGAACTCTGGTGTTATGAATCTTTATCTTACTTTAGAAGCTCATTTTATTTTTCTTTGCTTGCTACTGGCCATAGGTTGCTTGCTTTCAATGAATCTGCTTCAGTATGGTCTCACTTTCTAGCTTGTGCAAGAATGGACCTCTCTGAGAATAATTGGAAAAGTAGAAGAATTCATGATCTGGCTTGCAAATTCAGAACAGGACAATAAATCCATTTATTTCACATTATGAGGGCCACAGACACAGCTTTGGCATTACTATCTCTTACCAAATCAGCAAATCATTATAGCCAAATCAGTGAGCAAGGTAGATGAAAAGATGAGTGCTTTGATAGAAAAAAAATAAAGCAGTGATGTATACTAGCTAGGTAGATTCTTAAAATGAAAGTATATCTCTTTCCTGACTTTTTTATTCTGTAAAATTTGTACAGTAATCTCTATTTCACCTTAATTTTTTGATATGGCAAAGGACTTGTTCCATCAGAGTCTTGACCTACTACTGCTTGTTCCTCTATGACTCACCTCTCCCTACAAAGAACACAGTGATGCACTTTGAAATTTACAAAATGATGCAATGTGATAAAAGCAACTCTGCTGCCGAGGGGATCACTTCCTAGACCACTGACACCACAGTTCTAAAGCCAGTCTCAGTATGCTGGTGCTTTCAGCAACGTGAGTTCTTAGAACCAAATCGAAATATTACATGATTGCTATGACTAAGCCTGGCTTATCTGCTCTTTTACAGCAAGGTGTGATGATTGTATCCTTTGTGGTTACATATAAGATAGTTTGGATTGCTGTTTACTCTAAGTGAGGGGCTGATGCAGTAAGGTGCACTCAGCAGAGTACACAGTTTAACCTCCAGTTGTGAGCACATTTTTTGTGTGCAAACTTTACAGCGGATGCAGCAAAGAGATGTGTGGACAAAAAATGTATGCATAGTACTAGGCATATTCCTTAGCTCTCTCTCGTGAAAATCCCATGCTAATGAAGGCATTAGCTATTATTCCCCAATGGAGAAAGATGTGCATACGTCCTTGTGCTTTCGTAGCGCAGAAAACTTAATTCCTAGTGTGAGGTGAAGCTGGAGTTCCAATGCTGGAACCTGTAGATGGGATTTTATGCTTTGTGTAAAAAAAGCATGTTTTTGTGCATAAAATAAGATTTAGGTGCAGGATCACGTGATGCAGTGAGCATGCTTAGACACTTGTGATCGTGCTCTTGGTGCCACTCTATGTATTTTGGATTTTCTAACCACAGATTGCAGCCAGAAACCCCAAAATTCAACTAAGTGGCAGAGTATCTATGGACAGATATTTAATACAACTGATGCCGACACTGTCATCGAAGACAGGGAACAAAAAGAAAGGCAAACTGAAACACCAAGAAGCCAAGATGGTGGACATCACAAAGGAGATAGGCCATGCTGCCTCTGATACACTAATTGTAGAGCTTACAACTGCAGTAGTTCTTGCCTTGGAAGGTAAACCTGAGCAAATAAATAATAATAATGAAGAAGTAAACAATCAATACACAAATGTGGAAATCAGCTCAATAAAGTGGAGGCCAGGACCTTGATAAAGGGGCAAGTTGATAAAATAGAGGACCTTGAGAATCGCTCGTGCTGCAATAATCTGAGATTCCTTTGCATTGGTGAAAATATGGCAGATGCAGAATTGCCTGCCTGCTCCCACAGGAAGTGGAAGCCACAGAATGTGGGCAAACTAGTTGTGGAACGGCCACACAGAATTGGCCCTATATCAGAAATGCAAGAGGGCCTACAAGTTATTGGAAGTTTTTGATCTATGCACACAAAGTAGAAATATTACAAGCATATAGGAAACAAATGGAGCTTGTGTACCAAGGTAAAAAGATCTTAATATTTCAGGATTTTTCAAGTGGAGTGGTGTGAAGAAGAAAAGAATTTTCAAAAGTATGCTCTGAGTTGGCCAAGCGAAATGTCAGCTTTGCCTGCAAGGCTCAGAGAGTGGCACAGGGTTAAAACGAACTTGATTCACTCCATAGCTGAGGCCAACAATTTTCTGAGCTCACTTCCTACACCAAACACTTGAGCAAGATATTCCATGTGCTATTAGTGCAGTTTTCTGAACTCACTGATGGGTAATGGCACATGTGGTCGAATAGTTAACTACAACAGACTTTTACATGTGGTTATGAACTGGGCTTACTATAACATAAGGTTTCTCACTTTCATTTTTTTTTTTTAACATATCTACAATTGGCTATGTGCCAGATTGCAATCCCTGGAACATGAGTTTGATTATGCAAATTTTTGAGCCGCAAGCAGCTGGCCTACTGGTATTTGCATATCTAGTTTTGTATGCATTTTACCCATTTGGAATTTTTTATTTTTTTTTTTTATTTAAAATTATTTATCCACAGCACACTCCCATGATTGTGAAGGCTTAAAATATTAAAAAACATCCAAAATAGCAACTGAAACAAGCAACCAGGCTTCATTATGATGCTTTTCCAAGAGCATCACAACAGTCCTTGCTACATTTCTCTGTAAAACCCTGCGCTTTCATCTCCTGCTTCGTTACATGCAAAATATTATTACTTCAATAATTCAATACCCCAAAAGCTAGTTGGAATAGCCAAGTTTTTAGGTCTTTCTTAAAGGTCTTATAGGTAAATTTTAAAAGCCCGAAGTGTGCCAAAAACTGTAGATATGTGCACAAGTCAGGTCAGTGTATGCCAAGCAGACTTTAAAAGCCGCAGAAATAAGCACATACTTGCTGCTATGTGCACAAATGAAAAGTTCCCAAAAAGGGCGGGGCATGGGCATGGTCTGGGCGGGGCATGGGCATTCCTGGATTTTACATTGAAATTAGCGCGTAAATACTTACATGTACAGGCGTGCACCAGGATCTCCTGCTGCGTAACTTTACTTCTACTATGGATGACATGCAAGTTATAAAATAAAGACAAATAGACAGATTGGCAGAGCTTTAAGGGTTGGAGCTGAGAAGAAGGAAGGGTTTGGAAGTCCTATTTACTTGGGTAAACTGGGAATGAACTGGTAAAACAGGTAATGGCATTGGCATGCGTGTCTTTTAAAATCCTCCTACTTACATGGTAGAAACCATGTAAGTAGGAGGATTTGCATAGACATATGTGTGTGGTCAAGCTAATATATAACATGCACGCATATATGCACATATGTTATAAAATGGCTGCGTCCATGGATGCAGGCTGACGAATGTGTGCACATGTGCACCCACGTGCTTGTTTAAAAGTTATCATCCCTGTGTCTGTCATAACTCTCAGGTGCTCAGGCATTGAATTCCATAGTAATGGGCCCGCCACTGAAATAGCGTGGTCCCTAACATCCCCTGAATGGGCTTGGTGTATTGTAAGGATCAATCACCAAAAGACACCTGTATACTGATTCATAAAGCACGTTATGTGATATAAAAATGTAAATCTGCGCCAAGGGTTAACAAATATTTTATGGATTTACATTAATACTTTATAGTAAATTCTGTACAGAATAGGAAACCAAAGAATCAGGGGAACCATTAGCCCTGGTACATGAGGCCTGTGCCCCAAGTCTGATTAAGAGTTTGCCCAAGTCTGCTGTCGTGTAAAAAAAAAAAAATGCTCTGATTCATTCCTGCTCTGATACAACTGTAGTTCCTGTATTGGAGCCTTCCTTTTCCCTATTGCTGCCAGGGTAGTTGAAATCTTAGCTGTTTACGGAGCCCCACACAGTTCAAACATCAGCTGTTTTGACCTACTTCAACCCCATGCAGTTCAAGTAGCTGATGTTTGAACTGTGTGGGGTGCCCCGCAGTTCAAACAGCTCAGCTTTCAAGCACAGGGGAGGCAGGAAGGAAGAGGACTGCTCCAAGGCAGAAGCATGGAGCTGCAGCTCCACCAGGTTAGGAATACTGTGCTGCAGGTTTGTGAAAAGCTCCCTGAAGAGCAAGTAGAGCAGGGATTAAGAAATTAGTTGGGGTTGGGGCAAGAGCAGGGGAAAATGGAACTTGCGGACTGGGAAGAACAGCAGGGGAGGTGCTGGAACTGGGTGGGAGGGTAAGGGAAGAAAGGGAATCTGGCAGAATGTGACTTGAGGAAGAGAAATCAAAGAATAGGGCCTAAGGATTGAGAAAGTGCAGGGGAAGAACTGGGGTCTGGGCGGGAATCTGGAAGAAAAGGGACTGGATGGTAACATGGAATAGACTTAGTTTTTGGGTACTTGCTAGGTTCTTGTGGCCTGGATTGGCCACTGTTGGAAACAGGATGCTGGGCTTGATGGACCCTTGGTCTGACCCAGTATGGCATTTTCTTATGTTCTTATGGATGGGAGCCTTGGAGACCAACTTCTCAGGGATAGGGTGTGAGAAGAGGAAGAATGGGAAGGATCAGGGACTGGCTGGGAATCTGGAAACAAAGAAACACAGAGATTAGGTGGGAGACCAGAGGGGTTGGGGAGGAAAGCAGGAGAAGAACAGGGACTCAGGGCTGGGTGGGAGTCTGGAAAAGCAGGGACTGGGAGGAAGAGCAGGGGAAGAATGGGACTCAGAAACTAGGAGGAGAGCAGTTGAAGAATGGGGTTTCAGGAATTGAATGATAATCTGGGAGAACAGGGACTGAAACTTGAGTGGTAGAATAAGGACTTGGATATAGAGTGAAGTGGAGGCAGAGCAGGAGCTTGGAGGGACAATAGAGGCTCAGCAATTGAGTAGGAATGAGTAGGGACGTAAGATGGGGGAAAGAGAAGAGGGCTGTGAAGTCCAGTCCAGTAAAACAGTTCAGTAAAACAACTTAGTGTACATTTGTTACATTGCATCTTTAGATAAATTATTATATTTAATACTTATAAGAGGTTTGAAGTAGGGTTGCTTGGTGATGTAAATGACCTGAAGGACTGGAGAGAGGGTGAAAAGCAGTGAAAAGAAATGGGAGTGCTAAGGAGGTGTGTGTGAGAGGAAAGGAAAAGAGGTCTGTGAATTGGGCTGGGGAGGGAGTGAGAGAGGGGTCAGAAATCTCGGTAGGAGGTAAGCAACCCAGGCTGGAGGCCTGGTAGGAAAAGAGCTGGAACTGGTGAGAGGAAGAAAAACAGAGGAAGGTTGATGAGAGTCAGGGAGAGGGCAAGTACGCAGAATTGAAATGGAGAACTAGGGAATGGGTAAAAGATACAGAAGGAATAAGAGGCTGGGGAAGGAGTGAGAGATAGGGGAATGGGAGAAGTGGGGAGAGTGAAAGATGCCAAAATGGTAGGTAGGTAAAAGATAAAAGAGAGAGATTGAGGACTAGAGGGTTAAATGGGGGTTAGGGAGGATGAAATTTACCTATGAATGGATAGAGAGTCAGAGAAAAAAAAGATGAAAGGGAAAATTCAGTATCAGACAGATATGGGAAAAGAAGAGGAAGATGAAATGGAAAATAGACCCTGGAAAAGAACATAGGAGAAGATCACAAAGAGTCCAGGATCAATCCAATTTAAAAAATAAAATGGCCAGACAACAATAGGTGAAAAAAGAAAATATTTCATTTTCTATTTTTAAAGCTCCCACCACCTGACCCCAACTTTCACATCCCCACTGTCAACATTAACACCTCCATCAACTCCTTTGACACCATCTCAGCCTCCGAAACTGAAACCCTCATTAAGAAAATAAAACCTGCAGCCCACCCCATAGATCACATTCCGCCCATCACCCTCAAATTGATTTCTTCCAGCCTAGCCAAACCCATTATTGACATCATAAACTCCTCCCTCACTCACAGAACTTTCCCTGACATCCTAAAACTTGCTATAGTCAAACCCATTCTAAAAAAGCCCAACTTATGCCCTACTGAACCTGACAACTTCAGACCTATCTCTAATCTCCCCTTCATTGCTAAACTCCTAGAAAAAGTGGTTAAGTCCCAGGTCTCTGAACACCTCGAGAAACACAGCATTCTCTCCCCCTCACAATTCGTGTTCCGGAAATACTTTAATACCGAAACCCTCCTCTCACTCTCTGACACCATTATCAAAGGTCTTGACAACGGCCAATCTTACATCCTTGCCCTACTCGACATATCCTCAGCTTTTGACACCATTAGCCACAATACACTCTTACTCAGACTAGCTGAGATTGGATTTACTGGCTCAGCCCTCAACTGGTTCAAATCATATCTTGACAATAGAACTTACAAAGTAAAAATCAGCAACAACGAATCCCTTCCCATCAATCTCACCCATGGGGTCCCCCATGGTTCCTCCCTGTCATCAACTCTCTTTAATATTTACATGCTGCCCCTCTGCCGTCTCCTCTCTGACCTTGGCCTAACCCACTACATCTCTGCGGACAATGTCCAAATTCTCATACCCATCACTCACTCTATCACTGATTCTCTCCAAACCTGGCAAACTGCCTATTAACCTCCTTCTCTCAAACTTAAATCTAGCACTTAACACCTCTAAAACAGAACTTCTCCTTTTCTGCCACAACCCACCCCCCTCTCCTCCCTCTGTCCCCCCTCTTGCCTCCCCCTCTTCCCACTTACTCCACCAAGCACAAAGCCTTGGCTTCACCCTTAACTGCAACCTCAATTTCAAAATATTTATTAGCTCCACCCTGAAAGACTGTTATTACAAACTCCATATCCTTAAAAAACTTCAACCCCTCCTGCACATAAATGATTTCCACACTGTTCTCCAAGCAGTAATCTTCTCCAAGATCGATTACTGCAATGCACTCCTTCTTGGCCTTCCTGCTGCCTCTCGCAAACCTCTGCAGATGTTCCAAAACTCCACTGACCGTATTCTCACTAACTCTCGAAAATGCGATCACATCACTCCCATCCTGAAAGACTTACATTGGCTCCCCATCTCCTCCAGAGTGCTATACAAGACCCTCACCTTAATCCACAAAACCCTCTACAACCCAGACATGCAATGGCTAAACACATCCCTATACTTCCACACTCCCACCAGACTCACCAGATCCTCTTACACCCGCCAAATTCTCACACCTCAACTCCATTCCCCCCGCCAAAATCTCACACCTCAACTCCACCAAAAACCGTGCTTTATCCATTGCTGGCCCCCATCACTGGAACTCGATGCCCCCTGATATTCGACTTGAGCCTTGCACCCAGACCTTCAAAAAGAAATTAAAAACGAGGCTCTTTAAACAGGCCTTCGCATAACTCTTCTCCACTCTTTTTTTTATTTGTATGCATTTTACCCATTTGGAATTTTTTTTTTTTTTTTATTTAAAATTATTTATCCACAGCACACTCCCATGATTGTGAAGGCTTAAAATATTAAAAAACATCCAAAATAGCAACTGAAACAAGCAACCAGGCTTCATTATGATGCTTTTCCAAGAGTATCACAACAGTCCTTGCTACATTTCTCTGTAAAACTCTGCGCTTTCATCTCCTGCTTCGTTACATGCAAAATATTATTACTTCAATAATTCAATACCCCAAAAGCTAGTTGGAATAGCCAAGTTTTTAGGCCTTTCTTAAAGGTCTTATAGGTAAATTTTAAAAGCCCGAAGTGTGCCAAAAACTGTAGATATGTGCACAAGTCAGGTCAGTGTATGCCAAGCAGACTTTAAAAGCCGCAGAAATAAGCACATACTTGCTGCTATGTGCACAAATGAAAAGTTCCCAAAAAGGGCGGGGCATGGGCATGGTCTGGGCGGGGCATGGGCATTCCTGGATTTTACATTGAAATTAGCGCGTAAATACTTACATGTACAGGCATGCACCAGGATCTCCTGCTGCGTAACTTTACTTCTACTATGGATGACATGCAAGTTATAAAATAAAGACAAATAGACAGATTGGCAGAGCTTTAAGGGTTGGAGCTGAGAAGAAGGAAGGGTTTGGAAGTCCTATTTACTTGGGTAAACTGGGAATGAACTGGTAAAACAGGTAATGGCATTGGCATGCGTGTCTTTTAAAATCCTCCTACTTACATGGTAGAAACCATGTAAGTAGGAGGATTTGCATACATAGACATGCTTCCACTTAAAATTGCGTACACATCCCTTCCACTGTACATATGCCCCCTTTGAGTTTATTCTATGTTTTTGTTAAACCAGTTACCTGGTCCTCTAACCTCTCCCCCTCCTTCCTCCCACTTTACTCTATCCTTTCTCTTCCCTTCCCCTCCTTTATTTAATCAGTTATTCGTTATAATGTAACTTCCTTCTTCCGATTTCTCTTCCTCCTCTCCTCTTTCGTTATATGTAAACCGATAAGATGTCCATACGAACATCGGTATATAAAAATGTTTAAATAAATAAATAAATAAACAAATAAATAAATAATCAATTTACATTTTTCCAAAGCTGATTTAATATTTCATAAGAACATAAGAAATTGCCATGCTGGGTCAGACCAAGGGTCCATCAAGCCCAGCATCTCCTGTTTCCAACAGAGGCCAAAACCAGGCCACAAGAACCTGGCAATTATCCAAACACTAAGAAGAACCCATGCTACTGATGCAATTAATAGCAGTGGCTATTCCCTAAGTATAATTGATTAATAGCCATTAATGGACTTCTCCTCCAAGAACTTATCCAAACCTTTTTTGAACCCAGTTACACTAACTGCACTAACCACATCCTCTGGCAACAAATTCCAGACCTTTATTGTGCGTTGAGTGAAAAAGAATTTTCTCCAATTAGTCTTAAATGTGTTACTTGCTAACTTCATGGAATGCCCCTTAGTCCTTCTATTATTCGAAAGTATAAATAACCGAGTCACATCTACTCATTCAAGATGTCTCATGATCTTAAAGACCTCTATCATATCCCCCCTCAGCCATCTCTTCTCCAAGCTGAACAGCCCTAACCTCTTCAGCCTTTCCTCATAGGGGAGCTGTTCCATCCCCTTTATCATTTTGGTTGCCCTTCTCCGTACCTTCTCCATTGCAACTATATCTTTTTTGAGATGCGGCGACCAGAATTGTACACAGTATTCAAGGTACGGTCTCATCATGGAGCGATACAGAGGCATTATGACATTTTCCATTCTATTAACCATTCCCTTCCTAATAATTCCTAACATTCTATTTGCTTTTTTGACTGCTGCAGCACACTGAGCTGACGATTTTAAAGTATTATCCACTATGATGCCTAGATCTTTTTCCTGGGTGGTAGCTCCTAATATGGAACCTAACATCGTGTAACTACAGCAAGGGTTATTTTTCCCTATATGCAACACCTTGCACTTGTCCACATTAAATTTCATCTGCCATTTGGATGCACAATTTTCCAGTCTTGCAAGGTCCTCCTGTAATGTATCACAGTCTGCTTGTGATTTAACTACTCTGAATAATTTTGTATGATCCGCAAATGTATACTCATATTCATTTTTTCTCTCCTTAGTTGCACCTCACTGAACTCATAGGAACATAGAAATGACGGCAGAAGAAGATCAAACAGCCCATCCAGTCTGCCCAGCAAGCTTCGCACTTTTCTTTTTTTTTCTCATACTTATCTGTTACTCTTGGCTCTTAGTAACCATTTGGTTCTATTTCCCTTCCACCCCCACCATTAATGTAGAGAGCAGTGTTGGAACTGAATCTAAGTGAAATAACTAGCTTAATTAGTTAGGGATAGTAACCGCCGCAATAAGCAAGCTACACCCATGCTTATTTGTTTACCCAGGCTATGTAATTCAGTCCTTGTTGGTTGTTGTCTGTATATAGATCCAATTTTCTTCATTCCCCCTGCCGATGAAGCAGAGAGTTATGCTGGATATGCATTGAAAGTGAAGTATCAGACTTTCTCCCCTGCCGTTGAAGCAGAGACCTATGCTGGATATGAGTGAAGTATCAGTCTTTCTTCCCTGCCGTTGAAGCAGAGGGCTATGCTGTTGAAAGTGAAGTATCAGGCTTATTTGGTTTGGGGTAGTAATCGCCGTAACAAGCAAGCTACTCCCCGCTTTTTTGTGAATGCAAATCCTTTTTTCCACATTTCCTCTTGCCGTTGAAGCTTAGAGCAATGTTGGAGTCGCATTAACCGCGTGTATGTTTATTGAATAAGGGTATTATCTCCAGGCAGTAGCCGACATTCCTGCGAGCCACCCACTCTTCATTCACGTCCTCTAGACTTTATGGATCCCTTTGAAGTCCTTCACAGTTCTGGTCTTCACCACTTCCTCCGGAAGGGCATTCCAGGCATCCACCACCCTCTCCGTGAAGAAATACTTCCTGTCATTGGTTCCGAGTCTTCCTCCCTGGAGCTTCGACTCATGACCCCTAGTTCTGCTGATTTTTTTCCAACGGAAATGGTTTGTCGTTGTCTTTGGATCATTAAAACCTTTCAAGTATCTGAAAGTCTGTATTATATCACCCCTGCTCCTCCTTTCCTCCATGGTCTACATATTTAGATTCTTCAATCTCTCCTCATAAGACATTCGATGAAGACCATCCACCTTTCTGGTCGCCCTTCTCTGGACCGCCTCCATCTTGTCTCTGTCTCTTTGGAGATACGGTCTCCAGAACTGAACACAGTACCCCAGGTGAGGCCTCACCAAAGACCTGTACAAGGGGATAATTACTTCCCTTTTCTTATTCGATAATCCTCTCTCTATGCAGCCCAGCATTCTTCTGGCTTTAGCTATCGCCTTGTCACATTGTTTCGCCGACTTCAGATCATTAGACACTATCACCCCAAGGTCTCTCTCCTGCTCTGTGCACATCAGCCTTCCCCACCCCCACCCCCCCCTTTTGGATACAGTTCATTCAGATTTCCACTCCCCATATGCATGACTCTGCACTTCTTGGCATTGAATCTCAGCTGCCATATCTTTGACCACTCTTCCAGCTTCCTTAAATCCCGTCTCATTCTCTCCACTCCTTCCGGCATGTCCACTCTGTTGCAGATCTTAGTGTCGTCCGCAAAAAGACAAACCTTACCTTCTATCCCTTCCGCAATGTCGCTCACAAAGATATTGAACAGGAATGGTCCCAACACCGATCCTTGCGGTACACTGCTTAAAACGCTCTCTCTTCAGAGAGAGTTCCATTTATCATCACAAATTGTCTTCTGTCCGTCAACCAGTTTGCAATCCAGGCCACCACCTCGGCATTCACTCCTAAGCTTCTCATTTTATTCACCAGTCTCCTGTGCGGGACTGTATCAAAAACTTTGCTGAAATCCAAGTAGATGACATTGAGTGTTCTTCCTTGATCCAATTCCTTGGTTACCCAGTAAAAAAAGTCAATCAAATTTGTCTGACAGGATCTTCCCCTGGTGAATCCATGCTGCCTCTGGTCCAGCAATTCTCCCGACTGTAGATATTTCACTATTCTCTCTTTCAACAGTGACTCCATTACTTTTCCCACCACCGAGTGAGGCTAACTGGTCTGTAGTTACCAGCCTCTTCTCTGTTCCCACTCTTGTGAAGCGTGACCACCACCGCTCTTCTCCAATCACTCGGCACCACTCCCGTTTCTAGGGATCTATTGAACAGGTCACACAGTGGACCTGCCAGCACATCTCTGAGCTCCCTCAGTATCCTGGGATGAACCTCATCAGGCCCCATGGCTTTGTCCACTTTCAGTTTCTCCAGCTCTTCCCATACATTTTCTACTGTAAATGGAGTTACATCTACTCCACTCCCCTCCAGTTTCTTGTTAACTAGCGACGGTCCTTCTCCAGGGTCCTCTTTAGTGAACACAGAACTGAAGTATTCATTTAATATTTCTGCCATTTCTTCGTCTCTCTCCACACATTGATCATTTCCACCTTTCAATTTCACTATACCACTTTGAACTTTTCTCTTTTAACTGATGTATCTGAAAAATGTTTTGTCACCTCTCTTTATCTCCTTGGCAATCCTCTCTTCCGCTTGACTTTTTGCTGTTTTGATTAATTTGTTCATCTCCCTCAGTTGTACCAGATATTCTTCTTTGTGCTCCTCCCTTTGGGATCTTTTATATTTCTTGAACGCTGTTCTTTTAGCCTTTATTTTGTCAGCCACCTCCTTTGAGAACCAGATAGGTTTCATTTTTCTTTTGCTTTTCTTTACTTTTCTAACATATAGATTAGTTGCCTTGGTAATTGCTCCTTTTAGATTGGTCCACTGTTGATCCACATCTCTCTCGTTCTCCCAGCCTTTTAGATCTTCCTCCAGGTACTTCCCCATTTCATCAAGGTCCGTGTTTTGGAACTGCAAAACTTGGGTCTTTGTGCTTCTTTTCCGTATCCTTTTTGTGATATTAAACCATACCGCTTGATGATCACTGGTGCTGAGGTGGACGCCCACCTCGACATCAGAGACATTATCTCCATAAGTGAGCACTAAGTCGAGTATAGCTCCTTCTCTCATGGGTTCCATTACCATTTGTTTGAACAAAGCTACTTGCAGGGCATCCACTATTTCTCTACTATTATTAGATTCTGCAGATGGGATTCTCCAGTTTACATCTGGCATATTAAAGTCTCCAACGATCACCACTTCTCCCTTCTTTCCTATCTTTTGGATGTCTTCAACCAGATCTCTGTCCAGCTCTTCCTTTTGATTTGGAGGCCTGTTAAACCACTCCAATATAAATGGATGCCCGTCATCTTTTTTTAGGTTGGCCAATAGTGCTTCTTCATTGCCACGTCTTCCTTGCAGCTCAGATGCTTGGATATTGTTTCTGACATAAAGAGTCACAACTCGGTGACTACCACCTTGTGGTGGGGTGATTTCAACACAGTCATGGATAAAACTATTGACTGCAAGCCCCCTAGGGCAGGGGGTCACAAGGAGCATCCCACAGGGGTGGGGTTTGTGTCATGAGAGCTCAGTTTGCTCAATGTGTGGAGAGTGCTGCACCCAGGGGAACAAGATTTTACCTTTCTCTCTAATCCCCATCAGGCATACTCAACTATATCCTAATCTCAGATGCCTTGTTCCCAAAGGTGGAATATGCCAGCATAGGCACTGTCTCTGTTTCGGACCATGCCCCCATGTCAGTGAGTCCGGAGGTTGGTTGCTCACCACATGCCCTCTTCTCCTGGCGCATGCATCCCGACTTGATTCTTGATAAAGCATTTCATACTTACTTACTTACTTACTTACTTACTTACTTACTTATTTATTTATTTATTTATTTATTTATTTAACACTTTTATATACCGATATTCATGTAAGAAATTACATATCACTTCGGTTTACAGTATAACAGTAACTAGCATGTAAGAATGCTTTCACATTTAACAAGGATAAAAACTTACCTGAACAATTGTTGGGGGGAATACATTAAAGTTAATAACACTCCAGATATTCACGTAGCCATGCTGTGGGAGGCTGGGAAAGCCGTGCTCCGAGGACATATTATTGTCTATGTTGCCAAACAGAATAGAGCTCAAAATAGGGAGATTTTGCGCCTTACCCAGGTGCTTAAATCCCTCCAATTGCAACATGCCCGGCACATGTCAGACCAGATCCGGCTGCAAGCTGACCATGCCCGTGATGCCCTAAACCTTTGTTGCATGAAAGGGCTGCTAAATCTTTGCGTTATTATCAGTATCAATTGTACAAGCATGGCAATCTGCCCAGCAAGTTATTGGCAAATCTGGTGCGGGGCCGACGACACAAAGCTGTTATTACTGGCAGTAAAGATAAGGACAGCACCCACCAGGTCACCCACAATGATATCTCAGCTCGTTTTTTGGAATACTATAGTGCCCTTTATCGCCCACGGCCTCAAAATACTGAATTGACTGCTCAATTCTTCTCTGCTTTTCCTTGGCCGAAAGTGCTGCCAGATCAACTTGTCCGGTTGAATGCCCTATTTAAGGACAGGGAAATTTATTCTGTGATACAGGGTCTCACCTTGGGGAAAGCTGCAGGGCAGGATGGCTTGGGAGCTGAGTTTTATAGGATACTGAAATTCCCTCTTCTCCCGACATTGTCCTCCTTCTATAATGACCTGGACACTGTGAGGCGGATAGCCCCTAGCATGAATCAATCAATGAACTTAATAGCAGGTAATGGACTTCTCCTCCAAGAACTTATCCAATCCTTTTTTAAACACAGCTATACTAACTGCACAAACCACATTCTCTGGCAACAAATTCCAGAGTTTAATTGTGCGTTGAGTAAAAAAGAACTTTCTCCGATTAGTTTTAAATGTGCCCCATGCTAACTTCATGGAGTGCCCCCTAGTCTTTCTACTATCCGAAAGAGTAAATAACCGATTCACATCTACCCGTTCTAGACCTCTCATGATTTTAAACACCTCTATCATATCCCCCCTCAGTCGTCTCTTCTCCAAGCTGAAAAGTCCTAACCTCTTTAGTCTTTCCTCATAGGGGAGCTGTTCCATTCCCCTTATCATTTTGGTCGCCTTCTCTGTACCTTCTCCATCGCAATTATATCTTTTTTGAGATGCGGCGACCAGAATTGTACACAGTATTCAAGGTGCGGTCTCACCATGGAGCGATACAGAGGCATTATGACATTTTCCGTTTTATTCACCATTCCTTTTCTAATAATTCCCAACATTCTGTTTGCTTTTTTGACTGCCGCAGCACACTGCACCGCAGCACACTGCACACTGCACAGAAACCATGGTGACCCCAAGGTTTCTGACCTGAGTGGAAAAGGCTGGTGGAGATAAGTTATTACTGTTATTACTGGCAGTAAAGATAAGGACAGCACCCACCAGGTCACCCACAATGATATCTCAGCTCGTTTTTTGGAATACTATAGTGCCCTTTATCGCCCACGGCCTCAAAATACTGAATTGACTGCTCAATTCTTCTCTGCTTTTCCTTGGCCGAAAGTGCTGCCAGATCAACTTGTCCGGTTGAATGCCCTATTTAAGGACAGGGAAATTTATTCTGTGATACAGGGTCTCACCTTGGGGAAAGCTGCAGGGCAGGATGGCTTGGGAGCTGAGTTTTATAGGATACTGAAATTCCCTCTTCTCCCGACATTGTCCTCCTTCTATAATGACCTGGACACTGTGAGGCGGATAGCCCCTAGCATGAATCAATCAATGATTGTGGTTCTCCCAAAAAATGACAAGGATCCCCTGGATGTGACGTCCTATCGACCCATATCCCTTATTAATGTGGATATAAAAAAGCAGTATTAGCCGCTAGGCTAAATGCTATACTCCCAGGGCTCATTCACCCAGATCAAATTGGTTTTATCAAGGGTCGACAGGGGGTCCGCAATGTTCAACGCCTCATAGCGGCTTTAAGTTATCAACTTTCAGCTGAAGCCTGATTTTAAGCCTGGATGCCGAGAAAGCATTCGACTCTTTGTCGTGGGACTATTTGTTCTGGTTTCTGCAGCAATACTGGTCCCTTTCTCAGTTGGTTGACAGCCCTATTCAGTACTCCCAGTGCATGTTTGTTGATTAATGGAGCATTAACAGATCCCTTCTCTTTATATTGTGGGGTTCGCCAGGGGTGTCCTCTCTCCCCCCTCTTGTTTATTTTGGCGATAGAGCCTCTGGCGACCCGATTACATCGGGATGAAGATTTCTGGGGTCTTAACTTTGGGGACACTCTATGAAATTGGCCATGTTTGCAGACGATATTTTATTATTTGTGGGACACCCCCATACCAGTATTCCAGAAATCATCTGGCTATTTACCCAATTGAAGGACATTGCGGGACTCACGATTAACTTTTCTAAATCTGAGGCATTAGCCATGAATCCACAACTCCAGCATACCTGGGGAGGTGCTTTCCCTTTTGCATGGGCTTCGAGGAAAATTAAGTATTTGGGGGTGTGGGTTCCCAGGGACTTAAAATGTTTATATGCACTGAATATCTGGAAGACACTGGCCTCACTTCAATTGCAGCTGGCGTCATGGCGCTCGCTTCCCTTATCATTGTTTGGTCACTGTGCCCTGGTGAAAATGGTCATTGTACCTAAATTACTCTATAAATTACATATGTTACCTTGCTGGCTTAAAGCCCGTGACCTGCAACAATTTAAGGTGGCTTTTACACAGTTCATTTGGACTGGCAAAAGAGCACGGATACCGTACACCACCTTGGAGTGTATCAGGAACCAGGGCGGTCTCGGAATACCTGATTTTAGACTGTACAATGTCGCCTGCCAGCTGCGATTTGTGGGGAGTGGCTCACTGATACTTATCTTTACTGTAAAACAGGCTTGCTTGCTTTCATGATGGCTCCCTGGTTGCCCCTGTTCCTTTTACAGGCACACCCATGCTGCACACTTTGAGCTTTCCCAGGACACTGCTATACCAGTGCATACGAGCTTGGCGCTGGCTGCGCACCGCCCGTGGACTGCGGGGCACAGCATCTTTGCTGCTCCCTGTATTGGGCAATGCTGACTTCTCTCCGGGACAAGACTGTAGTCTTCTCTTTAAGAAATGGGCCCAGCAAGGTGTCGTCTTTTTATTCCATCTGTATGACGAGGAGGTACAAGCAATACGAGCATTTCAATCCCTGCTGCATACTTTCCAGATCTCTCTCAGGCATTTCTTTGCCTATTTACAAGCTTGGCACTACTTACAGAGGTTTCATTGGACAACTGAAACCATTGTCTCGGAACATTCGTTTGCATCCCTTTTGTTTGATACTTCATGTGTCACTAACACAATTACTGGCTGGAGTAAATTGGGTAAAAGTCTTCACCCCCACCACCATTTGGACGTGCTGGCCACATACTGGACAACGCTGTTGGGATATCCGCTGATGACCCAAGCACCTTTAACCTGTTTTAAAACCACATACTCTCATATCCCACATCATGGCTTGAGGGAGTTACAATTTCGCATTCTGCACCATACCATCTGTGATGACGTCCGACGGTCCCACATGAAACGTTTACCCTCCCCATCCTGCATAAAGTGCGCGGCTCAGGACGGACATTTATTGCACCACATACTAGACTGCATGACCCTGGATGGGTTTTGGTCCTCAGTGCTGGAGGTTATCACCAAATGTACTGGAGCGCCGGTCATAAAAGCTGGTGCGATTCTCCTTCACAGTTCCCACCCACATCGCCCTTCTCTGGATCGTTTTGGCAGATGTGCTATATTGCTGGCTTGCCGCACCATCCTATCTGTGTGGGTGGAACCGACCACACAACCACCTATTGCAGCCTGGTATCAGAGGATGGACTTTGTCGTCGGCCATCGTAAACTGGACAATGTCTATTGTGCCTGTTGGACCGTCTTTTTTGGTCTGTTGCCCCAGGACATGCAAAGTAGCCTACGTACCGCTGGATACACCTTGGACTGGCATTAGTTCTAGACCTGACCATTCTTATCCTTTGTGTTCCTGGGATGTAGGATTCGACTTGGTCACCTGGGTAAAGGGGGTGGGGGCAAGCGGAGGTTGGAGTGGGATGCAATGCATGGCTGTGTGTGTGGTTCTATAGTGGGGAAGTTGTGTGACGTGGGGGCTTTAGTTATAAAAGGGAGATTCACGATGGGAAGAGCACATATTACTGTACTTCTGGATGTCCAGTGTTGTGCTGGAACTACTGTGCTATTGATTGCTGATGTGCTCTTGGTGGAAGAACTATTTATGGTCTCAGCTGCGCTGGGGCTGCTGTTTTCTGACTGTGAACCCCTGGAAATGTTAATAAAAATATTTTGGGGAAAAAATAAAAAGAAGAAGTCATTACCCAGGAAAAGGACCTTGGAGTCCTTGTGGACATTTTTTTTAATTTTATTTATTTAACAGTTTTATATACCGAAGTTCTGGTAACAAAGTTACTAATCACTTCGGTTTACATTACAACAACAATAGATTGACAGTATTTAGAATAATGTCTTACAATGAACAGGATAAATAGAACTTGGAGAAAATAAAAAAATAAAAAATAATAACTTAATAAGGGTAATTATATACAAAGTAGTGGACCTTCCTGGAGATCAAAGCTTAGATATTAAGTTTGAGATTAAGAGAATGCTTGGTTGAACAACCAGGTCTTTAGTCTTTTTTTAAAGGTGGGAGTCGATTGTTCAATTCTAAGGTCTGGTGGGAGTGAGTTCCAGAGATTAGGACCGGCAGTGGAAATAGCTCTTTTGCTAAGTGAAGTCTTGAGAGGATGGGCTCTTAGCGTGCCTTTCTGAGCTTGTCTAGTCGGACGAGAGGTGGAGTGAAGCTGTAAAGGGATGGTGAGGTCCAATGGAATGGAGTTATAGATGGCTTTGTGGATTATTGATAGGGATTTATAGAGGATTCTGTGTTTGATAGGGAGCCAGTGAAGGTTCTTTAAAATGGGAGTAATGTGGTCCCTTTTATTAGATTTAGTTAGGATCCTCGCAGTGGCATTTTGTAACATTTGCAGAGGTTTCAGAGAGTTTGCGGGTAAACCAAGCAGCAAAGAATTACAATAGTCTATCTTCGAGAAAATGATTGCTTGTAATACATATCTGAAGTCTTGGAAGTATAAGAGTGGTCTTAGCCTCTTTAATACTTGAAGTTTAAAGAAGCAATCTTTTATGGTGTTGTTAATGAAGCTTTTGTAGTTCAGCTGGTTATCCATAAGAACATAAGAACATAAGAAAATGCCATACTGGGTCAGACCAAGGGTCCATCAAGCCCAGCATCCTGTTTCCAACAGTGGCCAATCCAGGCCATAACAACCTGGCAAGTACCCAAAAACTAAGTCCATTCCATGTAACCATTGCTAATGGCAGTGGCTATTCTCTAAGTGAACTTAATAGCAGGTAATGGACTTCTCCTCCAAGAACTTATCCAATCCTTTTTTAAACACAGCTATACTAACTGCACAAACCACATTCTCTGGCAACAAATTCCAGAGTTTAATTGTGCGTTGAGTAAAAAAGAACTTTCTCCGATTAGTTTTAAATGTGCCCCATGCTAACTTCATGGAGTGCCCCCTAGTCTTTCTACTATCCGAAAGAGTAAATAACCGATTCACATCTACCCATTCTAGACCTCTCATGATTTTAAACACCTCTGTCATATCCCCCCTCAGTCGTCTCTTCTCCAAGCTGAAAAGTCCTAACCTCTTTAGTCTTTCCTCATAGGGGAGTTGTTCCATTCCCCTTATCATTTTGGTAGCCCTTCTCTGTACCTTCTCCATCGCAATTATATCTTTTTTGAGATGCGGCGACCAGAATTGTACACAGTATTCAAGGTGCGGTCTCACCATGGAGCGATACAGAGGCATTATGACATTTTCCATTTTATTCATCATTCCTTTTCTAATAATTCCCAACATTCTGTTTGCTTTTTTGACTGCCGCAGCACACTGCACCGCAGCACACTGCACACTGCACAGAAACCATGGTGACCCCAAGGTTTCTGACCTGAGTGGAAAAGGCTGGTGGAGATAAGTTGTATGAGTAGGGAGCAGTGTAGTTACCATTTGGGGTGAATTACCTTGAAATCTTTGACTTGATGTGCGGCAGCAGTAAAAAAGGCAAATAGAATGTTAGGAATTATTTGGAAAGGAAAGAAGACAAAATTGAGAATATCATAATAACTTTGTATGTATTTATTTATTTATTTATTTATTTATTTTTAGCTTTTATATACCGATCTTCTTGCATAGGACCTTTAGTATTGTGTGCAGTTCTGGTTGCCCCATCTCAAAAAAAGTCATAACATACATACAAAAAGTATAAAGAAGGTCAACAAAAATGATAAAGGGAATGGAGAACGTCCCTTATGGAGAAAGGTTTCACAGATTAGGGCCCTTTAACTTGGAAGAGATGACTGAGCAGGAGAAGCTTGAAGAAGAGACGGCTGAGAGGGATATGATAGAGGTCTTTACGATCATGAGGTTTTGAATGAGTAGATGTGAATTGGTTATTTACACTTTCGGATAATAGAAGGACTAGGGGGCATTCCATGAAGTTAGCAAGTAGCACATTTAAGACTATTTGGAGAAAAATCTTTTTCACTCAATGTACAATTAAGCTCTGGAATTTGTTGCCAGAAGATGTGGTTAGTGCTGTTAGTGTAGCTGGGTTCAAAAAAGGTTTGGATAAGTTCTTGGAGGAGAAGTCCATTAACGGCTATTAATCAAGTTTACTTAGGGAATAGCCACTGCTATTAATTGCATCAGTAGCATGGGATCTTCTTGGTGTTTGGGTAATTGCCAGGTTCTTGTGGCCTGGTTTGGCCTCTGTTGGAAACAGGATGCTGGGCTTGATGCCAGCATGGCGACTTCTTATGTTCTTATGTTAATAAAATTGAAATTTACAAAATCATGAGTGGGTTGGAATGGGTAAATAGGGAACAATTTACCCTTTCAAAAACCACTAGGGCTAGGGGACACTCTGTGAAATTAGCAACTGACAGATTTTTAAAAATTGTAGAAAATATTTATTCACTCAGCACACAATCAAGCTACAGAATCTGTAGTTTGAGGACATGGTCAAGGCAACATACAGGGTTATTCATCAAAATGCATGTGATAAAAGTACTATCGCAAAGCGCAAATGCATATTTTTTGAAGGGGCGGGATTAGGGATGGGTTGAGCGGGATTAATTAAAATGATGGGCAATCACATGGTTTTAACACTAGAAATAACTTCACCTTTTGCAAATTGCATTTTGGCCATTTCTAGGTTTGCAGGAGAGGGGGAGGGGAGAGTGGAGTAGAGAGAGGAAGAGACAGAGCATGCCTCTGGGGTGGCCTTCACAGTACTCAACTATTATATGAATATAGGAAGGCCAGTTAATAGCTCGAGGTGAGGTGTTGGTGGTGGTTTAGGGGCCAGTTTTACATGCAGAGTGAGACATACAAACTGCACAGTACACCTCAGTGAAGATTGGATGTCATTTGGAGAGAGGAAAGTCTCACAAAGATGAGATTTCTACTATGTTATCTTGACCTAGCTTGATGGACTCTATAACAGGGTACCATCAAGCTAGCCAGGTAGACTTGGGAATGTCAGTGCTTATAACTGAGCATGACATATAAGGAATAAATCAACTATTGGGGATCTGTGGATACTTTTGACATGGACTAGCCACTGTCGGGAGACAGGAATCCAGCTTGATGGACCTTGTTCTGACTCAGCATGGCTCTTTTTATATTCTTATGAAAATGAGCAGCACTGGGGACAGGTAGCCAGAAGTTCTTATCGGGAGTTCATATTAAAATCCCCACACCTGCTTCCTCCTGGGTTTCCCTGCATACTCTGCACCTGCAAAGTATGTGGCAAAAAGTCTCCCTATGGCCAGCTGATGAATTTTTAAAGGAAACTTCACAGGGAGTTTCCTTTTTAAAATCTATTTGCAACCACATGGGGCAGCAAGTTACAGCTGAAAATTGTTCTTTTAAGATGTGATTATTTAAAAAATTATCTAGACAATGAATTTAAGATCTGATACTGAAAATAGAGAACATTTGCCAGCAGTGGGTAAACTTTTTGGCTCAAAGGCTATTTACCTGTACATCCCAGGATCAGTCCAGACGGTGGGTTATGTCCCCCGTCCAGTAGATGGAGTCAGAACAGAACTTTCGAGGGTGCTGCTCTATAAGCCAGTGCACCCTCAGTAAGCTCTCAGTATTCTTCTGACTCCAGTAGATAGGAGCTGGGGAGCCTTAGCTCCCCTGGGATTGTAGATTTGTATTCTCTCCCTGTTTCTATTTAACTTCTGTTTAAAAAAAAAAGCACAGGCAGGTCTGTTTTCCTTCAGGCTCTGCCCCTTCAGCACTTGCAATCAGCGCTTGTTCTCTGTGTCCTTCTGCTCTTGTTTCCTGCTCTTGGGGTAAGTCTGTGGGGATTTCTTTCAGTTTTTTTCCTGTGGCTGGACCTGCTTTCTCCTGGGGGGTGACTGCTGGCGGGCTCAGCCTCTCTCCCCCCCCCCCCCCCGTGCCGCGATTCGGCCCGCGGTCCCGAGACGCGCATTCCTAGGGACCGCCGACTGGGAAGCATATCTTCTCTTCTGTGGGGCCGGGGACAGCAGAAGTGTTTCCCTGCTGCCCGCGGCACTGGTTACCTCGCGGCCCCCCTTCCCCGGCCCGAATTTGCGGTATCGATGCCACGATCAGAACGATGCGCCGCCTGTGGAGAGCTGGGGTCCTGGCTCTCCCGCGAGGGGGTTTGTTCGCGGTGCCTCCCCGGTGGGGAGGGCACCTCTTTGCCGGCGAGACGGCCTTCTTCGCACGCCTGTCTCTGCCTGGGTCGGCCCCGATCTCGTCTTTGGTGGGAACGGCGGCCATTTTAGCTTCAGAGGCAATGTGTGCAGGGACGGAGGAAGAGGAGATGGAGGATCTCTGGGACATTCCCCCCCCCGATTCTCACCCCAGTTCAGCCATTGGGCCCCGGGGGGCTGCCTGGGGACCCTCCTGCATTGCCTCCCACCGGGCCCTCTCATTTTACGAAGGAATTTGTGGTATTAATGCATCAGGCCTGCATGGCAAGCATGGGCCATATCCCTGACCCAGCGTCAGCACCTCCACCGCCCAAGGCACCCCGGGGTGGGGGACACCCCGGGGCCCGGCCCCTCAGGATCCTCAGCAGGGACTTCCCGGATAGGATTGGCTCTCCCCCCGTCAGCGGGTGGCAATTCAGGGGCCAATCCAGCTGCAGGGTCTGGATGCTCCGCTCCTGACGGCCAACCTGGAAGGGGACGACCCCAGAGTGTTGCATATTTTTCAGAAGGAAGAATTAGATGACCTCATTCCTCATATTCTCCAGGAGCTGGACCTTGACCCGTCACAGGAGGTGCCAGCACCCGCAGGGCCAGGGTCCTCTGTTTCGGGGAAGAAGGGGGACCCCGTCCTGGCGGGACTCTGGCCCTTAGCCAGAGCCTTCCTTAATCACCCCACCTTTATGCAACTGATAGCCAGGGAATGGGATGCTCCCGACTCTTCCCTAAAGGTCAGCAGGGCGATGGAAAAGCTCTAACCCCTCCCTGAGGAGGTACTGGACCTCCTTAGGGTCCCAATGGTGGACTCAGCAGTTTCGGCAGTTACGAAACGTACAACCATTCCGGTAACTCGGGGCACGGCACTGCGAGACCTGCAGGACCGGAAGTTGGGGGTCTACCTCAAGAGGGTCTTTGAGGTCTCCGCCCTTGGGCTTCGGGCAGCACTCTGCACTTCCCTGGCGCAGAGGGCGGGTCTTCGTTGGGTACAGCAGTTGTTGACTTCACAGGCTCTCCTGCCCGAGGAGTCCTCACAGGCAGATCGCCTAGAAGCTGTGGTTGCTTATGGAGCAGATGCCCTTTACGACCTTGTGAGAGTACTGGCTAGATCCATGGTCTCGGTAGTCATGGCACGTGGACTCCTGTGGCTTCGAAACTGGTCAGCGAACTCATCGTCCAAGGCACGGTTGGGATCTCTGCCGTTCAAGGGTAAGTTTCTGTTCGGGAAGGATCTGGATCAGATCATCAAACTTCTGGGGGAAAATGCGGTACACCGGCTGCCTGCGGATAGACCTAGATCTTCGGGCTCCAGGTCCTTCACTTCCGCCAGAAACCGCTTCCAAACGCAGCGTAGGTCCCGCGCCACCAGGCAGTCGACACCCCGCCCTCCTTCCACCAGGTCTCAGTTGTGGACCTCGTCCTTTCGGGGCCGCAGGCCCTCCAGGGACGGGGTGTCCCACGGGGCTGCCAATAAGACCGCCCAATGATGCCATGGGGTCCCGCTCCCCGACACCCAGGATTGGGGGACGCATCTCGCTCTTCTACGGGAAGTGGGCTCACATCACCTCGGCTCAGTGGATCTTGGACATCTTAAGACGAGGCTACGCATTGGAATTTGTAAGACCCCTGAGAGACAGGTTCCTTTTCTCCCCCTGTAGATCCCCGCACAAGCAGCTAGCGGTCGGTCAGACCCTCGACAGACTCCTGGATCTTGGAGCCATCATACCTGTACCTCCATGGGAGGTGGGCTCCAGCCATTATTCCATCTACTTTGTGGTTCCCAAAAAGGACGGTTCCTTTCGTCCGATCCTGGATCTCAAGACAGTCAACAAGTCTCTCAGGGTGCTACACTTCCGGATGGAGACCCGACGGTCCGTAATAGCGGCGGTCCATACAGGGGAATTCCTTGCGTCGCTGGATTTGACGGAAACTTACCTACACATTCCCATCCTTCAGGAGCATCAGCGGTTCCTTCGATTCAAGATTCTGGGACAACACTTCCAATTCCAAGCACTCCCATTCGGCCTTGCGACCACTCCTCGAACATTTTCCAAGGTTATGGTGGTGATAGCGGCAACCCTCCGCGGGGAGGGCATCTTGGTGCACCCGTACCTAGACGATTGGCTCATCCGTGCCAAGACTCTCGCTCAGGGACATGCTGCGGTCTCACGGGTGGTACAGCTCCTCCAGTCCTTGGGTTGGGTCATCAACTTCTCCAAGAGCACTCTCCTACCATTGCAGATCTTGGATTTTCTGGGAGCGCCTTCGACACGGCCAGGGGCAGGGTCTATTTGCGGCCAGATCGGGCACAATCCATCCGGGAGCAGGTACATCGCTTCTCTACCCTCCCAGCTCCCACGGCTTGGGATTACCTGCAGCTCCTTGAGTCCATGGCATCCACCATAGATCTCATACCCTGGGCCTTCGCACATCTACACCCCTTGCAGAGGGCACTACTCTCCCGCTGGAAACCGGTGTCTCGAGATGCTTCCCCAGGGACAGTTTCTGGTGGTGGCTGGACCCGCTACATCTGGCCCAGGGGATGACCCTGGAGGTTCCGGACTGGGTGGTAGTCAGCACGGACGCCAGCTTATCCGGCTGGGGGGCAGTCTGCCAGTCATGGTCGGCACAGGGGTTGTGGACACCAGAACAGTCCAAGTGGTCCATCAATCAGCTGGAAACCAGGGCAGTGCGTCTGGCCTTGGAACAGTTTCTCCCGCTCGTCCAGCACCGAGCGGTCCGGATATTGTCCGACAACGCGACCACGGTGGCGTACATCAATCGTCAGGGGGGCACAAAGAGCCAACAAGTCTCCCTGGAAGCCGAAAGTCTGATGTCCTGGGCGGAAAGGCATCTCTCCCATCTGGCAGCCTTGCACATTGCAGGGGTGGACAATGTCCAGGTGGATTTTCTGAGTCGGCAACATCTGGATCCAGGAGAGTGGGAGCTCTCCAAGGAAGTGATACAGCTTATCATCTGGCGCTGGGGGACCCCCCACATGGATCTCATGGCCACCGCTCAAAACGCCAAGGCGGTCAGATTCTTCAGCTGCAGAAGGGATCACGGCGCAGAGGGAGTGGACACGCTGGTCCTCACTTGGCCCCCCCGCCTCCTGCTCTATATCTTCCCCCCCGGCCGCTAGTGGGCAAGTTTCTCCGATGAATAGAGAGCCACCAGGGTCCGGTCATCCTCGTAGCACTGGAGTGGCCGTGCCGGCCATGGTTCGCGGACCTGATCAACTTAGCGGTGGACGGCCCGCTTCGCCTGGGACACCTGCCACAGCTCCTGCATCAAGGTCCAGTATTTTTCGACCAGGCAGAGTGCTTCTGTCTTGCGGCTTGGCTTTTGAAAGGCAGCGCCTTCAATGTCGGGGGTATCCGGATCCCGTAGTCGAGACCCTACTGAAGACTAGGAAAACATCCACCTCCATCGCGTATGTCCACGTTTGGCACGTATTTGAGTCCTGTTGCAGTTCACACTCTATACGTCCAAGGACGACTCCTGTGCCTCAGATCCTTCAGTTTCTTCAGGACGGTGTGGACAAAGGGCTAGGCTACAACTCAATATGGGTTCAGGTGGCAGCCCTAGGTTCCTTGGTTCGTCTGCAGGAACACAGGTCCTTGGCTGTTCATCCCGACATAGTTCGTTTTCTCAGGGGTGTCAAACACTTGAGGCCTCCTGTACACTCTCCTTGTCCCTCCTGGAGCCTCAATTTGGTCCTTTGTTCCCTCGCGGGGTCTCCCTTTGAGCCTCTACGATCCTCTACTCTCAAGGATCTTACTCTCAAAACAGTTTTCCTTGTGGCTATCTGCTCTGCACGTCACGTCTCGGAATTGCAAGCATTATCCTGCAGAGAGCCTTACCTCCGCTTTACTGACTCTGGTGTATCGTTGCGCACGGTGCCCTCCTTTCTCCCAAAGGTGGTCTCGTCCTTTCATTTGAATCAGACGGTGGAGTTGCCCTCCTTCTCGGTGGAGGATTTGTGAGATCTCCGAAGGCTAGAGGTCAAGCGATCACTACTTCGCTACCTGGAGGTCACCGACGACTTTCGCCTCTCAGATCACCTCTTTGTCCTCTGGTCAGGGCCACAAAAGGGTCAGAAGGCCACAAAGACAACCATCGCGCTGGCTCAAGGAGGCCAATGTTGCGTCTTACATTGGAGTAGGTAAGGAGCCCCCACTGGGGGTAAAAGCGCACTCCCTTCGTTGACAGGTGGCTTCCTGGGCAGAAAGTCAGTCGGTTTCCATTCAGGAGATCTGCCGCGCAGCGACCTGGAAGTCTCTGCACATCTTCGCGCGACACTACCAGTCGCAGCTTCCATCGCCGTCTTCCGGCTACTTTGGTAACAGGGTAGTTCGAGCAGGACTCTTAGGGGCCCACCCTCTTTAGGGATACTTGGGTACATCCCACCGTCTGGACTGATCCTGGTACGTACAGGGAAAAGAAAATCACTTCATACCTGCTAATTTTCTTTCCTGTAGTACCATGGGTCAGTCCAGACGCCCTCCATCAGGGAATTTTTGGTGTTTACTGCTCTAACTAACCTCTGTCTCTACTTCTTCGGCTTAACTGTTTCACATCTGTGTTTAGGGGCTTCGCCCCACAATTCTCTTTGCAAGTTGGTTCGTTAAGAACATAAGAACATAAGAAAATGCCATACTGGGTCAGACCAAGGGTCCATCAAGCCCAGCATCCTGTTTCCAACAGTGGCCAATAAAGGCCATAACAACCTGGCAAGTACCCAAAAACTAAGTCTATTCCATGTAACCATTGCTAATGGCAGTGGCTATTCTCTAAGTGAACTTAATAGCAGGTAATGGACTTCTCCTCCAAGAACTTATCCAATCCTTTTTTAAACACAGCTATACTAACTGCACGAACCACATTCTCTGGCAACAAATTCCAGAGTTTAATTGTGCGTTGAGTAAAAAAGAACTTTCTCCGATTAGTTTTAAATGTGCCCCATGCTAACTTCATGGAGTGCCCCCTAGTCTTTCTACTATCCGAAAGAGTAAATAACCGATTCACATCTACCCGTTCTAGACCTCTCATGATTTTAAACACCTCTATCATATCCCCCTTCAGTCGTCTCTTCTCTAAGCTGAAAAGTCCTAACCTCTTTAGTCTTTCCTCATAGGGGAGTTGTTCCATTCCCCTTATCATTTTGGTAGCCCTTTTCTGTACCTTCTCCATCGCAATTATATCTTTTTTGAGATGCGGCGACCAGAATTGTACACAGTATTCAAGGTGCGGTCTCACCATGGAGCGATACAGAGGCATTATGACATTTTCCGTTTTATTCATCATTCCTTTTCTAATAATTCCCAACATTCTGTTTGCTTTTTTGACTGCCGCAGCACACTGCACCGACGATTTCAATGTGTTATCCACTATGACACCTAGATCTCTTTCTTGGGTTGTAGCACCTAATATGGAACCCAACATTGTGTAATTATAGCATGGGTTATTTTTCCCTATATGCATCACCTTGCACTTATCCACATTAAATTTCATCTGCCATTTGGATGCCCAATTTTCCAGTCTCACAAGGTCTTCCTGCAATTTATCACAATCTGCTTGTGATTTAACTACTCTGAACAATTTTGTGTCATCTGCAAATTTGATTATCTCACTCGTCGTATTTCTTTCCAGATCATTTATAAATATATTGAACAGTAAGGGTCCCAATACAGATCCCTGAGGCACTCCACTGTCCACTCCCTTCCACTGAGAAAATTGCCCATTCAATCCTACTCTCTGTTTCCTGTCTTTTAGCCAGTTTGCAATCCACGAAAGGACATCGCCACCTAACCCATGACTTTTTACTTTTCCTAGAAGCCTCTCATGAGGAACTTTGTCAAACGCCTTCTGAAAATCCAAGTATACTATATCTACCGGTTCACCTTTATCCACATGTTTATTAACTCCTTCAAAAAAGTGAAGCAGATTTGTGAGGCAAGACTTGCCCTGGGTAAAGCCATGCTGACTTTGTTCCATTAAACCATGTCTTTCTATATGTTCTGTGATTTTGATGTTTAGAATACTTTCCACTATTTTTCCTGGCACTGAAGTCAGGCTAACCGGTCTGCAGTTTCCCGGATCGCCCCTGGAACCCTTTTTAAATATTGGGGTTACATTTGCTATCCTCCAGTCTTTAGGTACAATGGATGATTTTAATGATAGGTTACAAATTTTTACTAATAGGTCTGAAATTTCATTTTTTAGTTCCTTCAGAACTCTGGGGTGTATACCATCCGGTCCAGGTGATTTACTACTCTTCAGTTTGTCAATCAGGCCTACCACATCTTCTAGGTTCACCGTGATTTGATGCAGTCCATCTGAATCATTACCCATGAAAATCTTCTCCATTACGGGTACCTCCCCAACATCCTCTTCAGTAAACACAGAAGCAAAGAAATCATTTAATCTTTCCGCGATGGCCTTATCTTCTCTAAGTGCCCCTTTAACCCCTCGATCATCTAACGGTCCAACTGACTCCCTCACAGGCTTTCTGCTTCGGATATATTTTTAAAAGTTTTTACTGTGAGTTTTTGCCTCTACAGCCAATTTCTTTTCAAATTCTCTCTTAGCCTGTCTTATCAATGTCTTATATTTAACTTGCCAATGTTTATGCTTTATCCTATTTTCTTCTGTTGGATCCTTCTTCCAATTTTTGAATGAAGATCTTTTGGCTAAAATAGCTTCTTTCACCTCCCCTTTTAATCATGCCGGTAATCGTTTTGCCTTCTTTCCACCTTTCTTAATGTGTGGAATACATCTGGACTGTGCTTCTAGAATGGTATTTTTTAACAATGACCACGCCTCTTGGACATTTTTTACTTTTGTAGCTGCTCCTTTCAGTTTTTTTCTAACAATTTTTCTCATTTTATCAAAGTTTCCCTTTTGAAAGTTTAGCACGAGAGCCTTGGATTTGCACACTGTTCCTTTTCCAGTCATTAAATCAAATTTGATCATATTATGATCACTATTGCCAAGCGGCCCCACCACCGTTACCTCTCTCACCAAGTCCTGTGCTCCACTGAGAATTAGATCTAAAGTTGCTCCCTCTCTCGTTGGTTCCTGAACCAATTGCTCCATAAAGCTATCATTTATTCCATCCAGGAATCTCTCTAGTGTGACCCGATGATACATTTACCCAGTCTATATTGGGGTAATTGAAGTCTGATAATCCACAGAAGCAAACCTTGCACATAAGCAAGTACTCAGATGAACTGGTGCAGGTAAAAGTACAAAGTTCCATTCAAATGTTCAAGGAAATTTATTGTAAATCCAAACAATTATAGTTCATTCAATTCGGCAACTCCATTCAGAATAAAGTGAGGTCATTTAAAGTCCCCCAACACGGTCCCGTGTTTCGCGGTAGCTGCATCGGGAGGGACCAAGGCATGTTATAATCTACAATAGAATAACATCTATGAGGAATGGAACATGAGAGGCCGCAAAACAGTGTATACTAATAATAATCACATACCTTTGAAGACAACCTCAGGAGCGCAAGCGCCCTTTAACACTGACAGCCATTTAAAGGTCCAAAAAGGCGCGAAAGACAAACTTTCGCGAGATGCTGTAGCAGACAGAACCACATATGCAATTAATGACAGATTAATAAATGACAGATTAATAAAACAGATGCCATTCTATCTCTTTATTGAGACCATTGGGGGAAACCGTATCTAGAGTAAAAATCCAGCGTTGCTCTCTACGACCGAGTATACCAGAGAAGTCTCCCCCCCGCGGGGGGCGTGAGACCACCTCCAGAACTAGGAAGGAGAGGGCAGCAATGGGGTGGTCAGCCTGGAGCCAATGTGACACTAAAGGCTCATCGATTCTGGAGGATCTAATGTTAGAGCAGTGCTCAATGATGCGTGTTTTGATCATCCCGATGCAGCTACTGCGAAACACGGGACCGTGTTGGGGGACTTTAAATGACCTCACTTTATTCTGAATGGAGTTGCCGAATTGAATGAACTATAACTGTTTGGATTTACAATAAATTTCCTTGAACATTTGAATGGAACTTTGTACTTTTACCTGCACCAGTTCATCTGGAAGAGTGGTCGAAGATATGGCAGCTGAGATTCAATGCCAAGAAGTGCAAAGTCATGCATATGGGGAGTGGAAACCCGAATGAACTGTATTCGATGGGGGGGGAAAGGCTGATGTGCACGGAGCAGGAGAGGGACCTTGGGGTGATAGTGTCTAATGATATGAAGTCTGCGAAACAATGCGACAAGGCTATAGCAAAAGCCAGAAGAATGCTGGGCTGCATAGAGAGAGGAATATCGAGTAAGAAAAGGGAAGTGATTATTCCCTTGTACAGGTCCTTGGTGAGGCCTCACCTGGAGTACTGTGTTCAGTTCTGGAGACCGTATCTACAAAAAGACAAAGACAAGATGGAAGCGGTACAGAGAAGGGCGACCAGGAAGGTGGAGGATCTTCATCGGATGACGTACGAGGAGAGATTGAAGAATCTAAATATGTACACCCTGGAGGAAAGGAGGAGCAGAGGCGATATGATACAGACTTTCAGATACTTGAAAGGTTTTAATGATCCAAAGACAACGACAAACCTTTTCCGTAGGAAAAAAATCAGCAGAACCAGGGGTCACGATTTGAAGCTCCAGGGAGGAAGATTCAGAACCAATGTTAGGAAGTATTTCTTCACGGAGAGGGTGGTGGATGCCTGGAATGCCCTTCCGGAGGATGTGGTGAAGACCAGAACTGTGAAGGACTTCAAAGGGGCGTGGGATAAACACTGTGGATCCATAAAGTCAAGAGGCCGCCAATGAAGAGTGGGTGACTCACCTGAATGATGGCTACTGCCTGGAGACAATACCCTTATTCAATAAACGTACACATGCTTACTGTGACTCCAACATCGTTCTAGCTTCAACAGCAAGAGGAAATGTGGAATAAAGGATCTGCACTCACAAAGGGGGGAGTAGCTGGCTTGTTACAGCGGTTACTACCCCAAACCAAATAAGCCTGTTACTTCTATTTCTATGCATATACAGCATAGTTCTCTGCTTCAACGGCAGGGGAGAAGAAAAAACTGATACTTCACGCATATCCAGCATAGCTCCCTGCTTCAACGGCAGGGGAGAAGAAAAAAGGGTTCACACTCACAAAGCGGGGAGTAGCTGGCTTGTTACGGCGGTTACTACCCCAAACCAAATGTGCCTGATACTTCACTTTCGATGCATATCCAACATGGCTCTCTGCTTCAACAGCATGGGAGAAGAATAAACTGATACTTCAAGCATATCCAGCATAGCTCCCTGCTTCAACGGCAGGGGAGAAGATAAACAACCAATAAGGGCTGTATAACATAGTCTGAGTAAAACAAATAAGCATGGGTGTAGCTTGCTTATTGCGGCGGTTACTACCCCTACTACCCCTAACTTATCAGCTAGATATTCACTTGGATGCAGCTCCATCACTGCTTTCTACATTAATGGTGGGGGTGGAAAGGAAATAGAACCAAGAGCTAAGAGAAACAGATAAGTATGAGAGAAAAAGTGTGTGAAGCTTGCTGGGCAGACTGGATGGGCCATTTGGTCTTCTTCTGCCGTCATTTCTATGTTTCTATCTGGGTAATTGAAGTCTCCCATTATTACTGCACTACCAATTTGGTTAGCTTCCCTAATTTCTCTTAGCATTTCACTGTCCATCTCACCATCTTGACCAGGTGGACGGTAGTATACCCCTATCACTGTAGTCTTCCCTGACACACAAGGGATTTCTACCCATAAAGATTCAATTTTGCATTTAGTCTCATGCAGGATGTTTATCCTGTTGGACTCTATGCCATCCCGGACATAAAGCGCCACACCTCCTCCCGACTGCTCCTCTCTGTCATTGCGATATAATTTGTACCCCGGTATAGCACTGTCCCATTGGTTATCCTCTTTCCACCATGTCTCTGAGATGCCAATTAAGTCTATGTCATCATTTACTGCTATACATTCTAATTCTCCCATCTTACTTCTTAGACTTCTGGCATTAGCATACAAACATTTCAAAGTTTGTTTTTTGTTTGTATTTTTATTCTGCTTTTTAATTGATAGGGATAAGTTAGAATTTTTTTAGCTCAGGTGAGTTTTTAGTTACAGGCACTTGGACTACTTTTCTAATTATTGGAACCTCACTGTCGGGATGCCCTAATTCTAATGCATCATTAGTATCCTTTAAAGATACCTCTCTCCGAACCATGCGCTGCTGAGCGACTGTCGGCTTTCCCCTTTGTTATAGTTTAAAAGCTGCTCTATCTCCTTTTTAAAGGTTAGCGCCAGCAGTCTGGTTCCACCCTGGTTAAGGTGGAGCCCATCCCTTCGGAAGAGACTCCCCCTTCCCCAAAAGGTTCCCCAGTTCCTAACAAAACTGAATCCCTCTTCCTTGCACCATCGTCTCATCCACGCATTGAGACTCCGGAGCTCTGCCTGCCTCTGGTGACCTGCGCGTGGAACAGGGAGCATTTCAGAGAATGCTACCCTGGAGGTTCTGGATTTAATCTTTCTACCTAAGAGCCTAAATTTGGCTTCCAGAACCTCCCTCCCACATTTTCCTATGTCGTTGGGGCCCATGTGTACCACGACAGCCGGCTCCTCCCCAGCCGTTAGCATTAGGTTATTGATAGTTCGTGAGTTTCCCATATTCAGTGGGTCTATACACCTTGATTCATCATTATTTGCAAGTATCTGGCTTTGGCTTTGATATTCTATATACTGAGAGCTTACTGAGGGTGCACTGGCTTATAGAGCAGCACCCTCGAAAGTTCTGTTCTGACTCCATCTGCTGGACGGGGGACATAACCCACCATCTGGACTGATCCATGGTACTACAGGAACGAAAATTAGCAGGTAAGAAGTAATTTTCATATTTGGGAGGCCCTGCTTAAATGGGAGGCTTCTCTGTTGGTAGTAAGAGGGTCCCTTTTAGTGTGGCACGAATGCCACTTTCTCTCCCCCTTGAGCTAGTGGAAGTGATATTGCAATCTCAGGTTGAAAGAACAATGCTTGTAGGCTGGATATGAGAATAGGCTGCCTACTCCTGACATTTGTAAACTGTTGTGATCTACAAGGAAGGTGAGGTGAAAGAGGCTATTTTATCCAAAAAAACATCCTTCAAAAATTGGAAGAAGGATCCATCTGAAGAAAATAGGATAAAACATAAGCATTGTTGAGATTACTTACCTGATAATCTCCTTTTCCTTAGTGTAGACAGATGGACTCAGAACGAATGGGTATAGTATGCTCGTGCTAGCAGTTGGAGACGGATCTGACGTCAGCACGGGTATATATACCCCCACAGGAAGCGTAGCAACTTAGTAATCTTCCTTGCAAAAGCTGTTATGGATGTGTGTACTGACGCTCAGTGAAATAGTGAAACAGGATTCCCCTGACCGATTGATAGTAGCTGGAGACCGCCAGCAGTCACAACCGGAAGGCGTTGACACCTGGTAGAGTGTACGCTCTTATGTAAACAAATGACATGGCTTACCTTGAATCGGTGAAACCCATGTACACAGGCAGCTGGGCGGGATGCTGAGTCCATCTGTCTACACTAAGGAAAAGGAGATTATCAGGTAAGTAATCTCAACATTTCCTGGTGTGTAGCCAGATGGACTCAGAACGAATGGGATGTACAAAAGCTTTACTCCCAGCCTGGGCACCATGTAGTACCGCCCTCGCAAATGCTGAGTCCTCCCTGGCCTGGACGTCTAGACGGTAGAATCTGGAGAAGGTATGGAGGTAGGACCATGTTGCCGCTTTACATATTTCTGCAGGCGACAGCATCCTGGATTCCGCCCAGGATGCTGCTTGTGCTCTGGTAGAATGAGCCTTGACTTGTAGAGGCGGAGACTTCCCAGCCTCCACGTAAGCTGCTCTGATAACTTCTTTAATCCAGTGGGTGATGGTGGGCCGCGAGGCCGCTTCACCTTGCTTCTTCCCGCTGTGCAGGACGAACAGATGGTCCGTCTTTCGTAGTTCTTGTGTCACTTCCAGATATCTGGGCAGCAATCTGCCAATGTCGAGATGGCGTAATAAACGCCCTTCTTCAGATTTCTTCAAACCTGCCGTGGTAGGCAAGGATATGGTTTGGTTAAGATGAAACTGTGAAACCACTTTAGGTAGAAAGGAGGGAACCGTCCGAAGATGGATAGCCTCAGGAGTGATTCTGAGAAAGGGATCATGGCAGGACAGTGCTTGTAGCTCTGAGATGCGGCGTGCCGAGCACACCGCCAGCAAGAACACCATCTTCAAGGTTAGAGAACTGAGAGACAGGCCCCGAAGGGGTCTGAAGGTGGATCCCGCGAGGAAATCCAAAACAAGGTTGAGGTTCCATAAGGGCACAGGCCACTTCAGTGGCGGACGAATATGCTTGACTCCTTTCAGGAAACGAGAAACATCTGGGTGCTTGGCAATGGTCTTGCCATCCCTCCTGGGACCGTAGCAAGACAGCGCAGCCACCTGAACCTTGATGGAGCTGAGGGAGAGACCCTTCTGAAGTCCATCTTGCAGGAAATCCAACACAATAGGGATTGTGGTCGCATGTGGATTGGTGCCATGAGTGTCGCACCATGCTTCGAACACTCTCCAGAGCCTTACGTAGGTGAGGGATGTGGAAAACTTGCGAGCTCGGAGGAGTGTATCTATCACGGGCTCCGAGTAACCTCTTTTCTTCAGTCTAGCCCTCTCAATGGCCAGACCGTAAGAGAGAATTGAGCTGGATCCTCGTGGAGGATGGGACCTTGACGTAGAAGGTCCCGGAGAGGAGGCAGGGGAAGAGGCTCCCCTGCCAGTAGTCTTCTCATGTCCGCGTACCAGGGTCTTCTTGGCCAGTCTGGTGCTACTAGAAGAACTAGACCCCGGTGTTTCTGAATCTTGTGGATGATGACGCCCAGCAGAGGCCACGGAGGAAAGGCGTATAGCAGAGTCCCTGGAGGCCATGGCTGAACAAGGGCATCGATTCCGTGTGCGAACGGGTCGCGCTTGCGGCTGAAGTATCTGGGTACTTGAGCATTGGACTTGTCCGCCAGTAAATCCATGTCCGGCATCCCCCAGTGATCCACAATCATCTGGAAGGCTGTGGGTGACAGCTGCCACTCTCCCGGATTTAGGCTTTCTCTGCTGAGGAAGTCTGCCGTGGTGTTGTCCTTCCCGGCAATGTGGACGGCGGAGATGTCCTGAAGATTCGCCTCTGCCCAAGCCATCAGTAGGGCGATCTCCAGCGATACCTGTCGGCTTCTGGTTCCGCCCTGACGATTGATGTATGCCACCGTGGTGGCATTGTCGGACATCACTCTGACTGCTCTGTTCTTCAGGCTTTGAGCAAATCGAAGACATGCCAATCGGACTGCCCGAGCCTCTAGACGGTTGATGTTCCACGCGGACTCTTCTCTGTTCCACCGCCCTTGTGCGGTGAGTCCTTCGCAGTGTGCTCCCCAGCCGCTCAGGCTGGCATCTGTGGTGAGCAGAGTCCACGTGGGGGAGGACATCTTCGACCCCCTGCTCATGTGGTTGGACTGCAACCACCACCGTAACTGGGTCCGTACTCTGGCCGGCAGAGGTAGGTGCGTGGAATAGTTCCGTAGATGGGGGCTCCAGCGAGAGAGCAGGGAGTGTTGTAGAGGTCTCATGTGGGCCCTTGCCCACGGTACCACTTCCAGGGTGGATGCCATGAGACCGAGCACCTGCAGATAATCCCAAGCTATGGGCCGACTGGCTCCCATCAAGTACTGGATACGCGTCTGAAGTTTCAACCTTCTCTTGGCAGTGAGACTGACTGTGTCTGCCTGGGTGTCGAATTGTACTCCCAGGTATTCCAGTGACTGGGAAGGCTGTAGGCAACTCTTGCTGTGGTTGATTACCCAGCCCAAGCTTTCCAGAAGGGCGATCACTCTGTCGGTTGTCCGAAAGCTCTCCTCTCGAGATTTCGCTCTGATCAGCCAGTCGTCTAGGTAGGGATGGACCAGAATTCCTTCCCGTCTGAGTGCCGCTACTACCACTACGACCACCTTGGTGAAGGTCCGCGGTGACGTGGCCAACCCGAAGGGCAGAGCCCGGAATTGGAAGTGGCGGCCTAGAACCTTGAAGCGTAGGTAACGCTGATGATCCGGATGGATCGGGATGTGCAGGTAGGCTTCCGATAAGTCTAATGCCGTGAGGAATTCTCCTGGCTGTACTGCGGTCTTGACGGAGCGCAGAGTTTCCATGCGAAACCTCGGGACTCTTAAGTATCAATTGACTGACTTGAGGTCCAGTACAGGCCGAAAGGTGCCCCCTTTCTTGGGTACCATGAAATAAATGGAATAGTGTCCAGAATTCACTTCCCAGGCAGGTACTGGGATGATGGCTTTCAGGGACAGGAGCCTTGCCAGGGTAACTTCCAATGCTGCCTTCTTGTGTGTAGGACAGGAAGATTCCACAAACTTGTCCGGAGGGAGGCGATGAAAGTCCAGATAATACCCCTCTCGGATGATGGCGAGGATCCACTGGTCCGACATAATCTCAACCCATCTGGGGTAGAAGAGGGTTAACCTGCCCCCTATAGCTCCGTCCCCCAGATGGATCGGCAGATTCTCATTGTGAGGTGCGGCCAGGACCTGAGCCCGGGCCCGCTCCCCTCTTGCGCTGCTTGGTCCGAAAGGACTGATTCCGGGCCTGAGGACGAGGTGCCTGGTAGCGACTCCTGTAGGGAACGAAGCGCTGGGAGCTTCTACCCCTGGAGGGCCTTGGAAAGGCGTGCTGGTTCCTCCGGAACCGATCTTCCGGCAGTCGAGGTACTGGAGAAGCGCCCCATGTGCTGGCCAGTTTATCAAGGTCGCTGCCAAACAGGAAAGAGCCCTTAAAGGGCAATCTGGTGAGGCGTGTCTTTGAAGGCGCATCGGCTGACCATTTCTGGATCCAGAGCTGCCTCCCCTTGGCTGTTGTTCGGACTAGGTCTGATGCAGCATCCATGAGGAACGAAAGAGCTGGCTCCATGTCTGCTGCTGAAGCGTTGTTCCTGACTTGTGACAAACAGGCACGCGTCACCACTGTGCAGCAGGTTGCGATCCGCAAAGATAGAGCTGCCACCTCAAAGGTCTGTTTCAGAATGGCATCCAGTCGCCGGTCATGAGGCTCCTTGAGGGCCGTCCCCCCTTCAACTGGAATGGTAGTGCGCTTGACCACAGCGCTAATCAAGGCGTCCACCTGAGGGCACGCCAGCAGGTCTTGGATAGCCGGTGCCAGTGGATACATGCCCGTCAGGGCCCGGCCCCCTTTGAAGGAAGCCGCTGGTGCAGCCCATTCTAAATCTATCAGTTGTTGTGCTGCTTGCAAGAATGGAAAGTGGCGGGCTGTAGGACAAAGACCTTCTAGCAGGGGGTTCTGCGCAGAGGGTACTGTAGCGCTGGGACCTGTAATATCCAACTCCGCCAGACACTGAGACACCAGGTCGGAGAGATCCTCCTTAGGGAAGAACCGCCTCATGGTTCTATATGGCTCAATCCCTGGGGGAAAGTCCCCCTCATCTGGGAGTTCGGACTCGTCCGGTGAAACCTCCTGGTCTGACTGATCTGGACTGTCCAGCGGCGGGAGGTCACGCTCACGATAAGGGCGTGAGGGTCCAGGAACAGGATCCGCAGGAGCCGCCACCGCAGCGGCAGCCGCAGCCGCCGCCACAGTCGCAGCCACCGCAGAAACAACAGGGACAACAGGAACCGCAGGGCCTGGACGGGAAGCTGTTTGCATCTGTACAAAGGCACGAATCCCCTTAAAGAGATCCACCCAGGAAATTGAAGCAGCCTCTAATCGCCGGGGTACAAGATCCCCCGGGATTCCTGATTGGTCGAGACTGACCGCTAAATCCGGGGTAGCCCCTGGGGAACTGTCAGCAAATCGTGGCTGAGACTGGTCCTGGCCCGAGGGTCCCACGGCCTCCTCACATTGGGCACATAGGGAGTCTGGCTCTTCACTGTGCATGGCTCGAAGCTGGCATGCAGAGCAGAGGCCGAGGGCTTTAATGCCGGAGGCAGGCGGCGCCCCCGCTGAAGACGCTGAGGCGTTCTGTTCCATTGAAAAGTATGCGCTGAATGAAAAGCGGCAACAATATGCGATTAATACAACAGGCGCACAAGAATAATATGCGGCAGCAATATGCGCTTAATACAACGGGCGCAAAACAATAATATTGTTTAACCATCTCTTTTCTCTCCTCTCTTCTTCCTTCTCCAAGTTCGGCTACCCTTGTTAAATGTAACTGTACTTTCGGACACCACAGTTCTAGTTTTTTGTTTATAATGCACTCCTGTTCGATGTAAACCAGCAAGATATGTTTTCATGATTGCCGGTATATAAAAACTCTAAATAAATAAAAATAAAAAAATAAATATGCAGCAGCAATATGCGCGTAATACAACAGGCGCTCAATAATAATAAGCGGCAGCTATATACGCTTAATACAACAGGCGCTTCATAATAATTATAATATGCGGCAGCTATATAGACAACAAGCGCTCAGCCATATGCGGCGAACAATAGACGCTCAATGATATGCAATATGCTCTCAGCAATAAGCGGTTAGCAATACACGCTCAAGGGTATTCAATATGCTCTCAGCAATATGCGGTTAGCAATACACGCTCAATGGTATGAGGAATAGAATATGCACTTAGTCATAGACCTGCGCCTATTACGGGCGCTCAATACCTGAACAAGGCCACAAAATGGTGCCCTCCACGGCGTGCCTCGCCGCCGATCCTCGGTTCCTCAGAGACCAGAAGTAAAAGACGTATGCCTTACCTGATCCTTGGCGCTTCCCAGCTGGAACCCGCGTTTGAGGATATGCACCCGCTGCCTCGTCCACGCCGGGACCGAGGCGCCTCGTATGCCTCACCCGGACCTCGCCCGGGGGCTACGTCCCTGCTGCGATTCAGCCACCGGACCGAGGACTTAAACCTCCGGGGAATCACGGAAATCACCCCGGGAAACTCTACTGGGGGAGGGACCTTAGGGTATCACCGCAGGAGTGCGGCGCTCGATGCTGTAGAAGTTTTAGCGAAAAGAAAGTAGAAAATAGAAAAATAGAAAGTAGATTTGGAAAACACGCTCAGCGAGCGTGCAGGCTCTCCAAACTGCTTTGGAGACGGAAATTACTAAGTTGCTACGCTTCCTGTGGGGGTATATATACCCGTGCTGACGTCAGATCCGTCTCCAACTGCTAGCACGAGCATACTATACCCATTCGTTCTGAGTCCATCTGGCTACACGCCAGGAAATGTCAAGTTAAGTGTAAAACATTGATAAGACAGGAGAAGGAGAATTTGAAATGAAGTTGGCCATAGAGGCAAAAACTCATAATAAAAACTTTTAAAAATAAATCCGAAGCAAGAAACCTGTGAGGGAGTCGGTTGGACCATTAGATGACCAAGGGGTTAAAGGAGCTCTTAGGGAAGATAAGGGCTTTGCAGAAAGACTAAATTAATTCTTTGCTTCCGTGTTTACTAATGAGATGATTTTCAGGGGTGATGAGTCAGACGAACTGAACCAAATCACTGTGAACCTGGAAGATGTAGTAGGCCAGACTGACAAACTAAAGAGCAGCAAATCACCTGGACTGGATGGTATGCATCCTAGGGTACTGAAGGAACTAAAAAATGAAATTTCTGATCTATTATTTAAAATTTGTAACCTATCATTAAAATCATCCATTGTACCTGAAGACTGGAGGGTGGCCAATGTAACCCCAATATTTAAAAAGGGCTCCAGGGGTGATCCGGGTAACTATAGACCAGTGAGCCTGGCTTCAGTGCCAGGAAAAATAGTGGAAACTATTCTCAAGATCAAAATCATAGAGCATATAGAAAGACATGGTTTAATGGAACACAGTCAACATGGATTTACCCAAGGGAAGTCTTGCCTAACAAATATGCTTCATTTTTTTCAAGGGTTTAATAAACATGTGGATAAAGGTGAACCAGTAGATGTAGTGTATTTGGAATTTCAGAAGGCATTTGACAAAGTCCCTCATGAGAAGCTTCTAAGAAAGCTAAAAAGTCATGGGATAGGAGGCGATGTTCTTCGTGGATTACAAACTGGTTAAAAGACAGGAAACAGAGGGATTAAATGGTCAATTTTCTCAGTGGAAAAGGGTAAACAGTGGAGTGCCTCGGGGATCTGTACTTGGACTGGTGCTTTTCAATATAGTTATAAATGATCTAGAAAAGAATACGACAAGTGAGGTTATCAAATTTGCGGATTGTGATACATTACAGGAGGACCTTGCAAGACTGGAAGATTGGGCATCCAAATGGCAGATGAAATTTAATGTGGACAAGTGCAAGGTGTTGCATATAGGGAAAAATAACCCTTGCTGTAGTTACACGATGTTAGGTTCCATATTAGGAGCTACATCCCAGGAAAAAGATCTAGCCATCATAGTGGATAATACTTTAAAATCGTTGGCTCAGTGTGCTGCAGCAGTCAAAAAAGCAACCAGAATGTTAGGGATTATTAGGAAGGAAATCGTTAATAAAACAGAAAATGTCATAATGCCTCTGTATCGCTTCATGGTGAGACCACACCTTGAATACTGTGTACAGTTCTGGTCGCCACATCTCAAAAAAGATATAGTTGCGATGGAGAAGGTAAAGAGAAGGGCAACCAAAATGATAAAGGGGATGGATCAGCTCCCCTATGAGGAAAGACTGAAGAGGTTAGGGCTGTTCAGCTTGGAGAAGAGACAGCTGATAGAGGTCTTTAAGATCATGAGAGGTCTTGATCGAGTAAATGTGATTCGGTTATTTACACTTATTTATTTATTTATTTAAGAGGTTTTATATACTGATGCTCATGAAAAATCATATCGCGTCGGTTTACATATAACTTTAGTTGGAATTACAATAAACAGGGGAGTTTAACCTGGAGAAACAACTCTAGGGAGAGTCACAAACAAGAATAGAGGTGGAGGAAGAGTGATAGCGTTAATAACATTAACATTAAAGTAACAATAACGATATCTGTGTTAAGTAATGCGGTTAGAGTCTTATGGCACTTTCAAATAATAGAAGGACTAGGGGGCATTCCATGAAGTTAGCATGTAGCACATTTAAGGCTAATTGGAGAAAATTCTTTTTCACTCAACGCACAATAAAGCTCTGGAATTTGTTGCCAGAGGATGCGGTTAGTGCAGTTAGTGTAGCTGGGTTCAAAAAAGGTTTGGATAAGTTCTTGGAGGAGAAGTCCATTGACTGCTATTAATCAGGTTTACTTACAGGAAATCTGTAAGGAATATTTCCTGGTAAATTGTTCAAAACTTGAAAATAAAGAATTAAAAAAAAAAATCAGGTTTACTTACGGGCTGATACAGTAAAATTTGCAGGAGAGCCAGCACTCCGAGGCGAGCGCCCGCTCTCCCAACTCATGCCCGGAGCGTACTGTACTGTATCGGCCTGTTAGGGAATAGCCACTGCTATTGACTGCATCAGTAGCATGGGATCTTCTTAGCATTTGGATAATTGCCAGGTTCTTGTGGCCTGGTTTGGCCTCTGTTGGAAACAGGATGCTGGGCTTGATGGACTCTTGGTCTGACCCAGCATGGCAATTTCTTATGTTCTTATATCTAAATAAATATGCCATTTGGAAAGCCCAAATAATATAATGTGAAATTCTTTTTGGTTCGATGCTTGTGATTATGAGCTGAAAGCACTAAATTAAAAAAAAGATGGGCATGGAGAACTGACCCAAAGGCAACGCTGTGTACTACTACACTGGGGCTTCTGCTCCTTGGGCCAGCTAGGGCTGGAAATTGGAGTTCCAGCTATCGTGCAACAGTTAAACCTAGTAGCTAGACTCAGGTTGTAAATATATTGGGTTCCAAAGGGAGTTGTGGTCTGTGGACCTTAGCTGAGGACTGTACCTGCCAAGAGTGGGGATCGATATAGGTTTTAAAAATGGTGGAAAACCCCAGGTAGTTACAGGTGAAGGCTTATGGTGTCATATCCCCAATGGAAGCCACTGCCAATGGAGCTGGAAACTCAAAGGGGCAAAAGGAAACTGCAGGGCCATTTAAAAAATGTAAAATAAATAAATAAGATGGTGAGAGAATAGGGTAGGCAGCTGCCACTGAATTCTGAACTAGGACTCCTGGCCTTGGAAAGTTGTTGATGTGTTCACATGAGTGAGTCTTAAAAACAGGACACTTTCTTTTTGCAGTTAACAGGTTCAGTAAATTTGAAGTAGGAGGAGAGATATGTGGAAAGTTATTTCCATGGGTAATAACATTTTCACTACAGAGATATGTGAAGAACTGTTATCAAATTACAGCAATATTTAGTCATTGTTTCACAGCACATTTTTTCTGCTCTTTCAAACTCCCAAGCACAGTACACAGAATGTGTTCTGAATGAGAAGCTTTCTCCTGGTAATGGATGCTTTTGACACTGTACTCTGGCTTTTACTGCTTACTGCTGTTCTCTCTCGTCCTGTGTAATATGAATCACTTAAGATGCAGCAGATGATTTTAATGTTATTGGTTATGTGAAACTTACATACAGTACTTAAGCCTATTTTATGGCTTACTTTCTAGATGTTATGCAGTCCCCATTATTACACCACAAGCATGGAACCTCAAATTTAATAGGTAATATTTAATTAGTTTTAAGCATATACTCCTTGAAATGTCATTCCTGATATATACTAGAATACCTCTTCTCTCATTTGCTGGCTCTCTCTGGTGGCATTTCTTCCTTTTCCATGTAAATTTCCCTCTCCTGACCAGATCTTTTCCATGATCCAGGCCTTGACATAGTTACAACAAGCCCCAGGTTGCCCCCAACACAACTCATTTCTTTTCACTTTTCCTATTATTTGAATTTTCTTCTCACCTTGTATACATGTAAATTATTTTATTTTATTTAAAAATGCTTATATATTGCCATAGTCAATTGTAGTAAATCTGTTGTAGATCGGTTGCTGGAGGAGTTAGCAATCTGTGATGAATACGTCTCCTGTGAAGGAGGAGTTAGCAAACTGTTATGCTCCGTGGGCAGAGTTAGCAATCTGTATGGAACTGCTCCTGAGGAAGGAGGAGTTAGCAATCTGATATGCTCAGCTCCTGTAGAGGGAGCAGATAACAATCTGATAGAGGTTAGACTGCGGAGCTAGCAATCTGTAATGAATCTGTAGCTGAAGACTCCTGATGGAGAAGGAGTAGCAATCTGTTACCAGCGGAGTGCTTGAAGAGGGCACTCAGCTGTAAAGGAATGTAGATAGGTGGATTCTTGGGCCGATGGCAGATGACTGCGCCCCCAGGAGGATATCCTGAGAGGGATCACCGGCTAGGCTTGGGTATGGACACAGACACAGAAAATTCTTTTATTAGACAGGTTAGTAGAACCACCAGAGGTGGCAGTAGTGAGCTAATGTGCCTGCCAGGGCTGAAGTCCCTCAGGTACTGGAACCGCGATCCCAGGGTTGCTGAGCTGTAGAGAAACTACAGATAGTGAATAGACAGGGTATGCTGTATTCATAGCCAGAACTAGATGACAAAACTCACTTAAGGTCTTGAGGAAGCTCAGTAGCTGGAAAGGGTTATGCCCTCGAGAAGCGAGTAGCTGGTTCCAGGGAAAACTCTGAGAGAGCGATGGCAACTCACAATTGTCTGTATCTGCGATAGCTTCCAGGCAGTAGGGAATCTTCAGAGTGTTCAGGAACATGGGCCCTCGAGGAGCGAGTACCGGTTCCTATCGGCAATCTGAAATAAAGAAAAGAGAGCGAGGCCCCCGAGGAGCGGGTACCCCTGGTAAGTCCAAGGAGGCAGAGTAGCGTAGAGAGAAGCGAGTCAAATGAATCCCCGCTATCAATCCTTGCTAACTCAATTCGATAGCGAATACTGAGACCTTTTATATTGGAAGCGGATGACGTCATCTCGGGGGACACCCCCAAGGTTCGCGCCCTTGCTGGTACATCAATCGGAGCACGCGCCCTACGTCATCAGGCAACATGGCGGATCCGCAGTGTCGTGCCGGTCCGGGGACGCCGGAGGGAGACAGCAAGAAGGTGCCGCTGCATCAAACCGTCCATCAGACCCGGAGGGAGTCGCCACAGAGGTAAGGAGGGCGGGATGAGGGCGTCAAGCAGCGACGGACGCAACATCAATACAATCGATTCACTGTAGTTTACAGACTTTATAACGTAAAATCCACTATGACACAATCACACAAATAAACAAATAAATGCTCATGATGCCATTCGTAGAACAGTACCTTCAAACCAGATAAACTTATGAACAAAAGCAGTCTTCAGTTTGTAAAAGCCTGTAAAAAATAATACACTTTAACCTGTTTATGAAAAATCTAGTCCAGTAACTCCCTATTTTCCTTAAATATTTGAAAAAAAAAAAAACCAACCTAGTAAAACGCACTTAGCCATAAAACGTTAGTAGGGACAAATTTCACTTCTACAAAGTTCTCTAAAAGGGTTAATTTGCATGCTACTTGTAAATAAAAACTGATTCTTCTTCAGTGTCAGAGAGTGCAACTCTGGCTGATGTCCAGTTATGCAACCATGATCCACCTGTGATCCATCAGATTTCAATCAATACAATGAAAAGGGTGATGTATTTAATGCACCCCGTTTCATGTAAACCAGCAAGATATGTCCTCATGATTGCCGGTATATAAAAACCTTAAATAAATAAATAAATAAAATAAATAAACAATAGGGTGACTGAAGTCTTGTTTGCAAGGTGGCATTAAAAGAGATGAAAACATTCTCCTTTTTAGCACATATGGACATGTTAATAAAATGGGAGGAGCACGGCAGGTAACTTAGGTAAGAAAGTGTAATAGGAACCATGTATTAAACCATTCTACTTTACCCACTTGATGACCAACAAGGATTACAAAGGCCAAAATACATGTAGAAGGGAAGGAAATGAGAACGTTAATCTGTTGCATTCAACATTCACACAGCTTCATAACTCTGGATTACACCATGAACTGGAAACATATAACACCTCTACTCTAGGCTTTAGCAAGGCTTCATTCTCATATAATTTTGGGTCAGTTGTATAGTGCATTTGCTGTAACAGATCTCTTGATAAAGTAGTTACATTCAAGAATGCTGATCCTATTATTGATAATGTTCCTAACAGTTTCATTCCTTGAACAGTGAATTATTGCTGTAATGATATGAATCATTCATGAGTATCAAAATTATGTACTGAATGATATATCTCCACAAAACTTCATCAGCTTTTAACAAAACTGTTCATATCCTGTCATCTTCAAGATGCTGCAAAATGTTTGGCTCAAAGCATTAACATCGACCTGGAGAAGGTTCTGATTATGGAGCTGAAATATCGAACACAGCAAACAATTTTTTTTGCAAATTTATTAGGAGTGCAAGGTTTCCTGTGCTAAACCTAATGACATTTTTCAATAGATTGTATTTATTTACAAACATCTGATATTCCACCTTTTGCCAAAAATGACCTCAAAGTGGATTACAATCAAATTAAAGTAGACTAACAGGTACATTAGCAATAACATTAGGTGTAGGCTTGTGTGCAGTCATCATTGAATCAATGTCTAGACATAGTGGATATTGGTTCTTTTGACCACCAGCGTCCTTTTTAATTAACAGGACTGCTACCAATTTCATGTGCCTTTCACCACAGTCTGTTATCAGTCTGATAGCAAATTATTAAGCAGTCTTACAAAATGATGCAGAGTTAGTTCCTCCATGGTTTAGCTGGATTTTATAATGACAAATTGTTGCCCTTTGCAGCCAAGAAAATTAAAATGGCTTCTGTAAAGTTTTTAACCATGCCTGCAAAGAAAAGGGTGAAAAACCATGCTTCTACTAATAAGTAGCTGCCATGATGCTTGTATACTTGTAGTGAAGATGGCAGGCAAATTCATTGCTATCCTTTCCAAGAATAATTCTGAAACTAAAGTTTATAAACTCTTCCCAAACTTTAAAGAAATTAAACACTCATCTAGAAAAACATTTTCTTCTTTTTTATTTGTTGAAAATGTCAATAAAAAAAGTTGCTCCAAATAAAAATGTGTTAGAAAAATCTAATTTGCATAAAAGCAACAGTAAGATATACATAAGATAAAATGAGACTACAGATAAGGCATTTATCTAATTACAGAATAACAATGAGCTATTTACAAGGGACTGTAAACAGTAAATATGTAAAACACTGCTATCAGTTTACCATGGCTTCATTTCCTTGTAAATAACCATCTTTGGCTTGTAACATTATAGGGACCCAGGCTTCTAACATAAAAATGTACCAGTTCACATTTAAAATTTATATTCATATTTTCAATTTGGGTCCCATTTAATAACGCTTTTTCCATATGCGCAAAATAGAAAATGACCCATCGGGCCTTATGCAGCAATAAACATAAGGAAAAGCATATTTCCTTACACATGTAAGCCTCCAACCAATTAAGTGACCTGGATTAAACAGGCAGAAGGCAATATAATGCGCCCAATATTTGGTACTAGATCAGCCCCTAAAAGGTGAATTTTAAAAGCCCTATGCGTGCCAAATCCGGGAGATGTACGCGATTGGGACTTGTGCGCGCCACGTGGATTTTAAGATACTCAAAGCCAAACGCATATATCCCTGTATCTTCCCGTATAAGCAGGTGCCGGGATCCCACAACCACGTAACTTCCTTCTGCTATGGACAGTGTGTAATTAGTTAAATTAAAAAAAAAAAAAGGGTAGTCAATGGGGTTTTAGGGGTCGGGGCTAGTAGGCTAAAAGGGAGGCAAGTTAGGTAGGGGGTTTAGGAAGTCCGCTCCTTTACTAGGATGAACTGGGAAATAGGTACGTACCTACTAAAATTCCCCCAATTACGCGCTTGAGACAGGATTCGTGCGCAAATGCGCACATCGATATTAAATTGCGCAGGTAGCCGATTTTATAACATGCGCGCATAAATGTACGCAAGTTTTAAAATCGGCACGTCCATGTGCACACGCCGGGAAATACGCGCACATTTACACTCGCAAGTCAGTTTGAAAGTTACCATCTAAATTAGCAGAACTCTGTTTTCAATAAATTGACAAGCACTGCAAATGAATAACACATCAACTTAAATATTTAGGGCCTAATTTTGAAAAGCATTTATATGCTTAAAAATGGGTTTTACATATGTAAATGAACTTTGCCCATGTAAGTGGGCTTTTGAAAATTGCTACAATATATGCTATCGAGTTGTCCATATGATTTACCTGCGTATATGCACCTTACGTGGGTAAATGGCTTTTGAAAATTGCTACAATTGTAGTTAACATTTATCTATGTAAATCCTTTTAAACATTACTACTTTAATATATAAATATACATCTCTACCCTGTTCATATGAGTAAATGATTCTTAACACTAAGGGCCTCATTTTCCAATATCGCACGGTATCGCATGCGATACCAAAAAGGGGTCTTACCTTATGCTAATAAGCATGTGTATTGCAAATTGCGATAACAGCTATGCAACATGCTCTTAGCGCAAGTTGCACTATTATCCCAATTCCCGCTACATATCGCAGTTCACGATGTTTCCAGACAGCCTGTTTCAGTGTTCTGCAGGCTAGAGGAGAGAGAGAGAGAGAGAGAGAGAGAGAGAGAGACTTGCTATAGTGTCTCTTCCCTAGATAGGTATTTGTATCCCTATGAGAAGCTCACCTAGTAACTCGAGGTGGGGATTGGGGATGGAACAAGCTAGTTTGGGAGAACATTGCCCAAATCTCATCTTGGAGTGAGTTTCCTCACTCCGAAGGCCATCAAATCTTCACAAGAGACCACTGTTCTGTTCGTACGTCTCATGTTGAATGTGAAAGTGGCCCCCAACCCCCTACACTCATACCTAATCCCCACCTCGAGTTACTAGGTGAGCCTCTCATAGGGATACAAATACCTGTCTAGGGAAGAGACACTATAGCAAGTCTCTCTCTCTCTCTCTCTCTCTCTCTCTCTCTCTCTCTCCCCCTCCCCCCCCCCCTCTCTCTCTCTCTCTCTCCTAGCCTGCAGAACACTGAAACAGGCTGTCTGGAAACATCGTGAACTGTGATAAATCTTTACCGGCCTCTAGCGCACAACGTACCGCAAATGAAAGAGGTGTAGCTATTGGTCGCATTAGGAGCCGTGCTAACACTGCGGCTGTTTCGCGGCACACGATAACTCTTTCCTACTTAACATATACTCCGCCCCCTGAATACAAAATTAAAAATTTGCAATCGCGTTAACGGCTGTTAGCGCGATTTGCGGAATTATCTCCTGCGGTAACTCCTTGGAAAATGACCCCCTAAATGTCTTCTATCGTTTTGTTACAAGATACTGATTGCATTATTAATCCTTATTTGTATAATGGGATTTGTCACTCCTCCTTAGGGTCAATATATTATTTCTTGCATGGAGTCATTTAAAAACTGCCAGCTGATAGTTTTGATGGGTGATACAATTGTTGCTCATATAATACAGTACATGTTACAAAAGTGTCAATACTCCTTTTTGTGGGAGCATAAAACATTATCACCTCTTCTCTCGTCTAATGATGCCTGTTCTAAACCAAACCCATGTATTTACAGTGCTTCATGAATACAGTGTTCAGTTTTGTAGTTGCATAGTAAAAACATTACGAACAAACATGGAAGGATGTTAATCTGGGAAGTGGTTTTGCCATAGGAGACATAATGATGCTAAAAATAAATCAAGGACCATTTATCAAAGGCATTTATCTAAATGCACATAAGAGGGGGAAAAAAACCCTTGACAAATAAGGCCACAAGAGTTATGAAAAGTCCTTTTTCATAGATAGCAACAATCATCCTAGAGATTCAGAATATTGACATGAAGACAACCTTGGGAAGAGCTCCAAGAAAACAAGTCCCCTTTTAAGACTGCAAATTGCACTAGTCGTGTAGCCCTTGAGATGCATGTCAAAGGTAATAGACTCATGTGAATTTGTAGTGTGTGTTTAATTAACAGAATTCATGGAAAAAGAGAGATTTTGTTTTGCACAACTTTCAGAAGTGCAAGAAAAGATGATGGCAGCACAGGCAGTGTCCTTTAGCAATATTAAGTCACTAAAAGTGTAGCATATCTGTGACAAGTCTGCCCCATGATTTTATTTTTTTTTTTAAATATACATGCAAAACCTTACTTAAATAATGCAGATCTGTAATAAACTTTAAATTCCTAATACAAGAAGGCAACCTGAGAACAATCTCTCTTTGGTCACAGCATAAATGGCTTGTGTTTTTTTTTTTTTCATTAGAACATTTTGGGCCAAATTTTAAAAGGTGCGCGCGAGCATAGATTTGTTCGCGCCGGGTTGCGCGAACAAATCTACGCCCGATTTCATAACATGCGCGCGTTGCCACGCGCATGTTATAAAATCCAGGGTCAGCGCGCACAAGGGGGTGCACAATTGTGCAACTTGCGCGTGCCGAGTTGCGCAGCCTTCCTCCATTCCCTCCCTTCCCCTACCTAACTCGCCCCCAAGCCCTACCTAGAAACCCCCCCCCCATTACCTTTGTCGGGTAAGTTGCGCCTGCCTCCTGGCAGGCACAGCTTACGCGCACCAGCCGACGGCTGGCCCGCGATCCCGGGCACAGCGACAAATGGCCGCTGTGCTTGAGGCTCCGGCCATGCCCCCGGACTGCCCACGCCCTGCCCCTTTTTGCAAGCCCCTGGACATACATGCGTCCCGGGGCTTGCGCGCGCCGCCGAACCTATGCAAAATAGGCTCGGCGTTCGCAGGGGCAGATTTTCTCGGGTTACGCGCGTAGCCTTTGAAAATCTGCCCCATTGAGCACACTATTTTTTGCACTAGTGACCAGTTCATCACAGCATGTTTTGCAATCAGGTTTTAGACTTGCAAATTCTCTAAATGCAGTAAAAAGGAAGTAACAAACCATGATCAAGCTATGTATACTCCTATGTTTGCAAGTATGTCTGTCCTATACCAGTATAAAATACTGGAAGATCTAAAATTAGAAAATAAATAGAAGTTCAGAGACTGAAAACTTATTATATGGAAGCCATGCCGAGGAAATGGAGGGAAATAATTGCTTAACTGACCTGAGTAACTCAGGGTTCTCTAATGCATTATGGAGCATATTCAGCAACTGAACTAACAGAGCAGCTCCAGAACCAACTGTTCCAAAGGATTAAATGCACACAATTATGTGGCTGGTAACTGCATGCTTCTTAGTTACAAACAAGAATATGAAGGAATTACAAACATACCTGTGCTTTATTCTGAAACCAGCAACCATTCTAAGAAGGGGAACAGACGACATGCTGCCAAAAACCATGCTCTTCATTTCCAGAAAAAGAAGTGACTCAATTTTAAAGCATTCTTTAACATCTGACTTTAGTTTTTCCATTCAATAAATTAAGTAAACAAATGCCCAAATATGAAAAAGATTTAAAAAGTGCTTTAATTTACTCATGAAGCCTTTATCTGAGAAGCAATCATTAGCAGACTAAGGCCCGGATTTTAAAAGGCCTGGCCACGCGAGTAAGTCCCAGGGCTTCGGAAAAGGGGCAGAGCGATCCGGGGGGCAGGGCGGGATCAGAGGTTCCTGGCACAGCGGCCTTTTGCTGCTGTGCCGGGGGATTGCAGGCTGCCGGTGTGCGCAACCTGTGCCTGCCCCGAGGCAGGTTAAGGTGGTCAGGGGGTCTAGGTAAGGGTTAGGGGGCGGGTAGGTTAGGGGAAGGGGAAGGGAGGTTAGTTTAGGGGATTGGGAATGGGGTAAGGCCGTGGGCATCTGCGCGCGCAAATTGCATTAATGTGCACCCCCTTGCACAAGCCGACCCCCGATTTTATAACATATGCGATTGTTATAAAATAGCTCATCCATGTGTGCGCGCCGGGTAGCGCGCACACATGGACGCGTGCGTGTAAGTCTGAAAGTCTACCCCTAAATGTTCAGTCAATATAATTCAATAGGTATAATGAGGTATTGACTGCTGCAGATGAGCTGTCATTTATTGACTGTGTTGTAGGTGGCCATTTACTACACTTGCATTTTCTTATCGAATGGAAACTAGACAGCAAATTCAACTCTTACATTTTTGTTTTTTTTTTTAAATCAAAGAGAATAAAGACCAAGAACAGGCAAAGCATCCACTTCTGCTTCCCAAGAAAATGTGCAGTCCCATGTAACTGTCAAAAGCTTAGTCCAGTATTTAAGCTAAATTTGAAGACCAATGGCTCGTTTCATCCCAAACACACTCATTTGTTTGCTTCAACAGCCTCCTCACCATCTTTTCTAATTCTTTTCTTGACTTCTGTTCCTCATCCAAACATTGTTTCATCCTTTTATTCTCCTATTGGGGAGGTTGGAGAAAAAAAAAAGAAAAACATTTTTTCCTAAAGATATACCTTGACCCCTTGAAGCTTCTTGCCATCATTTTTAATATATTTTGCTACTCATGACACCGAACAGGCAACTAGGATTTAAAAACCATAGCCAAAGGATAAAACATCAAAGGGATGTGGAAGCAAGTTTGCTTACCTGCAAAACAGGGTTCTCTGTAAACAACAGGATGAATCAGCCATTACATGTGGGGTGATGTCATCTAATGAGACCAGGATGCAGTTGTTAGAAGCTTGGATGGACTCACTTTAGAAGATGTTTCCTTCCTGTTGAAGTAGCTAAGTGTTGATGGACCTGGTGATGTCCCTTCTGTAGCAGGACCAGATGTCGACAAAATCAGTCCTGGTTCCTTAGGCATATAGCCACGATGGTACATCTAGTTCCTGTCTGCACATGCAGGGTCTCCAGTGGGCCCTCTGAGGCCAATGTGAGCAGCTCTATCAGCCATTATCTCATAAAATGTGTATCTTCTGAGATGAGAGTAATGGATAAATCCAAAGGTTATAATGGGGGGTCTTTTGCTATGCATTTTGGCACATCATGTGACCCTTTTTACTGATGCCTCCAGCAGGAGAGTGCACACTGGCAAAGCATGGACCCAAGGAACTTGGGACCTAGCAAGAGAGTCACCTGCACCTTCTGGAATTACGAACCATCCATTATGCTCTCTCTCTCATGTACTCTCAGGAACACGTAGACGCCACTGCTAGACATTTTGTGAACACTCTCAGGACTGCCGAGAGGCCAAAAGGGAGCACCTTGTACTGAAGGTGCATTTCCTTCATCATAAATCTGAAGAACCTCTGGTAGGTGAGGTAAACAGTTATGTGAGCATAAGAACATAAGAAATTGCCATGCTGGGACAGACCAAGGGTCCATCAAGCCCAGCATCCTGTTTCCAACAGAGGCCAAAAACCAGGCCACAAGAACCTGGCAATTACCCAAACACTAAGAAGAACCCATGCTACTGATGCAATTAATAGCAGTGGCTATTCCCTAAGTATAACTTTTCTCTTCCAACAAGCTTTCCCAGACGCTTAATCTTACTATGACTGACAGACTTCCATCCCTTAACTATGGACACTGTATAAAGTACAACTATGGACACTGTATAAAGTATAACTTTTCTCTTCCAACAAGCTTTCCCAGACGCTTAATCTTACTATGACTGACAGACTTCCATCCCTTAACTATGGACACTGTATAAAGTACTACTTTTAAGAATCTGCAACTGGACAATTATCTGTGAGCTCAAAAATTCACTTTAAAAAAAAAAAAAAAAAAAATTCACTTTATTTCATATATATATTAGGCATTGCCTATATTTATATTTATTGCTACGTTAAATAGTTATACTTCTTATATAAAATATTATATTTCTTTATTTATTACCAGTTAAAATATTATCACTTTATTTAGCACTATGTTAAATTGTCAACCAGTTATACTGTTCCATATGTTATACGGTTCCATGTAAAGCTCCGCTATCTGTTGAGCAGTTCTTCGTTTTATGTAAACCGGAGTGATTTGTAGTCCCTACTAGAACTTCGGTATATAAAAATTAAAAATAAATAAATAAATAAATAAATAAATATAATTGATTAATAGCCATTAATGGACTTCTCCTCCAAGAACTTATCCAAACCTTTTTTGAACCCAGCTACACTAACTGCACTAACTACCTTCTCTGGCAACAAATTCCAGAGCTTTATTGTGTGTTGAGTGAAAAAGAATTTTCTCCAATTAGTCTTAAATGTGTTACTTGCTAACTTCATGGAATGCCCCCTAGTCCTTCTATTATTCGAAAGTGTAAATAACCGAGTCACATCTACTCGTTCAAGACCTCTCATGATCTTAAAGACCTCTATCATATCCCCCCTCAGCCGTCTCTTCTCCAAGCTGAACAGCCCTAACCTCTTCAGCCTTTCCTCATAGGGGAGCTGTTCCATCCCCTTTATCATTTTGGTTGCCCTTCTCTGTACCTTCTCCATCACAACTATATCTTTTTTGAGATGCGGCGACCAGAATTGTACACAGTATTCAAGGTGCGGTCTCACCATGGAGCGATACAGAGGCATTATGACATTTTCCGTTCTATTAACCATTCCCTTCCTAATAATTCCTAACATTCTATTTGCTTTTTTGACTGCTGCAGCACACTGAGCCGACGATTTTAAAGTATTATCCACTATGATGCCTAGATCTTTTTCCTGGGTGGTAGCTCCTAACATGGAACCTAACATTGTGTAACTACAGCAAGGGTTATTTTTCCCTATGTGCATCACCTTGCACTTGTCCACATTACATCTGCCATTTGGATGCCCAATCTTCCAGTCTTGCAAGGTCCTCCTGTAATGTATCACAGTATGCCTGTGATTTAACTACTCTGAATAATTTTGTATCATCCGCAAATTTGATAACCTCACTCGTCGTATTCCTTTCCAGATCATTTATATATATATTGAAAAGCACCGGTCCCAATACAGATCCCTGAGGTACTCCACTGTTTACCCTTTTCCACTGAGAATATTGTCCATTTAATCCTACTCTCTGTTTCCTGTCTTTTAACCAGTTTGTAATCCACGAAAGGACATCGCCTCCTATCCCATGACATTTTAGTTTTCGTAGAAGCCTCTCATGAGGGACTTTGTCAAATGCCTTCTGAAAATCCAAATACACTACATCTACTGGTTCACATTTATCCACATGTTTATTAACCCCTTCAAAAAAATGAAGCAGATTTGTTAGGCAAGACTTCCCTTGGGTAAATCCATGTTGACTGTGTCCCATTAAATCATGTCTTTCTATATGCTCTACAATTTTGATCTTCAGAATAGTTTCCACTATTTTTCCCGGCACTGAAGTCAGGCTCACTGGTCTATAATTACCCGGATCGCCCCTGGAGCCTTTTTTAAATATTGGGGTTACATTGGCCACCCTCCAGTCTTCAGGTACAATGGATGATTTTAATGATAGGTTACAAATTTTAACTAATAGATCAGAAATTTCATTTTTGAGTTCCTTCAGAACCCTAGGATGCATACCATCTGGTCCAGGTGATTTGCTACTCTTTAGTTTGTCAATCTGGCCTACTACATCTTCCAGGTTCACAGTGATTTCGTTCAGTTCGTCTGAGTCATCACCCCTGAAAACCATCTCCGGAACTGGTATCTCCCCAACATCCTCATTAGTAAACACGGAGGCAAAGAATTCATTTAGTCTTTCTGCAATGGCCTTATCTTCCCTAAGAGCCCCTTTAACCCCTCTGTCATCTAATGGTCCAACCAAGGCAGGCAGAGCTCCATAAGCATCTTTCAGATCCAGTGCGCACATCCAATCTTCTGTGCCATAGCTGTAGCCTCCATGATAGAGGATTCTTGTGCTTATGCACCATAATGCTGTGCTCTGCTGAAATTGAAGGAGCCATAGCTTGCCATGCTGAGGGGACCAACTGTGTCCTGGTATGCATGCTCCATGCCAATGAGATAGATAGCACTCTACTTGGCATAAGGGTCAGGAAAGAATAAATGGCTTGGCGCCATGGGGATATTCAGCACTATCAAAGATAATGGCTCCTGTGCCCGGAAGCCCTCTTATCTTGGTGTCATAGGCCTGCTCCAGCAGAGCTCCTCATCTTCTTTGGTGCCAAGGGAGATGGTCCAGGAGGAGATTCCTCATGCCACTTCAGTGCTCTTCTAAATGCCTCATTCAGCACTATGGACTTGTGTGCCTCATTCAATCCCCTGACGTGGTGGGATCTGAGACCTTGCACCACTAGAGGTGTGCCTTTCTTGACTTGTAGGAAAGAGGGGGAGCAGAATCTCATCTTGACTTCATGTGATACCAGGAATTCGACAAAACTTCACTCTGACAAGAGGAGTGGCTCTGCTGCCTGACTTTTCTCTGAGGCTTCGGATTCTTAACCTTCTGCAGGGGCTTTCATCTTCCAAGCGCAGTACTGCTGCACCCAGATGTATTCCACAAATTAAGAAAGATGGAAAGAAGGCAAAACGATTACCGGCATGGTTAAAAGGGGAGGTGAAAGAAGCTATTTTAGCCAAAAGATCTTCATTCAAAAATTGGAAGAAGGATCCAACAAAAGAAAATAGGATAATACATAAACGTTGGCATGTTAAATGTAAGACATTGATAAGACAAATTTGCAAAGAAGTTGGCCGTAGAGGCAAAACCTCACAGTAAATACTTTTTAAAATATATCCGAAGCAGAAAGCCTGTGAGGGAGTCAGTTGGACAGTTAGATGATCGAGGGGTTAAAGGGGCACTTAGAGAAGATAAGCCCATCGTGGAAAGATTAAATGATTTCTTTGCTTCGGTGTTTACTGAAGAAGATGTTGGGGAGGTACCCGTACTGGAGAAGGTTTTCATGGGTAATGATTCAGATGGACTGAATCAAATCACAGTGAACCTAGAAGATGTGGTAGGCCTGATTGACAAACTGAAGAGTAGTAAATCACCTGAACCGGATGGTATACACCCCAGAGTTCTGAAGGAACTAAAAAATGAAATTACAGACCTATTAGTAAAAATTTGTAACCTATCATTAAAATCAGCCATTGTACCTAAAGACTGGAGGATAGCTAATGTAACCCCAATATTTAAAAAGGGCTCCAGGGGCGATCCGGGAAATTACAGACCGGTTAGCCTGACTTCAGTGCCAGGAAAAATAGTGAAAAGTGTTCTAAACATCAAAATCACAGAACATATAGAAAGACATGGTTTAATGGAACAAAGTCAGCATGGCTTTACCCAAGGCAAGTCTTGCCTCACAAATCTGCTTCACTTTTTTGAAGGAGTTAATAAACATGTAGATAAAGGTGAACCAGTAGATGTAGTATACTTGGATTTTCAGAAGGCGTTTGACAAAGTTCCTCATGAGAGGCTTCTAGGAAAAGTAAAAAGTCATGGGATAGGTGGCGATGTCCTTTCGTGAATTGCAAACTGGCTAAAAGACAGGAAACAGAGAGTAGGATTAAATGGACAATTTTCTCAGTGGAAGGGAATGGGCAGTGGAGTGCCTCAGGGATCTGTATTGGGACCCTTACTTTTCAATATATTTATAAATGATCTGCAAAGAAATACGACGAGTGAGGTAATCAAATTTGCAGATGATACAAAATTGTTCAGAGTAGTTAAATCACAAGCAGATTGTGATAAATTGCAGGAAGACTGGAAAATTGGGCATCAAAATGGCAGATGAAATTTAATGTGGATAAGTGCAAGGTGATGCATATAGGGAAAAATAACCCATGCTATAGTTACACAATGTTAGGTTCCATATTAGGTGCTCCAACCCAAGAAAGAGATCTAGGCGTCATAGTGTATAACACATTGAAATTGTTGGTTCAGTGTGCTGCGGCAGTCAAAAAAGCAAACAGAATGTTGGGAATTATTAGAAAGGAAATGGTGAATAAAACGGAAAATGTCATAATGTTGAGATTACTTACCTGATAATCTCCTTTTCCTTAGTGTATGCAGATGGACTCAAAACAAATGGGTATAGTGTGCTCGTGCTAGCAGTTGGAGACGGATCTGACGTCAGCACGGGTACATATACCCCCACAGGAAGTGTAGCAAATCAGTAATCTTCCTTGCAAAAGCTTTTATGGATATATGTGTGACTGACCGATCGATTAAATGAACAGGATTACCCTGACCAATTGATGGTAGCTGGAGACCGCCAGTGTACTCAGCTGGAAGGCGTCGACACCCGGCAGGGTGGATGCCCTATATGAGAAAACATGTCTTACCGTGAGTCGGCGAATCCCCATGTATACCGGCAGCCGGGCGGGATGCTGAGTCCATCTGCATACACTAAGGAAAAGGAGATTATCAGGTAAGTAATCTCAACATTTCCTATCGTGTAGCAGATGGACTCAAAACACATGGGATGTACAAAAGCTACTCCCGGACTGGGCGGGAGGCTGCCCGAGGACCGTGTAGGATTGCCCTCGCAAATGCTGTGTCCTCCCTGGCCTGGACGTCCAGACGGTAGAATCTGGAGAAGGTATGGAGGGAGGACCATGTCGCTGCTTTACATATCTCTGCAGGCGACTGCATCTTAGTTTCTGCCCAAGAGGCCGCTTGCGCTCTGGTAGAATGAGCCTTGACCTGTAGAGGTGGTGGTTTTCCTGCCTCTACGTAGGCTGCCTTGATAATTTCTTTAATCCAGCGGGCGATAGTCGGCCGTGAGGCCGCTTCCCCTTGCTTCTTCCTGCTGTGCAGGACTAACAGGTGGTCCGTCTTTCGTACTGCTTCTGACATTTCCAGGTATCTGGACAGTAGTCTGCCGATGTCGAGATGGTGTAGTATTCGACCTTCTTCTGATTTCTTCAAACCTTCCGTGGTAGGCAAGGATATGGTTTGGTTGAGGTGAAACTGTGAGACCACTTTGGGTAAAAAGGAAGGAACCGTGCGAAGATGGATAGCCTCTGGAGTGATTCTGAGAAATGGATCACGGCAGGACAGTGCTTGTAGCTCTGAGATGCGGCGTGCTGAACATACGGCCAGCAAGGTTAACAAACGGAGAGACAGGCCTCGAAGGGGCCTGAAGGCGGATCCCGCTAGAAATTCCAATACTAGGTTGAGGTTCCACAAGGGCACTGGCCACTTCAGTGGCGGGCGAATGTGTTTGACTCCTTTCAGGAAGCGTGAAACGTCTGGGTGTTTGGCAATGGAGTTGCCATCATTCCTGGGACCGTAGCAAGACAGCGCTGCTACCTGAACCTTGATGGAGCTGAAGGACAGACCCTTCTGAAGTCCATCTTGTAGGAAGTCCAAAATGAGAGGGATCTTAGCGGTATGTGAATTGGTGCTGTGAGAGTCGCACCAGGCTTCAAAAACTCTCCAGATCCTTATATATGTTAGTGATGTGGAGAACTTACGTGCTCTGAGGAGTGTATCTATTACCGGCTCCGAGTATCCTCTTTTCTTCAGTCTAGCCCTCTCAATGGCCAGACCGTAAGAGAGAATTGAGCTGGATCCTTGTGGAGGATGGGACCTTGCTGCAGCAGGTCCCTGTGCGGAGGCAGGCGGAGAGGAGTCCCTGCCAGTAGTCTTCTCATGTCTGCGTACCAGGGTCTTCTTGGCCAGTCCGGGGCCACTAGAAGAACTAGGCCTTTGTGTCACTGAATCCTGTGTACAATGGCGCCCAGCAGGGGCCACAGAGGAAAGGCGTATAGCAGGATCCCCTGAGGCCACGGTTGTACCAGGACATCGATCCCCTGGGCTCGAGGATCCCGCCTGCGGCTGAAATATCTGGGAACTTGAGCATTGGACCTGTCCACTAATAGGTCCATGGCTGGCGTCTCCCATCGATCCACAATTATCTGAAACACTGTGGGTGACAGCTGCCACTCCCCCGGGTTTAGGCTTTCTCTGCTGAGGAAGTCTGCCATCGAGTTGTCCTTCCCGGCAATGTGGACGGCGGAGATGTCCTGAAGATATGCTTCTGCCCAAATCATCAGGGGAGTTATTTCTAGGGACACTTGTTGGCTTCTGGTTCCGCCCTGTCGATTGATGTATGCCACTATGGTGGCGTTGTCTGACATCACTCTGACCGCTCTGTTGCGAAGTCTGTGGGCAAATCGCAGGCACGCAAGCCTGACTGCCCGTGCCTCTAGTCGGTTGATGTTCCACCTTTACTCTTCTCTGGTCCACCGCCCTTGGGCGGTGAGTTCCTCGCAGTGTGCTCCCCATCCATTCAGGCTGGCATCTGTGATGAGCAGAATCCAGGTTGGGGAGGACATTCTTGACCCCCGGCTCATGTGGCCGGGCTGTAACCACCACTACAGCTGATTCCGCACTCTGACCGGCAGAGGTAGGTGTATGGTGTAGTTTTGTGATCGTGGGCTCCATCGAGATAGAAGGGCGCGTTGCAATGGTCTCATATGAGCCCGCGCCCATGGCACCACTTCCAGAGTGGATGCCATGAGGCCGAGGACTTGTAGGTAATCCCGAGCTGTGGGCCGGCTGGCGCTCAGCAGGACCTGCAAATGATTCCGGAGTTTTGACTTTATCTTGGAGGTCAGGCTGACCTTGTCGTCTTGGGTGTCGAATTAGACCCCTAGGTATTCCAGCGACTGGGACGGCTGTAGGGAACTCTTCTTTATATTGACTACCCATTTTAGGCTTTCCAGAAGAGCTATAACTCTGTTGGTTGCCCGGTGACTCTCCTCCGGTGACTTTGCCCTGATCAGCCAATCGTCCAGGTAGGGATGGACGAGAATTCTTTCCTTCCTGAGTGCTGCCGCCACTACTGCTATGACCTTGGTAAAGATCCATGGCGCAGTGGCTAACCCGAAGGGTAAAGCTCGGAACTGGAAATGCTGATTCAGGACTTTGAAGCGTAAATAGCGCTGGTGATCCCGATGGATTGGGATATGCAAGTAGGCTTCCGACAGATCTAGGGAGGTGAAAAACTCCCCTGGCTGTACTGAATTCTTGACAGACAGCAGAGTTTCCATGCGAAAGCTGGGGACCCGTAGGTGTCGATTGACTGACTTGAGGTCCAGGACGGGCCTAAAAGTGCCCTCCTTCTTGGGTACTATGAAATAGATGGAATAATGCCCAGAATTTATCTCTCCTGCAGGTACTGGGATTATGGCTCTTAGGGCCAGGAGCCTCTGTAAGGTCACTTCTAGTGCCGCTTTCTTGATCGGTGAGCAAGGAGATTCCACAAACTTGTTCGGCGGAAGCCGAAGAAAATCCAGGTAATAACCTTCTCGGATGATGGCGAGGACCCACTGGTGCGAAGTGATCTCGACCCACCTGGGGTAGAAGAGGGTTAGCCTGCCCCCTATGGCTGCTACCCTCGGATGGGTCGGCTGATTGTCATTGTGGGGTACAGCCGGGGTGAGAACCCGGGCCGGTTCTCTTCTTGTTGTGCTTAGTCCGAAAGGGCTGGTTCCTGGCCTGAGAACGAGGTGCTTGATAGCGAGTCCTGTAGGGGTTGAAGCGCTGAGAGTTTCTACCTCTGGATGGTCTAGAAAAAGAACGCTGGCTCCTCCCTGACCTGTCTTCTGGTAGACGGGGTAATGGAGAGGCACCCCATTTAGTAGCCCAGTTCTCGAGTGCTGCCGAACAGTAGGGAACCAAAAGGCATTCTTGTGAGTCGTGTCTTGGAGGACGAGTCGGCCGCCCAATTGCGTAGCCAAAGCTGTCTCCTGGCTGCCACTGAGGAGGACACTCCCTTGGCTGCCGTACGGACGAGGTCAGAGGCTGTGTCAGTGAGAAATGCGTGAGCTGATTCCATGTCTTCTCCCGGGGTGTTGTTTCTCGCTTGTGATAAACAGGAATGCGTCACCACGGTGCAGCAAGTCGCGATTCGAAGGGACATGGCTGCTACCTCAAAGGCTTGTTTCAGAATGGTGTCCATGCATCGGTCATGAGTATCCTTGAGGGCCGCTCCCCCCTCCACCGGAATGGTAGTGTGCTTCACAAATGCGTTAACTATGGCGTCTACCCTGGGGCACGCCAGCAGCTCCTTGGACGCCGGATCCAGAGGGTACATGCCAGACAAGGCCCGACCCCCTTTGAATGAGGCCTCCGGTGCCTTCCATTCCAGATCGATTAGCTGCTGTGCTGCTAGTAGGAGGGGAAAGTGGTGAGCCGTTTGGCGCAGGCCCTCTAGCAGGGGGTTCATTTTAGGGTCCCCTGGGGCGTCCTGGCCCGGAATGGCCAGCTCCGATAAGCATTGTGAGACCAGGCCTGGAAGATCTTCTTTCCGAAAGAAGCGTCTCATGGTCCAATATGGTTCTATCTCCGAGGGAAGTTCACCCTCCTCGGGGGGCTCCTCATGTTCCTCGGAGCAATCCGAATCCCCATAATCGGGGCTGTCAGGTGGCGAGTGGCCGCGCCTAGGTCTCGAGGGTCCAGGGGCTGGATCAACCAGGACGGAAAGACCCATACGAGGAGCAGACTGCATCTGGACAAAGGCGTGAATCCCCTTGAATAATTCTACCCAGGAAAGCGAAGCCGGATCTGGCCGTAGGGGCACCAGGTCTCTCGGGTTCCCTGGCTGCTCGCCGCGGCCTGCTAAGTCCGGTGTGTTCCCTGAGGAACCGCTGGGCTGGGACCGGTCCTGTCCTGGAACTCCCATGGCCTCCTCACATTGGGCACATAGGGAGTCTGCTTCCTCGCTCTGTGTGGCTCTGAGGTTGCATGCTGAGCAGAGGCTTAGAGCTTTCATGCCTGATTCTGGAGGTGCCGGCTCTGCAGACGCATGGGCTCTCTTATGCTCCATTCGCCTGAAATTTGGTGTCGCCCAACGATGTGCGCCTAACAGGTGCGCTTAACAGCATGCGCCTAGAACGGGCGTCTTATGAACGTGCGCCTTTATAAATGTGCGCCTATAACGGGCGTCTTTATAAATGTTCGCCTATAACGAGCGCCTTTATAAATGTGCGCCTATAACGGGCGTCTTTATAAATGTGCGCCTATAAACGGGCGTCTTATAAATGTGCGCGTATCCTAGTAGCGTGCGCTTAGTCAACGTGCGCCTATCGCGTGCGCTAACAACGTGCGCCTATCGCGTGCGCTAGGAACGTGCGCCTATCGCGTGCGCTTAGCAACGTGTGCTTAATTGGCGAAGATGAGTAGGCAGGCAAAATGGCGACCTCCTAGGCGGGCTGCCTCATAGGCAGGCCCAGGTAGTCCACACTTCCTCGGAGACCAAGTAAAGATGTACGCCTTACCTTGTCTTCGGCGCTTCCCGGCTGTGACCCGGGCGGTCTCCAGCTGCGGGGGGAGAGGGTGAGTACCTTCACCGCCGCGCTTAAGGAAGTGCACCCGCTGCCTCTAGGCCGCGCCCGAACTCGTCTCGCTCGGGGGCCAAGTCCACGCCAGGACCGAGGCTGCCTCTAGGCCGCGCCCAAACTTGTCTCGCTCGGGGGCCAAGCCGCGCCCGAGCCCTTCTCACTCGGGGGCTGGGTCCCTGCCGCGAACCGGCCACCGGACCGAGGCTCTTACCTCCGAGGGACCACGGAAGTCAGCTCGGGAAACTCAATTGGGTGAGTGACCGCCTGGTATCACCACAGGAGTGCGGGGCTCGTTTTCAGTATGTTTCTTCTATGAATTTAGTCGTTAGAATTTGGAAACACGCTCAGCGAGCGTGAGGTAGCTCCAATCTGCTTTGGAGATGGAAATTACTGATTTGCTACACTTCCTGTGGGGGTATATGTACCCGTGCTGACGTCAGATCCGTCTCCAACTGCTAGCACGAGCACACTATACCCATTTGTTTTGAGTCCATCTGCTACACGCTAGGAAATGCCTCTATCACTCCATGGTGAGACCGCACCTTGAATACTGTGTACAATTCTGGTCGCAGCATCTCAAAAAAGATATAATTGCGATGGAGAAGGTACAGAGAAGGGCTACCAAAATGATAAAGGGGAATGGAACAGCTCCCCTATGAGGAAAGACTAAAGAGGTTAGGACTTTTCAGCTTGGAGAAGAGACAGCTGAGGGGGGATATGATAGAGATGTTTAAAATCATGAGAGGTCTAGAACGGGTAGATGTGAATCGGTTATTTACTCTTTCGGATAATAGAAAGACTAGGGGGCACTCCATGAAGTTAGCATGTGGCACATTTAAAACTAATCAGAGAAAGTTCTTTTTTACTCAATGCACAATTAAACTCTGGAATTTGTTGCTAGAGGATGTGGTTAGTGCAATTAGTATAGCTGTGTTTAAAAAATGATTGGATACGTTCTTGGAGGAGAAGTCCATTACCTGCTATTAATTAAGTTGACTTAGAAAATAGCCACTGCTATTACTAGCAACTGTAACATGGAATAGACTTAGTTTTTGTGTACTTGCCAGGTTCTTATGGCCTGGATTGGCCACTGTTGGAAACAGGATGCTGGGCTTGATGGACCCTTGGTCTGACCCAGTATGGCATGTTCTTATGTTCTTACATACCACCACAACTATATCAATTGGCAGTGTTATGATCCAGGACCAGACAGTGATAGCAAATGGAATAGGTATCTGGCACCCACAAAGACAAGTCTTAAAATTGCTGACTGCAGGCTTCTTGGCCTTGGATTTCTCTATTTCTTCTTTTTTTTAGAATGAAAAGTTCTATTGATGAGTTGCCGAGGCAGCGGCAAGAGAAAAATTGCAATGAGCAGAAAAAACTAGGCCAAAGAAAAAAGGCCAACAAAATCATTGAGAGTAACTTGGAACACATCCATGTGGTGGCTTGGACAAAGACTGAGAGGCACAAGAGGCAGACAATTCCCATCCATATTTAGTAAGACGTTTCTAAGCTCTGTCAACTGGGTCTGTGTTAGTGCTGTCAGATGACATCACCCTAAGTGTAATGGCTAATTCATGTCTGCTTATTAACAGAGAACAATAATCTTCTTAGGAAACAGAATTCAGTAGTGGTGAATTGAAAAAAAATGGATATCAATTAGGGTCTGTGGTATTGCAGAGGTCTGGGAAAATGAGTTGACTAGGTGGGTCTTTATTTAAGCTACTCTTTCTACAGATCAGTCATAGCTCATAGCACAGACACCGGATGCAACCACCATGACCCTTAACAGGTGACGTGGTGGTGGTAGAATTGATCATATTGTTAAAGTGCAGACAGCTGTATTCTTTGGACAGAAATTTATTGTGAAATGTTGTAGGATCCAATATCTAACCATTACTAAGCATTGCTAAATGTAAATGGCAAGATAGGTTCCTCATATCCATACCCAACAGAAATATTTACAATATATAGAGAGCTTGAATTACAAACCTGTTTTAATTCTTTGACCTCATCTCTTAAAGCATAAACTGTGTCTACTAGGCTCCTAGAAAAGAAAAAAGGGTAGTAATGCATTCCTCTTAAAATAAGTGAAACATCAAAGACAAATGTTTTAGAAAAGACATATTTATACTTAAGTAAAACATGCATGTACATGATTACTTCACCTTAAACAACTATAACCTGCAATATTTAATATAAAGCTGTGTAAAACCAAGAGACTTGAAAAAATGGTATGTATTCAAATCAGTGTGCTTGTGTAAGAACAATCAGCAGAAAGTGACGTTGTTTGCCTGTAATAGGTATTCTTTGACGATAGCAATTCATCAGTCACATCATATGGGTGACATTATCAGTGCCTCAGGGATCTGTATTGGGACCCTTACTTTTCAATATATTTATAAATGATATGGAAAGAAATACGACAAGTGAGGTAATCAAACTTGCAGATGATACAAAATTGTTCAGAGTAGTTAAATCACAAGCCGATTGTGATAAATTGCAGGAAGACCTTGTAAGACTGGAAAATTGGGCATCAAAATGGCAGATGAAATTTAATGTGGATAAGTGCAAGGTGATGCATATAGGGAAAAATAACCCATGCTATAGTTACACAATGTCAGTTTCCATATTAGAAAGAAATCTAGGCGTCATAGTGGATAACACATTGAAATCATTGGTTCAGTGTGCTGCGGCAGTCAAAAAAGCAAACAAAATGCTGGGATTAGAAAGGGAATAAAGAATAAAACGGAAAATGTCATAATGCCTCTGCATCGCTCCATGGTGAGACCGCACCTTGAATACTGTGTACAATTCTGGTCGCCGCATCTCAAAAAAGATATAGTTGCGATGGAGAAGGTACGTAGAAGGGTGACCAAAATGATAAAAGGAATGGAACAGCTCCCCTATGAGGAAAGACTAAAGAGGTTAGGACTTTTCAGCTTGGAGAAGAGACGGCTGAGGGGGGATATGATAGAGGTGTTTAAATCATGAGAGGTCTAGAGCTGGTTAATGTGAATCAGTTATTTACTCTTTCGAATAATAGAAAGACTAGGGGGCACTCCATGAAGTTAGCAAGTGGCACATTTAAAACTAATCGGAGAAAGTTCTTTTTCACTCAACGCACAATTAAACTCTGGAATTTGTGATTAGTGCAGTTGTGAAGCTGTGTTTAAAAAAGGATTGGATAAGTTCTTGGAGGAGAAGTCCATTACCTGCTATTAATTAAGTTGACTTAGAAAATAGCCACTGCTATGGAATGGACTTAGTTTTTGGGTACTTGCCAGGTTCTTATGGCCTGGATTGGCCACTGTTGGAAACAGGATGCTGGGCTTGATGGACCCTTGGTCTGACCCAGTATGGCATATTCTTATGTTCTTATGATGATGTTGACACAGGCATGTTTTCTTGAGCTTTCTAGGAAAATCTTAGAGATTCCTCTAGGCATGATGGTAGTTCCCTTGCTCTGTAGAAAACCTCAGTTCTGCAATTAATCAAATGAGCTTAATTCCAGAAAAGGAGGAGGTTGGTATGTGTGACTGGTGAACTACTGTCTTCAGAGAACACATATTCCAGGTAAGCAAATTTGCTTTCTCTGAAAACAAGTAGTTCACTGTAGTCAAATGCATGGGAAAACAATGACAATAAAGTTACCAATAGGTATTTTAAAGCAGAAGACAACTCTAAATCATAAAAATGTGCTCTGGGAAGCTTGAGTTGGATTTTAACCATCAAAGAGACCTTGAAGAATGAACTTGCCAAACTTGCTGACATGTCGGGAGCCAGTATCTAATTAATAATGTAAATGTGGTGAAGAGAATAAAAAATAAAATAATGAATTTGAAGGGGCTGTGTAAGTGCCAGTAATGCCTGCACTGAGTAAAGTGCTTGGGATCCATTGCAACGGGTATCCAGGGAAGCTATTATCTTAACAACAGAGCACTGGTCACCTGCTCACCTGTAACAAAGTTTAAAGTAATGGTACAAATTGTAGCCAAATCACAATTTTGTTTAAAGAATTGATATAATTGGGAATGCATTTAAATTAGTTAATAATTTTCCTTTTTAGTAATCTCTTGAACCAAGGGTTTTTGTTTTTTGGGGTTTTTTTAGAGTGGGACAGATACTTTTCTTCTTTATGATATCAGCAATATTCCTTTAGTTTCCCATCAATAACAGGGCTGAATCAGCCATGCTGTCTTGGGGCTGTCTGTTCAGGCCCGGGAGGCAAAGCTTCTCAAAGCTGTAACAGAGCTTTGCTCTGTGCGGCTGCGCGTGGGTTCCCGTGCTGGAAAAGCAGATTCTCCTCAGTCTATTTTTTTCGCGCGCGGGAACACACGCGGAGCTTTGGATCTCTCCTCAGTGATCTATGAAAGGTTAAATTTCAGGTTTAAAAATAGAAGAAAATGGACACAAGTGAAGCACATAAGAAGCCCAGGCCATCGGGATTCAAACCATGCGCCTGAGGAAGATTATGTCGCTCACTGATGAACATGAAGCCTGCTATGTGTGTCTGGGACCAGACCACAATCAAGAATCCTATAGGCATTGTGGAAAAATGTCGCCTAGAGCCCGGCGTCAAAGGGCCGATAAAATAGAGAAATTGAGGTTGGCTAGGGGCTCCTATGCACCCCCTTCAGAATCACACTCGTCGTCAGGACCGGCGACACATCAGCCTGAAAGGACCCAGAGAACTGTGTCGATGGGGCCTACCTCCTCGGGTTTGAGAAAGGTTAAAGGCTACAAGCATCTCTTTCATAGGGAAGGACCATATGATTCCAATCAAACCTCAAAAACATCGAGGCATGTGTCGAGTATTGTGCCCGCATCAACGCTGACATACCATGCGCCTCCGACTCAAGCTTCAAAGTCGGCGCGTTCAGAGCACCGAAGTCACCTACCGGCTCAACTTCCCAAGTTGACACACATAAAAATACCGACGTGGCCATTGACGCTGGCGCAGCCATCAACGCCAGCGCAAACATTGATGCTGGCGCAACCATTGACGCCGGTACAACCATTGCGATTGGCACAATCACAAAAGACGCCTATAAAATCGACGCAAAAAAGTCAACCAAAGCACCCACATGCCTCTAAAAGCCCAGGATTGAGGCTTTTATTACCTCAGCCGCACAAACACCCAGAAAAGATTCAGCATCCATCAAGATCCAGGCAAAGAGTTCATTCAGCTGAAGACATACGAGGGTTAAAGCATTCTCAAAAAAGAAAGCAATTAGAACATAATCCACAAGGAAAATCACCAGGTCATCGCCTCTCACACCCAGACTCTCAAGAGCGCGACAAAGGGGCTTGCCCCTTTGTGCGCCCCTTCATGCAGTCACTGAGGGCAATCACTATTTTAATTTATCGTGACCTTTCTTGCTTTCTCTCTACTCCAGACTCCTTTCAGAAGTCCACTACTCTGTTCCTTTCACCTCCTCTTATCTACGCTCAAAATGCATGCTTTCAACATCCCCATTATTTACAATCACCAGAGAATTAAAGAGAACACCTCAATTTCACACCTACCAGCAGAAAAGGCTAATCCCCATCATTATTTCTCCTATCACACAATTCCTTGGGCTCTCCCTTTTTACCCTATCTCTTTTCAATGCACAATCTCTCTCAAAAAAATCTCATATACTCAATGATTTTCTCTCAGAGACCAATCCTGACATCTGTGCCATCACAGAGACTTGGTTAAAATCCACAGACTCAGTAATCATTAACCAACTCCCCACACAATCTTATGACCTCTTCTCGATTCCCAGACCGAAGAAAAGAGGTGGTGGCCTGTTACTCGCAGCTAAGAAAGGCCTAAAAATAACCTTACAACACTCAAGCCTCATTACTAATATAGAATGTGCATACTTCAAATCAAAAGAACTACAAATATGCCTAATCTACGCTCCACCTGGAATTCTTGATGCTGAACCATCTCCTATCATTGAATACATAGCCAAACACATCAACTATGACTCTCCTGCTTTAATAATGGGTGACTTCAATCTTCACGTCGACTCGGCTATACGTTCTCACAACTGTGAAATTTTCTTATCTTCACTTCAGAACATGGGTTTCATACAGATCATTAACAACCCAACTCATAAAGCAGGCCACACCTTGGACTTGATTTTCATTAATGAAGGTATCTCTCTTGCATCTTCTCCGACATGTAATCCAGTTCCCTGGTCGGACCACCAAATCATTACCACAACCCTCGAGATAGCAAACACTCTTCCCCCATCCTTCCCTAAAACCACGGTTCATTTCAGAAAACCATGTTCAACAGAAGTCCTAACTAATCATCTTGAAAAGGAACTACCTCAGCTAGACCTCTCAAATGCAAACTCTGCCATCAATTCTTGGCATTCCATTATCAATAAAGTCGCAGACCAAACCTGCCCCCTTACCACTAAGGTGATTCACAAGGCCCAAGACAACAGAAAACCTTGGTTCATGCCTGAACTGAAAACTATCAAACTACTCCTCAGAAATAAAGAACATATTTGGCGTAGAAATCTGTCTCCCTCAACTTTAGCAAGCTACAAGTCCACCCTCAATACCTATAGGAACTCCATTTTCAAAACCAAGAGAGAACTTTTCGCAAAAAAAATTCACCACTTTATTTTCGATTCTAAAGCTCTCTTTTCCTACATCTCGGCCCTCACAAAACCATTGCCACCATCTATTCCTGATGACCATGCTCTCATCAAAGCTAATGAATTGGCCAACTTCTTCGAAAACAAAATTACTAATCTCACCAAACAGTTTACTACAACCAACCCTCCTAACCTTCATCAGACGACACCATTAACACAGACGACTGCCAGGTTAGACTCCTTTGAAACCACCTCCTCTCTTGAAGTGGAAAATATTTTGAAAAAACATAAACCCTCATCTCATCCTCTAGATTCCATCCCATCAAATCTCCTCATTTCTATTCCAAATACCATTGCCAAGCCTATAGCAAAAATCATCAACTGTTCGTTAACCCAAGGACTAGTTTCCGATTCTCTAAAACAAGCCATTTTGAAACCTCTCCTAAAAAAACTCAACCTATCAACTACTGACCCAGCAAACTTCCGCCCCATTGCCAACCTGCCTTTCATTGCCAAGATCATGGAAAAAATAGTTAATAAACAACTCACAGAATTCTTGGAGGATCACAAGATTCTATCACCATCACAATATGGTTTTCGTAAATCTCTAAACACGGAATCACTTCTGATCGCGCTCACTGATTCCATCATGGTGAACATGGACAAAAAACAATCACACCTCCTGATTCTACTTGATCTTTCGGCTGCCTTTGATACGGTCAACCATTCAATTCTTCTTGACAGACTCATGGATATTGGCATATCGGGCTCTGCCTTGGACTGGTTCCGTTCCTTCCTTCATAATAGATCATTCAAGGTGAAAATCAATAATAATCAATCACATACAATCAGTTCCAAATTGGGTGTTCCACAAGGCTCTGCCCTTTCACCAACCCTCTTCAACATTTATCTACTTCCTCTCTGCCTTCTCCTCACCAAGATGAAAATCAAGCATTACATATATGCAGATGATATCCAAATTATCATCCCCATCAAGGAGTCTTTACAAAAAACCATCATCTTTTGGGACAGTTGCTTCCAGGAAATCAGCTCTCTCCTCTTTAAGATTAACCTAGTCATCAACAAAGACAAGACAGAATTCCTAATCATCTCTCATGATGCAAATCTCTTTAGTAGAGAAACAACCTTTCTCCCTAATGCTCAACCTCAGGTTGATAACCACTCTCTTCCTACCTTCCCTTCAACAATACCTGATAACTTCAAAATTTCTTCGTACGTAAGAGATTTAGGCACCCTCTTGGACAACCAGTTCAACTTTAAAAGATTTGTTAACAATACTACTAAAGAATGCTTTTTCAAATTACAAGTCCTTAAAAAACTTAAACCCCTTCTACACTTCTATGATTTCCGTTTGGTTCTTCAATCAATCTTACTCACTAAAATCGATTACTGTAACTCTTTGTTGCTCGGACTCCCTGCTGTAACTATAAAGCCATTACAGATGTTACAGAACTCAGCTGCCAGGATTTTGACAAATACAAATAAGAGGGATCACATCACTCCAATCCTTTACCACCTCCACTGGCTCCCCATCAAATATAGAATTATCTACAAAGTGCTAACCATCATGCACAAAAACCTACACAATCTGGCCCCTCTCAATCTCACTTTCCAGGTTCTCCCTAAATATTCCAACAGACCTTTGAGAAGAGCATACCTAGGTACCCTCTTCGTCCCTCAAGCAAAAACATCTCTAAGAAAAAGGGCCTTTTCTATCGCTGGTCCCTCTAACTGGAACACTCTCCCTCCTGACCTCCGACAAGAGACTTGCCCAATCTCCTTTAAGAAAAAACTTAAAACTTGGTTATTCAAGCTTGCTTTTCCAGAACCCTCTTGTTAGCTTAAAGCCTTCTTTACATCTCTCACTACACTTCTCTGTTTATTTCTCTCTCTTATATGGTTTGATCTGTTATTAGTCTCTCTCATTTATTCAGGATCCCTCTGAAGAGTCCCTCAGGCTTTTGACTTTTCCTTTTATTTTTATTCTTATTTTTATGGTTCTTATGATTACTATGTAATTAAATAGTATACTTAGTTTTTCTTCTCTTTGACTGTTACTTAAAGTTGCTTAAATGTTTCATTGTTCCATGTAATGCCGTCAGGCAAGTTTTTGTTCTTTGTAAACCGGTTTGATTTGCATCTAATGTAGGAAGATCGGTATAAAAAAACAAAAAATAAATAAATAAAAATAAATATAAAATGAAGCAGTCTCCTTTTTACGCCACTCCCGCAACTGCCACACCAATCCATTGTGGTAGAGTCCGCATTACAAAAAGCTAAGAAGGCAAGGTCACATTCAAATGCCCCCCCTGGGTAAGGACCATAAATACCTAGATGATTTTGCAAAAAGTCTTTTCAATCCTCGATGCTAGGGGTGCGTATTGGACAACATCAATTTTATATGGTCCAATACCTCTATGACTGCCTGCAACAGCTGAAGACCCTCCTGCCAACCTCGACAGAACATTCTGGATTCCTTCAACCAAGAGGGCTTATGCCTCTCTTGAGATCTGTATACGAATCATTTGAGATGTCCTCCCGCATCTCTGCTTCGGCAATAGCTGCTCGCAGAATTGCATGGATCAGAGCAAGTGCATACGGGAGGACATCCACAACAAACTGGCAAACTTACCATGTCATGGGGACAACTTGTTTGGTAATCAACTGCAAGAAACGGTATCGCAGTTAAAAGAACAATTGGTGGCAGTTCAATCTTTAGTTAACCCTCCGCCTTATTCTCCTTCACCAGGCAGTATTATCCTCCGATGCGAAGACAGCCTTTCCAAAGAAGACAATTTCGCCCATACACACAATATCGACCTCCGGCTTACCAACAACCACAGAGACCACAGGGCTTGCAACAACAGCCTAGAAGGGGCAGACCTAGAGCCCAACATACCCAGGGACAAGCGTCTGCAGCTACATCAAAGATTCAGTCGTCTTTTTGAATTCTGCAGGGCCACCTCCTACTCCTACAGCCATTGTGGGGAGGATACAATCCTTTGCCCAAGCTTGGTCACAAATCACATCCGACCGCTGGGTGCTGGATATCATACATCAGGGATACCACCTTCATTTTTCTTCCAGTCCACCCCTTCCCTCCCTACCTTATGCAAAAAATGCCAGAAAGGATCACCTTCAACTATCAAAGGAGATCACCCAATTGCTCAAACAACGTGCAATACAACACATACTCCTGGAACAAAGGGTTTTATTCCCCATATTTCTTCATTCCCAAGAAGATGGAAGGCCTACGTCCCATCTTGGATTTACGAGAACTCAACAAATACCTAGTAAAAGAAAAGTTCAAAATGGTATCCTTAAAATCCATTCTAGATCTGAAGGACGCATATACCCACATTCCGATGCACCCAGTGTCCTGGAAGTACCTATGCTTTCAATGCAAGGGCCAACATTACCAATATAAGGTTTTACCCTTCGGTCTAGCGGCTGCACCCAGAGTTTTCACAAAATGCATGGCAGTGGTGGTGGTGGCCCACCTCAGGAAACAACATATCCAAATGTTTTCATATCTGGACGATTGGCTCTTAGTGGCATTGGATCCACAGACACTACAATCTCAGGTATATCAGACAATTCACTGTCTTCAGACCTTAGGCTTGGTGGTCAATTTCCAGAAATCAAACCTCACACCAACACAGTTCCTTCAATTTATCGGTGTCCACCTGGTAACTTATCAGAGCAGAGCCTTTCTTCCAAAAGACAGGGCAATCACCCTCAGCCGGTTATTGTGAAACATCAAAAGTACAAACGGCATGGCAGCGAGTCAAGTCCTGACTCTCCTGGGGCACATGTCTGCAGCCATATACACAGTGCAGAGTACTCGTCTTCATATTCAAACCCCGCACCAAGGGTAGGTGAGCATGGACCCGGCCCCCAGCCGGACCTGCATGCCTCGGGAACCAACATGTCGAATGTTGGAGATGAACGGTCCTCCGACTGTTCCCGGCCCTTTCGGACCTGCCGCTGGGATGGCACAAGGCAGCAGGCCGGACATGGGACGTGGGCAGACGAAGGTCCAAAGCAGGAGACGTTGCAGCAGGATACCATGGATGTAGACAGACGCTAAAGCGGGATACCATGGACATGGGCGCTGACACAAACAGGAGGGATGATGATGGCACTGTCCCTCAGGGCGCCCTACGCAGCCAGCACGGCTGGACTGGTCGTGGACCACCCTGTCCCACAACCGCGGGAGCGGAAGCAGCGCAGGAAAGGCAATATGCTGCAAACGCAGTCCGGGGAATATACTGCACTCCTGGCAGTCAAAAGCAGGTGCTGCACTCCTGACAGCCGAAAGCAGGTGCTGCACTCCTGGCAGCCGAAAGCAGGATCAAGGCATCAGAAGACAAGGCAGGTACTGCACTCCTGGCAGCCTACCGCAAGTTCAAGCAACAAAGTAGAGGCAGGTACAAACACTATGGAACGTCAAGGAACATCAGGGCGTGCAAGACAAGGACACGAAGCTGGAGGAGAGTCCAGAGGCCAGACGGCGCACTGGAAGCGAAGACAACCAGAGTCTTGTAACTCCATGCAAGGCGAAGTATGAATGCAGAAGCAAGGCTTTTATAGTCCAGAAACAGGCAACTCCCTGGGAGGAGTCTAGCTGGTCCGCCCCTCGCTGGCCCTATAACTGTGGAGAGGAGCCGTGGGCTCGCCCCTAGGAGAAGGGCGTGGCCGGAACCAGGAAGTCCAAACACACACAAGCAGCCTCAGGCAGGCCCCTGGAACGAGGCCTCCCAGGCCCTGGAACCAATCCTGGACACTTGTTCAAGCGAGGCCCTGGCTTCAGAGCGGCCTCCAAAGGAAAATGTAAGATGCCTCCTGAGGGGCAGCCACAGGAGGGATCGTAACAGTACCCCCCCCCCTCCAGGTCCCCCCCCCTCTTCGAAGGACCAGAAACACAACCAAGCAAGCAAGCACCACAACCAAGCAAGCAAACACCACAACCAAGCAAGCACTACAACCAAACACCACAACCAAGCAAGCAAGCACCACAACCAACCAACCAAACAAGCAAGCACCACCACAACCAAGCAAGCAACAGCACAACCACTGAAGGGATGACGAGGGATCAAATAGCACGAGACCAAACAAACACGAGACCGCGCGAGCAGCGACCGAATGAACGGTGACCGCGCGAGCAGCGACCGAACGAACGGTGACCGCGCGAGCAGCGACCGAGCGAACGGAGACCGCGTGAGCAGCGACCGAGCGATTGGAGACCGAGTGAACGGAGACCGCGCAACCGACACCCAAAAAACACAAAAGAGGGAGCAAGGGAACGGAGAGCGAGGGAGCGGAGAGCAAGGGAACAGAGAGCGAGGGAGCAGGGAGCAAGGGAACGGAGAGAGAGAGTGCAGAGAGCAAGGGAGCAGAGAGCGAGAGTGCAGAGAGCAAGGGAGCGGAGAGCGAAGGAGCAGAGAGCAAGGAGCGAGAGAGCGGAAAGCAATGGAGCGAGAGAGCGGAAAGCAATGGAGCGAAGGACGAAAGAGCGAAGAGGAGCGAGACAGGAAGTGAGGGAACAAAACGCGGGAACGAGGAGGACGGGAACACACAAGCGGGAAACAACAAGCGTAAACAAAACAGAACAAACGAAGAACAAGCAGAGAACAGCACAAAGGGGAAAACAGCACAGACGAGCAACAAGCGCAACCACACACAGCACAAACAAGCGCAACCACACACAGCACAGACGAGCAAAAGCAGAACAGCAGCAGAAGCAGGAAACAAACGGGGGGGGTGGGGGGGCAGGGTGGGAGCAAACTAAAGAAACAACATCCGGGGGAGCGCAGGCGCCTCCTGCAGGTCGTGAAACTCCAACCCGGGCAGAAACAGATGGTCTGGGTGCAGGCGCCTCCTGCGGGTCGTGGAACCCAGACAGCTGGCGCCTCCAGCAGGTCGTGAGAACATAACCAGAGGGGAAAATTTCAAAGTCCAGAAACAAGCAAGTCCCAAGACCGGACCACGAACACATGGCCTTGCATTCTGTTACCAAGCGGGGGCGCTGCGGAGCGATCCTGCTGGGGTTTTAGTGTGCCCTTGGGCCCCTGGCACGACCCCGCACCAAGGGTAGGTGAGCGTGGACCCAGCCCCCAGCCGGACCTGCATGCCTCAGGATCCCACATGTGGAATGTTGGAGATGAACGGTCCTCCGACCGTTCCCGGCCCTTTCGGACCTGCCGCTGGGATGGCACAAGGCAGCAGGCCGGACATGGGACGTGGGCAGACGAAGGTCCAAAGCAGGAGACAAAGACTGGGGAACCATAGACGTAGACAGACGCTAAAGCGGGATACCATGGACATGGACGCTGACACAAATAGGAGGGATGACGATGGCACTGTCCCTCAGGGCACCCTACACAGCCAGCACAGCTGGACTGGTCGTGGACCACCCTGTCCCACAACCGCGGGAGCGGAAGCAGCGCAGGAAAGGCAATATGCTGCAAATGCAGTCCGGGGAAAATACTGCACTCCTGGCAGTCAAAAGCAGGTGCTGCACTCCTGGCAGCCGAAAGCAGGTGCTGCACTCCAGGCAGCCGAAAGCAGGATCAAGACATCAGAAGACAAGGCAGGTACTGCACTCCTGGCAGCCTACCGCAAGTTCAAGCAACAAAGTAGAGGCAGGTACAAACACTATGGAATATCAAGGAACATCAGGGCGTGCAAGACACAGGAGGGATCGTAACAAAAAACATTTAGGAAACACTAACTAAGAGTGAATGAGAATGAATAAGAGTGATTATTAATATTTATTTGACTGCAAAAGGTAAGAAAATTACTTTAGTGAGATTAAAGATAAAATAGCTGAAGCACGGATATTTTCTCAGCTTTTATAGTTAGCTGAATGAAAGAAAATTTTGAAACTGATTGTGTGATTTAATTACCCTGAAGTTAAAGCCCTATTACAGGGGTCGGGAACCTTTTTGGCTGAGAGAGCCATGAACACCACATATTTTAAAATGTAATTCCGTGAGAGCCATACTAACTACAACCCCCACCCTCCTGACCCCCCCAAGACATCCAAAATTAATTTTCTACAAGCCCCCACTCTCCTGACCGCCCCCCCCCCAAGACCTGCCAAAAGTCCCTGGTGGTCCAGCGGGGGTCCGGGAGCGATCTCCTAGACTTGGGCTGTCGGCTGCCAGTAGTCAAAATGGCGCCGATGGCTCTTTGCCCTCACTATGTCACTGGGGTCGATCAATGGCGGAGGTAGCCCCTGTGACATAGTAAGGGCAAAGGGCCGTCGATGCCATTTTGATTACTGGCAGCCGACGGCCCTTTGCCCTTACTATGTCACCGGGGCTACCGCCGCCATTGGTCAACCCCAGTGACATAGTGAGGACAAAGGGCCATCGGCGTCATTTTGACTACTGGCAGCTGACAGCCCAAGTCCAGGAGATCACTCCCGGACCACTCCTGGACCCCCGCTGGACCACCAGGGACTTTTGGCAGGTCTTGGGGGGTCAGGAAGGTGGGGGGTTGTAGTAAATTAATTTTGGAGGTCTTGCTGGGCGTCAGGAGGGTGGGGGCGGGTTTGTTAGATTTTTACTTTTTTATTAAAGATTTGTCTGCGAGCCAGATGCAGCCATCAAAAGAGCCACATCTGGCTCACGAGCCATAGGTTCCTGACCCCTGCCCTATTAGAACCAGACTAATATTGCTGCCTATATATTTTGCTGTACACCTGAAGATAAAGGTGACTGCTGCTGAATTCCACAGGAAAATTAAAATCACTTTTGGCAAAAGTGTAAAAGATTTAATTCTGGGCTTCAAGACTACTTATTTTCAAAACCTTATTTCCATTTAAAAACAGTTATCTGAGGATTGTTTGAGGAAAGAGTGGGTGTAAGGATCTTGTGTGTTATTTAACTCATTTAAAGAGTGTCTGATGTAAAAACACATTAGTTTACTCTTATCCACCTTTCCTAGACGTAGATAGGGAACTGAATTAACCTTTTATTTTGAAGCTAGTAAACAAAGTAGATAAAGATAACAACCTACACATAGCTAGTAACATTCAAGAAAGTGAAAATTGACAGTCTCAGGGAGACAGGTTCCTGTATTGATTTGTTAAAGTCAGGATAGTGGGAAATTGTTCCAGAGACAAAGTGGTCAAGCATAAGAGATGTCCATCCAGAAAGAACTGTAGCCTCCAAAACTTTTCATCTTCAACCAAAGACCAGCGTTCACAAGTCATTGCGGGAGTTTTAGATAAGCGTACCAACAATTACACGAGTAAAAGTATTAAAGACTTTAAAACCGTGGAATCTGAAAACACTATTCAACTTATTAACAGAGAACTGATATTAGTAATATTAGTGTTATTAGTATTATTACAGTAATATATTTAGCATTTTTACTTGAGGACACAAAGTTGATAACCTCTGTAAAAAAAAAAACATTAAATATTTTATAGTGTAAATATTTTATAAAATAGACAGAATTTTATATATTGTTATACTTATCAGAAAGTAACTTGTTCGGAATGTTTTAAAACCTGGTACCAAGGTTAAAATATATTTGTGTCATAATTCATGTTTATACTTGTTTCCCAGTAAACCAAATTCTCAATTGCCAGTTTAATAAATTTAACTTTAATAATACAAAGTGTCAAAATAATTAATTTTTCTTTTGTTGGTGAAACTTCATTGAGGAAAATTGTAAACTGTTAACTTGTAACAACTTTAATTAAGGAAACCCCAAAACCTGAACTACACAGCTACCTATGTGACCGTGCATAAAAGCAGTTTACAATTTCCGAAGTGGTTTACAGTAAGCATGAGATGTGAATATGTGAACTGAACTCCACATTGCAGCTTGTGCATCTCTTCTAAAGAGGTTGACACAGCAATGCCCTAACATTATGGGACTTGTCATGCCTTTCTAAGATCAAATTTATTGGTCATATGTGAAGGAAATGCAATCTGCTATCCAATTAGATGGCAGCAATTTCAGACTTGTTGGGATGAAAAGAAAGACAAAGCTGAGTGAAATTTCTAGGGTCTTTAAGTCCTCTTTAGATAGAAGAGAACTGCTCCCTTGTAATCCAAAGCATGTAAGACTTGCTCACCTTTGTTGGCATGTGGCCTTGGGAAAAATACTGAAAGGACGATTGACATATTATGACTGCAGTCTGTCACAAATTTAGGGAGAAACTCAGGATGCACGCAGAGTACCACCGCTCTTATGATTAAACTTAGTAGGTTAAGCTACTAAGACTTGAAACTTCGGCCCTTCATGGGCTGAAGTATGCTTAGGTCAGATATTTTATTTTACAAGAGTTCAGTGACTCAAAGGAAGCTTTCATCAATTGTGTTAAAACCACCTTGAGATCCCATGACACAGTGAGAGGCTTCAAATGAAGCAAGCCCTACCTAAACCTTACAACTAAGTATTTATCAAAAATTGGTCTTCCTTCTACACAATGATGGAATATGCCATCATTGTGTAGAAAGCTTGTTTCAAGATCAGACTCTAAGATATGTAGAAGGTAGTCAAGCAGTTTTTGAGGGGGACAGGAAAAGGCATCTAGGACTTTGGCCCCACACCAGTTAGCAAACCTCCTTCATTTGAATCATATGACCCTCTAGTGAATTCCTTTCTAGAAGTCAGAAGTATTTCAGACATTGATTCAAGGATCTCATAGGAACTTTGCTCTGAATATCCAAGGTGTAAGAGTGAAGAATTGGAGACTGGGGTGAAGTAAAATTCTTTGGTTTTGTGAAATTAGAGTTGAAAAAATGAACACTCTAATTGGTTTCCTGATAGTTAAATCCCAAAGGATCAGAAACCAAATCTGTCTCAGCCAAGAGGGAGCTATAAGAAACAAAGTTTTCTGTTCTGAGTTTTATCAAAATTTTTGCCACTAAAGATATCAAAGGATATGTGTTTGGAAGTCCTTATTCCCAGTGCTGGAAAAAAGCATCTGATGCTAATCTCATTTCTGACCTTCTTCTGTAACAGAAAGCTTGCACCTTTTTGTTCCGAACTTTTGCTATCAGATGAAAACGAAGTTCCTCATCAAAAGAGTCATCAAATCCATCACCAGTTGTGAGGGTTTGACGACTCAGCCCATTTGCCAGAACACTTTTCATCCCTATCAGATAGGAGGTTCTTGGGGCTGTCCTATTTGAGATAATCCAGTACCATATTCTGTCAGCTTTCTGACACAAAAGGAGAGAATCTGTTCCTCCCTGCATGTTTAGGTAGAACATAGCTACCTGACTGGCTAGTCTAGAACAATTTGATTGGCTACCTGATTTCTAAAACCCTATAACACAGCAAATTGCCCTTAGCTCCAGAAGGTTGAGGTGTAGTCATTCTTGGAGAGACCAGGGTCTCTTGGTATACCCCTTTTGGGGCAGAAAGACCCCCATTTCACCCACCCCCTATCCAGTCACTTTTTTTTTTTTAATTTTAAGATATTTATGATCAAACTTGATATTGAGCAGGAGTAAAGATTCACAAGTAAGGTGCCAAATTAAAAAATATATATATTTACATTCTGCTTTTTGACACTTCAAAACGGATTACATTCAGGAACTGTAGGTATTTCCCTATTCCCAGAGGACTTACAATCTAGGGCCTAGGGACAAAAGAATGTGGCAAGTGGCCCTTTAACATGATGGCATCCCCAACCTCAAGGGACCACCTTCGCCTTAAAGGGCCGCTGCCCCCCCCCCCAAAAAAAAGTCCTGGGAAAATGGGGAAGTTGAGCAGGGGACAGTGCTGACCCCTGGCTCAAACCGGGGCCGCCACTTGAGACAGCCCCAACTGGCCAAAAGTAAAAAAAAAATAGTAGAAAGTGTCCATGTGGTGATGGCCCCAACTCCCCTTCCTAGGGTGATGTTAAATAAAACATTGGTAGCTCAGGTCCCCCCTTTCCCAACACCCCTGCAAAGATGTATTAAAATAAGCAGTGGTGGCTCAGTGCTCCTCATTCCCCCCCCCCCCCCCGAAAGGAGAATTAAAAAAAAAAAAAAAAGTGGTCCGGGTCCCCCTGCTCCCCCTCCCAAAGGCAAGTAGGGCATTGGGGGGGAGGGAGGGGGTTCAGGGACCCTGCCTTCCCCCTTCTAAAGGTAAATCCAAAAAAAGCAGGTCTGGGGTCTCCCACCCCCCTTACTTACCCCTGAACCTTAGAAAGGAGTGTGGGGTCCCGCGGTGGAGCCAGGGCACCCCCTTGCACCCGGCCCGGTCGGTTGCCATTCTTCAGCCATGTGACTGGGTCAAGGTCCAAGGGATTGGACTCTGACCACGTGGCCTGGGTCTGATCCCTGAACCTTGCCCCAGTCATAAGGCTAGGGGCAAGGCCAGTTTGGTACCATTTTGAAAAATGGCACTGACCAGGCTGGATGTGAGGGGGCGCCCTGGCTCCACCGCGGGACCCCACACTCCATTCTAAGGTTCATGGGGTGTGGGAGGGGGATCGGGCTGGTGGGTCACCTGTGGGGTAGGGGGGCTTCAGACTTGCTATTTTTGGACTTACCTTTGGGGAGGAAGGGGGCACTGAACCTCCAATGTCTTACTTGCCTTTAAGATGGGGGCCCTGGGCCCAGACCACTTTTTTTTTTTATACTCCTTTGGTGAAAGGGGGGGCACCGAGCCACCACTGCTTATTTAATATACATTTGGAGGGGATGGGGAGGGAAGGGGGGCAAAGAGCTACAAACGTTTTATTTAATATCATCCTTGGGAGGGGGTGGGGAGTCGGGGCCATCACCGCATGGATGCTTTCTGCTATTTTTATTTTTTTTTCTTTTGGCCCTTTGGGGCCGCCTCAAGTGGCAGCCCCGGGTTGAGCCAAGGTTCAGTACTGATCCCTGCTTAACTTTTTCCTCGAGCCATGGATTTTTTTTCCTTTTTTGCGGGTACTTTAAATGTGAGGCAGGAGCCTTGGGTTCTGCATTAGGGTTCCAGGCCTCTCATCTCACATTTACTGCTTTTCAAATAGGTGTTATTTTATTTTACCTTTTCAGTTGGCCATGATAGAATATTTGCATCAAATTTCTTTGCATGCATTTGAATTATTCAGCATTGAAAATCGCATGGAAAAAGGTCATTGTAATCGGGGAGGGTGCTGAAGGGACATGCAAAATATCGTATATATCGTGCAATACTGCTGCGATAGTGCAATATATGCACTTTATCTCATGTTAGAGCACTCTGCAGCTTGATGCATCTCTCAGTTATTTTGTACCTGAGGCAACATAGGGTAAAGTGAGTTGCACAAGGTCACAAGGAGTAGCAGTAGAATTTGATCCCTGGTTTCCTTGGATCATAGCCCGCTGCTCCTCCACTATAAATTGCTTATAAAATAGCAACTTACTTGCATAAATGTTGGCTACTAAAGATCGTTTGCGTGGGTGGGCTTCATTACCTCTATTGCTTGGGGGCCGGGTTCATTTATTTAAGATGATCATCTTACCTAAATGGCTTTATTTGTTCCAGAATTTACCCCTCATGCTCCGCCGAGCAGATTTAACGCAGTTAGATAAGGTGCAGCGAGGTTTCTTCTGGCGTGGTGGGAAAGCTAGGGTCCCCTTGGAGTGGCTACAAGAACCGTGGGGGAAGGGGGGCTTGAGTGTACCCGATTTAGAGCTTTACAATCTGGCTTGTAATCTCCGTCTCATCAGGGATTGGATTCTGGGAACATCTACTTTTCTTTGTCTTCTCGCTGATAAAGCTTTCACTAATCCCCTTGCTCTTACCTTTGTTTTGCAAGCAGAGTCTCCTAAACTTCACACTTTCCTGGTGCAGAATGTTCTCATTAAGCCCCTCCCTTCAGTCGTGGGTTAAACTGGTGCGTATCCAAAAGATGGATCGCATCTGTGCCTATCTTTTGCCTGACCAGGGGAACCCGGATTTTGTCCCAGGCTCCCAGACTGCAGCCTTTCACCGGTGGAAGGGCCTCGGAATCACTCATTTGGGACATGTATTAACTCCAGAGGGTCAGACAATAGCTTTTTCTGACCTGTGTGAGATTTATGGTTTACCCGAAGCAGAGGTTTTCCCATATTTGCAAATCCAGCAATATATCGCCTTTCTTCCCCCGATCTCCCGACAGGCTTCGTCCTTTCATGCTGTAGCGGTGATACTATTATTGGAACAGACAAAGATTCCGTCTCTCTCACGTGTTCCATCCTGGTGGAACAATGGAATCATGATGGAGTGTTTCTGATCAATGAATATATTCTTAAAGCTTGCTTCAGGCGAGTATCTCAAATCTCAGTCAATGTACTACCACGAAATGCAGTATAAATTCATCCATAAGAACATAAGAAAATGCCATACTGGGTCAGACCAAGGGTCCATCAAGCCCAGCATCCTGTTTCCAACAGTGGCCAATCCAGGCCATAAGAACCTGGCAAGTACCCAAAAACTAAGTCTATTCCACGTTACCATTGCTAATGGCAGTGGCTATTCTCTAGGTGAACTTAATAGCAGGTAATGGACTTCTCCTCCAAGAACTTATCCAATCCTTTTTTAAACACAGCTATACTAACTGCACGAACCACATTCTCTGGCAACAAATTCCAGAGTTTAATTGTGCGTTGAGTATAAAAGAACTTTCTCTGATTCGTTTTAAATGTGCCCCATGCTAACTTCATGGAGTGCCCCCTAGTCTTTCTACTATCCGAAAGAGTAAATAACCGATTCATATCTACCCGTTCTAGACCTCTCATAATTTTAAACATCTCTATCATATCCCCCCTCAGCCGTCTCTTCTCCAAGCTGAAAAGTCCTAACCTCTTTAGTCTTTCCTGATAGGGTAGCTGTTCCATTCCCCTTCTCATTTTGGTAGCCCTTCTCTGTACCTTCTCCATTGCAATTATATCTTTTTTGAGATGCGGCGACCAGAACTGTACACAGTATTCAAGGTGCAGTCTCACCATGGAGCGATACAGAGGCATTATGACATTTTCCGTTTTATTCACCATTCCCTTTCTAATAATTCCCAACATTCTGTTTGCTTTTTTGACTGCCGCAGCACACTGAACCGACGATTTCAATGTGTTATCCACTATGACGCCTAGATCTCTTTCCTGGGTTGTAGCACCTAATATGGAACCCAACATTGTGTAATTATAGCATGGGTTATTTTTCCCTATATGCATCACCTTGCACTTATCCACATTAAATTTCATCTGCCATTTCGATGCCCAATTTTCCAGTCTCACAAGTTCTTCCTGCAATTTATCACAATCTGCTTGTGATTTAACTACTCTGAACAATTTCGTGTCATCTGCAAATCTGATTATCTCACTCACCGGATTTCTTTCCAGATCATTTATAAAGATATTGAAAAGTAAGGGTCCCAATACAGATCCCTGAGGCACTCCACTGTCCACTCTCTTCCACTGAGAAAATTGTCCATTTAATCCTACTCTCTGTTTCCTGTCTTTTAGCCAGTTTGCAATCCATGAAAGGACATCGTCACCTATCCCATGACTTTTACTTTTATTTATTTATTTATTTATTTATTTATTTCTTTTGTATACCGACATTCGATCGAGATATCACATCGGTTTCCAGATAACTAAAGGAATAGGGTGGTAACAGCCCTATTTTACATTATAACATGGTATTAAATAGATATAAGAATATTTTACATTATAACATGGTAATAAATATAACAAGAATATTTTACATTATAACATGGTAATAAATATAACAAGTTGTAACAGAACTAACAGGAGTACATGGAACATTAGACTATAGTATATAACATATATACATAACTGGCTTGTTGATGAGGATAAATTATGGTAAGGAGAGCAGGGAGTGTAGAGGGGGTAGGGGAGAGGAAGGGATGAGTGGGAGGAAGGTAGTGATAGGGAGGGAAAGGGTGGTGGGAGATGCTTGTGTAGGGAGGGAAAGGTGTGGGGCGAGATGCTTGTGGAGGGGGCATGGAGTGGATGGTGCGAATTGGGCGGGTTATGTGTCGGGTGGGAAAGCTTTTAAAAATAGCCATGTTTTGAGGTGTTTTTTGAAGACTTGCAGTGAAGGTTCGTTTCTGAGACAGGTGGGGAGGGTGTTCCATAAGGTGGGGCCCGCTATTGTTATGGCTCGTTTGCGGGTGACGTTGAGGTGTGCAGCTTTGAGATTGGGGACGGCTAGGAGTCCAGTGTTGGTGGATCTGAGAGTTCTTTGAGTAGAGTAAGGTTGTATTCCGTTGTTTAGCCAGTCCATTTTGTTGTTGTTTATTTTTTTTGTGCATGAGGGTGAGGGTTTTATACTGGATTCTTTGTGTAATGGGTAGCCAGTGGAGTTCTTTGAGCGTGGGTGTGATGTGAGGGGATTTTTTGTTGTTAGAGATGATTCTGGCGGCAGCGTTCTGTAGAACTTGGAGGGGTTTGATGTGTATTTCTGGTAGTCCGAGGAGGAGGGAGTTGCAGTAGTCGAGTCTTGACAAGATAATTGATTGGAGGATTGTTCTGAAATCGTGCTCTTGGAGAAGGGGTTTGAGTTTTTTTAATGTCTGCAGTTTGAAGAATCCATCTTTGATTGTATTGGAGATGTGTCGTTTAAAGTTGAGTTGGCTGTCAATTGTTACGCCTAGGTTTCTTGTGGACGGCGTGAGTGAGGTTTGTGAGATTTGTGGCACTCCCGGGTTGATTGAGTTTCCTGGGTGGTCAGAGGGGGTGCACTTGAGTGGATAGGAGGGATGGTCATCGTGGATGTGAATGATTTCTGTTTTGGCTTGGTTGAGACATAGTGATAATTGAGATAGTAAATGGGATAAGTTTGAGCTGAGTTTGTTCCATTTTTCCATAGTGAGTTGAATGGAGTTGTTTATGGGGAGTAATATTTGTATGTCGTCTGCATAGACAAAGTAGGTGAGGTTTGCCTCTGATAGGTATTTGCATAGTGGGATGAGATATATGTTGAAGAGGGTTGATGATAGGGAAGAACCTTGTGGGACTCCATGAGTGAGGGGCACTTGTGAGGATTCAGATGAGTTCATCTTGACGATGTAAGATCTGTTTGAGAGGTAGGATTTGAACCACTTGATTGTGGTGTCTTGGAGACCAATTTCTTTAAGTCTGGTGAGGAGTGTTCTGTGATTGATGGTGTCGAAGGCGGCTGATATATCAAGAAGTATCAGGAGGAACGATTTGCCTTTGTCGCGGCCTTTGAGGATGGTATCGGTGAGGGAGAGGAGGAGGGTTTCAGTGCTGAAGAGTTTTCTGAAACCATGTTGTGCAGGCTGAAGAACATTAAAGGTTTCAAGGTGGTCTGTGAGTTGATTGTTGACTGTTTTTTTCGATGATTTTTGCTAGGAATGGGAGGTTGGAGACTGGTCTGTAGTTTGCTGGGTCGGATTTGTCGAGTTGAGGCTTTTTGATGATTGGTTTGATGATGGCGTTTTTGAGTTTTTCTGGGAAGATTCCTTGTTCTAGGGATAGGTTGATGATGTAGGTTATTGGTTTGACAATAATCTCTCTGATGAGTTTTAGGGTTTTGATGGGGATGGGGTCTAATGGATGGGATGCAGGGTTGGTTTTTCTGATGATAGGTTCAATTTCTGTGGTAGCAACAGGAGTGAATTGTGACCATGAGTGGATAGGAGGGGGGGGTGTCAATTAAGTCATTGTGGGTTTGCGGAATCTTGGCAATGATGTTGTTGACTTTATCCTTGAAGAAATGTGCTAGTTTTTCACTGGAGATGTTGCTGGGGTTTGGCGTATTGTCATTTTGGATGGGGTTGGTAAGGTCTTTGACATAGGCGAAGAGGGTCCTTGGGTTAAATTGGTAATCGTGAATTCTTGATGTGTGGAAATTACGCTTTGCTGTGTTAAGGTCAGTTGTATAGTTGTGTAGTAGTGTTCTGTATTTGTCTTTCAGGTTTGAGGTGGGGGTTCGTCTCCACTGTTTCTCAGTCTGTCTCAGTGTTCGCTTTGAGGTTTTCAGTTCTGGGGTGTACCAAGGTGTTCTTTGCTTTGTGGATTGTTTTATTTCCTTTTTTATCATGGGGCATAATGTATTGGCTATGTCTGCGTTGATAGATATCCAGGAGTTTGTGGCTGTGTTGGCGTCATTTAAGTTGATTGTTTTTAGTGCCTCAGGTAACAGTTTGGTGATGTCTTCACTGGAGCATGGTTTGGTGAATTCGATGATTCGGTTGTTTGTTTGTAGTGGGATTGATTGGAGTTGAAGCTTGGCTTGGATGAGGCTGTGATCAGACCATGGGGTGGGGGTTGTAGATGGTGGTTCAGTTGCAGATATTTTGTTGTTTATGAATATTAAGTCCAGGGTGTGTCCTGATTTTTGGGTGGGTGAGTTGATGATTTGGGTGAATCCGATGGCAGACATGGTGGATAGGAGCAGTTCGCTTGTGGGGGATGGAGGGTGGGTGTCGATGTGGAGGTTAAAGTCTCCTAGTATTATAGCTGGTTCTTGTAAGTTTATGTGGGTTGTGATGGATTCAATCAGGGGGGAAAGGTTGTGCTGTAGGCAACCAGGAGGTGCATATAGGAGGAGAATTTGGAGATGTTTTGATTTGAATAGGTTGGTCTCGATAGGGGGTGGTAAGTTTAGGGAGTGGGAAGAGAATTTAAGTTTTTTGTGAGCTAGGAATAGTAGGCCACCTCCCTTTCTTTTGTTTCTGGGTATGGAGAAAATATTGTATGTGTTTTTGGGCAGTTGATTGAGTAGGACTGTGTCAGAATGTTTCAGCCAAGATTCGGTTATACAGAATATGTCTGGTTGGTCATCTGTGAGTATGTCATGGATGATTGGGATTTTTTTGGTGATTGACTGTGCATTAATGAGGAGTAGAGTAATGAGTGTGATTGTGGTATAGGGTATGTTAGGGTTGGGGTGAATTTTGGTGAGACGTCTAGTGGTGGGTGTGGATTTAGGAGGGTGGTGGTTGTTGTGGCGATGGGTTAGTTTGGGGATGTATTGGGCTGAGGCCATTGTGTGAGTTTTGTGTGAGAAGGTTGTTGCTTGGTTGCTGAGTGGGGAGTGAATGGTGGTAGGGGTTGTTAGGTTGTTTGGGAGTTGGATGATTACTTTTCAGAGATTCATATGTTGAGTGTTGGGAAGAATATAATGGGGCTGGTAGTTGTTGAGGGCTGTGGGGGGGGTTGTAGGGGAGGAACATTGAAGACAGAGGAGCATACGGGAGTACACAAAGGGAGTGCACGAAGGAGCGCACAAAGGAGCAGGCTCCTTTGGCATGCTCCTTCGGCGCGCGACGCTTGGCGTGCGGCGCCTGGAAGACTGCTATATTTATAATTAGAGGGTTAATCAGGGTTGTCCCCTGATTGGCTGTGCGTCGGCAGCGTGTCCCTCGGAGGCGGAAGAAGGTCGGCCGATGACGTCAGCGCTTCCCGGAGGAAGGCAGGGGCTGCCTCGTGGTCGGGGTCGGAGGCGGTCGTGGGTAAGTGTGAATTAAGTAGAAGCCTCTCATGAGGAACTTTGTCACAGCTATATTTCTGCCCAGGATGCTTTTAATTCCAAGATTTCCTCTTCGCCTAATTGCGGGCGATGTGGTCATATGTCTGGTTCGTTGTCCCATGCATTTTGGGCATGCCCACCTATCCAATCTTTCTGGCAGAAGGTGGTCCGATATTTGGAATCTGTTTTAGAGATTCATCTTCCATTTTCCCCTTTTCGGATGCTTTTCAGCTGCATTTCGCCCCTGCGTGTGAGAGTTTTGGGATCTCGCCTATTTGTCCATAAGGTATGTTTAGTAGCAAAAAAGGTAATCCTTTTACATTGGAGAGACTTTGACCCACCATCCTACTGAACCTGGCGTAATAGCCTACACCGTATGATGCAGACGAAGGCTGCTATTATTCTCTCTATTTGGGATCCCTACTTACAGCGTCTCCCACACAGATCCTGCAGCTTAATATTAAATGAGTGACAGTATGTGGCATGGCATTACCTTCAGGTGAACTTATGCACTGAATGATTGACTTTGCAGTGGTTTGTTGGTTTTCAGGAATATGGACTGGGGTGGGGGGGGGGGATGGTTGCTTTTCCAGTCTGTATTTTTGCTATTTTGTCTTATTGTTCTAATGTATTTCAAAAGAATAAAAATTGTTTTTTCCAAAAAAAAAAAAAGTTGAGGTGGGAAAAAGGGACTGATTAAAGCCCTTGAGAATCAAACACCATTGCTGCACTTTATGAGGATGTGGGGAAGATAGGGGTCGAGTGTGGCTGTCAGAATTTTTGTAACCTCGGCTGCACAATGAGGAAAGGAGAGGAAAACTGGGTAATTATAGTGGTGAGAAACCTTTTCCACTACTACAAGAAGCTCTCCTACTGGCCTGACAGAGAGAGAGGATAGAATAGAATAGAATGCTCAAAGGAAGAAAAGAGGAAATGAGACTGGGGTTGACAGTATGAGAGAAAAAAAGGGGAGAAGGAATGAGAAAGGAATGAAGGAAAAAATGGAGGATAAAGAGGGAGACAGGAATCCATGATGGACCTGGTTAAGGGGTGTGAGAGTGGATGGAAGCCTATCAGTGAAGAGAAGGAGAGGACCCCCAGGAATCATGCTGGACATAGGTAGATAGAAAGGGAAAGATAAAGGGCCACCATGATCCAGGAGGGAATAATAAAAAGATGACTGCCAGGAATCAAGGAGGAGGGAGGATGAGACAACAGTCAGTTGTAGAATTAACATTAAACACAAAAGTCATTTAGGGAGACACACAGACAGACATAGAGCTCTCATAAGCCTACTTCCTTTTGAAAAGCATTGTCTGTCTCTTCTGCGGAGAACTGCAGGGAGTCACCACGAAAACGTCACGTGGAAAGCTGAGAAACTCCAGAGCATAGCCATCTCTTATCACCTCCAGAACCCACTGGTCTGACGTGATCTTGATCCACCTCCGATAAAAAGGAGAGACAGGCGACCCCCTATCTTCTGGTTCCCAGGAGTGTGTCGGCACACCTTCATCGGGGAGGTCAGGGGGCCCCGACACTCGAGCCCAAGCACCATCTGGGCTGCCTGGGACGAAGGACTGAGACCTACCCAAAGGCTGAGCCCTAAAAAAAGATGCTCCTCTGTAGGGTCAAAAAAGTTTGAAAACCCCTAGTATGACCTATCGTGCCGAATGAGCGCAGCGCCTGCTTTTAAACATCTGATAACTGAGGAACCTGGGACTCACCCCACTTATTGGCCATTTTTTTTTATCTCACTCCCAAACAAGAGTGATCCTTTAAAAGGCCATCCTTTAAAAGGTGAATTACCAGTCATGCTCAAAATCACAACTATCAAACCAATTCTAAAGAAGAAGAACCTGAACCCAGACGACTTGAATAACTACCGTCCAATATCAAACCTACCACTGCTGGCAAAAATGACAGAGAAAGCAGTGCTGAAACAACTCAACGACCACCTGGAAAACAACAAAATACTACATCCCAACCAGCACGGCTTTAGGAAAAACCTCAGTACAGAAACCCTACTGCTCAACCTATCTAACAATATTCTAAGAGGATTTGAGAACAAAATAGGCCATCTACTAATCCTTCTCGATCTTTCCGCAGCATTCGACACTGTTGACCACAAAAGGCTAATAGCAAGTCTAGCAAACATCAGTCTCTCAGGCAAAACGTTAGACTGGTTCACTTCTTTCCTAAAAGACAGATTTTTCTAAGTCTCCATCAATAACAACTCATCTGAAGCCATCCCCCTCGAAACAGGAGTGCCACAAGGGTCGGCTCTCTCAACCACACTCTTTAATATTTATCTACTACCGCTCTGCCAACTCCTATCTAGCCTAGGCGTTACTTACTACATGTATGCAGATGACATACAACTCCTCATTCCGATTACCTCCACCATTGAAGACGCAATGATACTCATCTCACCTTGACTCAATCAGAAATATGCTCAACCTACTAAAATTATGTCTAAACATGAGCAAAACCGAATGCATACTAATTGAAAGAAAAAACTCAAATTCAAACCCCCTCCCCTCCTTTCAAATAGACAACATCTGCATACAACTCAAAGACAACGTAAAAGACCTTGGTATTTGGATTGACAGCGAGCTAAACTACAAAAAACATATCGCAACAAAAACTAAAGAAGGTTTCCATAAACTCCAAATACTTAAACATCTAAAACCAATACTCCACCACCAAGATTTCAGAACTGTCTTACAATCTTTTATTCTCACTAGCTTGGACTATTGTAACTCACTTCTGATAGGTCTACCCAAAACGGCATTAAAACCACTTCAACTACTACAAAAGGCCGCTGCTAGAGTCCTATCTGGCAAAAAAAAATCAGACCACATCACCCCCGTACTCAACAGCCTACACTGGCTACCGGTAGAAAAAAGAATTGAATTCAAAATGCTAACAATATTACACAACGCAATATACAACGCAGATAGCACGGCCCTTGACAATGTAATACATATTCGCAATGAACAACGCACAACAAGAACAACAAGTAAATTACAGTTAGAGATACCATCTATCCCATTAGCCAAGTTATCCACAACAAGAAACAAAGCCATATCCATCGCCAGTCCAAAACTATGGAACTCACTACCAGAACACCTGAGCTCACAAAGAAATATTAAATCTTTCAAAAAAGAACTCAAAACATGGATCTTCAGTCAGACTCTCAAGGGTGGTATTGGTTAATTTCAAATAAAACACCTACTACATAAACGGCTCCGGACCACAATGCCAATCCCAAGATATTGACAGAACGAGTTATACTAAAGTATTAGGGAATGTTTTATTGATCCTCCCCCAGAACTGTTTCACCCCCTTGCGCATGCTTTGATCATAGTTATATACTGTTATAAATGTTGCTGTCGATTGTATTAACTAGTTTTTCTCAGGTTCAAACACTGTTAATTGTAATAGGTTGTTATGCACGTTTCAATCTCTGTTATTTGTAATAGGTTGTTGTACATGTAAACCGGGGTGAAGGCAGCTTGCTATACCTCGGTATAAAAAAAACCCGCTTAAATAAATAAATAAATAAGATGACTTTGAAGTTGTTTCGGCACCAATTCAGTTTTCAAGATCAGGCGCATCCAGGGTGGTGAGGCCGTAGAGCACTGCCCTGAAATTCAAACCAGACTCATCAACTTCCTGAGAGAGAGCAAGCAAGAATGATCCACTAGGGAGCAACAAGAAGCCATCTGGTATTCATTGCCACTGCCTCAAGGCTTGCTTAAGGATAGCCTCAATTCTTCTATCCTGCGCCTCCTTCAAGCCGTTACTCCTTCCACAGGGTTAGTTGTCTGCTTGGAGACGGCACACACCAGCGCATCCACTTTCAGAAAGCACAACTGCTCTCTCTCTCTGCTGGATTCAAGGGGTACAGTGCTACCATGGCTTGTCCCCCTTTAAAATTAGCTTCCGGGGCGCCCCATTCAAGATCAATCAATTTTTGAAAAGTATCCATAATACTTTACGAAAGGAATCTAAACGGGATTCTTGTTTGGCTCAGACATGGCATCAGCACCCAGCACCCCCAGCATCTTCAATGCCTCGGTGATCCGAGCCAGCAACTCATCTCTATGAAAGAAATGCAACATTGTTCTATACGGCTCCAACCGCAGACGAATTTCCCATCCTCCAGGGAGTATGAGTAGCCTTTATTATCTGTGTCACCTGGGTCCCTATCAGCTGCAGGTGTAGACATACTCTGATGCTTACCTGCGGCACCAGGCACGCAGGGATCCACAGTTTGTGATCCTGAACTCTTAGGCCTACGACATCAGTGACTGAGCAAAATCTGTGAGCAGGGCCTAGCCAAAACGCTGCGCAACCCACCAAGCTGTTTCACAGAAGATTCACATGTAGAAAAGTGTGCCAACACCACTGCAGTCCATACCAAAACCAGGGGGCGTGAGTCCTGCGCCCACCGACTAGCCTTTCCCTGCTGACAAACCAGTTAGGGGAACCCCAAAACTAGGTGAAACCTCTGACAGCTCCCCCTCTAGTCCCATTCCCACATCATGCTGGGAAAGGCGGGCACAGTAAAAGCAGCCAGAGATAACTCTCCCTGAGCCTCCAAGATGCGCTGACACAAGTTAGGGGGAACGCCAAGCTGAGATGCCTGAATATGACAAGCAGCACAAAGGTAAACACCTGCTAGCAGCTTGCTCCCAAAGCATCTGACAATTGTGCACCCTCATAAGCGAGCGTGGATAGGACACCCAAAAACAAGGTCTGTCCAATAAGTATCCAAAATATAGGTGCACAATACACGGTCCAGGTAGGCGCTTACCTAAGCACCCAACAAGGTGCCCATCCACGTGCACACCGGGTGCACGAGCGCAAACCGATGTCAGATACTGCTTCGTGGCAGATCTGTGCACAGAAAAAAGCACATGAATGCTGCCGCGGCCTACCACACGGCTTCTAAGCAAAGCCCGAGTATGGGGCCTAGCCAAAAGGTTGCTCAACCCACCAAGCTGCCATGAATCACCAAGCTGCCATGAATCCCCCAGGCAGGAATGGATGTTGGATTGGCATGCTGAGGCTCGGTGACCACAAGGGGAATGGAAACCCTCACCCATTTTCATTTTTTAAATTTTTACTCTTTACCTGCTCTCAGCCCATCTCAGCCGAGTATACAGTTGGTCTCCAACTGTGGGGGAATAGGGCAAAGGCCTTCACTGCCATGCTCGGCTTCCTACACTTCCTGTTTGACTCTCTACAGCTAAGACCACACTGGAAAACCAGCTACCGGACTGAGGCACTCTACTGAGGAAGGGATCCGCAGATATCACCTCAGGAAAACTCAACTGAGGGAGAGGCCATAAGGTATCACCACAGGAGAGCGGGGCAAATTAAGTTCCTTCTTTTCTTTCATTTTCTATATTTTTTTAAAGCAATGCCCTGTAGGAAGATGCACATCCACTATCTGCTGGAGACGGAGAATACTGGTGGGCTGCCAATGCAGGGGAACATATACTATGATGTCAGCTTTGCTCCGTATCCATCTGCTCGTTGAGGTGCATAACCAAATGGTGTGGATTAACTTGTCTGAATGCTAAGAAACATGATTTTTTTCATTTTCATGGTAAAGCTTTCATGTTTCTTATACATGTCCTCTTACCACCCACTGCTTTCTACTATTGGAGACAGGATGCAGGTCTTTGACTTTGATGTGATCTAGGCTGACAGCTCCTATGTACAATTCATTGCACCATTGGTGCTTTCTAATTCACACAATACTATTGGAACAATTTTCAAACTGCCCACATTGGGACAAATGCTGTGCATGCTTTTCACCTGCAGACTTTCCACCAATTCTCAAAGTGAAGGTACACGATTACTTTCTTTCTCTCTGAAAACTGCACTAGATGCAAAGTACATGTAGTCACTTGCACCTGCTTTTTGTGTGGGTTGAATTCTGCTTGAAAAGAATGTGTGTTGATTTGAAAATGCATTTATGTATGTACTTTTCCTCCTCTGACCTAAACACATCCTCTTAACGTGGTTAATAGTCCGTGTGTTTGCCACACTGAAAATGGGATTTTCCAGACAGCCAATTTACATGGATATGAGGCAGATATTCAGCGCCACTTAGTCAGATAAGTTCTAACTTACTGGCTAAGTGGTGCAGTTTAAATATTTGGCTGCAGTCAGCGGTCGCCACTTAGCCAGATAAATACTTACTTATCTGGCTAAGTGACGCTGAATACTTATTTATCTGGTATTTAACAGACTAGGTCATGGGAGGAGAATGAGCGTAATGAGGAAGATTAAATTAGCTGGATAACTTATCCAGCTAACTCTGATCGGCCCATATACCTGTCCTAACATTAGCCGGATAAACTCTCTCTTATGGCAGCATTACAACAATATTAAATAGTAGTAGTAGGTGGGAGGAAGAATAATAATTGCATGTCTAAAGTTAAATCCAGATAGATAAAAACTAGAATTAATCAAAATGTGTTAAGAAAAGAAAAATTCACTGAAATCCACAATAAGATTACATGTCCCACAGCGTGATTTGAGATCCTCAAATAAAGGATTACTCTCAATCCTGAACATTAGATCGGCCCACTTATGCGAAGCACGAGAGAGACCTATATCAATTGCGGGTCCCAAACACTGGAACAAAATGCCACTGGATCTGAGAATACAGCAAGATAAGAAACAATTTTGGAAAGGACTAAAAACATGGCTCTTCCACCAAGCATATACAGACGAGTAAAGTGAATATAGGAGTCCCTAGGCATTTTTAGCGTGTTTTAACCTTTTACTTATATTGCTTTTACGTTTTAACCTTTGGTAATTTTATAGTTTTAAAAATATAGGGGCGGATTTTCAGAGCCCTGTTCGCGTAAATCCGCCCGCCCCGGACGGGGCGTGTCGGGGGCGTGTCGGGGGGCGGGCCCGAACCGCGCGGCGTTTTCGGGGCGTGTCGGGAGCGTTCCGGGGGCAGGCCCGGGGGCGTGGCTACGGCCCAGGGCGGCCCGGCGGCGTGGCCGCGCCCTCCGGACCCGCCCCCAGGTCGCGTCCCGGCGCGCAGGAGGCCCGCTGACGCGCAGGGATTTACGCCTCCCAGAGGGAGGCGTAAATCCCCCGACAAAGGTAAGGGGGGGGTTTAGACAGGGCTGGGCGGGTGGGTTAGGTAGGGGAAGGTGAGGGGAGGGCAAAGGAAAGTTCCCTCCGAGGCCGCTCCGATTTCGGAGCGGCCTTGGAGGGAATGGGGGTAGGCTGCGCGGCTTGGCGCGCGCCGGCTATACAAAATCCATATCCTTGCGCGCGCCGATCCAGGTTTTTAGCAGATACGCGCGGCTCCGTGCGTATCTACTAAAATCCAGCGTACTTTTGTTTGCGCCTGGAGCGCAAACAAAAGTAGGCTATTCGCGCTCCTTTTAAAATCCGCCCCATAGTTTTTAGTGATATTTATAATATAATAATTGTATTTTTTCTTTTTCCCCTTTTTACTGTGATAAATTGTGAACCGTCGAGATGGACCTTGTCCACACAACGGTATATAAAACTGTTCAAGTAAAAATAAATAAAATACCTTATTTTTCCACAATGTCCAATCAGACATTTCCTGACCTCAGATGAGCTTTGGGTTTTGCTATCGTGTCGGGCTTCATTTTGAGGCCCCCCCACAGGAATTTTGTTTTTCCTGCGGTTCAGGGTTTTTTTTTTCCGAGGGCCTCGATTTTCGGGTTAGTGCGCGCTAACCTGAAAAATGAATTTTTCCAAAATTTCAGAAAAAATTCATTCGTTTTTCGGTTCTCCTGAACCATACCGAATTAGGAAATTTCATTGAAATTGCCTAATTTGGGAAAAACGAATGCACATCCCTAATATAAACAGGATAATTACTTTCCTGTAAGTAAACCTCTGTGTATACAGTATTTGTAAGACTTTATTCTGATTTTATCAGCAATCTAGTACGCTAAACAATTCCCATTCCCAGCAGACATTGTTTTACTTCAGGTTAATATCTTTGAGATATTTTAGTTGCTTTAGAAATACTCTTGGAAACTAGCTAATCCCAATCAGTGCGAGTCCACCGAAAATACTTACCTTTGAATGGAGCAAATTACCTAAAACTGTTCTTTGCATGTGGTAATTCTCAAGGACTTACTCAACCCATCTGGTGCTCCTTCTGAAGATACATGCTCAGTGCATTCTACAACAATAACTTTCAGTGCTAATCCTCAAGCCCCTTCTCCCCAAACAGGGCTGTTTGGGGCAACCAAAAATATGAATACTAACCCACACAAATATTCAGCATGCAATATCATGAAAAACCAAACCTGTTTGGCAATCACTGCTCTAAACATAATCTTATTTAGGCTGAACAAGAACCGACCTTTCCAGCAAATGCTGGGTGATGGTATGCACTGACAACAGTACAGTTCTAAGTTCTAGAAAAGTGATTTCCAAATCAGTCTTCATTACCCTACAGCCAGTCTGGTTTTCAAGATATCCAAAGTGAGTATAAAAGGAGATAAGATAAATTAGCATATACTGGGTCTCCAGTGTGTGTGTATATATACATATATATATATATATATATATATATATATATATATAAATTGTGAAGGCTCACCGCCCGTGCTGCCTTGGGTGCCGCTCCGCTGCCTCCAGCTCAGGCCCCTCGCGAGTCCTGGATATCCCTGGAGTCCCTCAGTCGCACAGGACTCCCTTGGTTCAGGTCTCCACAGGCCCTGGTTTTGCGGGGCTTCTGGGTTCTCTTTGAATGGAGTGGGGTTGAAGCAGTCCCCCAACCCCCAAAGATAACACAGAGAGAGAGATGTTCCTCAAAGCATTTTTATAAAGCAGAGTAGCTGAATCTGTTACATTGGCTCCGTCCCCTCAGGAGCTGAACAAATGACCCTGCCCCCGCTCTCCAGCAGTCTAACCCCTTGACACAGGTGCTGGAGCAAAGGCACTGTTTGAGCCCCCCTGGCTCTCCAGTTCACCAGCAAACCCCCTTAACACATGTGCTGGATTAAAGGTACTGTTTGAGCCCCCCCGGCTCTCCAGTCCACCCGCAAACACACCTGCCCTAACTTCCCTTAGGGTACAGGTTCTCTGTTTCCCTTTCCAGGCTAGGCTGTGCCCCTGAGACAGCTGGAGGATTCCTCTCCCCCGGAACCTACCTCCATTTCCTTCTCCCCCTTTGCTTCCTGGCACTCGCTTTTTCTGGCCACTGCTGCTACCTAGGCACGCCCTCTTCCTCTAGCTCCCCAGGCTCACCTGTGTGACTCATTAGTGTCTAAGTCTGACACCTGCTCACCTCCAGGCTCTCCCTACAGGTCAGGTGGTGGTTCTAGGAACCTGGGATTTGTAGTTTCCGCCTTCACCTGCTCCACCTGCTGGCGGGCTCTAGTATTACTAGCTGCCTTATGGTATCTTATCCATTCCTGCCCCCGGCAGCGCTGCACTCCATCACAATATATATATATATGACTCACCCATGTTCAATGTGGATATCCTGAAAACCCAACTGGCTGTGGTCTCAGCTGGATAAGTTTAGAAACCAGTGTTCTATAACTCTAGGTTTGGGAAGGTTGCCCAGGTGCCACGTGACAGGTCATGTGACCCAACATGAATCCACTGAAAATACTTACCTTTGAAACCAGGGCTATTCAGAAAGCAAAAAGGTATAAACTTTGACAAATGCTTTAAGAGGATTTGCTCAATAATTTCCTGTTTCACAGAAATTTTCTTCAGAGATAGCAAGTGTTGCTTACCTGTAACAGGTGTTCTCACAGGACAGCAGGATGTTAGTCCTCACATATGGGTGACATCACAGGATGGAGCCCTGTACGGAAAACTTTTCTGTCAAAGTTTCTACAAAGCTTTGACTGACACTGGCACACTGAGCATGCTCAGCCTGCAATTATCCCTGTGAACCACAGGTGTCTCCCTCAGTCTCGTCTTATAGCTAAAAGCACAAGCGAAACTAAAATAAAAGTAAAATCGTATACATACCCAACTCTGCGGGGTGGCGGGTGGGTTTCATGAGGACTAACATCCTGCTGTCCTGTGAGAACACCTGTTACAGGTAAGCAACACTTGCTTTCTCACAGGACAAGCAGGATGGTAGTCCTCACATATGGGTGAGTACCGAGCTGAGGATGGCCGAGAGTGCACCAAATACACCCACGATGCGCAAAAGGTGCAATGACGGGGGTGGAATTTGGAAAGGAGGGCATTCTGAAACCCGTAACGGGTTGGTGGAAGGATGTTGGGTAGTGAAACCGAAAAGAATAAGAGTAGACGGACTGGCCAAACATGGAGCATGCCGGCTAGTCGTATCTAAGCAATAATGGGCTGCGAAGGTATGGAGAGAGCTCCAGGTTGCAGCCTGATAAATATGTACAAGCAGAAGTGGCCGAGGGGAAGCTATTGAGGCTGGGACGGATGCAACAGAGTGTGGTTACACGCAGTGTTGTAGTGAAATGCCAGCTTGTTGGTAGGAAAAGAGATACAGACCTTCAATTAGGAGGAATAGGTCTGTTTGCCCAGTGGAACTCATAGGTTGACTCTTGCCACAGAAGGAAAGGGTTAGGTGGAATTCCTATGGAGTGTAGTGCGATCTAGATAGAATGCAAGTACACTATTACTGTCCAAGGAGTGGAAAAAACCCTCTCACTTTGCTGAGAGAGAGGTGTTGGGAAAAATGGGCAGAGTATATTCTGAGTAAGGTGAGATGCAATGTCTACCTTAAGAAGGATATGAATTTGAATACGTAAAACCACTCGGTCACGGAGGAACGCAGGGTCTAATGAGTATGTAACAAGGTGTGTAACTCACTGTCCCTGTTGGCCGAAATGACATTTATGAGGGAAAGAATTTCCCATGTCATACTGTGAAAAGAGAGGAATGGAAAAGCTCGAACCGAGAACGTATGAGACCTATAAGCACGAAATATAGGTTCCATTCCGTGACTAGTGAAAATAGAGGCGGCTTGATCAGTGGATAATCCATGGTAAGTTGACTCAGGAGGGGGTTTACCGTTAATCGTGTATCCCCACTCATAAAACGATACACCAACTGGAACAGAGCTGTACCTATGTGGAGGATGTCTGGGGAGCAGAATCCGAGGGAGCAAGAGAAAAGAGTGGTGTAGAAAAAACAAAAAGGGTAATACCCTTTTGCATGTGTCATGTGGTAAATCATGCCATTTTGAATTGTAGGATTTATGTATGGAAGGTTTTGTGACGCTGCCAGTACTTGAGAACATCAGTGAGTCTACGAATTGTGACTGACTGGTGAGAAGGCGAATTGGTTACTGGTGTGATAGATTGAGAAGTATGGGAAGCATACTGGTCTCAACCAGGACGTGGGTCTGAGGAACAGTGAACCCTGTCCAGGTTCAGTATTAGAAGAGAGCTGGCTATGAGAGGCAGCGGAAGAGACACATTTAAGAGGTCCTTGACGGAAGAAACGCGTCTATGGGAATGCATTGGAAACATGTGTATGGAGTAGAATCTGTGCACTGTATGGTTCAATTCGGAAGCAGAGGGCAAGTTCGGTTGACCTCAGCACCAGAAGATGTTTCTCGCTACACGTAGTCCGAGATCATTCGAGAGGATGGAACCTATATGGAGAAGGTCTGTTAGTGCGTTCAGAAAGTTTCTTAGATAAGTGGCCCGAGGATGCGTGGAGTGAGCAAGGGCCAAGGGTAGAGCTGCGCAGCTTCCTTGCAGAGCAGCTAAGATGTTGTGCATGCTTGTGTGTTGGAAGGCACATTGTCCCTATGCTGTCTGTCTGTATGCACAAAGATTTGTTGCAGAGGCAGTATTGGAAGGCATAAGGGTATAACTCATGGCTACAAGCTCCAGGAAGTCTAAGTGAAACTGTGTCTGGAGCGGAATAGACACATATTGGGTTGAGAAGATTTTAGGTCAAACTTACAACCCTAAGTAAATGCGAGCATGAGCAGGATCCGACTAGGATTTTGGTTCTAGATCTGCAATAAAGATGAGGGACGAAAGCGGATGAACAGCTTAGACCCACTGATAATGGAATTTCACTGAATCTAATCCATAGCAGTTTTGGATCTATGAGGAAAGTGCATAGTGAAAAAACCCCATAGCCCGACAATGAAAAATTGAGGGGCTGAGGTTATGGAATATGTACGCAGGGACATGTAGGAATTTATTAGAATGTCTGCGCGGTTGCTGGACAGGAAGGTCATTATGACTGTGGTGTCCAGAAGTGTTGTATAAGGGATTTATGGCAGTGACAGTAATCCCAGATAGTAAATTTATAGTAAATTTATAGTGAGTCATGAAGAAGTTAGAACTCCTTGCGTGGACTGACTGTGGTTATGCAGCTGTCTATGCAAGGAAAGCGTGAATGATGTTGCACTCCGTAGAGAAACAGCAGTTACCGATAGTGTTTCAATGAAATAACCCAGTTGCCGAAGATGGTGCAACCGGCAGAGCTTGGGATTGTAAAATTGTTGACTCACCATGAAGCACATAGAAAGATTAGAGGTAATGTACTTACTGCGATATGGAAGCATGGTGTCGAGAGATACCATTTTACTTGTACCTTCTGAAGAAAGTTGGTATTTCTGAGGTCCAGGATGGGCGGAGAGTAACTACTTTCTGTTGAAAGAAAGAATAGTGTAATTAAAACTCCCCAACCCCCCTTCTCCCCCTGCGCTTTGTAGCATCTGGGGGAGTGTACCGGGAACCTTGGTACAAAGTGGGGTGGCTGCTCTGATATCCAGCCAGTTGGGAGACCAGGAGGTGTCCAACTGGAGGGGCTGATGTAATCTGGATATCATGTAACCTCCCACGGGAGTGTGAGCAGCAAAGTCTTACCCGCATTTCTGTGTGCTGTACAAAGAGACATCAAGACCTGTCGTCAGGCTTCGAGGTGGACTTGCACTTGAGGTAGTGTTTGCTGGATCTCGTCTTTAGCAGATCAGCGAATGCATCTGGAACTTTGGTTCTGAATTAGGAACCAGAAGCCAGAGTATTAATCAGTACAGAGCCCCGTTGCTGAAAATGGGAGAATGTCCTGATGCAATCCCAAAGAAATGATAGAGGGGTTCTCTTGGTATTGTGGCTGACATAGCTGGCATAGCGATATGTGACACTAATACGGTTCTTGAAAGGTACGTGACCTAGAACTTTTCGAACCATGTAGCCCGAATTAGAGAACACATCTCAATGGCAATGCCGCAGAAGCAGGTACTTACCATCTGACGTGGATCGCCGAAGGACGAGCCGGTGAAGATTGCTGGCTCGTGGATTTCAGGAGTCATCGAGGGAGTAGACACCCATCTCAACTCTGATGCCTGGTATGGTGGCACAGGTATAGAAGAGACACGCTGAGCATGGCTGGCACTACCATAGTAATTTTGTGGAGGGCCACAATCCCGCACCGATGTCAGTGGGGCACGCCTCGGGAACAGGGGAGCCAATTAACAGCTCGTGAACCCGGCTCTCGTCGCAGCGGCTCGATGTCTCATGACGCCAGTACAGAATTCTTCGGAACTCGTTCCGGTGCTTCTGGAGCACCAAGGACTGCCAGCACTGTGCGGAACAGTGGCGATGGCAGTGGTGATGTTGCTCGTCCCGGGCATTCTCCAGCACCGAGAAGGAAAGCACTGATGTGCTGGTTGGCGTCGGTGGCGGATGGTCACTGTGTCGGTGACGATGTGTGCCACAGTGCTCGGCCCGGTCTTTCCCCAGCGCCAAGATGGATGTCCTCGCTGTCTTGGATGGCGACTGATGACGGAATGTCAGCATGCCTGCACTGCTCCTGGCACTATGTAGTGTCATAGGCTAATACGGGGCTTTAATAAGAACCCAAAGCATGGAGCACTGTGTTTAGGCAAGGGCATTACGTGGAGGTGCTATGTCGGTTTTGACGGTGTCGATGGCGGCCGAAGCGGCCTCGAGGGTATCGTCAAAAATATATATGAAAAAACGTCGATGACCCGGGCACAGCAATGATGACAGAGATGGAAGCACTGACGGCATCAGCGTAGGTATCTGTGGAAACGATGTGGCATCGAATAATCGAAAAAACATTGTTGGCATTGGAAAAATGATACCGGCATCAACGGAGTCGATGACTGCATCGATAGGAATGTCGAAGACACCGATGGAAACAACGCGGGCGTCGAGGACATCGATGTATGGAGACAGGCACCGACGGCATGGCTACAGACATTGACGGCATCGATTGGATTGACTTGGGCACCAATGGCATCGATGGCATCGATGCCACCGACATGGACATCGATGGCACCAACATGGGCACCGATGGAATCGATGTTGGCATGGATGCCATTGATGGAATTGACATTGGCATCGATGGAATCCACTTTGGCATCGATGGCATCGACATTGGCATCAACAACATCGATGGAATCGACCCTACCATTGATGTCATCGACTCTGGCATCGATGCCTATCGATGCCATGGACAATGTCATCGATGGAAATGTCCTGGACATCGATGACACTGATAAAATAAACAATGGCATCGATGGAAATGACCCTGGCATCGATGGACGTGCCCTGGGCATGGATGGCACCGATGACACAAAATGTGGGTCGATGGCATCCATCTGGGTGATGATGGCACCAATGAAACCCAAGGAAATATCAGTGCCATGGATGAAAAACATGAATGGCACTGATAGAACGATGCAGGGACCGATGGCATCAGTGTACCGCTGGGGCAGGGGTACCAATGGCATTGAAGAATCCAGGATGGTCTAAAAAGGGGTACCGATGGTAGTGATGGGGGCATCAACTGCGCGAGGGTACCGAGGAAATCGAAGAACCTGAACTCGACAGGGGCCTTGGCAGCAATTGAAACCGTGGAAGTCCCTGTCCCACTAGCGCTAATAACCAGGCAGAGTGTCACAGAGGGACACTCGCAGGCTATGTGTGGCTAACTGAAACATAGGGAGAGGGAAGGCCGCAGTCGGTTGGCAGGCCAGGGAGGTGACAGGAACCAACTGAAAAAACAGGGCATAGTACTCACCGAGCGTCAAATAAACATACGCAAAGGGAGACCCGTGCAGGGAAAAATGTTTGTGAAGTAAAAGTTTAAGTGTTTCTGTGAAGAAAAAGTGTTAGAATTTCTCACAGAGCTCCTAACCGCTATGCTTACTGCAGAGCGGAAAAAAGAAGACTGAGGGAGACACCTGTAGTTCACAGGGATAATTGTAGGCTGAGCATGCTCAGTGCTCTCAGTGTGCCAGTGTCAGTCAAAGCTTTGTAGAAACTTTGACAGAAAAGTTTTCCATACAGGGCTCCATCCTGTGATGTCACCCATATGTGAGGACTACCATCCTGCTTGTCCTGTGAGAATAATAATTTTAAGGAGACTAATGAAGATACATGTTTGAAATGTAGTTAGTCACCTAGAAACCTTCTCGCAACAGGCAGTCTTTCAGCAACTTGGAACTAAAGTGACGCAACCCTCACCACTGGCCAATGGTGTAGTTTGTTGGAATCAGCAATAACTTTACTGCATTTTGTTGCTTCCATTGGTATCTTCTGGAATAGCTCATCAAGGCTTCTGGGGACTATGTTAAACACTATGATGTATTTTGCATAAAGCTATGACATACAACCACATCAAATGGATGCTTTCAGAATTAGGCCCAACAGACACTATGGTCACTTACTTCTCCTCTGTCACAGTCTGACCATTGCTTCTGGCCTCTTCCACAATTATTTTTTCTTTTTCAGGAAGCAAAACTTGAGGCATGGAATCCTTGTATGAGCCTAAGACACAAGCTGTACCCACCCCCACCAAAAAAGGAGACAAAATAAGAATTGTAGTTGTTTAAAAATACTTATATTTCACCTATAATGATAAATCATGTAAAGCAGATAATCCTGCAATACAAGATTAACATAGACATCAGGCTCACATATACAGCTACATGTATTACCTGTTTCTTCATACGCAGACCCAACCATGCATGAAGTTTTGTGTTTTACATTCTCACAAAAGCCTACAGGGGAATCTTACATTTTATAGCATTTATTTAAAAAATGCCAAAATTCTTTTGTGTACTAGCAGTCACAGATAGGAAGTGCTATTTGGTCAGGACTGCTGAAACTCTACCCTCCCTCTAAAAATTAATTAAACTCCCTGAATCATCCCTATTCTGTAATTATCCTGCTGTGGCCAAATTATCTTCTTAAATGGGGATCTATACATATTTTGTTCACAAACTAAGAAAGTGATTTTTGAATATTTTATAGATGAATGTTCAGGTTTTCCCATAAGTGGGGGGAAGGTGTTTTGATTTTGTGTAACAGTAAACTCAGGATAGTTTTGCTAATAGGTTGTAATTATCATTTCTTTGACACAGTTAGCAAAATTCAGGCAGTCAAGTATAACCCACTAATCTTAACTGATGTGTTTGTAAATTAAACTTTAGTGCAAGGAAAGAAAATATACCAGGTGTAAGTTGCAGAAACAAAATCGTTAAGATTCTCTTTTGTCACTTTAAAGTTTATTTCATTTATGAGATGATTCTATGGACTGGTTAATAAACATGTAGATAAAGGTGAAAAGGTAGATGTAGTGTATTTTGATTTTCAGAAGGCATTTGACAAAGTTCCTCATGAGAGGCTTCTAGGAAAAGTAAAAAGGCATGTGATAGGTGGCGATGTCCTTTTGTGGATTACAAACTGGTTAAAAGACAGGAAACAGAGAGTAGGATTAAATGGACAATTTTCTCAGTGGAGGGGAGTGGACAGTGGAGTGCCTCAGGATCTCTACTGGGACCCGTGCTTTTCAATATATTTATAAATGATCTGAAAAGGAATATGACGAGTAAGGTAATCAAATTTGCAGATGATACAAAATTATTCAAAGTAGTTAAATCTCAAAGCGGAGTGTGATAAATTGCAGGAAAACCTTGTGAGACTGGAAAATTGGGCATCCAAATGGCAGATGAAATTTAATGTGGATAAGTGCAAGGTGATGCATATAGGGAAAAATAACCCATGCTATAGTTAGGTTCCATATTAGGAGCTCCCACCCAGGAAAGAGTTCTAGGCATCATAGTGGATAATACATTGAAATAGTCAGTTCAGTGTGCTGTGGCAGTCAAAAAAGCGAACAGAGTGTTGGGAATTATTAGACAGGGAATCGTGAATAAAACGGAAAATGTCATAATGCCTCTGTATCGCTCCATGGTGAGACCACACCTTGAAAACTGTGTACAATTCTGGTCGCCACATCTCAAAAAAGATATAGTTGTGATGGAGAAGGTACAGAAAAGGGCGACCAAAATGATAAAGGGGATGGAACAGCTCCCCTATGAGGAAAGACTAAAGAGGTTAGGACTTTCAGCTTGGAGAAGAGACGGCTGAGGGGGGATATGATAGAAGTGTTTAAAATCATGCAGGTCTAGAACGGGTAAAAGTGAATCGGTTATTTACTCTTTCGGATAATAGAAGGACTGGGGGCACTCCATGAAGTTAGCATGTAGCATTTAAAACTAATCATAGAAAGTTCTTTTTCACTCAATGCACAATTAAACTCTGGAATTTGTTGCCAGGGGATGTGGTTAGTGCAGCTGGGTTTAAAAAAGGTTTGGATAAATTCTTGGAGGAGAAGTCCATTACCTGCTATTTATTAAGTTGACTTAGAAAATAGCCACTGCTATTACTAGCATCAGTAGCATGGGATAGACTTAATTTTTGGGGACTTGCCAGGTTCCTGGATTGGCCACTGTTGGAAACAGGATGCTGGGCTTGATGGACCCTTGGTCTGACCCAGTATGGCATGTTCTTATGTAAGTAACGAGGGGTGTGAACTGTGTGGCTCCTCATCAGAGTCACTCCAGACAGAATGCTGCACGTAAAGCACTAAAGCAATGCAAATAGCTGAAGACTGGACTCATCACCCTAATATGCCCTGGAAAAGTATGACACTATAAGAAATAAGAGAGAATACAAAGAGAGAAAGTATTTTTTATATCTAATTATCCAAATTCAAATTTTAATACATTTACAAATATTTATACAGAGCGCACAAAAATAATGTACAATGTGGGCCAGATTTTAAATGCCCTGCGCGCGTAAATCCGGCTGGATTTACGCGTGCAGGACCCTCGCACGCCGGCGCACCTATTTTGCATAGGCCGCTGGTGCGCGCACAGCCCCGGGACGCGCGTAAGTCCCGGGGCTTCGTAAAAGGGGAGGGAGGGGGCGTGTCCGGGGTGGGACCGGGGTCAGGGGTGGTTCGGGGCGGGACCGAAAGCGTGGCGCCGGCCCGGGGGAGTGGTCAAGGCCTCCAGACCAGCCCCCGGGTCGGGTGATGGCGCGCCAGCAGTCCACTGGCGCGCGCAGATTTACGCCTGCTTTCAGCAGGCGTAAAACTGGCAACAAAGGTAGGGGGGGTTTAGATAGGGCCGAGGGGGTGGGTTAGGTAGGGGAAGGGAGGGCGAAGGAAAGTTCCCTCCGAGGCCGCTCCGATTTCGGAGTGGCCTTGGAGGGAACAGGTAACGCGCGCCGGGCTCAGCGCGCGCAGGTTGCACAAATGTGCACCCCCTTGCGCACGCTGACCCCGGATTTTATAAGATGCGTGTATCTTATAAAATCCAGCGTACTTTTGTTCGCGCCTGGTGCGCGAACAAAAGTACGCCCTTGCGCAAATTTATAAAATCTATCCCTAAATGTTTTATCATCGCTGGACACATCCCTAAACCCTTAAAAATCTTTTCAACACATATCATACACATTCATTCAAACTACTGTACTCACACTCACATAATAATAAAAAAATACATAGACAAACAATATAGCATGAGTATCATAGTTAAAATCAGCATAGAATGAATCTCTTAAACATGATTATTAATGATATATTCACATTTTTTATTTTTTAACTGTCAACTCATCCGGCGTTATCGGCATGATTTGTGTAAGGGTTTCTCTAAACATATGATTTAAATATATTTCTAGTAAGACTCACTCCCCGATTCAGCGATGTAACCATAAACTTGAAACCGTAAATGACAGTACTCACATACACGGCTCAACGTAACATAACTAATGAAACCTAAATTTATACATATATATTCCAGACCCAATGTTTCTCCAAATAAAGGGAGTTTTGCTTTGCATTTTTTTCATAACACCGTCATAATTAATTTGCATTTTTTTTCACATTTTGTGTTTTCTGGTCATAACGTGTAGATGACTTTTCTCCCTTAAGGGCTTACCTTCACTCAGTCACATCCACAGCCTATTTTTTTCTGTATCATCACAGATAAAACGGAAGACTTCCATTCCACCTGCATTTATCCATGAAAAGGGAAAACTAGGAGCCCTGAATATATAGAAAGGGAAGACCCAAAGGTCAGCATAGCTCATGCTACTGATTGACGGACAGAAAGCAATGTGTAATGGTAAATGGAACTTACTCTGAAGAGAGAGCGGTGTTAAGCGGAGTGCTACAAGGATCGGAGTTGGGACCGGTCCTGTTCAATAACTTTGTGAGCGACATTGCGAAAGGATAGAAGGTAAGGTTTGTCTTTTTGCGGATGATACTAAGATCTGCATCAGAGTGAACATGCCGGAAGGAGTGGAGAGAATGAGACGGGATTTAAAGAAGCTGGAAGAGTGGTCGAAGATATGGCAGCTGAGATTCAATGCCAAGAAGAGCAGAGTCATGCATATGGGGTGTGGAAATCCGAAAGAACTGTATTTGATGGGGGGTGAAGGGCTGATGTGCATGGAGCAGGAGAGAGACCTTGGGGTGATAGTGTCTAACGATCTAAAGTCAGTGAAACAATGTGACAAGGCAATAGCTAAAGCCAGAAAAATGCTGGGCTGCATAGAGAGAGGAATATCTAGTAAGAGAAAGGAAGTGATGATCCCCTTGTTCAGTTCTGGAGACCGTATCTCCAAAGGGACAGAGACAGGATGGAGGCGGTCCAGAGAAGAGCGACCAAAACGGTGGATGGTCTGAATAAATTGACTTATGAGGACAGACTGAAGAACCTAAATATGTATACCCTGGAGGAGAGGAGGAGCAGGGGTGATATGATACAGACTTTCAGATACTTGAAAGATTTTAATGATCCATGGCCAACAACAAACCTTTTCCGTTGGAAAAAAATCAGTAGAACTAGGGGCCACGATTCAAAACTCCAGGGAGGAAGACTCAGAACTAATGTCAGGAAGTATTTCTTCATGGACACGGTGGTGGGTGCCTGGAATGCCCTTCCGGAGGAAGTGGTGAAGACTAAAACTGTGAAGGATTTCAAAGGGACATGGGATAAACACTGTGTATCCATAAAGGCTAGAGGTTGAGAATGAAGAGAGGAGCCATAGGGGTGGCTTGCTGGAATGGTGGCTACTACCTGGTGATTACTACCCTTACTCAATAAGCCTTTGCACGGTTAATGCAACTCCAACATTGCTCTCTGATTCAACAACAAGGGAAATGTGGAAAAGAGGATTTGCATTCAGACAACAAACAACAAGGACCGAACTTCACAGTCTGGGTAAACAAATAAGCGTGGGGGGTAGCTTGCTTATTACGGCGGTTACTACCCTAAACCAATTAAGCCTGATACATCACTTGGAATGCATATACAGCGTTGCCCTCTGCTTCAACGGCAGGGGGAAATGTAGAAAAGAGAATTTGCATTCAGACAACAACCAACAAGGACTGAACTTCACAGTCTGGGTAAACAAATAAGCGTGGGGGTAGCTTGCTTAATACGGCGGTTACTACCCTAAACCAATTAAACCTGATACATCACTTTGAATGCATATACAGCATTGCTCTCTGATTCACAGCAGGGATAAATGTGGAAAAGAGGATTTACATTCAGACAACATCCAACAAGGCATTGATCTGTGCAGTCTGGGTAAACAAGAATCGGGTTAACTTGCTTGATGTGGCGGTTACTACCCTTAACCATTAAGCCTTTTGCTCACCTTTGATGCAACTCCAACATTACTCTCTGCATCATTGGCAGGGGATGGCAGGAAATGTGAATCAAACAGTTACCAACAAGCGCCCTGAATTTGGTGGTTGGTGAAACAGATAAGTATGAGAAAATAAGTGTGGGAGCTTGCGGGGCAGACTGGATAGGCCGATTGGTCTTTTTCCTGCCATCATTTCTATGTTTCTATGTTTAAGACACCATAAAACTGCTTGACTAATTTTTGGAAATGACATGAGTTCCTTAAAAAGCCATTTAAGAACATAAGAACATGTCATACTGGGTCAGACCAAGGGTCCATCAAACCCAGCATCCTGTTTCCAACAGTGGCCAATCCAGGCCATAAGAACCTGGCAAGTACCCAAAAACTAAGACTAGTCCATGTTACCGTTGCTAGTAATATGGACTTCTGCCTCTGATCCCACATTTTAGCAGTATGCACAGCCTTGCTTGGTGCTGAGAAAACCTACTATATTACCCAAGACATCAGAATACTGTGGCAATATATTCCCAATCTTAAACATATTTAAATCTTATGTTTGGAACAAGTTACATCATTGGAATGAGGCATGAGTCCAATTACAAATTCATTTAAGTCGCATGTTTGGAAGAAACTTCATTAAGGAGTGGATGGCGAGATTAAGGAACAATTATTAAGCACATAAGAAAATAAGAACATGCCATACTGGGTCAGACCAAGGGTCCATCAAGCCCAGCATCCTGTTTCCGTGGCCAATCCAGGCCATAAGAACCTGGCAAGTACCCAAAAACTAAGTCTATTCCATGTTACCATTGCTAGTAATAGCAGTGGCTATTTTCTAAGTCAACTTAATTAATAGCAGGTAATAGACTTCTCCTCCAAGAACTTATCCAATCCTTTTTTAAACACAGCTATACTAACTGCACTAACCACATCGTCTGGCAACAAATTCCAGATTTAATTGTGTGTTGAGTAAAAAAGAACTTTCTCCGATTAGTTTTAAATATGCCACATGCTAACTTCATGGAGTGCCCCCTAGTCTTTCTATTATCCGAAAGAGTAAATAACCAATTCACAGCTACCCGTTCTTGACTTCTCATGATTTTAAACACCTCTATCATATCCCCCCTCAGCTGATTCTTCTCCAAGTTGAAAAGTCCTAACCTCTTTAGTCTTTCCTCATAGAGTAGCTGTTCCATTCCCCTTATCATTTTGGTAGCCCTTCTCTGTACCTTTTCCATCGCAATTATATCTTTTTTGAGATGCGGTGACCAGAATTGTACACAGTATTCAAGGTGCGATACAGAGGCATTATGACATTTTCTGTTTTATTCACCATTCCCTTTCTAATAATTCCCAACATTCTGTTTGCTTTTTTGACTGCCGCAGCACACTGAACCGACGATTTCAATGTGTTATCCACTATGACGCCTAGATCTCTTTCTTGGGTTGTAGCACCGAATATGGAACCTAACATTGTGTAACTATAGCATGGGTTATTTTTCCCTATATGCATCACCTTGCACTTATCCCCATTAAATTTCATCTGCCATTTTGATGCCCAATTTTCCAGTCTCACAAGGTCTTCCTGCAATTTATCACAATCTGCTTGTGATTTAACTACTCCCCCAGTGAAGGCCTTGTCACACGAGGTGAAATGAAGAATTCTTTGTCGGGAATAATGCAAACAAAAATTTTCCAAATGAGTTGAGTTTTTGATATTAGACAGATTATTGATAAAGAGATTGAAGAGGGAAGTCTTTAGAGAAACCCTTACACAAATCGTGCCAATAACTCCAGATGAGTTGACAGTGAAAACTTTGCAAATTAAAATATTATGTTTAAAAGAGTCATTCTGTGCTGATTTTAGCTATGATACTCATGCGATACTGTTTGTCCTATGTATTTTTTTTAACACTTTTATTGAAGAATATACAGTACACAATCAAGAAAAGAAGGTAACTATGAACCTCAAAAGTATGTACGTGTACCAATACTCTCCATAATTTTATATATTCCATCTTGAACCCACCCCACCCCCAGATTGAGAAGAGAGAGTCCCGATCTTTAATATACCGATAAACATCTGTATACATTCATCCCATGTGATTAGGTTTAGGTAGTATGTGAATGGCAAAATTTGTGTCTCCGGACATAGCTTCCAAAGTAAGCCAAACAGAGCATTGATAAGTCTTTCCATGATAGATATGGTGCCCACATTTTCTCAAATTTGGAAATGAGATTGTGACACTGGGCATATATTTTCCCCATTCGATATAGATAATCAACCTTTATAATAAGCGTGGGAAATGTGGGAACTTGCAATGATCTCCAGGATCGAGACAGCACATTTTGGGAAGCTACCATAGGGCCTCATTTTCTAAACTATTGCAGGCCTGCGATACTTTAGAAAATTGCGCTACTCTGAGGCGGGGGTCAAGGCGGGGGGGCCGGTCCTGCGCTAGCCGGCAGCGATCGCACCGCCGCGGTGCGATCGCTGCCGGCTAGAAGGTGTAGTTATTGGGAGTGAATAGCGAGCAAAAGGGCCTTACCTTTCCGCTCTGCGCGCCGTCCTTGCGGAGTCGGCCCCCGGGGACGCCCTCGACTCCTCCTCTTCCGGGCCGACTCCGCCCCAATTTCAGTGGCAAGCCTGCGATAGCTTTGGAAAATGAGGCCCATAATTTGTTGTATAAATTGCTGTTGGCTTTTATCTCCTCTGGAGATAGGTACATTGAGTAGCACATTTACGGGTAGCAGATAAAGGGATAATATCATTCAACCAACATGAGACCTTCTGCCAAAATACCTGTATAAAAGGACATTTCCACCACATTAGGTAATAAGAACCAAGGTTTGTACATCCCTTCCAACATCTATCTGTAGAGCCAGGAATGAAGCAATGGATACTAACTGGAGTGCGTTACCATCTTAATAGTATTTTGTATCCGGTTTCTATCAAGGATGCAGAAATAAGACCTTTGCTAATTGCCATATAAGTTACCCACCAATCAGTGTCAGACATAGTAAAAACTAAATCTTGCTCCCATGCTTTAAAGTGGTTGGGAGGATTGGGGAGGTCCCTATTTAATAAAATGTACATTTTTGAAAGTGTATTTTCCATTTTGTCAGTATTTATTTAAAAAATTTTCTATACCGTCGTTAAGTTAAATACCATCACAACGGTTTACAGAAGGGCACAATAAAGTGAAATATGGGTGGTATAGATTACAAATTACTCGTGTGCCATCATAGTACGGTAACAATGTAAAATAATAAACTAGGTGTGTAAATTAAACCTGATTGTTAGGAACAAATTAGGCAGTTTGATTTTAACATTAATATGCTTATGTAGGTTACTAAAAACTTCTAGCTTGGTGCATCCTTATCGCTCAACTATTTTTCTCCTTTTCTTTCTCTTTATAAAATGCTTGTTTATGCACATGGATTCAAACATAGACACTCCCTGCCTCAAATTGTAGGTTATAGAAGTAGTTTGCAAAAAATATCGAATTTGATTATAGGCAAATAAGGCACCATTTGGGAGATCCTATGTTCGCTGTATGGTGTTAAAATCTAATATTCCTTGTGGCCCCTATAGGTGCTTGAATCTGGATATCCCCTTCTGTTTCCACACCTGAAATAAAGCAGACTACATTCCAGGGGCAAAGGCTCTTGTATAGTGAGGAACTATAGTAATATATCCTATCGCCTGTTAAAATTGATTTCCAAGTCTTCCAAATGTGCAATGTAGACCCATATTTACTTGTGGAGGAAAGTCAGTGGGCTAACAGTGGTTCCATCCAGTCGACAAGATTAAGAGTACTTTTAACCCTTATTGTTAACAACTAACTTATAAATTGAAAAGCGTGGAACAATCATCTCAGGTGCTTAAGTGATATCATTCACACCCACTACAACAGCGAAATATATATGAGGCATTAGAAAATTAGGACTAATTAAATTAAGTACTCAGTCAATAAATCCTTCATGCCGCATCAGGGACCACAATGGTATCGCCCAAATTCCTTGTGAGCTGGCTATTGCCTTTTCTGATGCCCTGCCATCTTCACGTGTCTTCCTTTGGTGGCTCTACGGCCTGCACACTCAAAGCTGAAGGTATCGGAGTTAATCCAGCAGAAGTAAAGGCCTCATTGGCTTTGGCAATAGATTTTACTTTGCAGGTCACCCCTGGACTGAAAACCATAACCCAAACGGATATACCCATCGATAGCGGATAGTTTCTTTGTGCAACTGTGAGGTAACAGGTCACATTTCTTGCCATTTCCGTAAAGTTAGTGGAGACAGGTCAGCAAAGAAAGAGATGGAATTACTTTGCCAAGTCCAGGATTCTTGTTTTCGAGCAATGTTATATATTTTTTCTTTCACGGCGAACTATGAAAACAAATCACAATGTCCTAGGGCTTGTTGTCTGCTTTCCTGCCCAGGGTACGATGGGCTCGTTCTATTTTGATGTCTGTGATCGAGTGATCCAAAGAATAGCTGGCTTGTAATAGGATAAACAGGCAGAGCTGCTGGACAACTGCCTCAGTACTCTGGAATTCAGGGGTCATCGGCATCCCACATATGCGAAGATTAGATCGACGTGATCTATTTTCGATGTCTAGTTTATCTATCATTGTAGAGAGATCTGCTTTGACTATAGAGTAATCCTTATGGAGGCACGCCATTTCTCCTGCCTGTGCGACAACTCGCACGTCATTTTCGTCCACATGTCTCCCCAGATCTGCAATGTCCTCCTTCAAGTCGCTGAAGAGCTCCAAAATCTCTTGCTTATATGTCCTTATATCCTGCCTTAGTTCACAGAATCAGTTGCGGAATTCTGTACTAGTTGGCGCGTCAGTATCAGTCAGACCTTTATCATTGTTCGATCTGTCCTCCGATGTTAGACTTCCCTCAGCAGCCATCTTGGCAGTGTCAGCCTCTTTTCTGACTCTGCTTTTTTATATGAGAACTGATGAAAATCCACAGATTTTCGCTGTAGAGAGATCTGTTGGTAAGTACAGCTGATATGAGCTGAGGATTGGTGCGGTTAAAACACGGATGCCTTAGATTTTAGAAGAATCATCGGGTGAATGGAAGAGCGCTGAGATTATGCTGCCAGCCAGTCCGATGATGTCATTTCCTCCTTGTCTATGTATTTTTTTTATTATTATGTGAGTGTATGATGGATGCGTATGCAGTAGTTTGTGTGTGTGTGTTTTGTCCTCAATACCAATACACAGGAGAACCAAATATGGCCAATAAGGAAAATTTGTCTTTGGTTTACAAGGTATTGGAGGAAGGAAAGAGAACAGTACACAGAGGGGTAGATTTTTAAAAAATGCGCGTTCGCGTACTTTTGTTGGCGCACCAGTCGCAAACAAAAGTATGCTGGATTTTAGTAGATATGCGTGTAGCCGCGCGTATCTGCTAAAATCCAGGATCGGCGCGCGCAAGGCTGCCGATTTTGGGCAGCCGGCGCGCGCCGAGCCGCGCAGCCTGCCTCCGTTCCCTCCCCTCACCTTCCCCTCCCTTCCTCTACCTAACCCACCCCCCCGGCCCTATCTAAACCCCCCCCTACTTTTGTCCACGGATTTACGCCTCCTGGAGGGAGACGTAAATCCACACGCGCCAGCGGGCCGCTGGCGCGCCAAGACGCAACCCGGGGGCGGTTCCGGAGGGCGCGGCCATGCCCCCGAAATGCCGCGTCCCGCCCCCAAAATGCTGCGTCGATCGGCCCCGCCCCCGACACGCCCCTGACACAAAACCCTGGGACTTACGCGAGTCCTGGGGCTCTGCGCGCACCGGCAGGCCTATGGAAAATAGGTGCGCCGGCGTGCAAGGCCCTGCTCGCGTAAATCCGGGCGGATTTACGCGAGCAGGGCTTTTAAAATCCGCCCCAGAGTGCAGTGTCTGACTGCTCTCCAAACTCCTTCGAAGAACATTTGCTAAGCTCCTTCTTAAATACACAATTCCATCTAGCATTATAGTACTGTCTGACCTTTTTGGCCCTTCCATCCAGTGCTGTCTGTCCCCTTTTACTTTTCCAGACAAGTTAGAAATGGCTTGCAAAAATACTTCCTTTTTTCTCACAGCTGCAGTTCTCCCCCTCGCCCACTCAGATTTCCACATACTGGGTTCGTGGATTCTGGCTCATTCTCTGACCTTAGGTGTTCACTGGTCAGCATTTTACAGTGAATGTGTATGATATGTGTTGGGAAGATTTTTTAAGGGTTTAGGGATACGACCAGCGATGATAAAATATTTATTGTACATTATTTTTGTGTGCTCTCTATCAATATTTGTAAATTTATTAAAATTTGAATTTGGATTATTAGATATAAAAAAATACTCTCTCTTTGTATTCTCTCTAATTGTATGTGAGAGAATATATATATTGTATATTTGTTCCTTCATTGCATTTTATACTATAAGAAATAAATCAGATTTAGACACAAAGAAGAGAGATCTAGAAATAAGATTTAAATAAATGAGGAGATGATAGAGACAAGATGCAGGAAAAGCTAGTATTTTGAAAAACCAAGTTCTGTTGATTTAAACGCTACAGGAAAGGAATGCTTTATTTAAAAAGTGTACTAGCAGATTACTACCAACAGCACAAGGACTCATATTCCTAAGGACAAAACTAAGTATTTTGGCCAAGTTATATTACAATCATCATTGAGCTAGGCCAAAAAATCACAATTAATGTCAGGGAAAAGCTTTCCAATGTACTATGAACACCTGACCCAAATTAGTATTTTTTTTTACTTCCAGCAATAAAAGGTAAATAAAGAATTAGAAAAAGGTAAACTAAGGGGCTATTGCAACGGTGGATCCCTGAGCCGAGATGAGGTCGACACTACCTGAAAAGGAGATCCAACAAGTCCTTGTCATCGGGAGGCGGATCACGGAGCTGTGGTGATTCGAACCCAAGGCAGGGATAACCACGGAGTGCGGTGGACAGTCCAAGGATCAAGGCAGGCGGCAGGCAGCAGAATCCAGAGAACAGTCCAAGGGTCGAGGCCAGAAATGAGTTTGAGGGAGACTGGACCAGGATGTCGGGGAGCAACGGAGAGAACGGGGCCAGTAAGCAGGAAAACACAGTGAGGAAGAACACCAGGTCAGGAACACAAGGCGAAACATGGAATCAGGAACGTGAGCAGAACAAGCAGTTTCTCCAGAGGCAAGGCTGAAGAGCAGGGACTAGGTTTAAGTAGTTGCAGAGGCAAGGCTGAAGAGCAGGGACTAGGTTTAAGTAGTTCCTGCTTGATAACATCAGATGGGAATTGCGGGAAATTCTCCTACCGCGGTCCCTTTAAGAGTTTGAGAGATGCGCGCGCGCCTAAGCTGCTGCCAAGTGTCAGGTGCTGGCAGCGTTCCTTGCCACGGAAAAGAGACGCAACGATGGTGGCAATTTCCTGCCACCGCGGAGGAGGAGGGAACGGACCCAATGCTTCAACAGGTGAGGGAAGCCAGCCACGGGACTCCGTGGCCGGCGAGCGCAACAGGGGCCTATTTACTAAGCTGCACTAATGCAGTTGCGCACGGCAAACAGCATTTAAAGTGCAGTAAAAAAAAATAGGGAAACAAAAATGGAAATGTGTGGAACTTGCAACTTCCACACATTATTTCTTAACCCCTAAATCTGGCACAACATGGGTATGGCAAATGCATGCAGAGTAGCTCATTACTACAGCAGTGAACAGTGTAGTATGTAAAAAATGTTTGCATGTTGCACTACTCTCAAGAGGTGCAGCTAACTTTCCCCCTGAGAGCAGCACTAGGTTCATGCACACAGGGCCAGATTTTAAAATGGCCATGGCATGTAAAAAAAACGGGGATTATGCACCGAAGTGCCAGGCACTGCAAAAGGGACGAGCCAGGGGCGTGGTCTGGGCGGGGAGGCAGGTGGGCCAGGACAGCACCATCAGCCACTGTCCCAGGAAAGCGCGGGCCAGTAGCCAGCCGGCACACAGAAATTACTTCTGCTCCCAGGGAACAGTAAGTATTAAAATAAAAAAATTTGGGATAGGTAAGGTTAGGTTAGGGGACGAGAGGGGAAAAAGTAGGAAGAGTAGGGTTAGAGATAGGAAAGTTCCCTCCCAGTCCGCTCCTTAATTGGAGCAAACTGGGAGGGAAATGGGGGAGGCCCAATTGCATCGCCATGCATATTTTTCTAAAATCCCCCCCCCCCCCGCATGCAAGTTGCAGGCTGCCCACATATGCGCACGCGGCCGTCAGATTTTATTATAAAATCAGAGCATCCACGGGCGCGCACCAGGAACCACACGCACATGGACGCGCGCAAACGGGTCTTAAAATCGACCCCATACTGATGTTCCCAAGGCACCACAGCATTCTTTGGCACTATTTGTGCAAGAGGGGCTGGATGAGTGGGGATCACTCCTACCCTACTAGACTACAAGGGAGGTTCAAAAGGGGGGCTTATTTTTTGTAAATGGAGCAGAACCTTTGAACAAGAAAGGAGTGGTTTAACCAGCTAATTTTAATTATTTATGGTCTGAAGGGGGTTCAGCAGGGTGCAGCTGGGAAAGTTGGATAGGATGGTTGGGAGGATCTTTAACACAGCCCTATGGCCCTTTTAAAACATGGCAGCCCTGGGATGGGTAGCCTGTCATCATACAGTGCTGCAGCCATGAAAACACATAAAACTTACTGTGGGAAATAATGTGCAGTAAAACAGCATGGAAATGCACTATTTTAACATCTGTAAAATTCTTGCTTTTGTTAGATGTTCAGATGTGTCAGTTTTTTGTTTTGTTATAGGGGCAATAGGGATGCATTTCTACATTTCCAATTTTTCTTTAAGACTGGTCTGATGATATTCAGTACACATCTGATGAAAAGATATTAGGGCGTCCTCTCCAAAATGAGATAAACATCAGGTTCACAAATACAGCTACATGAACTTTCTGTTTCTTCATACACGCACAGACCCTGGATGAAGTTTGTGTGTTTTGCTTGCACACAAAAGCCTACAAGAAAATATAGGTTTTTCAGTTGCATCGATGAGAACAGTGGAACGTTAACTACTACGCAGCTCAAATATTCTTATCTTAAAGAGCATTTGAACATCTGCACAATCTGGACTCAAAAGCAATACAGCAAAACCCTGATTGTTTTCAGATCTTTTGGCACTTTGCGATGCATCAAGAATAAGAGAAGTGTGGTTATATTCTTACTTGAGCTAAGAGTTTGATTGATGCCTGCACCAGTGCAGTAGGCCTCAATAACTTTCAGAATTTGTGCATCTTCTTCCAGAGCTGCAGTACCTGCAAAATATTCAACATCACCTACTTAAATTGCTTGCATCTATGTTCAATCTTAAGAGCAGGAGTAGAAATACAATTAGAAAATAGGTACTAGCTAAAAGTTTTAGGAGTGAGGGGAAAGAAATTCAGATTCTTTTTGCTAGTTTTTTTTGGTCTTTTAAAGTTTTGCTTTATTTTTTGCCTTTGTTCTCTCCTTCCCCCTCTACCTCAATCTTTCTCCCTTTCCCACCTCCTCCCCTCTCCTCTTCTGTGCAGTCCAGCAGCAAGTGAGTAGTCCCCAATGTCATGGTGGCTCCTCTTGTCCTGGAGGCGGCAGTAGTTGCCAATTGCTGAATTTTAGGCACCCAATAATTTTCCACCCCTATTTTTTAAACTCTTTATTTATATTTTAATGATGACATTTTTATTTATTTTATTTAAAAATCTTTTATTCCATAACTTCCTAATATTTGTTCAGTGGGGATTACAAGATACATTCATAAAACATATAATACATCAAAAAAAAGCATGCAATACAATAAAAACACAAACTAATATACACCTGATCCAAATGCCTATTCACAGAATATTGTCTTGAACCCATTTGTACTTGTTTACAGGAGGGATGGCCAACAAATGGGGGCCTTCTGATCTTAAGACCCATTTTGGAACATACCAGTCAATAAAACTTCTTAATACACATGGGTAAGAGCTTTTCAGCAGTTTAAAGAGTATATTCAATAGCCTGAATCTTATTCTCCACTAAGCTGGAAGCCAGTGGAGATCCCACAAAACTGGAGTGACGTGATCTCTTCTCAAGAGACCAGTCATACAAGCAGAACTTGCGAAGGATAGCAGGATACAAGAAACATAATCAAACAAAATACAATCAAAGCAAAAAACAAAAAATTCCCCCATATAACAAGGAATATGGAGAAGAGGGCCCAAAATAAAGAATACTAAGGAAAACTCTTCCCAAAAAACAAAATATCACTGCTATCTAAACAAAACAGATACCATTCCCAAGTCCTTCCCTAAACTGCATCATTGTCAGGATCTGGGAGATTTTCTCTAGCTGAAAGCCTAGAATTAATAAAGAAACAAAGCTGAGGGCTCCAAGAACACAAATCTTTCAGAGGAAAAAGAAACTAAACATTTACAAGGAAATCTCAACATAAATCAGGCTCAGGCTTCTAACTCAAGAACTTCGTTTTATGCAGTAAGAAATTTCTTTCTTCTCTGCTGAGTAGCCTTAGAAAGATCAGGATAGATTTCCACCCCTGTTTAAGAGCAAAAAAAGCACCTTTTCTGCTAAATGTTTGTTCTCTGACAAATGCAAAGTTTTTTTTTAAATTAAAAATAGAAAAATTCAGTTTACCAAATTGCATGCAAAACTGTGACTAAATTATTGCGGTTGCTTTTAATAGTAAGCTTATGTTTTCTTCACTAAAATGCTTAAAAAAAGATACAGGAAGCAAGGTGTACCAGAAGGCTTAACAAAAAAGATTTGCAGGCAGAGTGATTGTTTCCATAAATCCAAATAAAACATCTCTCTGGTACACATAAAAAGACATATTTTCACATTTCATCGGCTGACACTTGCTTATAGAAAACTCAAAGCTTACTTCTTCTGACCATAAGTTCCTCCTCTGAAGCTTTTCTCTCGGTTTTTCTTTTAGGAAGAAACTTCTTCATTGTTTTGGGGCTTTTGCCAGAATCCTGCAAAGACACCCAGTTTACCCCTCATTCTGTAACAGCAGTTGAGGCCAAACAAACACTGAAACAGCAAATATATTTCCATGCGTGCTATTAACAAGCAATCACTTTGAAAAAGATTTAGTAAAATAAAACACATTTACATACAGAGCAATTTCAAAAGAAAAACAAAGTAGTTTCTACTTTTGCCCCTGGTCAGGCTGCTCTGTCTGCAGATGTCTAACTGGTGCACAAAGGTGGTTGCAGCTGTTCTCTAATTGATTGGATGGTTTGTATTTAAAACTTTAAATGAAGCATGGCAAGAAGATGCTTTGTAGCCCCTTTACAATGGCAGATATCTCTTGACATTTTTCAAAAGCGCAGCGGGTTAGTCTGAAGCATTATGCATTTAATCGGAAAGGAGCTGGCCTGGCCGGAGCCATTTTTTTTAGCTAGTGTGTAGAGTTGTTTGAGATCCTATGAAAACTCCATTGGTTGGCTTCCCCACCTCAACATTAAGGGAGAAGTCTCTGCATTATTAAAACAAAACAAAACAAAACAAAAACAAAACACTCACACAATCTAAGATGGCACCGAATAGGCCAACCAAGATGACAGAAGATGGAAATGCCTTGCGTCCCTCTAGGAAATGTATGTCAGCTCGAGTGAAAGCTATTAAAAGCAGCAGTATTAGCTAAATGATGCTGAACAAATTAATTTGACAGAACAAAATCATTAAAAAGCCTCCTTTTCATTCTGTACACCAAGGAGATGTAGTATTTAACAGTTTAAACAGCTCCCTCTACTTAGCCACTTCCCTCATTACAAATGCCAGCAAATCAGGATATTAATGAGCTGCTCCCTCATAGGTCCGCACGCAGGCATCTCATCAATAGATAGAAAGCTTAAGGAAAGAATGAATCACTGGCAAATGGACTCGGTGAAGGAAATGTTTAAAGTATCAGGGGAATAAGACAGGCATCTTCTTTTCCAAAAGAAATGTAAAAACATAAGAAGCAACTTTCAAAACTTACTCCTGGGGGAATTTTGCGCAAAAATTGTTTTTAATTCTGCACGCAAACCCTAAAATTATGCATACTTTATATTGGTCAAAATGGAGAAATTACCGTATTTTTCGCTCCATAAGACGCACCTGACCATAAGACGCACCTAGGATTCAGAGGGGGAAAATTTAAAAAAATAAAAATTGTGCTAAACCGGCTCTGCGTCTGGGCGTCTTATGGAGCAAATTAGGGGAGTGCATAGCTTTTTTTTTTCTCCCCATTTTGTTTTCGGGTCTGGGGAGGGCCATTTCGGTCCACTCCCCAGATCAGAAAACTTTTCTTTCTCTGGGAACCCCCAAAACCCCCCCCCCCCATCCCTTTAAATTAACAACCTCCACCCCCCTGACCCCCCAAGACCTGCCGAATTAATTTCCTGCAACCCCCCACCCTCCTGACCCCCCCAAGACCTGCCAAACGTCCCTGGTGGTCCAGCGGGGGTCCAGGAGCGGTCCGGGAACGATCTCCTGGGCGTGAGCCGTCGGCTGCCAGTAAACAAAATGGCGCCGACGGCCCTATGCCCTCACTATGTCACTGAGACCGACCAATAGCAGCGGTCGGTCTCAGTGACATAGTGAGGGCATAGGGCCGTCGGCGCCATTTTGTTTACTGGCAGCCGACGGCCCACACCCAGGAGATCATTCCCGGACCCCCGCTGGACCACCAGGGACGTTTGGCAGGTCTTCGGGGGGTCAGGAGGGTGGGGGGTTGCAGGAAATTAATTTGTCAGGTCTTGGGGGGGGGTCAGGAGGGTGGGGGGTTGTAGGAAATTAAGTCGGCAGGTCTTGGGGGAGTTGGGGGGGGGGGGGGTTGTTAGATTTTTGTTTGGTTTTTTTTTATATTCGCTCCATAAGACGCACATACATTTTCCCCCCACCTTTGGGGGGAAAAAAGTGCGTCTTATGGAGCGAAAAATACGGTACTTACCTGATAATTTCGTTTTCCTTAGTGTAAACAGATGGACTCTGGACCAATGAGTATAGTGTACTCCTGATAGCAGTTGGAGACGGATCAGAATTCAATCTGACGTCAGCCCTAGTACATATACCCCTGCAGGAAGTGCAGCTCTTCAGTATTCTCTTCGAAAAGCAATTGTGGATATTTGTGTGGCTAAATAACTTGTATAACTTGGTTAACTTGACTAACCTGAACTGGTTGAATTGGTTATAGCTGGAGACCGCCAGTGCCCTCAACCAAGAAACGTCGACACACGGTAGGGTGAGTGTCCTAATTGGAGAGAAAGCTTGACTTACCCATGAATAACTCGCTCTCAGGGATGTCGCCCGAGAATTCCATGAATGACGGCAGCCGTGAGTGGGATGCTGAGTCCATCTGTCTACACTAAGGAAAACGAAATTATCAGGTAAGTAATTTCTCCATTTCCTAGCGTGTAGCAGATGGACTCAAGACCAATGGGATGTATAAAAGCTACTCCCGAACCGGGTGGGAGGCTGCCCGAGGCCCAGTTAGAACTGCCCTTACGAATGTTGTGTCCTCTCAAGCCTGAACATCCAGGCGGTAGAACCTGGAGAAGGTGTGGATGGAGGACCATGTCGCCGCATGACATATCTCGGCGGGTGACAGCATCTTGGTTTCCCCCCAGGACACTGCCTAGGCTCTAGTGTAATGGGCCTTGACTTGCAAAGGTGGCGGCTTGCCTGCTTCTAAGTAGGCCGCCTTGATAACTTCTTTGATCCAGCGGGCTACTGTTGCCTGCGAGGCCGCTTCCCCTTGCTTCTTCCCGCTGTGAAGGACTCCGACCTTTCAGGTATCGGACTAGGAGTCTGCCGACGTTGAGGTGGCACAGACGGCGAGATTCTTCAGAATCCTTATCCTCATCTGGCGATGGTAGCAAGATGGTTTGGTTGAGATGTGTTGCGTCCGTCACTGCTCGACGCCCTCACTCTGCCCTCTTTACCTCTGTGGCGACTCCCTCCAGGTCTGATGGACGGCTGGCTGCCACGGCGTCTCCATGCCGTCTCCCTCCGGCGTCCCCAGACCGGCTCGACTTTGCAGATCCGCCATGTTTGCCTGATGACCTAGGGCGCGCGGGCGCACTCTGACTGAAGTACCAACAAGGGCGCGAACCTCAGGGGCGTCCCCCTGATTAGACTTCATCCGCTTCCAATATTTAAAGGTCTCTATTTTCATTATCAGATTGAGTTAGCAAGGACGGAAGGACGAATACGGATACGTTTCCTCCAAGCTACTCTGCCTCCTCGGACTTACCAGAGTTACCCACTCCTCGGGGGCCTCGCTCTCTCTTTACCTTTCAGATTGCAGGAACCAGTACTCGCTCCTCAAGGGCCCATGTTCCTGGATACTCTGAAGATTCTCTACTGCCTGGAAGATATCGCTACTACAAACAACTGTGAGTTACCATCACTCTCTCAGAGCTTACCCTGGAACCAGGTACTCGCTTCTCGAGGGCCTATACCGTTCCAGCTCTTGAGCTTCCTTGAGACCTTATGTGAGTTTTGTCATCTAGTTCTGTTCATGAACCTGTCTACTCTGCCTACTCACGTTCTACAGTTTCGCAACAGCTCAGGCATCCTGGATTGCTGTTCCAGTACCTGAGGGACTACAGCCCTGCCGGGCATATCAGCTCACTACCGCCACCTCTGGTGGCTTCATCACCTGTTTAATAAAAGAACTAATGTGTGTCTGTCTCCATACTCAAGCCTAGCCAGTGGTCCCTCTCGGGATATCTTCTCGAGGGCATGGTCATCTGCCACCGGCCCAGGAATCCACCTACACTATATCAAAGACTACAAATTGCTACTCCGCAGTCTACTAGTACAGAACTCCTATCTGATTGCTCCTCCCATCGAGCATCAGATCCTGAACAGATTGCTAACTCTCTAGCAAATCGCTAACAGATTCATTACAGATTGCTAACTCCCAGCTCTAACACAGGGCTTCTCACAAAAGATTGCTAACTCCTCCTTCTTTGGAGTCAATCATAACAGATTGCTAACTCCTATCTGATTGCTCCTCCCATCGAGCATCAGATTCCTAACAAGATGGAAGTGAGAAACCACTCTGGGAAGGAAGGACGGGACCGTGCGTAACTGGATGGTTCCCGGAGTGAGTCTGAGGAACAGCTCCCGGCAGAACAGTGCTTGTAGCTTGGAGATACGACGGGCCGAACAGACTGCCACCAGGAAGGCTGTTTTCAATGTTAATAGTCGGAAGGACAGGCCGCGGAGAGGTCTGAAGGAGGCTCCTGCTAAGAAGTCTAGGACCAGGTTGAAGTTCCATAGAGGCACTGGCCACTTCAGGGGTGGTCGGATCTGCTTGACTCCCTTCAGGAAGTGGGAGACATCCGGGTGAGAGGCTACGCTACCGTCCTCACTCTTGGTTCCGTAGCATGACAATGCGGCCACCTGTACCTTGATGGAATTGAGAAACAATCCCTTCTGTAGACCGTTCTGTAGGAATTCCAAAATCGCGGGAATTTTGACTAAGCGTGGGATGATGTCAAGGTCCTCACACCAGGCTTCAAATACTTTCCAAATCCTTATGTATGTTAGGGATGTGGAGAACTTGCGTGCTCGGAGTAGGATGTCAATTATTGCCCCCGAGTATCAGCTCTTCCTCAGGCGAGTCCTCTCAATGGCCAGGCCATAAGAGAGAATTGAGCTGGGTCCTCGTGGGAGATCGGCCCTTGTTGGAGCAGATCCCTGTGTGGCGGTAGCGGAAGAGGGCTCCCTGTCAGTAGCCTTCGCATGTCTGCGTACCACGGCCTCTTGGCCAGTCCGGGGCCACCAGAAGTACTGGTCCCTTGTAGTGTTCTATCTTGTGGATGATTGCGCCCAATAGAGGCCACAGTGGGAAGGCGTATAATAGAGTTTCCTGTGGCTAGGTCTGTACCAGGGCATCGATTCCCTGGGACTGAGATTCCCGTCTGCGGCTGAAGAAGCTGGGCACTTGAGCGTTGGACCAGTTTGCCAAGAGGTCCATGGTTGGTGTTCCCCAACGGCTTACTATCAACCGGAATGCTGTGGTCGACAGTCTCCATTCCCCTGGGTCTAGACTTTCTCTGCTGAGGTAATCCGCAGCAACGTTGTCTTTCCCCGCAATGTGGACGGCTGAGATCTCTCGAAGGTTCGCTTCCGCCCATGTCATTAGGGGGTCTATTTCCAGAGACACCTGTTGGCTTCTGGTTCCTCCCTGACGGTTGATGTAGGCCACTGTTGTGGCGTTGTCAGACATGACTCTGACTGATTTGTCTCGAAGTCTGTGACCGAACCAACTTCTTGTAGGCTAATCTGACTGCCCGTGCTTCTAGGCGATTGATGTTCCATCCCGACTCTTCTTTGTTCCATTGCCCTTGGGCGGTTAGCTCCTGGCAGTGTGCTCCCCATCCCCGTAGGCTGGCGTCCGTGGTGAGCAGGATCCAGGTCAGTGAGGGCAGTCTCATTCCCTGGCTCAGATGGCCTTCTTGTAGCCAACATCGTAGTTGGGTCCGAACTTTGTCCGGGAGCTGAAGATGAACGGTGTAGTTCTGAAACAGCGGGCTCCATCGTGACAGTAGAGAGTGTTGTAGGGGTCTCATGTGAGCTCTTGCCCATGGCACTACTTCCAGTATGGATGCCATGAGGCCAAGGACTTGGAGGTAGTCCCAATGCTGTGGGACGAAGCTCGCTCAACAGGGTTCGCAGCTGGGTCATCAGTTTTGATTCCTTGTCGGTGTCAGGATGACCTTATCTTGTTTGGTGTCAAACCAAACTCCCAGGTATTCTAGGGATTGGGAGGGCTGTAAACAGCTCTTGTTTGTGTTGACCACCCACCCAAGGCTCTCCAGTAGAGTTTTGACTCTGTTGGTCGCCTGGTGACTTTCCTCTGGGGATTTCGCCCTGATCAGCCAATCGTCCAGATAGGGGTGTATGAGGATTCCTTCCTTCCTCAGTGTTGCTGCCACTACCACCATGATTTTGGTGAACGTCCGGGGTGCTGTGGCTAACCCGAATTTTAGTGATGGTCCAGAAGCGTAGAAAACGCTGATGCTCTTGATGGACCGGAATGTGCAGGTAGGCTTCCGACAGATCCAGGGATGTAAGGAATTCCCCCGGTTGAATCGCCCTTATGATCGAGTGTAGGGTTTCCATGCGGATGGGCCGGAATGTTCCTTCTTTCTTGGGAACAATAAAATAGATGGAATAGTGCCCAGTATTTATTTGTTGTGAGGGCACCAGTGTTATAGCCTCTAAGGCGAGTAATCTGGCCAGTGTAGCTTCCACTGCCGTCTTCTTGGAGGGGTCGTGGCAGGGAGATTCCACAAACTTGTCCGGAGGGATGTGATGAAAATCCAGATAATATCCCTCTCGAATGATGGCCAGGATAACTTGTCTGAGGTTATCTCGACCCATCTTTGTAAGAATAGGGCAAGTCTGCTCCCTATGGCTTCTTCCCTTGGACGGGTCGGCTGATTTTCATTGTAGGGTGCAGCTGGGACCTGATCCCGAGCCAGCTCCCCTTTTATTGTGCTTGTTCCGAAAGGATTGGCTCCTGCCTGTGGGGTGAGCCACTTGATATGTGCTTCTGTATGGGTTGAAGCGCTGTGATCCTCTGCCCCTAGAGGTTCGGGGGAAGGGTCGCTGGTTTCTCTTATTCCTGTCCTCCGGTAGCCGTGGCAGTGGGGATTCACCCCATTTGTTGGCTAGCTTTTCTAGTTCGCTTCTGAACAGGAGGGTTCCCTTGAAGGGCATCCTTGTGAGTCTCGTTTTGGACGATGCGTCAGCCAACCAGCTTCGGAGCCAGAGTTGTCTTCTGGCTGCCACAGCAGATGACACGCCTCTAGCTGCGGTGCGCACTAGATCAGAAGCAGCATCCTTGAGTGCTGCTCCTCCCTCGACAGGGATAGTAGTGCGCTTCGAGACCGCACAGACCATGGCATCCACTTTTGGACATGCCAGGAGATCTTTGGCAGCGGGGTCCAGAGGGTACATGGCTGCCAGGGCACGCCCCTTTGAACGTGGTCTCCGGGGCTTCCCATTCCAAGTCAATTAGCTGCTGGACGGCTTGTAACAGTGGGAAATGACGGGAGGTCTGACGGCGTCCCTCTAGTAGGGAGTTCGTCTTAGGTTCCCCCAAGGTACTTGTGCCTGGGATAGCGAGCTCTTTCAGGCTGTGTGTGACTAGGTCTGGAAGCTCGTCTTTGGTGAAGAAACGCCTCATGGTTCGGTGGGGTTCGGTCCCTGGGGGGGAGTTCCCCTTCCTCCAAGGGTTCTGAATCGCCGTCTGAGTTGTCCGTGTCCCTGAGGGTGGGGCTTCTGGGCGGTGGAGACACATCTCTGGGCATAGAGGGTCCTGGGATGTTGAGGTCCTCTGGCAGAGGCTGTGGCCGTGTTATCGGAGGCCCCTGCTGCATGTGGACGAAGGTATGCAGGCCTTTGAGGAATTCCACCCAGATGCTGGGTCTAAATTAAGAGGCGCTGTGTCCCTGGGGAGCCCCGTATGAGGGAGGCTCCCACTGGGGGCCGCGAGGTCCGGCGTACTGTTCGAGAAGCTGGATCCTGGCACCGGTTGGGAAGGGCCATGGGCTGAATCCCCCAGGGCCTCCTCACACTGTATATACAGAGCTGTGGCCTCCTCATGCTGTGCAGCTCTGATGTGGCATGTTGGGCAAAAGCCCTGAGCTTCTTCTCTAGTGGTGCCATGGCTTGTGCGTGTAAAAAATACATGGACCGGGCGGCCTAGTTGTGTGCTCCGGTGCGTCGAGTTGGTGCGCGTAAATTGGGTGCGCGCTCAACAAGATGTGCATGCCGCTGTGTGCATGGGCCAAACGTACGTGCCCGGCATAGTAGGCGTGTGGTTGTGCGTGTCGCTATGCGCACACGTGCCGATGTGTGCACAAGGGATTTGTGCACCCGGCTCGCCTCTGTGCATACGGGTCGGGACGGTGGACAGGGTGGCGAATAGGTCAAAATGGCGACGGCGACCACACAGCCAGTATGGCGACCACCTCGAAGGGTCTCTACGTGGGAGGACCCTGAATCTGACCTGCTAGGGCTGATCAACCCGTTGGCACTGGCGCTGGCTGGCGACCTGTGCGACTCTTCAAACTTCGGAGACCTGAGACTTTAAAGAAGTTTTCTACCTTACCTTGTCTCGGCATTTCCCGGTCTTGTTCCGGGCGGTCTCCGGCTGTGGGGGGAGAGGGAAAATACCTTCACTGCCGCGCTCGAAATTGCACCTGCTACCTCTCAGCCTCACCCGTTTCCGGGGGCTAAGTCCACGCCGAGGGTTAGCTGCCAGACCGAGGCCAACCTCCGAGGGATCGTGGAAATCACCTCGGGAAATCTCAACTGGGGGAGGGACCCAAGGGGTGTTACCGCAGGAGAGCGGGGCTCATCTGTAGAGGTAATATTTCTTCTTGTTTTGGGTTTCTTTGGTAAATTACTCTAACGCTGTGCGATCGTGCATAGAGTCACGAACTGCTATGGAGACGGAAAATACTGAAGAGCTGCACTTCCTGCAGGGGTATATGTACTAGGGCTGACGTCAGATTGAAATCTGATCCATCTCCAACTGCTATCAGGAGTACACTATACCCATTGGTCCTGAGTCCATCTGCTACACGCTAGGAAATAACACAATATACATGACAGTCTTTAAGAAATTAATTTAAAATGTAAATATAGAAAAAAGTTATTACTTAAAGATGCAGAGTTTTAAATATTTTGAGCAGAATTTCCCTAGAAGTCCACTGTAAGAGTGTCTCTTCCATCCTCTCTCCCTACTCCTCTGGCCAGTCTTTCACTTTGCCCTCTCATGCCTTACCTCCTCCACCTGCCACTATCTCTCTCCTCTCCATCTAAGCTCAATCCCTTCTACTCTATCTCACTCCCAGAGTTTGACCCCTCTCTCAGTACTGCCCCTCACACAGACTCCCTCCCTCTCTCTAGTGCACATACACACCCCATCATACAGCCTTCCTTTCTCTCTCACAAACACACAAATCCCCCTATAAAGGCTCTCTCTCTCTCTCATGCACACACACCCCATACTGACTTTCCCTCTCTCTCTTGCACACACAATTACACAGGCTCCCTTTCTCTCTCACACATACACCCTCACACAGGCTACCTATATCTCTCTCACACACCCCTGCATACTGGCTCCTTTTCTTGCTCACCCTGCCCCACACAGCTCCCTCTCTCTCTCTCTCACACACACATCCCTTCACATAGGCTCTCTTTCTTACACATGCATACACCCTCACACAGGCTCCCTCTCTGACAAACAAACAAGCACCCTCACATACACACTCTCCCTTATTCACAAACACCAGCTCCCAATCTCTCACACATATACATACTCCTTCACAATCTCCTCACATAGGCTCCCTTTCTCTGGCATCCACATCCACACATCCTCTCTCTCACCCCCAAGGCTTGCAGTCTTACACACACATACACACACACACACACACACACACTCTCTCTCTCACCAGGACCTGCTTAACCTTTGTCGCGAACAGAACAGGCTCCGCTCGCGGCATGCCTGGGCCAGCTTTATCTTCACCGCGAGTGGGACAGCCTCTGCTCGTGGCACGCCGGGGCCTTCCAAATTCTGCACAAATTCTGTGCAGCTGCGCAGGAGGGGAATTCTGCAGGAATTCTGTGCTCCACACTAGTGCAGAATTCCCCAAAGTCTGTGGATAATTTTAGCATAGTAGCATAGTAAATGACGGCAGATAAAATCCAAAATGATCCATCCAGCCTGCCCAGTAAGATGGCTTTGGCTGTAACTGCTACGCCATACAGGTTACCTCATTTCTTCTGTTTTGGGTTGTAACTAACCCTCCATGCAGGTTACCCCCTTGCAGAAATGTTACACCAAAAGTTACCACGTTACCCCATTTCTTCAGTTCCATTGTCTAGCCACTAGGGATTTTCTGTGTTTGTCCCATGCCCTTTTGAATGCCATTACCATTCCTGTCTATCACCCAGGAGGGCACACCACCCTTTCCATGAAGAAGTATTTCCTGATGTTTTTTTCGGAGTCTGCCTCCCCGCCCCTAGGCTCTGTACCACTTGTCAGAGGGAAACCATGAGCATACGTTACTTTCTCTTTGGAAACTGCCTTAGGAAGAAGTACCTGCAGAGACCTGTACCTGCTTTACCCGCAGTTACTTTTCCCCTTGAAAATAACCCGCTAGATTTGAAGGGTTCCTCCCCTCACCCGGGGCCCACCTAATTCTTTCCTGCCTAATAGCATGAGCTTTGATGATCCCTGCTGATAGCTGGATAAGGACTGGCAAGTTTCAGAAAGATACATGACTTCTGAAAAATGCCTTTCTCCTGAATAAAAAAGTGAATTAGGACAAGCAGAAGGGAGGCCTATAAATAAAATCCAAAGAGGAAGCAAAAAAGCCAAAAAGCGGGCAAGCTGACATTAGCTAATGCTGCTGCTTTAAATTTAAAAAAAAATTTTTTTGGGAAAGTAATTAAATTCCTACTTCACCCATCTAAACATATTTACAAGGTTTACTGGATTACAACATAGCATAACTGCTTTTGGACTGAATTACAAAAACGCCAAGAAAAAATGTTTTTGGGCCTTATCTGTTATGCGTTACCAAATCAGTGCCCAGAATTAACATCCCAAGACAGTTTTTTAAACTAAATCACTTTGCAAGCATTTGGATCATGGTCATTCTTCAAAATGCAAACAAAAAAATTAGACTAATTGTTAAACCAGCAGCCAAAGAGAGACAAAGAAGTACAAAAGGAAAGAATAAAAGCTGCTAGGGAATGCGCTCTTATGCCACTAAGTCAAGAAGAGAAGCTACCCTTACCTTTAAGATATAAGACATTCTCTACAATGAAGATGGAAAGAAAGAGAAGAGGTGTATGAGAGGAGATTGATCCAAAAATGTCAAACAACATTTAAATGTTATCTGCACGTTGGTGTTTACACTAGATGGAATTTGGTGTTTGGCCCTGATGCAGGTCCAGGCACAACTTCCTAAGTTAGCAAAAAAGCATGAGCTACAGGAAAAGGTGTTAGCCTGAAGACATGGCAAATTTTTACCTCGCTTGAACTTTTATTTCCAGTTTTAAAAGTGGTTATGCAATGAATTCAGCAGGTTCTATTTTTTTTTTAGACCCAGATTTCCTGTGTTAATTTAAAACTTTACAGAAAAAAATTAACTCCTGTCAAATTGGAGCTGTACTGTACTTACCAGATCTAATTCCTATGGCTTAGGCTTGTTGCTGTTACATTACTTTATATCCGTGAGATCAAAGAATTAGACACTGCGTGTCTAACAGTCAGTGCAGCCGGGCAGCGCATGTTGCTACTGCTCACACACAGGGCAACAGAGAAGAAAACTGTTTGGGGCGGGAGGAAAAAGCAGGCAGTTGTGGGAGGCTACTGAGAGGAAGGGTGCTGAGGAGGAGGCCAGCAGCTGTGGGGTGCAGGTAGGAGGAAAAGGGAGAGATAAGAAAAGAGAGGATAGAAGCAGTAGTAGTAATTGCAGACAGAAGGGAGAGGGAAGGAAGGGACGAGGCAATCTCCTTGTCAAAAGGATAAATGCAGCAATTTCAGTGGAATCCCAAGAAACTATTCTACCCACTAAGAGGTTGATTTAGCACAAGTTTGAAACTTATGAGCAGTGGTGCCGTTTGTCAAGACTTCAACCTTATTTCAACTCTACTTCTAGTACATTATGAAAGGGGTCAAATTATCACACAGGAAGCCCTTCCAGGAGAATGGTGCCGAGGTGCCAAGTGAAATTAAAGCAGACTTACCCTCAAAAGCAAACAAACCTCAGCAATCAACAGAAAACAGAGGACTTTAATTTTGAAAAGGCCACTGCATTGTGGTTGCTGTGTTAGTCCACTTGAACTTGTAAAAAAAAAAAAAAAAGGTCAACAAATAAGCTGTAGGATGGTGATACCTTTTTACAGGACTAAATCAATTCATGTGCCACTAGTTCTTGAGAGTTTTGCTCGCTTCATCAGGTCTGGCTTTCTTTTTGAATAAATAAATAAGTAAATAGAACAGTTAGCTAAGTGTCTGCATATTGTATGCCACTGCAGCTCAGTCAAGGGTTGGGGGAGCCTTGACAGGTGGGAGAAACAGCAAAGCATTACAGTTTCAAGGGGCCTAGGTCTCATATAAAATATGTAAATAGTTACCCAGTTTCCATATGTTCATGTTTTTCTCTTGTATGCACAGTTTACTGTTCTATGTAATGGCACTGCCAAAAAGTTCTATGTAATGGCACTGCCAAAAAGTTTTAAGTTAGCTGTAAACCGACACGATGTGCAAACGGTTGTCGGTATATAAAACCTACAAATAAATAAATATTGATGGGTAAGAAAGCCAACGTTCTTAGCAATTCCTATTGTGTTTGTTCCAGCGTTTCATCATCTCAGTTTTAAATGTTTTGTGTAGGTTTCAATTACTTTCACAAGGGCTAACATTCTTTCTTTCCACAAAACTGGGTGAAATTCAGCTTTACTCTGACCTGGAAGGACTCTTCAGAAAACTGCATCTAAAAGTACATTTCCACAAAAAAAAATGTACACAAGATTGCAGGTTCTACAAAAAAGAACACATACTTTCCCACTCCAAGTGGGCATAATAATAAACTGGACAGTACAAGAAAGCTTTAGGTACAGGATAAAGTGTAACTGCTGACCTGGGACTGGGGTTCTCTAATAACAGCAGCTCTATGATTCCTACAAATGGGGAGGCACCGATCAAAGTCGCCTCCCAAGTTGATGGCTTTGGAAACTCAATACTTTTGATCCCGTTTCAAAGCAACCAGGCAGCCACATTGCCAGCTGCCGCTCAAAGCCTCCCTCCACCCCTGTTGCCACTACCACAGTTTCCATTTTTTTTTCCCAAAGCTCAAAGCTGAGAGCATAACTATAAAGGAGAGATGGATGGGTTGTGTGAATTAACGAGCTGCTGTTATCAGAGAACCTCAGTTACAGGTAAGCAAATGTTACTTTCTACAATAAAAAGCAACCTCAACAGATTCACACAGACGAGGACTACCAAAGCTAAGGATGTCTGCCAGAGTGCAATGCACGTGGACATACGTGATAAGAAAAGAGTCATGAAGGAAGGACTCAGTGAATATATTATAAATGCAGACAGTCTAAGATATGTTTTGATGCAGTTAATTTTTAATTTTATTTGTTATTTCTATTCTGACTTTTGTGACTGGACAGCTACTTCAAAAGAGATTACAAAAAAATTGGAAAAATTACTTACCTGATAATTTCGTTTTCCCTTAGTGTAGACACATGGACTCAGGACCAATGAGTTATGTGTTCTCCTGCTAGCAGATGGAGACAGAGTCAGGTTTCAAAGCTGATGTCACTCTAGATATAACCCTGCAGTGACCTCAGCCATTCAGTATTCTCTTCAAAAGCCATTGTGGACATACTATTAAAAAGCTTGAATACAATTTAATAACTTGATTAAAAACTTGATTAAAACTGGTGACTCTAACTGTACTCAACCAAACATAAATGCTGAATCCCAGCAATATTATAGATGCTCCGATTGAGATTGAGATTCATGTGCGATTCCTTGGCACTGTTCATGGGCAGACATGGGTGGGATGCTGAGTCCATCTGTTTACACCAAGGAAAATGAAATTATCAGGTAAGTAATTTCTTCATTTCCTAGCATGTAGCCAGATGGACTCAGGACCAATGAATGGGATGTACAAAAGCTACTCCTAAATGGGGCAGGAGGCTGCCCGTGGTCTGGTTAGCACCGTACTCACAAAGGCTGTGTCTTCTCGGGCTTGGATGTCCAGGCGATAGAACCTGAAGGTGTGCAAGGAAGACCACATCGCTGCTCGGCAGATGTTGAAAGGAGAGAGTAGCTAAGCTTCCGCCCAGTATACTGCCTGGGCCTAGTGGAATGAGCTTTAACCTGAATGGGTAAAGGCTTCCCTGCCTCTACATAAGCTCCTGTGATCACTTCCTTGATCCAGCGAGCTATGGTAGCTCGCGAAGCTGCTTCACCTTGTTTCCCTTCCACCATGAAGAACAAGCAAGCAGTCTGTCTTGCGCACCGGTCTGTATGTTCTAGATACCGTACTAACAGCCTACTGACGTTTAAGTGGCATAGGAGGCGGTAGTCTTCCGAGTCCTTGCATCTATCTAGGGACGGTAAGGAAATGGACTGTTTCCAGTGAAACTCCGAGACTACCTTTGGCAAGAAGGAAGGGACAATGCGAAGCTGCAACATTCCTGGAGTCAACCGGAGGAACGGATCCCGATATGGCAGCACCTGTAGTTTGGAGATGCGACGAGCCTTGCATATCGCCACCAAGAATACAGTCTTCGGCGTTAACAGGCGTGGAGACAGAGTGCACAGCGGCCGAAAGGAAGGCCCTGCTAAGAAGTCCCATAGGGGCACCGGCCACTTTAAGGGAGAGGGCCGCCACCTGGACCTTCAAGGAGTTGAGGGCCAGTCCTTTGTTCAGGCCGTCCTCTAAGAATTCCAGAATCATGGGAATCTGGGTCCATGTGGGCACCAGCAATCTACTAGGAGCTGGAAGGCTCTGGTCGACAACGTCCATTCCCCTGGATCCATTCTCCCTACTGAGAAAGTCTGCACTGACATTGTCTTTTCCCACAATGTGGGAAATCTACAAGGGATCTCGGCTTAACTCCACCCATTCCATAAGGAGGTCTATCTCTAGAGACACTTGATGGCTTTTGGTTCCTCCCTGGCAGTTGATAAAGGCTAACAATGTGCGTTGTCTGGCATTATGCGGACTGCTTCTCCCTGGAGCCTGTAGCTGAATTGCAGACATGCTAATCTGACAGCTTGGGCTTCTAGTCGGTTTATGTTCCAGCACAAATCTTCCTTGGTCCATTGCCCCTAGGTTGTCAATTCCTGACAGCGGGTTTCCCCACCCTTGGAGGCTCGCGTCCATCATGAGGACTAGCCAGTTTGGTGGGGACAGGCTTACACCCTTGCTTAAATGCACTTCCTGTAGCCAGCACTGGAGCCGAGAACATACCTTCATCGGTAGGTGGAGGCGAATAGAGTAGTCCTTGAGACCGTGGGTTCCAACATGACAGCAGGGAGCACTGGAGTGGCCGCATGTGTGACTTTGCCCATGGTACTACCTCCAGGGTTGACGCCATCAGGCCGAGGACCTGGAGACAGCTCCACACACAGAGGCGCATTGTGTTTGTCAACTGATGCACTTGGCACATCAGTTTCCTTATCCTCGAGGGAGGGAGGAAGACCTTGTCCTGCTTGGTGTCAAACCGGACTCCCACGTACTCTAAGGACTGGGAGGGCTTGAGACTGCTCTTGTCCATGTTCACAACCCAACTGAGTTCCTGAAACAGGGATCTGACCCTGCTGGTCACCTGGAGGCTCTCTTCCTACAATTTTGCCTGGATAAGCCAGTCATCTAAGTAAGGGTGCATCAGGATCCCTTCTTTCCTCAGTGCCACTGCAATGACCACCATAATTTTGGAGAATGTTCTGGGGGCAGTTGCCAGGCTGAAGGGCAATGCCCAGAACTGATAATGGCAGCCCAGTACCACAAAGCGTAGGAAACGCTGGTGGTCTTGATGGATTGGGATATGAAGGTAGGCCTCCGAGAGGTCCAGGGATGTTAAGAACTCTCCCGGTTGTAATGCCATTATTTATTTATTTATTTATTTAAGTTTTTTTTCTATACCGGCATTCGTGAGGATTTCACATCATGCCGGTTTACAATGAACAGTGGAGTGATAAAAGGAACAATGAACGAAATAAATAATAGGTGTTAAACATAAAATAGTTAGTTACAATAAAACAGGGATAAGTGCAACTGGGAGCAAGAGGAAAAATGAAAGGAACTTTAAAGAACTTTAACATAGTATATAACTGAGTTACATTGACCGGGGTACCTTACAAGAATTATGTGTTTTACAATGAACTGTTCATTTGGAGTAATTGCAGTTTTTTATAAGACGGTAGTGGTCCTAAGTGATGGTTTTCTGCATGCTGGTAGCGCTTTGTTGTTGGTTGTAGGTGTTGGGAGTTGGTTGTAGGCGAGGTGGTTGATAAGTTTAATCCAAGTCTGGGAAGGCTTTTTTGAATAGCCACATTTTGAGTCTTTTCCTGAAAGTTGGGAGGCAAGGTTCCTGCCTTAGCTCCGTTGGGATGGAGTTCCACAGGGGAGGTCCTGCAGTGGAGAATGCCCTGTCTCTGAAAGTTATGTGAAGGGAGGTTTTAGAATGAGGTACCTGAAGAGAATCTTTATAGTGCTCTCTTATAGGTCTGGAGGATGTATGTTTTTTGAAAGGGATTTGTAGGTTGAGCGGAGCGATTTGTTGGATAGATTTGTATATTGTGGTGATGGACTTGTATAGAATTCTGTAATGAATCGGCAGCCAGTGTAAGTCTTTGAGGATGGGGGAGATGTGATCTCTTCTCCGTGAATTTGTCAGAATTCTGGCTGCCGTATTTTGAACCACCTGAAGAGGTTTAGTATGTGATGAAGGGATACCTAATAATAGGGAGTTGCAATAGTCTAACTTGGAGAAGATTATTGCCTGTAGGATTGTCCTATAGTCATGGTTGTGGAACAGTGGTTTTATTCTTTTTAGGACATGCAGTTTATGAAAGCAGTCCTTTGTGGTTTGGTTTATGAAAGCTTTTAGGTTTAGCCGATTGTCGATGATCGCTCCCAGATCTCTCACTTGGGCTGTTTGAAGGTTTGTTGAAGGATTTGTGAGTGGGAAGCTGTTCTCAGTGGATATAAGAAGGAGTTCCGTTTTTGAGGAGTTTAGGATTAAATTGAGGCTGGAGAGGAGGGAGTTGATTTCTTGAAGGCATGATTCCCATAGATCTAGGGTTTTTTTGATGGATTCTTTGAAGGGTATCACGATCTGGACGTCGTCGGCATACAGATAAAGTTTTAGTTTCAGGTTGGTTAATAACTGGCAGAGAGGGAGAAGGTAGATGTTAAAGAAGGTGGGTGAGAGGGATTATCCCAGTCTTCAGGGTCTGGGAGACCAGGGCCGGCACTTCATCTATGTGGAAAAACCATATGGCTCCAGGCCTGGAGGGATTTCCCCATCCTCCAATGAGTCTGCAACCCCATCATCGTCCGTGGTGTCTGGGTCCCTGTCAAGGATACCCTTGGTGAGGGCAAGGCATGTCCCAAGTCATGCAGATAGGGCTGGGAGGACAAGGCCTTTCCAGCTGGGGCTCAAGGCAGGGGCAGCAGCTGACTGCACCTGAACAAAGGCTTGAAGGTCCTGAAAGAATTCCACTCAAGAAAAGGTCGCCCGGTCCGCTAAACTGCCCTCTCCCAGGGAGAACACAGTCCCAGGATTGCTCAGATCCAGGCTTGGAGAAGATCTGAGAGTCCAGTCCTCCTTGGGCTTCCTCACAGTGCTGACACAGGAAGGATTCTAGGACTGTGCAGCCCTAATATGGCAGGCAGCACAAAGGGAGTGCTGCTTATGCTTCTTTGTTGCCGGAGCCACAGCTAACTGTAGCTTGTACATTCAGCCAGTTAGCGCCTGAGGTCAAGCGCACACAAGTCCCCCAGACACGCATAAGTATAAATGTCTGGTTGTGCGCGAATGTATGCGTGCACACACTTTTGAGCACGTTAGGTGAACAACAGAGCCAGCCTGCACCACGCGTATCTACGGTCGATGGGGGAAAATTGCACCGCACCAAACTGTGCGCAAGATGGAACCATAGCAGTGGACTGCACACTGAGTCTGAAGCAGGGTCTAGCTCATCGGGGGGCTGCTCAACCCGCTTGGAAACCCCTTCTCTTGCCCTAATGGGATCGGGAACATTGTCGGTACAGCACGCCGAGCAAGGTGACCAGAGAAAAGACTTACCGAAGCCCTTCCACATCTCTGAATCAGAGGAGTTCTTTACTTACCTGGGCTCAGCGCTTACCGGCTGAGTACAGAGACAGTCTCCGGCTACAGGGGGAGAGAGTATAGGCTGTTACCGCCGCGCTTGGGTTCCTGCAGCAGCTGAACCGCCAACCAGACCAAAGCACACCTCTGAGGGATCTCAGAAATTGCCTCAGGAATTCTCAACTGGGGGAGGGACCATTAGGTATCACCGCAGGAGAGCGGGGCTCGATCTTTCTCCAATTGAAAGGTAAAATTTAAAGTTAAAATTTCCTCTTCTAAAGAGTATTGTGTTCCTGATAGGGAAGGCAGAATCCACATCTGCTAGGAGACGAAGAGATACTGAATGGCTGAGGTCACTGCAGGGGTATATCTAGAGTAACGTCAGCTTTGAAACCTGAATCCATCTCCATCTGTTAGGATGGGAGCACATAACCCATTGGTCCTGAGTCCATCTGGCTATACGCTAGGAAATAGGAACGCTACTAGCACTGAATTAGAATGGAGATAGTTAAAGGAGGATTAGAGTTCTAGTTGAAGTAAGGTGTATAGGAGTTATATGTACAAACTTCAGAACTCTCCAGATTTCCCCCCAGAGACTCACAGAATTTGCATCAATCACTAGGGTCTGCAGGGTACCAGTAAGAAGCTCCAAACCTCTCTGTTTACTACTCCAGCCTCTCCCTCTTCAATAAACCTGGAACATGCACACTGCAGGCAGCACGGGGAGCAACAGATGCAAGTCAGTCTGCAGCTGTGATTCCAAGACTTGCACTCTCTTGGCTGAGGGTAGAGTGAGGGTGCACAAGACAAGGAGCAAATAATGCCTGGGTAAAGGAGAAAGGAAGGGGAAGAATGCTGGGATCATTTCTGAAGGGGGGAGAAAAGTGGTAGTGGTGAGGAGAAAGAGAAAGTGTGAATTAGTGGGGGGGGGGTGGAGTGGAAGAGAGAAAGCTAATACACAATATTACTCTCCCTTCCCCCTACAGCTAATCAACAGCAATGTCAGGGTGATCACAACTCTGTAGTTCACCGATATGTGCATGAATAGACATTAAACAGCTCATCTCCAAAGCGCTTTATGCAGATAAGACTTTTCGCACACACACAAGAGGCGTTCCGAGGTGGGAGAAGGATTTTTTGCACACTTTCGATTTTCAAAAGTATGCACCTAAATGCACTCCAAGCAGGCTGCAGCTCTCTGCCCGGTCTACTGCTTCTGGATTGGAAGAACCTGCAAATTTTCAAAGAGGACTTCTGCATGCAAGGCTAAAGAGTACCCACAGACAGCTTACGTGGGCTATTTGAAAATGACCCTCCCTAGGCTGAAAACATCTGTACATTTTTTCAAGACGTGATTAGGGGACTCAATACATGTCCTTAGGATATGAAACACAGGCACGATGGCCAAAGCTGTTTATCTTCTTGGATGGCCTGTGAGGCAGGTGTGGAAGGGCTGTAGCCTTGTGGTTGAAAAGCCATGTTTTCAGTTAACGATGAAATGCCATGCAGTCATTAGTAGCTGGTGGGGTAAGAATACAAACAAATGCCCAACGGAGACAACAAAGCTAAAACCAATGGACTCAGCATAGATAAGAAGGCAGGAATTGCTGTCTTTTTTTTTCTTTCTTTCAACAAGTTATGGCTTAGGCCAGAAACCTTAACTCACTTCAACATTCTTCCCTATAGGAGGGCAGAGAACCTGAGCAGCTCATACCAGATTCCAAAAACAGGGTGTGAATTAGGATTTATAAATTTCTGCTGCCAGAACTTAGATACTTTAAAAGAGCCCACTGGAAAGATTACGTGAAAAGAGAATCAAGCTATTACTCGATGACAAGAAAATGGAAGAAAATCACTGACAGAGTTCAGAAGTGCAGGAAAACAAACTTTGGAACATCAAGATTCAGCAGTAAGTGCACTCTAGGACTAAAGGCGCAAAGAAGAGACTGAATTAAGAGATTTGGATAGGAGGCAAAAATGTTCTTCAAATATCTGAAGTAAAACAGTTTGCCCTTAAGGAAATTTATCTTAGCTAGGACACTGGAAAGTTGATACTAATTCTGATATACTCCTGGGCCAAGGCAAACTATGTTTTGTATGCACACTGCCTTAATTATAAGCAAATCTATTTCATACATATTCATTAGCACTATCTTAAAAATCTGACTGGTTAGGGGTCCCTGAGGACCGGAGTTGACCATTCCTACCATAAAGGACCCAACATTACTTTCTATTCTGCATTTTTGCTGTAATCTAACCTCAAAAACCTTGGGCATCTTTCTACTGGTAAGTGCTCGTACTTCATACTGACACCTTTCCTCCCCATCCCCTGCCCAGTCATCAGACCCTAGGAAAAGACAGGAGACAAAAGGCTGGATTAAGGAGCAGAGCAGCTCTTCTTTGCTTTGTTCCAGCCTCACCCGCCCCTTCCTCTACTGTTCTCTGAAGGAATAAGAGAGAAGAGCAGAATGGTGGAAATGACAGGAAGGAAATGGTTGGATTAGGAAACAAGAATAGCTCTTCTTTGTTCTGCTCCATCTACCCCAGCCTCACCCTTCCCCTCCAGGTCTCTAAATACTGCCTGGGAAGGGAGGGGCTGGAGTAGGAAGCAGAGGGCTGTTCTATACTGAGAGAGATTATGTGCATAGGGTCAATACCCAAAATCTACTTGCTATGCGCCAAATCTCACTCAGCAGCCAGCAGTCCTCTGCTTTCTGTTCCAGTCCCTCCACTACTCTGTTCCCTAATCCAGCCCCTATCCTCCTGTAATTTCCCCTTCTCCTGCACTTGCCTTTTGCCTGGGTATTGGAAGAGAGGGGCTACAGCAGACATAGTAGTGGTCCTGCAGCTCCCTGTGCTCCTGAGATTCAAGACTCAGCTGTCGGCAAAAGGGAGCCAGGAGGAGGAGGAGGGGAAGGTGAAGGCTGAAAGAGGGATGAGGTAGAATGGGGTGAATGCCTGGGTGGTAGGAGAGGGGGTAGGAGGTGAGAAGGGGTGAAGATTGGCACAAGGAAAGAGAGAAAGGCACCAACATTGGTAGGGGGAAAGAAAACAGAGAAAAAAAAACATGGAGGAGCTGAAGAGGGGAGAGAAGAAGGCAGCAGTATGTGTGTATTGTAGGGGAGAGAGATAAACAGAGAGAAAAGCACCAGCAGTACCTCTCTCTCTCTCTCTCTCTCTCTCAATCTCCTCCCTCCCTGGTGCTTTTCTTTCTCTTCTGAGTCTACTCCATCCCCACTATTGATGTTTTTTTCTCACCCCCCCCCCCCAAATGCTTTTTTTCTGTGAACAGCCCGTGTACTTTTACTTAAACTGAGGGGGAGGGGCAATAATCAAAGCCATCTAAAATGCTTTGATTATTATCCCCTACAGTTTCAACAAAGAAAGGACACTTATAAACGTTCCTATATGGAAAACCAATGTCAGATGCAACTACCTTCACAGCTCCAGTTTTCATCCCTCGTATACAAAAAAGTCCATTATATAACAGACAAGCTACATAGTGCCACTGTATCTGTTCTAAACCAAAAGATGGATAAACACCACCCCAAAATCATCTCCAAGCAAACTGCATTCTCACTCAAAACACCCAATGAACCTATTAGAGCACAAGAGAGGAGAAAAAAGGATGTGCCTGCCACTCGTAGCAGGACGCAACCTGGAGCTAGAAAGCTAAGAAAAAGCATAAAAGGCCTACAGCCACAACTACCAGAGGACAAATCACTGAAGAAATATTTCCAGCTCTTCCAGTTCTAGTCTTCTGGCAACCACCTACACTACATATAAAAAAAAAAAAAAGAATCCTAGTAAGAGGTAAGCTTCAAAGTGAAACTCAAACAGAAGATAATGACACACAGGCCTGCAAGATAGCACCCTGCAAGCTGTGCCAGTAAACATCACAGGACCCTACAGCTACCCATAAGGGAAAGACATTGAACATAAAAGTGTCACAGAGTCACATTCTTCTGTGAATACAGCAGACATGATCCAATGCAAGAAAATAGGAAGGGGTGCAACCAGACAAAAACTAAGGACAAAAATAAACCTTCATAGACGGGCTTGTCCCCCTGGATGACATGGCTGGCCAGCCCGTGTTCTCCTCAGTTAGCAGGATCATAGGAGAGCTTCTGCCGCTAAAGCAGCTGCAGGGAAATGCTGGCACCCAGTCCCCCTGAAGAGTTGTGTTGGTGCTCCCGGGCTCACACCATTGGGTGGTCGCTCGCCTCTTCTGAGGGCCCCTGTTCACTTTTATAAAATCACACAGTACAGAGACAAACTGAGTGCCACCACAACAGATGAATATTTTACAAGGGAAGATCAACCCCCTTAAAGGAAATTTCAGAATTAAACAAGTAAAACATCTGAAATTAAGATGGTCAAGCACTTTGGAACAAAAGCAAAATTAATTAATATGGATATTGGCTTTCTTACGCATTATCTGAGCCATAGTCCCATTGAAACTGTAACGTTTTAGTGTTCTGTCATCTGTGTCAACCCCCTCTCCCTATCCTTTTACTGAACTGTAATGATACATGCAGATCTCATGCCTAGCTGACGCTGTACTACATAAACCCAGTGCAACTGCCCCGTTTCTTCACGGACCTGATGGGAGCACAGCTCTCGAGAGACAGTCACAGACTTACTATATTAGTCCAATAACTAGCTATCACCTACAACTTGTATGCTGACCCTCATTTCTACATGGAAAAGCCACAACCCTCCTATAATGATTTAATTAAAGTTCAGCTATAGTAAAAACATAATTTGAGACTTTTAACTCAACAGGTGAGAATGTTTAGGTTTTCATCTTATTTTTCATTAAAAAAAAACAAAACAAACAACCCATCAACCCTTATTTTCTCATAGAAAACATAGAAACGATGTAAGACAACTGTATGGCCTATGTATGGTCTATCTAGCCCGCCTAGCTGCTCAATCAATTAAGCTTTATATTTCCCATCAAACCTCCATAGATCCCATGGGAAAGATATTCAGATCCTAGCTGCTTATGTAAGCTAGATGGATAGACATATCCGGCTAACTTAGATGGGGATATTCAGCAGTATGGCTATGCTGCTGAATATCCCTGTATTCGGTACTACTTAGACCTGCTATTGAATTATCCAGCTAAAGCTGAATATTGCTTAGAAACATAGAAATGACAGCAGAAGAAGACCAACAGGCCCATCCAGTCTGCCCAACAAGCTCTCACACTTATTTTCCCATACCATTCTGTTACCCCGACTGCTGAGTTCAGGGCCCTTATTGGTAACTTTTTGATTCCAATTTCCTTCCACCCCCTCCATTGATGCAGAGAGCAGTATTGGATCTGCATCAAAGTGAAGTACATAGAAACATAGAAACATAGAAATGACGGCAGAAGAAGACCAAATGGCCCATCCAGTCTGCCCAGCAAGCTTCACACACTTTTTTCTCTCATACTTATCTGTTTCTCTTAGCTCTTGGTTCTATTTCCCTTCCACCCCCACCATCAATGTAGAAAGCAGTGATGGAGCTGCATCCAAGTGAAATATCTAGCTTGATAAGTTAGGGGTAGTAGGGGTAGTAACCGCCGCAATAAGCAAGCTACACCCATGCCCATCCGCTTTACCCAGACCACGTCATACAGCCCTTATTGGTTGTTTTTCTTCTCCCCTGCCGTTGAAGCAGGGAGCCATGCTGGATATGCTTGAAGTATCAGTTTATTCTTCTCCCATGCCGTTGAAGCAGAGAGCCACACTGGATATGCATCGAAAGTGAAGTATCAGGCACATTTGGTTTGGGGTAGTAACCGCCGTAACAAGCCAGCTACTCCCCGCTTTGTGAGTGCGAACCCTTTTTTCTTCTCCCCTGCCGTTGAAGCAGAGAGCTCTGCTGGATGTGTGTAGTATCAGTTTTTTCTTCTCCCCTGCCGTTGAAGCAGGGGAGAAGAAATTGAAGTAACAGGCTTATTTGGTTTGGGGTAGTAACCGCCGTAACAAGCCAGCTACCCCCCCCCTTTGTGAGTGCAGATCCTTTATTCCACATTTCCTCTTGCTGTTGAAGCTAGAACGATGTTGGAGTCACAGTAAGCATGTGTACGTTTATTGAATAAGGGTATTGTCTCCAGGCAGTAGCCATCATTCTGGCGAGTCACCCACTCTTCATTGGCGGCCTCTTGACTTTATGGATCCACAGTGTTTATCCCACGCCCCTTTGAAGTCCTTCACAGTTCTGGTCTTCACCACATCCTCCGGAAGGGCATTCCAGGCATCCACCACCCTCTCCGTGAAGAAATACTTCCTAACATTGGTTCTGAATCTTCCTCCCTGGAGCTTCAAATCGTGACCCCTGGTTCTGCTGATTTTTTTCCTACGGAAAAGGTTTGTCGTTGTCTTTGGATCATTAAAACCTTTCAAGTATCTGAAAGTCTGTATCATATCGCCTCTGCTCCTTCTTTCCTCCAGGGTGTACATATTTAGATTCTTCAATCTCTCCTCGTACGTCATCCGATGAAGATCCTCCACCTTCCTGGTCGCCCTTCTCTGTACCGCTTCCATCTTGTCTTTGTCTTTTTGTAGATACGGTCTCCAGAACTGAATACAGTACTCCAGGTGAGGCCTCACCAAGGACCTGTACAAGGGAATAATCACTTCCCTTTTCTTACTCGATATTCCTCTCTCTATGCAGCCCAGCATTCTTCTGGCTTTTGCTATAGCCTTGTCGCATTGTTTCGCAGACTTCATATCATTAGACACTATCACCCCAAGGTCCCTCTCCTGCTCCATGCACATCAGCCTTTCCCCCCCATCGAATACAGTTCATTCGGGTTTCCACTCCCCATATGCATGACTTTGCACTTCTTGGCATTGAATCTCAGCTGCCATATCTTCGACCACTCTTCCAGTTTCCTTAGATCCCGTCTCATTCTCTCCACTCCTTCCGGCGTGTCCACTCTGTTGCAGATCTTAGTGTCATCCGCGAAAAGACAAACCTTGCCTTCTATCCCGTCCGTAATGTCGCTCACAAAGATATTGAACAGGACCGGTCCCAACACCGATCCTTGCGGTACACCACTTAAAACCGCTCTCTCTTCAGAGAAGGTTCCATTTACCATCACACATTGTCTTCTGTCCGTCAACCAATTTGCAATCCAGGTCACCACCTCGGCACTCACTCCCAAGCTTCTCGTTTTATTCACCAGTCTCCTGTGCGGAACCGTGTCAAAAGCTTTGCTGAAATCCAAGTATATGATATCGAGCGCTCTTCCTCGATCCAATTCCTTGGTTACCCAGTCAAAAAAGTCAATCAGATTTGTCTGACAGGATCTTCCCCTGGTGAATCCATGTTGCCTCTGGTCCATCAATTCTCCGGACTGTAGATAGTTCACTATTCTCTCTTTCAGCAGTGACTCCATTACTTTTCCCACCACCAAAGTGAGGCTGACCGGTCTGTAGTTGCCAGCCTCCTCCCTGTTCCCACTCTTGTGAAGCGGGACCACCACCGCTCTTCTCCAATCACTCGGCACCACTCCCGTTTCTAGGGATCTATTGAACAGGTCACACAGCGGAGCTGCCAGAACATCTCTGAGCTCCCTCAATATCCTTGGATGAATCCCATTAGGCCCCATGGCTTTGTCCACTTTCAGGTTCTTTAGCTCTTCCCACACATTTTCTACTGTAAAAGGATTTTCGTCTATTCCACTTCCCACCAGTTTTTTGTTGTGTAGAGATGGTCTTCTCCAGGGTCTTCTTTAGTGAACACAGAGCTGAAGTATTCGTTTAATATTTCTGCCATTTCTTCGTCTCCCTCCACACATTGATCATTACCACCTTTCAATTTCACTATACCACTTTGGATCTTTCTCTTTTCGCTGATGTATCTGAAAAATGTTTTGTCACCATTTTTTATCTCCTTGGCAATCCTCTCTTCCGCTTGACTTTTTGCCAACTTGATTAATTTCTTTGTCTCCCTCAGTTGATACAAATATTCTTCTTTGTGTTCCTCCCTTTGGGATCTTTTATATGTCTTGAATGCTGTTCTTTTAGCTTTAATTTTGTCAGCCACCTCCTTTGAGAACCAGATAGGTTTCAATTTTCTTTTGCTTTTCTTTACATTTCTAACGTATAGAGCAGTTGCCTTGGTGATTGCTCCTTTTAGATTGGTCCACTGCTGATCCACATCTCTCTCGTTCTCCCATCCTTTTAGTTTCTTCCTCCAGGTACTTCCCCATTTCCTCAAAGTCTGTGTTTTTGAACTGTAAAACTCGGGTCTTTGTGGTTCTTTTCCCTATTCTTTTAGTGATATTAAACCATACCGTTTGATGATCACTGCTGCTGAGGTGGGCACCCACCTGGACATCTGAGACATTATCTGCATTAGTGAGTACTAAGTCGAGTATAGCTCCTTCTCTGGTGGGTTCCAACACCATTTGTTTGAACAAAGATACTTGCATGGCATCCACTATCGCTCTGCTATTTTTAGTTTCTGCAGATGGGATTTTCCAGTCTACATCTGGCATATTAAAGTCACCCACGATCACCACTTCTCCCTTCTTACCTATCTTATGGATGTCTTCAACCAGGTCTCTGTCCAGCTCTTCCTTTTGGTTTGGAGGCCTGTAAACCACTCCAATATAAATGGACGCTCCGTCATCTTTTTTTAGGTCGAGCCATAGAGTTTCTTCCTTACCCCAACTTCCTTGTAGCTCAGATGCTTGGATGTTGTTTCTGACATAAAGAGCCACACCTCCCCCTTTTCTAACCTCTCTGTCCTTCCTTAACAAGTTATAGCCAGGTATTGTTGTATCCCAATCATGAGATTCTGTGAACCATGTCTCTGTGATAGCAACAATGTCCAATTCTGCCTCAGCCATTAGGGCCTGCAGATCTGGGATTTTATTTCCCAAACTATGAGCATTTGTGGTCATAGCCTTCCAGGTACTCTCTTTAAGGTTATTGCTTTTCCTGGACTCCTTATAAGATATTAGTTGAGATTTGCTATTCACTTCACTCTCTCTTTTTGTAGTTGTGCCACTGTTGACAGAGTTATTCATCTGAATTAGATTTTTCTTTTGGTTATGGATCTTGAAATACTGCATGCATTGTGTTTTTCTCTCATTTCTGGTAACACTTCAATGTTTTTCTTAAGAACTTCTTCAGTTTTTAATATAGAGATGGCTTGTTGTTCTTTTTGCATTTGGTACATTGTGTGTCTCCTCATCACAGGTCTAATTCTACCTGAGCCCACTGTATTCCTGGATTTTAAAGAACTTAATGACCTGTTTGAGTGGGGGGGTGTACCTCTTGGCTGCCCATCTGTCAAGAATGGGTGACTGTGGGTCCTACCTGAGCCTAATGAATCTCCTTTTCTTGACTCCTGGTTTTTTTGTGATATTGGGGAATTATGTTCTGAGTAATGCAATGTGGGTGTATTTTAATTGAAGCTAATTGATCTTTAATCTCAGTCAGCTCCTTTTTCAAGGAAGAGAGTTGTGCACAAATTGGGCAAGCTCTAAGTGTCCAGATGCTTTCCCTCAGAATAAAGGCTCCACAGCAGTTACATTGGATAGTCCTCATCATGGGAATTTGTGAATTGAATTTTCTTGACTTTTACCAATGCACTAATTTATCTCGCCGCCAATGGTACGTTAGGCAGTCTTTATTAGAAAACAAGCCCCAGGGGTGGGTGGGTAGAGGGGCAGGGTGGGAGGGAGTCAAACAGTTAAGCCTGGGACAAGCTGGGTTAAGCAGGGCACTTCTGGACGGCTCCTTGCTTTTTGGTCAATTGTTTTAAAAAACAGTCTTTATGCCCCAATTTTTTGTTTGAACAACTTATTTATGCCAGCTAATTTCAAAACAGAGAGACTTAAACAGTTTACAAGCTGGAGAGCGATTTGGTATGGGGGGGTGGGTTTTTTTTTTTTTTCTTTTTTCAATTTATGCAGCAGACAGCAAAATTAACTTACTAGAATAATATCTTACTATCAAGAACTGAAACACACACTATAATTAAAATTAAAACACAGACAGGAATTAAGAACAGAAGCTTTCTACACAACTTAAGCAACAGCAGAAATACTTAGCTCAATGCAATATACACTGCCTCCAAGAGAACACACTCTAACGTGTGCACAGGACCACAATGGCTCTCCTGCTCAAGGTCTGAGACACACCCAATTCAGTTAGATTACGTCACTTCTGGACGGCTCCTTGCTTTTTGGTCAATTTTTTTAAAAAACAGTCTTTATGCCCCAATTTTTTGTTTGAACAACTTATTTATGCCAGCTAATTTCAAAACAGAGAGACTTAAACAGTTTACAAGCTGGAGAGCGATTTGGTATGGGGGGGTGGGGTTTTTTTTTTTTTTCTTTTTTCAATTTATGCAGCAGACAGCAAAATTAACTTACTAGAATAATATCTTACTATCAAGAACTGAAACACACACTATAATTAAAATTAAAACACAGACAGGAATTAAGAACAGAAGCTTTCTACACAACTTAAGCAACAGCAGAAATACTTAGCTCAATGCAATATACACTGCCTCCAAGAGAACACACTCTAACGTGTGCACAGGACCACAATGGCTCTCCTGCTCAAGGTCTGAGACACACCCAATTCAGTTAGATTACGTCACTTCTGGACGGCTCCTTGCTTTTTGGTCAATTTTTTTAAAAAACAGTCTTTATGCCCCAATTTTTTGTTTGAACAACTTATTTAAGCCAGTATAAGGCTTAATGTTTGAGGGGAGTAACCTTCGTAACGAGAAGTTACCCCGATGTTGGTATAATAATACTGTTCAGATTAATGCCTTGTTAGATGTTGTCTGGATGTAAATCCTCTTTTCCTCATTCCCCTCCTGCCACTGAAGCAGAGAGCCACGCTGGATATGCATTCAAGGTGAAGTATCAGGCTTGATTGGTTTAGGGTAGTAACCGCCTCAACAAGCAAGCTACTCTCACGTTTATTTGTTTAACCAGACTATGCAATTCAGTCCGTGTTGGTTGTTGTCTGAAGGTAAATCCTATTTCTTCTTTCCCCCCTGCTGCTGAAACAGTGAGCTGCACTGGATATGCATTCCAAGTGAATTATCAGACTTAATTGTTTTGGGGTAGTAACCGCCGCAATAAGCAAGCTACTCCCACGTTTATTTGTTTACCCAGACTGTGCAGCCTTGTTGGTTGTTGCCTGAATGCAAATCCTCTTTTCCACATTACCTCTTGCTGTTGAAGTATAGAGCAATGTTGGAGTCGCATTAACCGTGTGAACATTTATTGAATAAGGGTATAAATCACCAGGTTGTAGCCGTCATTCCTGCAAGCCACCCCCATGCCTCTTCTCTTCATTCCCAACCTCTAGGCTTCATGATCCTCTAGGCTTTATGGATCCACAGTGTTTATCCCATGCCCCTTTGAAATCATTCACAGTTTTGGTCTTCACCACTTCCTCCGGAAAGGCATTCCAGGCATCCACCACTCTCTCCATGAAGAAATACTTCCTGATATTGGTTCTGAGTCGTCCTCGTGACCCCTCGTGATTTAAATTGTGACCCCTGGTTCTGCTGATTTTTTTCCAACGGAAAAGGTTTGTCATTGACTTTGGATCATTAAAACCTTTCAAGTATCTGAATGTCTGTATTATATCACCCCTGCTCCTCCTTTCCTCCAGGGTATACATATTTTGATTCTTCAATCTCTCCTCTTAAGTCATCCACCTTTTTGGTCACCCTTCTCTGGACCGCCTCCATCCTTTTTCTCTCCCTTCGGAGATACGGAGATAACTTATCCAGCCAAGTAGTGCCACTTGATTCCACCCATTCACTGCCCAAAACTTATCTGGCTAACTCGAAAATTAGCTGCTGAATAACCAGATATTCAGCGGCTGCTATATAGCTGGATAAGTCCTACTTATCCGGCAATCTAGTATTTGAATATCCATCTCCTTATCCCACGCTTTCTTGAATTCAGATACTGTTTTTGTCTCCACCATCTCCACTAGGAGGCCGTTCCATGCATCCACCACCCTCTCTCTAAAGAAATATTTCTTAAGATTACTCCTGAGTGAACCCCCTTTCACCCTCAAACTATGACCCCTCGTTCTAGAGCCTCCTTTCCATTGAAAGAGGCTCACCTCCTGTGCATGGAAACATTGGAGGTATTTAAATGTCTCTGTCATATCTCCCTTATCTCACCTTTCTTCCAGGGTGTACATGTTTAGATCTTTGTCTATCCTCATATGCTTTAGAACAAAGACCACTGACCTATTTTGTAGCCACCCTCTGGCCTGACTCCATCCTGTTTTTTCCTTTTGAAGGTGGGGTCTCCAGAATTGTACACAATATTCCAAGCAAGATCTCACCAGGAATTGGTTTGTTTATTTATGTATTTATTTATTTTATTTAAAAACTTTTCTATACTGTCGCTAAGTTATATACCATCGCAACGGTTTACAAATAGGCACATAGACTAAGGTATTTAATGTAGGTTATTGTACATTCTAACAGGTGCCAATAAAGTTCGGTTATTGTTATTGTTTAGATCCAAACACCTACAAATCTGTTTATTATATGCACCGCCAGGCTTGCTGGAACATAATGCCTCCCCTTTGGTCAAATTTGTCATAGATAATATAGACATGGATGTCCCTGCGATCATTCTGGGAGACTTCAACTTACATGTTGATGCCTCACCCCTCACCTCCAGTTGTGAAGCTTTGTTAGTTACCACGCACGCTATAGGCTTCAGACAAATAGTAGACCTCCCTGCCCACAAAGCAGGTCACACTCTGGATTTCATTTTTATTAGCTCACACTTTGAAATCACAGATTCACCTTCATGTCTACCTGTTCCATGGTCAGGCCACAGACTGATCAATACCAATCTTTCCCTAAACAAGCTGAAATGCGGAACACTATTATGAATGACCTAGCCAACATTTGCTGCCCCATAGTTAAAAAAAAGAGTTAAAGCCCTCCCTTAAATACAAAGCTCCCTGGTACACATCAGATCTTAAAACATTAAAACGTTCCCTCAGAAACACCGAAAAAAAATGGTGAAGAAACTCTACGCCCATCACTCTAGGCACTTATAGGGCAATGCTTTATAAATATAGAACGGAAATCCTTAAAACTAAACGGGATTTTTTTTGTAAAAAATCCATGACTATCAATTCAACCCAAAAATCCTGTTCTCATATGTAGTTGATCTAACCAAAACTTCCCCATTCTCTATACCCAACGGCAACTCTGAAACTAAATGTAAAGACCTTGCACATTTCTTCAGGGACAAGATCCTAAATTAAATGACTAATATTCCAAAATTTAATATAAACAAAATCACTTTACCAAAAAACCCTGAAATAGTATGGTCCACTTTTGAGTATATATCTTCCACCGAAATTGAGACTCTTATAAAAAAAAAAAAAAAAAGAACCTGGCTGCTCATCCAGCAGATGCCATTCCAGTTAAATCCCTAAAACTTGTATCCAATCTACTTGCCAAACCTTTGGCTGACATCATTAATATCTCCTTAACTGAAGGAAGCTTTTCAGACAAGATAAAATACTCCATAGTAAAGACCACCCTAAAAAAGCCCCACTTAAACCCTTCAGACCCAGCCAATTTTAGACCAATCTCTAACCTTCCTTTCCTGGCTAAACTAATGGAAAAAGTTGTAAACCAGCAACTGTTTGATCATTTAGAGAAACATATTATACTTTATTCCTCACAGTTCAGCTTTCGCAAATTTTTTAGGACAAAAACTCTATTAGTCTCGCTCACAAACACAGTCCTCAGAGGACTTGACAATGGCCAATCATATCTCCTTGTGATGCTTGATATATCCGCCGCATTCGATACCATGAACCACAAAACTTTACTAGACAGACTTATAGAAATTGGCCTAGAAGATGTTACCCCAATGGTTTGAAACATATCTAAATAATAGATCCTATAAGGTTAAAATAGGTAATTCTGAATCCGAATGGATAGATTTGCATCGAGGAGTCCCTCAGGGATCCTCCTTATGCTCAACATTATTCAACATATACATGTTGCCACTGTGCAAACTATTATCTGGTCTGGGGCTAACGCATTTTATCTACGCTGATGATGTCCAAATTTTAATTCCAATCATTGAATCAACAGAAAAAGCACTAAAACTATGGGAAGTCTATCTCTCTGCAATGAATCAACTTCTAACTCAAATGAGTCTATCTCTAAACACGTCTAAAACTGAATTCCTTATAATTTGTCACAAATTGAACAATAAAGTTACTTCGGATGTAAAATTAGTACAAACTAAACATTCCATCTCGTATGAAGAAAAGGACCTAGGCATAATACTAGAAAGCGAACTAAATTTTAAAAAATTTATAAGTACGACAATTAAAGATTGTTTGTACAAACTTCATGTATTAAAAAAACTAAGATCCCCTCCTCCATTCAAACAATTTCAGAACTGTTCTTCAAGCTTAATTTTTCCAAAAATTGATTACTGTAATGCCATACTTTTAGGCCTTCCAGCCTCCACTATCAGACCCCTTCAATTACTACAGGACGTTGCTGCTAGAGTTCTTACCAATACCCGAAAAACTGACTATATAACACCTATTTTAAAGGAATTGCATTGGCTTCCAATATCTCACAGGATCTGTTCAAAATTTTAACCCTAATTCATAAAACATTATATAATAACAATGTAGAATGGCTTAATGCTGCACTCCATTTTCACACGCCTCAGAGAAATACACGCTCAGCCAGCAATGGTACTTTTCCAATACCATCTCCAAAACTAGCACATCTTAACACAGTGAGAGCACGTGCCCTATCTCTAGCAGGCCCTCACCTATGGAACTCCTTACCACAAGATTTAAGATTAGAGCCTAACCCTCATATCTTTAAGAAAAAATTAAAGACTTGATTGTTCCAGCAATGGCTACCTTCACACTAATTAATGTTATATATGATTTTATACTATTCACAAAAGCAGAACACCTTTCTACACCGCTCACATTTTTAACTTTTTTGATTTTAGCATTTACTTTTTAGAAATTTTAATTGTACATATTAGTTGAATGTTTTCTTAATTCTTGATGTAACTGATTGTTTGTCTTTTAACTGTGTCTCATATGTTTTACATTGTAAACCGATGTAATGTTCCTGACGAACTTCGGCGCCGGCTTGACCACCCCAGGCATGAGACTTCACCTCTCTTCCCTCCTCCGCCCATCCGGAGGAGTTTCAGGCCTCGTTGGTCTCCCCACCCGGCTGGAAGAAAGCACAGGAAGTGCCGCCTCCCATCGCGGCCTTTGACCCCGCCCACCAACGCACTCCAGGCGGCGACGAGGGATCGTCAGCTACTTAAAGGCACAGGGAGCGCCTCAGGTGCCACGCACCTGCGTTGCGCACCTAAGGAGCGCGACAAAGGGGCCTGCCCCTTTGTGCGCCCCTTCGTGCAGCTACAGAGTGCAGCAGTCATTCACCCCTCCCTCCCCCCCAGCCTCTCACTGACCACTCTTCAACCTTCACAACAGCCACCAATAGAAACCAACGATGTCGACGTACCCCATCCCTATAATCTCCCACTTCTACCATAACAGGAAAAAGCCAGTAACCCCAACACAGCTTCATCAAAAGAGAAATTTGATACCCATCATGATCTCCCCCCTCACACAATTCCTTGGTCTCTCTCTCATCTCACTAACACTTATCAACACACAATCCCTCACAAAAAAACCCCACATTCTCAATGACTACCCTATGTGACTCGAAACTGGATATCTGTGCCATTACTGAAACTTGGATGAAACCCACAGACATAGCACTAACCAACCAACTACCTCTTCAGATCTACGATATTTTCTCAATACCCAGAAAAAAGAAAAGAGGTGGCGGCATCCTCCTAGTCTCAAACCTGAAAAACTGACTCTAAACTAGAAATTGGCCTCTTCAAGTCCAACCATATATAAATATGCCTAATCTATGTCCCTCCGGGGATCCTAAACTCAGATCCCTCTCCTCTTATTGAACTCATCGCCAAACACATCAACACGGACGCCCCTGCTATCATCATGGGGGACTTCAATATCTATGTTAACACAATCCCTCTGACTCCCAACAGCGAAGCACTCTTATCTTCCTTCAAAGCCATGGGATTTAAGCAAATTGTCAACAACTCCACACACAAAGCTGGCCACACCCTGGACCTCATCTTCGTAAACTCAACCATCTCTCTCAACTGCACCCCTTCCTGCACCCCTATCCCATGGTCAGACCATCTGATGATCACCACAGACCTTTCGATGAATAAAAATCCTACCCCCCCCCCCCCCAAAACGACCAATCAATTCAGAAAACCATGTTCGATGGACGACCTAATCTCCCACCTCTCTACGGATTTACAAAACCTTGACCTTGCCAACGCAGACTCTGCCCTAGCCTCTTGGCTCAACATTACTAACACTGTAGCAAATAAGATATGTCCTTTGATCACTAAAGAAATTAACCCGTCTCTTACAAATAAAAAACCCTGGTTCTCACTAGAGCTGAAGAACCTTAAACAAGAGCTAAGACACAAAGAACAGAGTTGGCGCAAAGACCCCACCCCATCTTCAATGGCAGCCTACAAATCCACTATGCATGCCTACAGGAACATCATACTCCGCACAAAGAGAGATTTCTACGCCAGCAAAATCCACAACTTTTTCTACGATGCAAAGGCTCTATTCTCATACGTGTCAGCACTCACTAAACCCTCCCCCCTCCCTCTATTCAAGATGACAAAGCCCAATCCAAGGCCAACGAACTGGCAACATTCTTCGAGAAAAAAAATCTCAAGCTCCTAGACCCGCTCATCCTCTCGAACACCCAACCCCCCCCCCCCCGCCCTACACATCCCCCATCAGCCAAAAAGCAATCTTCGATTCTTTGGAACTCACATCCTCCCTAGAAGTTGAATCAGTACTCAAGAACATGAAGCCCTCCTCTCACCCTTCTGACCTCATTCCTACAAAACTTCTACTCTCCATTCCAAACACCATTTCCAAACCAATAGCAGAAATTATTAACTGTTCCCTAGCCCAAGGATCAGTACCTGACCCATTGAAACTCGCCACCATTAAACCTCTTCTAAAGAAACCTAACCTGGACCCTGGAGATCCTGCCAACTTCCGTCCCATAGCCAACCTCCCTTTCATCGCAAAACTTATGGAAAAACTGGTCAACACTCAACTCTCCGATTATCTAGATAATCACAAGATTCTCTACCCTGCTCAGTTCGAATTCCGAAAATCATTAAACACAGAATCTCTCTTAATCTCACTCACCGACAACATCCTCATGGGTCTAGACAAAGGTCAATCTTACCTACTGACTTTACTGGACATTTCAGCGGCATTTAACACAGTAAATCACTCCATTCTCATTATTCATTTGGTTGACATCGGCATCTCAGGCTCTGCCCTTAGCTGGTTCAAGTCCTTCCTCAGCAATAGAAATTACAAGGTCAGAATAAACAACAAAGACTCCCACCCTATAAGCTCCTCTCATGGAGTTCCTCAAGGCTTATCTCTCTCTCCCACTCTCTTTAACATACATCTTCTCCCCCTCTGCCAGCTCCTTACAAACCTAAAATTAACCCACTACATTTACGCCGACGATGTACAGATACTGATCCCAAAAACAGATTCCATTACAAAAACTCTTAACTTCTGGAACAGCAGTCTAAAATCAATCAACCTTCTCCTCTCTAGCTTCAACCTAAGTCCTCAACACTACAAAAACGGAACTCCTCCTCATTTCTTCCAAAGACATTAACATCCCTAATAACAACCTCTCGTCAGCAACAACTACAACCGTGAGAGATCTTGGAGCTATACTAGACCACCGACTGAACTTCAAAAAATTCATCACCAATACAACAAAAGAATGCTTCTATAAACTTCACGTTCTAAAAAGGCTCAAACCTCTCCTGCACTTGCATGATTTCCGCACGGTTCTCCAAGCCACGCTATTCTCAAAAATAGACTACTGTAACTCTCTACTTCTTGGCCTCCCAGCATCCTCCACCAAACCGTTGCAGATGCTCCAGAACGCTGCTGCAAGGATACTAACCAACTCTAGTCGAAGCGAATATATCACACCCATTCTCAAAAATCTACACTGGCTTCCCATCAACTTCAGAATCCTTTACAAGTCCCTAATCATCATACACAAATCCATCTACAAGCAGTCCTCACTCCAACTAAAAATACCGTTCCACTTTCACTCCTCCAAGAGACCAATCAGAACTGCCTACAAAGCGACTCTCCACACCCCCCCCCCCCCCACTAAGTCTACACTCCACCTATCATTAAGGAAACGCGCCTTCTCTACCGCCGGACGTCCCATTGGAACGCTTTACCCCCTGACCTACGACAGGAACAATGCCCGCTTACCTTTAGAAAGAAATTGAAGACCTGGTTATTCACACAAGCCTTCCCTTAATATTTATTCACACAAGCCTTCCCTTAATATTTCACGACACAACTCTGACTTCATAAGCTGTTATCGGCAATTTGATGTAATAACGTGGAAATTTCCTTCCCTTCCCCAACCCCCAGTCGCTCCCCCCCCTCCCCCAGATAGCCCGCTTCTCCCCCTTAATTTCTGAACTAAGTGCAGAGTTCTGTTCAAATTTTATCTATACCCCCTTTGAGGTTTTTGTATTTATCTTAAGAACCACTTGATATATGTTATGCTTCATTTTATGTTATGTTCATTTTTATGTTTATATATGTTATGCTTCATTTTTTGCCCTTTTCCTATACTTAATTCTGCTCCTAAATTTGTTTCCAAGATATTCGTTATTTGTAACTTCTACAAGGTTTGAGTTCGATGTAAACCGGTGTGATAAGAATCTTTGTCTTGAACGTCGGTATAGTAAGAAGTTATAAATTAAATAAATAAATAAACAATAAAACTAATAAATACATAAATTGGCAGTATCACCTCCCTTTTTCTGCTGACCATTCCTCTCCCTGTGCAGCCAAGCATCTTTTTGGCTTTTACCATTGATTTATCCACCTGTTTGGCCACCTTAACATCATCAGTTACAATCATTCCTAGATCTCACTCTTTTTTCATGCTTAGAAGAATTTCACCTCCAGTAATGTACTTCTTCCTTGGGTTTATGCATCCTATTAAAGTACTAAATCTTAGCTGCCAGACTATAGATCATTTCTCGAGCTACGCTAGACCCCTCCTCATGTTTTCCATACCTTCCTAGCTGTCTTGTCTTTAGCAGAGATCTTTTCTATATTCTTGCTGATAATTAATATTCTATATAAAAGGGGGGGGCCTTTATTACTTAACTATGATAGTATTATATACAAATTTGTTGTAATATTAAATTAAGCAATGCTAAACAATAAGCTGAATACTTGCTATATTTACCTCTGGATTCTACAAGGACCATTTTTAGTTTTGCCTGACAGTCTCCTTCAGCTCCTTTGGATTCCCAACTCAAATTGGAACCAGCCTTTATTAGGCTGCAGTGCCATGAGCTTTTATGTGCAAGCACCCAAGGGGGTCACATTTCCACCTGGAGGCTTTTCTCTCACTTTAATCCTTTTCTTGTTTAGCTCTGTTAATACAGGGGTTAGACTATGACTCTCTCCTGAGCCCACTAAGCATGCATCCCTGAGTCTGGCCAGTGGGTGTCGCCATTGAGTAAGGGCTAGGATTCCCTCTTCCCCTGGGGCTATGAATGCTGCCAGCACCTCAAGGTCAGGTTTGGGAATCAAACCCAGATCTCCTGCGCAGTAATGAGCAGTACTGCCACTCAGCCATTAGGTTAGGTCTACAATGATTCCATTTTGAGGGAAAAATAAAAAACGCTGATAAGTAAGAAATGAACAGCGACAGACTCTCAGGAGAACCCCCAGAAGAACTTGGAAGTAAATTAAGAAATATGAGAGACCCAACATCTAACTCCCAGTAACCCTTGGCTTTTAAAATATATGATGGACAGGAAGAATAAAAAGTGACAGATTAGAATACGTTTAAGAAACATAAGAAGTAAAAGTCAGAGTAATTGGAATAGAGAAATGCAATCTTACACTGGGAGAAAGACAGCAATTAATAGATGTAACATGAATGCAATATTTTAACACGATTGCTTCTTTAACCCATTTTCTCCATTAAGGCAGACTCACAATATGAATGTTTGTAAATGATGAATAATCTTTTTCTGTATGAAAGTTACAAGCTCTTTAATAATGTCACTTCTCATCTCCCCCATTTTGTCACATCTTCTCATGTCCTTGCGGCATGACAGGAAAGGGCACGGTGCAGGAAAGTAACCAGGCCTTACAAGAAAGCATCGCTCTCTGGAAATGCAAAGATTAAAAATTACCTCTTTGTAAATTAAAGCAATCGATGGTCGCAAAGGTGGTGCAGCTCGAAGACAACTTAGTGTCCAGGGCTTAGGGATTTTGGGAGGTTCCAGAGGTCCTCGGCTTTGTGCTGCTGAAGGGAACGGGCCGACCTGAGTAAACGACTGACGGGAAGTTGGAATCTGCTTGCTTTCCAAATGCTGTCAATGTAAGAAAGCAATCACACATATCAAAGAGGCTTTCCAAGCTGTAATCAGATTACAAATTTCTGTCACTAGAGGTAAGAATGTCTAGAAACTACAACACAACATAGCCAAAAGTAAGCCATAATAGCCACTGGCTGACTGATTTGCCCTGGGGCACTGATCCTCCAAGAAATGATACTGTTTTGTAAGAAAGTTAATTTCAATGTAATAAACACTTGATGGCAAAAAATTAAACAATTGATTATATACTGCCCTATCTATGTCTTTTATCTATTAGGATATCAAATAAAACATTTTTAAATTGTTAAAAACAAACTACTTTGTTTTATTTTTGTTAGACTAAGGGCCTAATTTTAAAAAGCATTTACACACTTAAAATTGGGTCGTACACATGTAAGTGCACTTTACCTGTGCAAATGGCTTTTTAAAATTGCTACAATAGTATGTTACATTTACATATGTATCTCCTTTTAAGATTACCTCCTAAATATTTCCAGTATCGATTTCCATTACTGACTACCAAAGTCTGGCCGATAGTTAAAAAGTTGAAAGTTAGACAGACTGTGTTTTACATCAGGTGATCATGTGACTACAATCTTATGTAGGACTGACTTCAGGATAGATGTTTAACTTTCAAATCCCTGCATGCGGCTCAACCTGAATATCTATCAAATCTGTTAAGGGCCGATACAGTAAGGTGCAGTAGAAAGAGGTGCATTAGTGCCCAGCACACCCGCGTTTGCCGCACACACAGTTCGGATCACCTACCGCTCGATACTGTATTTAAATGGCATGCAAATGCAAGCCGCGTCCAACGCGCGTCCATGAAGTGCAATCCATTTTACTGTATAGGCGCTATACAGCGCCTATACAGTATCCTGGGTGCGCTGGTACCTGTCATTTCAAATGTCATTTCAAATGACGTTTGAAATGACAGTTACCAGGAAGTGGATGGCTCTCCTACAGACCCCGCTGCCTTGAGCACCCGGCGCCAGCAAGCCCCAGCAGCCGACAATCGGAGGCAGGGAGCGCAATAAAGCACCCTCCTTCGGATGGACAAGAGAAGCGAAATTTCACAGTCCCAAACCAACCCAATCCAAGCCCCAGCAGAGAGAGACGAAATTTCACAGTCCCAAACCAACCCAATCCAAGCCCCAGCAGAAAGAGACAAAATTTAGCTGCCCAGTTCCAAACCAACCCAATCCACAGAAAAAAAATGCTTCTCGCACTTAGCCGCCCAGTCCCAAACCAAACCAACCCAATCCAAGCCCCAGCAGAGAGAGACAAAATTTCACAGTCCCAAACCAACCCAATCCAAGCCCCAGCAGAGAGAGACGAAATTTCACAGTCCCAAACTTTCCCCCATTCCCCGCTCACCTGCCCTGGCCGCGGCCACGCAAGCCCCCAGCAGCAGCAGTAGAAGTAGAAGGGCGGCGAGAGAGAGCGGCTTCAGCAGCCCCGCCGGCTAAAGTGAATACGTGCACGCCTGTACGTCCAATATGGGCGCTCAAGGCAGCGAAGGCGCATGCGCACACGCCGTGACCGGCTGGACGTCGGAGGTCACGGCGTGTGCGCATGTGCCTTCGCTGCCTTGAGCGCCCATATTGGACCTACAGGCGTGCAAGTATTCACCTTCGTCGGCGGGGCTGCTGAAGCCGCTCTCTCTCGCCGCCCTTCTACTTCTACTGCTGCTGCTGGGGGCTTGCGTGGCCGCGGCCAGGGCAGGTGAGCAGGGGCTGAGGGAAAGTTTGGGACTGTGAAATTTCGTTTCTCTCTGCTTGGGCTTGGATTGGGTTGGTTTGGTTTGGGACCGGGCGGCTAAGTGCGAGAAGCATTTTTTTTTCTGTGGATTGGGTTGGTTTGGGACCGGGCGGCTAAGTGCGAGAAGCATCTTTTTTTCTGTGGATTGGGTTGGTTTGGGACTGGGCGGCTAAGTGCGAGAAGCATTTTTTTTTCTGTGGATTGGGTTGGTTTGGGACTGGGCGGCTAAGTTCACCACACTAACGCAATGGTCAGGGTAGGCGGTAAATTAGTAGGTTAAAGACGCGGCAAGATAGCAGGTTAAAAAGACGATAGTCAGAGCACACTTTACTGTATGGGAGGAAATAGCTAATTGGATTGTTTACATACATATACATGCCGCGGGCGGAAAGGGATACGCGTCGAGTTAAAGAAGCGGTAAGGATCAGTAAAAACAGATATGAATCGCGGGTTAGAAACGGGGTAACTGCGGCTGCGCTTTACTGTATCGGCCTGTTAGTTCCTTATCTCCCTTTAAGGTTTTCCTAGGATACCTCCTCCAGCTGAGAAGTACCAAGAATTAACTAGGGTTTATCTGCTTTTTCTTATTGAGCACCATTTTAGTGAACACCCTTCTGCTAGACACTGGGTTGGAGCTAGATTATTCCAAATTTAGAAAATCCATGAAAACATGGCCTTTAATGATCAACCTGCTGAATTATATCTTATTACAATCTGAGTGATGGGGTTTCAGTTTCATTATCTATATGTACATGTGAGAGCATTTTATTATATGTTACTTTCTGTATATTTCTCATTGTTTTTAATTTTATTGAAGGACTGATTGATTAATTGGAGATTAGAACGGCTGGAAATCCTCAATGACCCTGCCCATGCACTGCAGGGTTTCTCCCAGTGAAACCAGTCATGTGTTGCCAGCAGGTTTAACCTACTAGCACTGGATATGCTTAACCTGTATTAGCATATGATAAATGACAAGCGTGGTGAAAGTATTTTCTGTCACCCTGCATCTAAAACCATCTGATTTCTAACACTACTGTTGACTCTTCTTAACTAAATTAATAATAATGATGATTTAATTTGTAGGCTTTAAAAATCTAATGTAATATCTGATAACTGGGTGGAAAGGTATGCCATGCCTTCTACAAAATTATTATGCTGCATCAAAACTGTTCTTTTTACATGGCTTTGGACATAAGAAGGTCAATATTCAAAAGCCATTTAGATGGGTAACGTAATAGTTATCCATCTAAATGGCTTACCTGGCTATATTCAGCCTTTATCTGGCTAACTGCTAGCCAGCTAATAAGTTAGGAAGCTAGAATTTAGCTGGATAAGTTAGGGGCGGTCCAGGGGCGTAACAAGGAGGAGTTAGCTTACCTGAGTAACATCAAGCTAGGTTGAGAGAACATTGTACAAATCTCATCTTTGGATGAGTTTCCTCACTCCGAAGGACATCAGATTTTCACCAGAGTGTATTGTTCTGTTCGTTTGTCTCACTCTAAATGTCAAAGTGGCCCCTAACCCCTACCGAAACCTCACCTCGAGGTACTAGGTGGGCCTCATATAGAGGTATAAGTACCTACGTACTATAAAGGCCTTATAGCTAGGTGCTCTCTCTCTCTCTCTCTCAAAGAACAGTAGTCTGAAATCTTAAATTCATTGAATATGGATCTCTGTATTTGTAGAACTAACATTTTTACTTTTTTTTTTTTATAAGGAAGCCCAGAGAGTTTTAAGGGCATGCAAAGCATGGAATATAAACAAGCTGTAGACATTACTCACCGAATAGGCAGCCCAAGACTGGGTTTTGGAAATGATACTTCCACACCCACCTCCTTTTGTCAGTCGATGCAAATTTTCCACCCATTCCTGCAGGTCATGGCTGTTGTTACAGGACACTAGTATCCTTTCAATTAGGTTTCCTGATTGGGAAAAAGTTTTGAAACTGATTAGATGGGGGCATGGGTGTTCTGGGCAGGGCACAGGGATGTACATGCAAATGCTTGGCGCCAAGGTCCAGTGCTGTGTAATTTTACTTCTGCTATGGAGGAAGTGTAACAACCCCCCCCCCCCCCCCCAGCCATTTCTGAAGGGTTTAAGTGGTCTGAGATAACTGGGTGGAGTTCCCACTATTAAGCCAGGGGGGTTTGGAGGACTTAGCTCTACACTGGCCAAACTGGTGGACAAACTGGTGAAACTGGTCATGGCATGGACACATGCCGGTTATAAATTTCCCTCACTTATGCAGCTCAGACCAGGACATGCACAGCTGTGTGTGCCCAGTGCAAAACAGGGCGCACAGATACGTGTGCCCGAGCTATTTTATAACATACGCACATGTGTTATAAAATAGCCACATCCCTGTGCATGTGCCAATGCACATATGTCAATGTGCACCTGCATGTCCCTTTGAAAGTTACCATCTCTGTCATCTAAAGTAGATTTTAAAGCTATCCAACAACTAAATATGTTTATTAATGTTTTCATTAGTAATTAACATGAAGCAAGTGTTTTACCAATTTCCTCACTGATCCCGTAGAAAGCCCTGATCACACACCACTGGATTATAGTTTTTGCTTTCATCATTGCCTCAAGTGCAATGTAGCCACAGTGTTTGTGTTTTTTGTGTAAGTAAACACTGAAAGGAAAATAGTCCGTGCCTATTAGAAAATGCAATCCACACGTATCATTTTCCTCCCTTAACCTAAACCCGCCTTCAGGAACACCTCCTGAAGATGCGGATAATGGCTTGCATGTTGTAGCGTAATGTGTATATTTTACCCACCACAAGAGTGGACAGTTTTCAAAAAAAGATGATTTGTACAGATAAAATGTGTTTTACCCACTGAAACTGGATTTCAAGACTTGCCCTTCCCATGCTAAACGTACCCTCTAGGCCCTAGGATGGTGAACTCCAGTCCTCAAGTGTCACAAAAAGGCCAGGTTTTCAGGATATCCACAATGAATATGTATGAGATGAATTTGCATACAACAGAGGCAGTGCATGAAAATCTCTCTCATGCATATTCGTTGTGCATATCCTGAAAACTGGCCTGTTTGTGGCTCTCGAGGACTAGAGTTCACCATCCCTAGACTTTATGTCTATGTCTTAATCAAAAGTGTTTTGCCTAATACATAAAACAGGAGAAGTCCCTTTCAAATAAAGCTCTATGTATCCATAGCAACACAATAAATTGTTCAGGTTACTGCTAAACAAAATTTTCAAATGCACTGCACAATTACTGGAATTCAGGGACTGACCTGTAATTTCAAAAGTATAAATGTTGCTGCCTTCACTTTCTTCTAATTTGGTTACGGTCATGCCAGTTAGTGGCAATTTACCCTGAAGAGGAAAAAGTTATCAATATTAATTTTATACATGCATTAGATGTAAGAAAATCTAACCTTTCTTGACTCTGTGTATCTGAAATGTAAGGGACTGATTTTCAAAAGCATGTACACGTTTATGACTGGGTTTTACACGTGTAAATGCACTTTACCCACGTAACAGGGCTTTTGAAAATTGCTACAATATATGTCATTGAATTGTCCACAGGATTTACCCATGTTATTGCAATTTACGCGGGTAAATGGCTTTTGAAAATTGCTACAATATTATGTTACATTTATAGCCTTAAATCCTTTGAAAATTCACCTGTAAGGATGCCATAATAGTGATAATGACAGAGTTCAATAGTGTCAATAATGATAATGTTAGTGATGGTAATTTACTGCTATTCATACATAATTTTAATAAGAACACTATGTCCCAATAACAATGAAATTTGTTGGAAAATTAATTTATAAATGTGTCTACAAAGCAACCTTCGAGATAAAAAAAAAAATGCATCTTTACTTGAAGGTCAAACAGTAACATATCTTTACCTATTCAAAGCTTATGTCTGGCTAACTTTTGCCCCGTGATTTGCCAGCTAAATTTTAGCCATATAAGAGGCAGTGGGTAGTGGTGGTAGGGGGAATGTTCCTAAAATTTATCCAGCTAGCACAGATATCCAGCACCAGCCAGACAGAGTTATCCGGTTAACTCTGGTCCGAAAAATTGTTGATAATAGCCAGATAATTAAAAGAAAAAATACTATTGTGCCAAGTAAGTCCAACTTCCACCCCCTCCCCCAAATTGCCAGCCACCTCCACCACAATCCCCAAAAGTGGTCCCCTGGCTGAATACTTAAGTACCATAGAGCTGACAGTTCTTAGAATATTCATATTAATTTCTTCATTTCAATCTGGGCGAAAAGACCAATGATTGATCCCTTCACTGACAGCCATGTTCTATTATTTATATTCTGCTTTATCAAATCCAAATGTTTGCCCAAAGCAGCTTACAAAATTTAAAGATGCATTTAATTCATTTTAAAAGCGTTGCTCACGTTAAAAGGCCCATATATACGAGTATAATAGCTGTGAATAAGCAACATGTATTTTAAAAGCTGCACATTATAAAAGTAAACTTTAAAACCCATACGCGGGCATCCATGTGCGCGAAGTTCTGCTCTTGATGAGGTGTAAGTCTGCATAAATCTCTGTTTAATCCTAAAACAGGGTAAGGGGTCTGGGTCAGCTGGGGAGAGTGCAGGCTGAAGAACCAGAGAGGTCTTGATGAACTCAAGATAGATTGAGCAAACTGGTGGACTAAATGGTAAAACTGGAAATGTCCTTCATGCGAACATGTTTTAAAATTTGCTTACCTGTGCACACTAAAGCTGACAAAAGTCCTAAGGAAGATCAGAGAACTATGTTTGCTCGAGTAACCACATAAAATTAGGAGCTCATACACACGCAAGTGCACGCACAATTTAAAATTTCAGCATATCTGTGCTTGCGCGCCCATATGCATGTGTCTGGGCGCCTGGGCGCTTGTTTTAAAGTTTCCGTTCCTGGCTTCTGTCTTGATTAGTGATTTCACTTTCTCTCCCCTTTTTTGTAAAGGAAGATTTCAAACTCCCATTTTTCCAAAGGTCACAACAAAATCACACCCTCAATGGGAACAGGTTGTTGTCTTATATTTTTTTTCTTCTTGATGATTTCGGTTCAGAACTGAGTAACTAACTAGCTAACATTAGCTAGGCTAGTTTACCCAGAGAGAAGTAGCCAGTTAACTTTAGCCAATTAAAGTTACTCAGTTCTGAATGAGGATTGGCTCTTCCACTGACAGATGTTAATGAAGGCACCAATCACTGATCTTTTCACCTGGAGTGAAGTGAATTAATGAATAGTAATGTTCCAGGAACTGTCAGCTCTATTACACTTATTATTCAGCCTACTGGGCAACTTTTGGGGATTCAGATTTGGACAATACCTTTTTTTAAGGTAGGGGATGGGGGGATTGGCACCCACTCAGGGACCGATGCAATAAGGTGCGCCCAGCCTAGCGCACAGGTTTACGCATAGTTAGGCACACATTTTGGACATGCTATACTAACACCTGATGCATTAAGGAGATTAGCGCACACAAAACACGCGCCCTAACAAATGCATAGCCAATAGTGACCATGCATATGAGGCTATTAGCTGTTACCCCCGATGCAGGAAAGCGCTGGGCACCCAATGCACACTTTATAACATGGTATATTTAACTCCAGCTCTGGAGTCAATTTGTGAATCAAGGTTTCATGAGAAATAAAAAATAATACAGTCCTCTGTGTTACAATGAGTGTGTCCTGCTACTTAGTATTGTTGTGACACTTATTTACTGTTGCAGTGTTGAAAAATAAATGTATATTGACGATAAAAAAAAAAAAGAGAGAACTTACTATTTACCTGATAATTTCCTTTTCCCTAAACCAGACAGATGGATTCAGGACCAGTGGGTTATGCACCTCTACCAACAGATGGAGATGGAGTAAACTGACGTCATGGTATAAATACCCCTGCTCTGACATTACCCCACCAGTATTCTCTTCAAAAGCCAACTGTGGACAGACTAGCAAAAACTTGATTACTACAGAGAACCATTTCAGTACACAACCAACAGGAAACACTGAACTCAGGCAAAGAACGTATGAACACTAATCTAGGAACTGGATTAACACTTACCAGTAACCCCTGGAACATGTAGCCACTCATGAGGACCATAACACAATCATTCGGCAGCCAAGGGCGGGAAGCTGAATCCATCTGACTGGTTTAAGGAAAAGAAAATTATCAGGTAGGTAAGTAGTAATTTCTCATTTCCTAGCACCCAGACAGATGGATTCAGGACCAGGGGGATGTACCCAAGCTACTCCCAAATAGGGTGGGAGGCTGCCTCTGGTCCGGTCAAAACCACACTTGCAAAAGCTGTGTTCTCCTGGGCCTGCACATATAGACGATAATACCTGAAAAAGGTGTGCAAGGAAGACCACGTCACAGCTCGGCAAATGTCGACAGGAGACAACAATCTAACCTCTGCCCATGACACTGCCTGAGTCCTAGTGGAGTGAGCCCTAACCTGAGTAGACAACGACTTTTCAGAAGCCACATATGCAGCCGTGACTACCTCCTTAATCCAGCGAGCTATTGTAGCCCGCGAAGCTGGCTCACCCTGTTTGCCTCCACCATGAAGGATGAACAGGCAATCCATCTTTCAGAAACATTTAGAAACCTCCAGATACCTCACGACATGTCTCTTGACATCCAAGGGACTCAACAGGCGATAGTCCTCCGCATCTCTTTCCCTATCCAGAGACGGCAGGGAAATGGACTGATTCAAATGAAAATATGAAATCACTTTTGGCAAAAATGAAGAAACAATACGCAGCTGTATCGCCCCTAGAGTCACCCGAAGGAACGGCTCCCAGCAAGACAAGGCCTGCAGCTAGGAAATTCGACACTCAGAACATATCGCCACCAGAAACACCATTTTCAAAGTCAGTAATCACAATGAAAGGCTATGCATCAGTTGAAATGTAGGGCCCACCACGAAATCCAAAACCAGATTAAGACTCCACAAGGGTACCAGCAACTGCAAGGGAGGTCAAAGATGTTTCACTCCTCTCAAGAAACAGGCCACATCTGGATGAGCCAATAAGAATTCACCATTCACCTAACCCCCTGAAACAGGCAAGAGCCGCTACCTGTACCTTCAAGGAATTAAGGGCCAACCCTTTATTCAACCCATCCTGCAAAAATTCCAAAATGAGCGGAATCTTAACTAAATGAGGAGGCATGCCTCGATCTTCACATCAAACCTCAAATACTCACCAAACCTGCACATAGGCTAAGGAAGTGGAGAACTTTCTTGCTCGTGGTAAGGTGGCAGTCACTGCAGAAAACTATCCATGCTTCAGCAAGCAAGCCCTTGCAAGGGCCATACCGTAAGACAAAACTGGTGTCCGATCTTCGTGAAGAACAGGTCCCTTCTGCAATAGATTCCTGTGTATCGGAAACTGGAGGGGGTAGCCTACCAGAAGCCTTCGCAAATCTGGATACCATGGTCTCCTGGGCCAATCTGGTGCCAACAAAAGCACCATCCCTCTGTAAGTCTCAACCCTCCGAACTATTTTGTGCAACATGGGCCACAAGGGAAAGGCATACAGCAGCTTGCCCTCCCACCAGTCCTGCACGAGAGCATCAATACCCAAGGACTTTGGATCTCTCCTGTGATTGAAGAATCGAGGAACTTGCACATTGCAAGAAGTCGTCAGCAGGTCTAGAAATGGAAGGCCCCAGCGATCCACTATCAACTGAAATGCCTCGTCTGACAATACCTATTCTCCTGGGTCCAGACTCTCTCTGCTGAGAAAGTCTGCTCTTACATTGTCTTTTCCTGCAATGTACGAGGCTGAGATCTGAAGATGCACTTCCACTTATTCCATAAGTTGGTCTATTTCCTGCAACAGTTGCTGGCTCTTGGTGCCTCCCTGCCGACTGATGTAAGCCATCTTCGTTGCATTGTCCACCGTTAACCGGACCGCTCGACCCTGCAGCCTGCTGTTGAACTGCAAGTATGCCAACCGGACCGCCCGGGCTTCCAGCCAATTGATGCTCCAGAGAGACTCTTCTATACTCCAGCACCCTTAAGCTGTTAGCTCCTGACAGCGAGCTCCCCATCCCTGTAGGCTCCATCAGTCATGAGTACTAAACAGTCCGGCAACTTCAGGGAAACTCGCTTTCGTAGATGATCTGCTTGCAACCACCACCGGAGGTGAGAGCCAACTTCCATCAGCAGGTGGTGCCAAATCGAATAATCCTGAGACTGTGGGCTCCAACGAGACAGCAGGGAGCGCTGAAGAGGACAATTGTGTGCTCTCGCCCAGGGCACCACTTCTAGAGTTGCAGCCATCAAACCAAGTACCTACAGACAGGACCACACTGCCGGGCGTATAGTGTTCATCAAGAGATGCACCTACGCCATCAACGTCTGAATACAAGCATCTGGCAGGAAAACTTTGCCCTGCTTCATGTTGAACTGAATACCCAGATATTCAAAAGACTGAGATGGCTGAAGACTGCTGTTGGCTAGGTTCATCACCCAACTGAGCTCCTGCAACAGGGAAATCACCTTGCGGGTCACCAGGTGATTCTCTTACAGAGAACAGGTCCGAATCAGTCAGTTGTCCAAATACAGATGTACCAGGATCCCATCCTTTCTCAACTCTGCTGCCACCACCACCACCATAACCTCGGAAAAAGTTCTGGGAGCAGTGGCCAGAACAAAAGTCAGCACCAGAAACTGATAATGGCACCCCAACACCATGAAACGCAGAAAACTCTGGTGTTCCAATCTGAGAAGAATATGGAGGTACACCTTGGACAGATCCAGGGAGGTCAGAAATTACCCCGACTGCACTGCCATTATCACCAAGTGCAATGTTTCCATGTGAAAATGAGTCACCCACAAATGATGGTTGAACTCTTTGAAATCCAGGATTGGATGAAAGAAACCCTCTTTCTTGGGCACAACAAAATAAATGGAATATTGACCCATATTTTCTTGAGACGCTGGTACTGGGACCACAGCCCTCAGACTGAGGAGCCTTGACAATGTACACTCCAGTGCCTGCTTCTTCTGTGGGGAGTGGCAGGAAGACACCATGAACACGTCCCAAGGAACACTGTGAAGCTCCAGCGCATATCCCTCTCGTATCACCTCCAGGACACACTGATCTGATGTGATTTCGACCCACCTCTGATAAAAGAGAGACACCCCCCTATCTCCTGTTTCCAGGGGTGGGTTGGCAAACCTTCATTAAGGAGGTTCCACTACCCAAGTCCACACCCCGCCTGGGCTGTCTGGGACAAAAGGACTGAGATCTACCGCAAGGTCGATTCCTCTAAAAGGGTGCTCCTCTGTAAGGATGAAAATGCTTGGAACCCTGGAGCGAGCCTTTAAAAGGCAATTTCATAAAATTAGCCTTGGAGGTCGCATTGGCCGACCAGTTTCTCAGCCATAATTATCGCCTGGCTGCTATTGCCAAAACCACCCCTCTGGCTAAGGTGCAAACCAAATCGCAACCCACATCTGCCAAAAAGGTGCCGGCTGGTTCCATAACTGCCCTGAAATTCACTCCAGAGTCATCTATCTCCTGAGAGAGAAGCGAACAAGAGCGAGCAACCAGAGAACAACAAGAAGCTATCTGCAAGGTCATTGCCATTGCTACAAATGCTTGCTTAAGGATTGTCTCAATCCTCCTATCATGCACATTCTTCAAGCCTGCTCCTCCCTCCATGGGGATAGTCATCTGCTTAGAGACGGCACAGCCAAGCGCATCAACTTTCATAAAATGCAGACCCTCTCTCACAACTGTATCCAGGGGGTACAGGCCTTCCAAAGTAGGAGCCCCTTTGAAATTTGTCTCCAAAGCTTCTCACTCAAGTTCAATCAATTCTTGAATGGCCTCCATATCAGGGAGAAAACAAGAGGCTTTACGCAAAGAAACCAAAATGGGATTTTTCTTTGGCTCAGACATGGAATCTGCCCCAGGTACTCCCAATATCTTCAACATTTGATAACTCACAGCCGGTAGCTCATCTCTATGAAGGAACGCTTCCAGTCCCGGAGGAATTTCCCCATCCTCCAGAGAATCAGGATTGGCCTCATCATCAGTGCCATCTGGATTCCAATCCCGAAGTACTTGCTGCCAATCTAGGTGTAATTCGGCACTTAACAGTAGTACCGGAAGAGTCAGAGGCCACCGTCAGTGAATCTGACCTGACAGGATTGGACGGTGCTGAGGAAAGGATAGCAATCCTTGAAAAAATTCTACTCAAGAAAAGGCAGAAGGATCCATGCCAAAACCAGAAGGCATCTGTGCTGCAAGCACTAAGCTACCGTCCCCAGCTGACGAACCAGTTAAGGGAGTTCCAAGGTAAGGCATCCCTCCTGACATGTCCTTACCCGGGCCATCATCAGGCTGGGAAGAACCAGGCTTAGTAAAATCAGAGGAAGATAATTCTCCCTGAGCCTCTAAAGCAGCACTAGTACAAATTAGAAGGCACTCCAGGCTGAGATGCCCAAATATGATAGATAGCATCGAGGGAAAGGCGCTTAGCTTTCTTAGGTACAGGCGCCATTAGTCCATCAGTATACTTAACAGGTGGCTGAAGGTGTGTCTCCAGCCAAATTCACGCTGCAAAATTTAGGAGTCCCAAGGCTATGTGTTGCAAAACTAAGTGCACTGTCACCATGCCAAACTTGAGTGCACAACCAAGATTGTATGCACAGGCAGCGCGCCTAAAAGAAATTGGGCGCACAACTCAGACACACTTGCACGCACCGACGGTCCTGAGAGGGCAGCCTAACGCGCAGAAAAAAGCGCACAAAAATGCCACCGCGGCCTACCACGTGGCACAAGAAAAGAAAGCCTAACAGCTGCTCAACCCACCAGGCTGCCCAAGTCCCTTAAACTCCAACGGGAATGAATGTCAGAATGGCACACTGAGCATGGAGACTGGAGGAAGGCCTACAACAACCCTTCTACTCTGTCTTTCTCCTTTTTATTTTTTTAACCTTAGCTGAACTCAACCTTTCCTGGCTGAGTACAGAGACTGTCTCCAGCTGTGGGGGGAGAGGGCATATACCATCATATCATATCAGCTTCCTGTACCCACTGCCTTTCAGCTGTTTTAATCAGCTAAGTCCACGCCGGCTGAGGAAACCAGCTACTGGACCAAAAGAACTCATATGAGGGAGTATGGAAATCACCTCAGGAATTCTCAACTGGGGGAGGGTCCATTTGGTATCACCGCAGGAGAGTGGAGCAAATAAAATCTTTTATCAATGCTCCTCTAAAATTTAAAGCAATCCCCAGTAGGGAAATGCATGTCCACCATTTGCTGGAGACAGAGAATACTGGCAGGCTGATGTCTCTGCAGGGATATATATACTGCGATGTCAACTTTGCTCCATCTCCATCTGCTGAAGCCACACAATTTAGATTTCCATAGTAAGGGGCGCTTAGCTATGGGTGTCTTCAACAACCTCAGCAAAATAACAAAGAAATTGGCCTGAAGAAGTGGGATATAAACGGACATTCTGTATTGAGCACCCATTGCAATTGGGGGTGCCCAATGCAATCGAGCACTGCAGAATCACAAGTCACCCCTAGCGTCCCCTTTTTTATGCAGCCCCTCATTTAAGTACTAATCAAGCACCCAGGGAATGTGGCTGTGCGTGTTAGGAAAAAGGGTGCTCAATACGAGTGCCCATTTTCAGGACTTCTTATTGCTTTGGCCCCTCAGCATACTAGTTTTTGTGTTTCCACATCCAAAAGCCCGGTGAGTGTCAAAGTTACCAGACAACTTTATCTCGTTAAGTCCAGCATAATATGACTTATTATTATGGATTATATATTTTTCCTTTTATGCAGTTTCCTTGCTTATTTCATGTTAATGATTTACTGGCAATAAAAATAAAATTTAACCTGCTAACTTCCTGCTCCCTACACCACTGAAGACATACTTTCCAAATACTGACCAAAACCCTCTTTTGTATTGCAGAGTTTTAACATATATCTAAGCTCTTCGTTAGTAAGACCATCTCATGCACTCAACTGCAAGCTGCAGCTTTGTACTGTGCAAAACATCCTTAACACCCTCCACATAAGGGCAGGGTGCCCAAACCCATCAAATGTTACTCATTCCACTGCTAGCATGACAGTTACTTTTACGCTACTAGAAAGGCACACTTCAAAATGCAGAGAAATCTAATTTAAATAGAGAAAGGAAGGAGCTACAGCGGGAAGCAGAGGAATATTTCTGTCAAGATCTTCTGTGACATCAGAAACCACTAGACCAAACTTTCGGCAGTTTAAAATGTCACCACAAACCCAAGATGGAAATGTTTCTTTGCATATCTGTCCTTAATCTCCAGCATGTAGTATTGCTGATGCAACTGGGGACTGTTCTGTGCCTGTCCCTGCTTGGCCACAGTGGAAGGAGATGTGAATAAGAGCTGCCAGCCAAGGAAAGATTTTTCTGGGTTGAAAATGACATTTTTCCTTTCAGCCCTGAAGGTGCTTTACCCTGCCCCTGCTGGCTTTCAGCCTTGCCTATCTGCAACCCCAATTGATGATTAAACAGAGCTTTCCGCAGTCAACCATTCTTAGACCAGGGCTCTTTTCGATGCTGTAACGACTGAGAGTGTGACTTTGCTTGGAAGTATGACACAAAAGCAGCAGGTGCAGGGAATCTCTGTGCTCGATGTCTGGTGCGCAATTTCCAACTTTACCTGATAAATGAAGCCACTCATCCTAGGACTCGCAGACAGCATAAGAAGAACACTGGGGAACAGCATAAAATACCTCTCTTCTTTTTCCTAAAATACAGGAATTTATTTAAGTCCAATTCCAGTTTTTTACTTATTGTGGAGTTCTGGCAGCTTATCCAGAGCTAGAGAGTGGACACATACAATTCAGTGTGGCAATTCACACTGAAAAAAAAAGCATTGCTCTTTTCTCTTAGGACAAACAGGAAGGTAGTCCTCACATATGGGTGACGTCAGCAGACGGAGCCCTATTACGGAACACTTTTGTCAAAGTTTCTAGAAACTTTGACTGGCACACTGAGTGCACTGAACATGCCCAGCATGTTATGATCCCTGTGTCCACAGTACTCGGTGAGTACTATGCCCTGATTTTCGGTTGGTTCCTGTTACCTCACTATCGGTTCCCCCAGGTTACCAACCGAATTGCGACCTTCTTCTCCCTATGTCTATCACCCTCGGTCCGCCCCGCAATGCCCGCGAGTGTCCTTCCTGCGATCCTCCACTGGGTTCATTGGAGCTAGAGGGCTAGGGACGTCCACGGTTCCTGTTGCCGCCAGGGCCGCCGTCAATACCCTCATCGATGCCCATGTTGATTCCATCGATGCCATCAATGCCATCGATGCCCTCGTGGATTCCATTGAGTCCATGGATTCCATCGGTGCCATCAATGCTCCCGTCGATTCCATCGGTGCCATCAATGCCCTCGTCGATTCCATTGATACCGCCATCGATGCCCCCAATGCCATCAGTGCCTCTGTCGATGCCTTCGCCAATGCCTTCGATGCTGTCGATACTACCGAAGCGTCTATACCTCAATCAATGCCCTTGACTACAGAAAACGCTCAATACTTCGGGTTCTAAACCATAGCCCCATGTAATCCTTGGGCGACAAACACTTCCAGGAGCAGTGGAGGCATGGTGACACTCCATCACCAATGCCATCCAAGACAGTGAGGGCATCTTCCTTGGCGCTGGAGAATGACCGGGCCGAGCACTGTGGGAATCATCATCACTGGCATGGTGACTGTCCACCACCAACGCCATCCATGATATCGGTGGCGTCTTCCTCAGTGCTGGAGAATGACCAGGCAGAGCACAGAGGGAAACATCACTACTGCCACGGTAAACAACAGTCGCCGACGTCTTTCTGGACATTAGTTGCAGTTCCTCGGTGCTGGAGAATGACCAGGCCAAGCTCTGAGGGAAACAGCCAGCACCGACGTGGTTCCACGTTTGGTGCTGGCACTGATACCACACCGGCATCAATGTCCATTGAGCCAGTTGCGAAGCGGGCCCAGGTACACGAGTCTCCATGCTCCTCTGCACCTGAGGCACCGAGGCGTTCCCCACAGACACCGGTGCCGGGTACTGAGCCACCACAAAATAACGTGGAAGTGCCAGTAAATGCCTAGCCTGTCACCCCTGTGGCTACGCTACCCATACCAGCTTACAAGGTGGAGCTGAACGTTTACGTCTACGTCCCTCAGGCTGTCCGCGATGCCTCCCGAAATCGCACTGTTGTGGCACTGCCTTGTTGCGATACCTACCAACGACAGCCTAAGTCATCGCCGCCGACTCATCCTTCTGAGCCTCCACCACGAAGGGCAATGGGCACTCTAATCCCACTTCGGCACCGATCCCATCGAGACCTGGTCACTAAAACAGACCAGATGTTTTCGGAAGGTTCTAGGTCGTAACATCTTCCAAGAACCATATTTGTGTCGCATATTGCTATTACCAGCTATGTTTGACACAACACCAAGGGAACCTCTCTGCCAACAATATGGGATTGCTTCAAGACGTCCTCTAGTTGCCAACAACAGGACTCCATACTCGATAGTAGCCTGGCTTCCGGACCCTGATTTACAGCCCGAACTTCCAGATACACTAGCTGATCTGCCATGCACAAGGTCCAGCAGACAGTGCCTCAATTGCAAAACCACCTCAAGACCCTGCAACAGCTCTCTACGTTTCTTGCACAGCAGAGAGGGACGCGGGAAGGACTTTTACTGCTCACGCTCCCACATGAGACTAACTGATATCCAGATTACACCAGCTCCGCCAGTAGAGCAGGCTCCTGGAATTTTCAACCTTGCCAGACATCAGAACAGCCATCCCACTGAGAACCAGGGCTCGGGATACCGTTCCCCGGACACAACAAGGCGGAGGATTTTAATCCCGCTATTTCCTTCTTTCAACAGAAAGCAGGTGATCTCCGCCCATCCTGGACCTCAGAAATCTCAACAAATTTCTTCAGAAGGGAAAGTTCAGAATGGTGTCTCTCGCCACCATGCTTCCCTTACTAAATAAGTGGGTTGCCTCTATCCTCTGGTCTTTCTATGCGCTTCATAGTGAGTCAACAACATTTTTAATACCAAGGTCTGCCGTTCGCACTGGCTTCGACAACTTGTGTATTTCACCAAATGCCTGCCGCTTATCTACAGAGAAAACAGCATTCACGCCTTTCCTTACCTGGACGACTGCCTAATAGGAGACAATCCAAGCAAGGAGCTCTAAATTCTCCAAGACTCACTATAAATCTTCTAAATTTGACTGGGATTTCTGATCAACTATCATAAATCCCATATGGAGTAGTACTGGGCACTACGGTCGCAACGGACTTCCTGCCCAACAACCGTGCAGACATCCTGTCAAATTCTCCACATAACCTCAGCCCATCAATTCTTTCATTGCTGGGCCACGGGATTTTCACTATCCATGTCACTCCTATGGCCAGACTAGCCATGAGGAAAGTGGATTTCAAAATTCAGTGGCTCCAAACAGTTCAACCGCTTTCGTCCCTGATCAATATCACCGATCCAGTACCAAATCCTCAGATGATCTTGGCCACGGTCGCATCCATCTTGGGTTGGAGAGCTCGTATCAACACCCTCCAAACCCAAAATACGTCTACTCCGCTCCATGAAAAGTCTCATATCAACTTCCTGGAGCTTCGAGCCATGCGTTATGCCTTTTATGCCTTAAAACACTGCCTCTCACGAAAAATATGAGGATACAGACAGACAACATAGTGGCAATGTGGTATTCAAACAAACAAGCATGCCAGGCTCTTATCTGCTCTGCCAGGAGGCCACGCAGTTCTAGGCCTGGACCCTTGTACACTCCATGCATCTACGGGCCACTTATCTAACAGGCATACCAAATGTACTAGCAGACCATCTCAATCGATGTCTCCATCCTCACGAATGGTCTCTGAATCCATGTGTAGTAAGCAGAATCTTCCAGCGCTGAGGTCAACCATCCTTTGACCTCTGCGTCCGAATTAAACCACAGAGTGGATAGATACTACTCCCTACACATGCATCAAAATGCGTTCCCATGGACGCCTTTGCTTGCCCTGCAACAAAGGCCTCCTATATGCGTCTCTTCCAATACCGCTCATAGCCAAAACTCTCGTGATGCTACAGCAGGACAGGTTTCCAATGATTCTCATAACCACGTCCTGGTCTCAAGTATGCTTCCCCATACTTCTCAACCTATCACTCTAGTAACCAATTTTGCCTGCCACAGGTCAGTCTCATAACACAGACTCACTGATATTCTCAGGTATTTGTAGCTTCACGACAACCTTCCACACGTAAATCTTACCATTCAAAATGGGCAAGTTTTACCACATTGTGTGCACAAAAAGGTATTAAACCCCTTTTTTCTGCACCACTCCATCTCTCTTAGGCGTTCTAGGATACCCCTTGGATTCTGGTCCCCAGACATCCTCTGCATGGGTACACCTCAGTTCCATTTCAGCATACACCTGGGAGTAGGGGATGCCCGATTAACGGCTCAACCACTTATGAGTCGACTTATCATGGGTTCTCTACAAATTAAGGCTCCTCTACGATCACTGGTTACGGAATGGGGCATACATGTACTGCTTACAAGACTCATATGTTCCCCGTTCGAGCCTTTGCATTCCTATAACTTTAAAATTCTAACATGGGAAATTCTTTCCCTTGCAGCCATCACTTCTGCTAAAAGGGTGGTGAGTTACAAGCCCTTGTTGCATACTCGCCCAACCCTAGGTTCCTCCGTGACCGAATGGTCCTCCGTACTCACCCTAATATTCTTAAGGTAGACGCAGCCTCTCACCTTACTTAGAACATACTCTGCCCATTTTGTCCCAAGGCCTCTCTCTCACCAGAGCGAGACGATTTTCCACACCTTGGACTGTAAGCATGCACATGCATTCTACCTACACCGCACTGCACTCCACAGAAAATCCACCCAGCTCTTTCCTTCTTTGACAAAGATGAGCTGCGAGTTCCAGTGAGCAAACAAACTCTCTCCAATTGACTAGCAGACTGTATCAAATTCTGCCTTGAGAAAGCAGCCCTTCCTCTCCAGGGGTGAGTGCAGGCACATTCTGTAAGGACCATGGCAACATCAGTAGCACACTATCGTTCAGTACCAATTGCCGACATTTCCTAGGCTGCGACATAGAATACTCTTCACACATTCACAGCCCTCTACTGCTTACATAAGGAAGTCCATCAAGAGTCTGCCTTTGGCCAATCTGTCTTGACAAACTTGCTCCAGTATAATCCTCAACTCCTTCCACAACCACCTGCTGTGATTTCAGGCTGCCTCATTATTGCCAACAGCAGCCCAATTATTGTGCCTACTGCACGAGTTGTCTGCTATTGGCCTGTTGTAATATGAGTCAGCTTGTAGCTTGCTAATCACCCATATGTGAGGACTACCATCCTGCTTGTCCTGGGAGAAAGCAAAGTTGCTTACCTGAAACAGGTGTTCTTCCAGGACAGCAGGATGTAGTCCTCACGAAACCCACCCGCCACCCCACGGAGTTGGGTCCGCTTACGTTTTATTATTTTATTTTTTCACTCGCTACAAACGAGACTGATGAGAGACCCCTGTGGACATAGGGATCATAGCATGCTGGGCATGCTCAGTGCACTCAGTGTGCCAATCAAGGTTTCTAGAAACTTTGACAAAAGTGTTCGGTAATAGGGCTCCATCTGCTGACGTCACCCATATGTGAGGACTACATCCTGCTGTCCTGGGAGAACACCTGTTACAGGTAAGCAACTCTGCTTAATTGCAAAGCAACAGTACTACCATCAAGAAGCGCAGCCCAGAACAAAAGAGGGTCTACACTCTGGGTTGTGCGTACATGCATAGTGCATGCATATATTTGGAGCCAAAGAAACGCACTCACCCATGTCAGAGTCCTCGTGTCGCCCCCCCAAGGTAATGTGGATGAGACACCAAATACACACACACACACACACACATGTGCGAGCGTGCACTCAATCTCATAACATAGGCTAAAAGATGCTTGTAAATTGTTGCTATTCAATACCAACCAAACTGAAAAGAGTCATCTCTCTCTCTCATTTATTTTACTCCTGAGTAGCAATTCGTGTTTGAAAGTTCCTTCTGCTGAACTGCCGTCAGCACTGTGAATATGGACCTAAGTGAATAGGAGGCATTGCTGTGTTCGACCACCCATAACCTCATGTAGACAGCAGACTGAAGAAAAAGCATGAAGAGCAGAATGAGGGGAAAATATGTATAAAACCAGAAAGTACACCTTAATTAATACATGCTTAGAAGAGAGAAGGTGCTGTTACAGCTGCTGGAGCTGTGTGGTTTGTTGCCAAAACATGCAGTGAAGGCAAATAGCATAGCCAGGTTTAAAAAAGCTGTGCATACGTTCTTGGAGGCCAGCTCTATTAATTATTAGCCTTGGGATTCACCACCTTTTATTTCTGGGAGTGAAAAAAACAGAAATACTTTTCCCCATTGGGATCTACCAGGCACTACCAAGCGACCTGGACTGGCCACTGTCACAGACAGGATGCTGGGCTTCATGGTCCACTGGTCTGACCCAGCATGGCCCATCTTATATTCACTTCCATAAATAATAAAGTAAGCCTGAATTCATCTGGGGATGCTTTGGAGACCTTCAACAAATAGCAAGCAGAAGGATCCAGGCAGGCCAATATAGTGGTCGCTCCAAGGAGTCAATAAAGATGTAAGGCTGCATCACTTGTTCAACCGTCTGCAACTATGGTATCGAACCTCAGACAATGCCAGTGGCAGCTGCTTGAGGACACTTTCATGAGAAAGACTTTGCAGAGTCTTGTGAGGGAGCTCAAACACTCAAATGTGGTGTTAGGCCATGAGAAGAAGAGACTACAGAAATATCAGAAAATGTAATATTCCTTACATCAATCTAACACTTCAGTCTCTGGGTAGGCTTATCATCAGAGGCCTGCTTGTGGAAACGGGTTAGTGTAAGTTACATTGAATTTTCTTAGTTCTTTTTATTTTATTTTATTTTTTTTAGTATATTGGGGTGCTTTGATAATACAAGGTGTGGTTTTTCACCTCAGAAATATAAAGCCTGGTTTATCAAAGGATTTTCCCCATAAGCAAAGAGAGAAAAAGTTAATAAACTAGGCCCTATGGGTATTAGCAGAAAAGCGACAAGAACTAGAAATAGGACTAAAGGATGAAGACACAAGAAAGCCAGGAAGCAAACAAGCCAATATTTTCTCAGGAAGTAAAAGCTCTTACCTCATTCATGCCACACTGGACCATCACTTGTGACATGTAGACTGCAGGCCCCAGGCTTTTTATGTCTTCTCCTTCCCAGCTCTGAATATGATCAGAAAGTATCTGCAGTTCAAGCTGCTTCCTCTTCCTCAGCTCTTGGCACTGTGTCTGAAACAGATCAGATGGATCTTATATAAATGATCACACAAATGAATCACAATTAGCAAGCTATCCTCAGTTCTGCATTAAATCTCCCAGTTGTCCTAGAGGACAAGCTTGAGCGTGATCTAGCTGGGTAGTTAAGTTTGTTCCACAATGGGTATATTGCACTGGGTGAAAAATGTATCCCCATTTCCTAAGTGGCTAAAAGCAAGAGTAGGATTTCTCCTCACATGGACTTTTAGCCAAATTAAAGAGGCGTTCCTGGGGTTGTGTTTAGGCTGGAGGAGAAAATGATGTGTGGGCTTCTACATTCTTAGATTCACACCTGCTATTTTACTCCTGATCTAACACTTGCGGCAGAAATAATAGGTGCAAAGTGAGTGGGCATTTTATATGGGGCATACCTGATAGCTTACTTCCAAAGGCTACTCAAAACTGCCCTCATGAACAAAATTCAACCATAAGATGTTTTATGATGCTTGAACCTCACCTTGAATAGCCTCTGGAAAGTCAAATAATGGAGAAATTAATTACCTGATAATTTCGTTTTCCTTAGTGTAGACAGATGGACTCAGGACTACATATACAGTGCAGGACTACATATACAGTGCTGCATATACAGTGCAGGACTACATATACAGTGCAGGAAGCACTGTTCTTCAGTATTCTCCTTGAAAAGCAATAGTGGATATATGAGTGTTTGGATAACTTGGTTAACTTGATTAACTTGAACTAGTTGACGTGAATTATAGCTGGAGACTGCCAGTGTCGTCAACCGAGAAACGCCGACACCCGGTAACTATGGGAGTCTTGTCTGAGGGTAAGTCTGGCTTACCCGTGCTTGTCTTGCTCTCAGGGATTGTCACCCAAGGTTTCCGTATTTTGAGGCAGCCGTGGGCGGGATACTGAGTCCATCTGTCTACACTAAGGAAAACGAAATTATCAGGTAAGTAATTTCTCCATTTCCTAGCGTGTAGCAGATGGACTCAGGACCAATGGGATGTACAAAAGCTACTCCCGAACTGGGTGGGAGGCTGCCTGTGGCCCACTTAGGACTGCCCTTGCGAGTGCTGTGTCCTCCCTGGCGGTAGAACCTTGAGAAGATGTGAATGGAGGGTCACATCGCTGCCCGACAGATCTCGGCGGGTGACAGCATCTTGGTTTCTGCCCAGGTCACTGCCTGGGCCCTTGTGGAATGGGCCTTGACTTGTAGAGGTGGATGCTTGTCCGACTCTATGTAGGCCGCCTTGATAACTTCTTTGATCCAGCAGGCTAGGGTTGCCCGCGAGGCTGCTTCCCCTTGTTTCTTCCTGCTGTGAAGGATGAATAGGTGGTCTGTCTTTCGTATGGATTCAGATCTTTCCAGGTAGCGGACTAGGAGTCTGCTGATGTGAAGATGGCGTAGGCGGCGTGAATCTTCCGAGTCCTTATGCTCGTCTGGAGATGGCAACGAGATAGTTTGGTTTAGATGGAAATGAGAAACCACTTTTGGGAGGAAGGAGGGGACAGTGCGTAGCTGTATGGATCCCAGTGTGAATCTGAGGAACAGTTCCCGGCAGGATAGAGCCTGAAGTTCGGAGATGCGACGGGCTGAACATATTGCCACTAGGTCAGGAGCCATAGGGCCAGACTGCGTGTAGGTCTGAAGGAAGCTCCCACTAGGAATTCAAGTACTAGATTGAGATTCCATAGGGGTACCGGCCACTTTAGTGGTGGTTGGATTTGCTTGACTCCTCTCAAGAAGCGGGAGACGTCTGGATGGGAAGATAGAATGATGCCGTCCACTTTGGCTCTGAAGCAGGCCAGTGCGGCCAGTTGAACCTTGATGGAGTTGAGAGACAACCCCTTCTTCAGGCCGTCCTGCAGGAATTTATTTATTTATTTATTTATTTATTTATTTATTTATTTATTTAAACATTTTTAGATACCGGCATTAGTTGTGGACATCATGCCGGTTTACATCAAAACTGGTAAAGTATGGAAGTTACATTTTAACAGGGAATTAGCAACTGGGAGGAGGGTAAATAATTAAATAGGATAGACGAGAAATAACAGTAACATTAACTTTAACATGGTTCCTCGGTGAATTCCAGGAATCATGAATTCCAGGAATCATGAATTCCAGGATCATGGGAATTTTGACTGGTCGTGGGAAGATGTCGCGGTCTTCACACCAGGCTTCGAATATTCTCCATATTTGTATATAAGTTAAAGATGTGGAAAACTTGCTCGGAGCAAGGTGTCAATTACTGCCCTCGAGTATCCACTCTTCTTCAGGCGAGTCCTCTCAATAGCCAGACCAAAAGAGAGAATCGAGTTGGGTCTTCGTGGAGGATCGGTCCTTGCTGGAGCAGGTCCCTGTGTGGAGGTAGACACAGGGAGTTCCCCGCCAGAAGTATTCACATGTCTGCGTACCACGGCCTTCTTGGCCAGTCTGGGGCCACTAGAAGTACTAGCCCCCTGTGGTGTTCTATCTTGCGGATGATCCCGCCCAGTAGTGGCCATGGAGAAAAGGCGTACAGCAGGTCTTCCTGTGGCCAGGTTTGGACAAGGGCGTCGATCCCCTGGGATTGAGGGTCTCGTCTGCGACTGAAGAAGTTGGGAACTTGGGCGTTGGACCGGGTTGCCAGAAGATCCATGGCTGGGGTTCCCCAGCAGTCTAATATTAACTGGAAGGCTGTGGTTGACAGCCTCCATTCCCCTGGGTCTAGACTTTCTCTGCTGAGGTAATCCGCAGTGACGTTGTCTTTTCCCACGATGTGGGCGGCCGAGATCCCTTGCAGGTTTGCTTCCGCCCACGTCATTAGGGGGTCTATTTCCATGGACGCCTGTTGGCTTCTGGTTCCTCCCTGGTGGTTGATGTAGGCCACTGTTGTGGCGTTGTCCAACATGACTCTGACAGCTTCTCCTCGGAGTCTGTGACTGAATCGTAGGCAGGCTAGTCTGACTGCCTGGGCTTCCAGTCGGTTGATGTTCCATCCCGACTCTTCCTTGTTCCATTGCCCCTGGGCCGTCAGTTCCTGACAGTGGGCTCCCCACCCTCGTAAGCTCGCATCCGTGGTGAGCAAGACCCAGGTTGGTGGGGATAGTCTTACTCCCTTACTTAGATGGTCTTCTTGTAGCCACCATAGGAGCTGGGTTCGTACCTCCGCCGGCAACTGGAGGCGGACGGTGTAGTCCTGGGACATCGGGTTCCATCGTGACAGTAGGGAGCGTTGTAGTGGTTGCATGTAGGCCCTTGCCCATGTTACGACTTCTAGGGTTCATGTCATGAGTCCGAGGACTTGGAGGTAATCCCATACTGTGGGGCGAACGCCATTCAACAGTTTTCTCAGCTGGTCCATCAATTTCCTTCTCCTTGTAACAGGAAGGACGGCCTTGTCCTGTTGGGTGTCGAACTGGACTCCCAGGTATTCTAGAGATTGGGAGGGCTGCAGACAGCTCTTGGTTGTGTTGACAACCCAGCCAAGGTTTTGCAGTAGGTTCTTGACTCTGGAGGTCGCCTGATGGCTTTCTTCTGGAGATTTTGCTCTGATCAGCCAATCGTCCAGGTACGGATGTACGAGGATTCCTTCTTTCCTCAGTGTCGCTGCCACTACCACCATGATTTTGGTGAACGTCCGAGGAGCAGTGGCTAGTCCGAAGGGTAACGCTCGGAACTGGTAGTAGTGTTCCATGATCGCGAAGTGTATGAAGCGCTGGTGGTCGTGATGAACCAGGATGTGCAGATAGGCTTCTGACAGATCCAGGGAGGTCAGAAATTCTCCTGGCTGTACTGCCCTCCTTCCTCCAGGGAGTCTGGTTCTTCCTCCTAGGTGTCCGTGTCCCCTTTGTCCGGAGGGGGCACGACTCGGGGAAGCCGAGAGGAGCCTGGAAGGTTTTGGTCTTCTGCTGGAGGCTGTGACTGTGTCACCGGTGGCACCGATTGTGCCTGGACAAAGGTTTGCAGCCCTTTGAAGAATTCTACCCAGGTTGATCAGCCCCGTACTGAGTGATAACCTTTGTTTATGGACTTGGCCATAGAAGCAGTCCTGTACTTTTTCCCTTATGTCTGCATATCAGTACCCCACATCATAAAAGTCAGGGCCTGTGTTGGTTGTCATCTGAATCTAATACATCTTTTGTTTGTGTCAAAGGAATCAAGGCTTATTTGGTTAAGGGTAGTAATCCCATGTCTTACATTAACCTGTTTTGTGCAGGTTATCCCCATACTTAGTTGTTTCCCAGACCGTAAAAATCGGTGACCTCATTGGTTGTTGTCTGAATTAAATTCCCTTTTTCTTTCTGCCATTGAAATGGAGAATAATATTGCAGTTGCATCAAATAATCAAGGCTTATTGGTTAAGGGAGTAATCCCCATACCTTCTGTTAAGGGTATTAAATGCCACACCAGCAAGTTACCCCCATGCACACTTTTCTTCATTTCCATCCTCTAGCCTTTGGGGATCCACAGTGTTTATCCCATGCCCCTTTGAATTCCTTGACTATTTTCATCTTCTCCACCTCTTCTGGAAGAGCATTCCAGGCATTCACCACCCTCTCCGTAAAGACATTTTTTCGATTTTGGTTCTGAGTTGTTCCTCCTAGAGTTTCATTTCATGCCTCCCCACTTTCAGGAAAAGACTCAAAACATGGCTTTTTATGAAAGCATTTCCTGACCTAAACTGAACCTTAATCAGTCTTTGACTAATCACTCTGACTTTACCTTAACATAGAAATTAACTCCACAGCATTAGGGCAATTCGTTATTACCTCAAATGCATTGATATGCATATATGTATCATATGTATCTAGTTAAAAACCCCAGCTTCTTTTCTCTGTTCCAAGTTATTACTACCCTGTTTTATTGTAACTGCAACCCTTAACTTTCACTTGTATATTGTTACTATTACTACTACCTTTTTTAATTTTTGTTATTTATTGTTATTTATGACCTCTTGTTACCTCTTCACTTGTTAATTGTAAACCGACATGATGCGATACCCATCGCGAATGCCGGTATAGAAAAACTTAAAATAAATAAATAAATAAATGACTCCTAGTTCTGATTTCTTTCCAACGGAAAAGGTTTGAAGTTCGTGCATCATTAAAACCTTTCAGGTATCTGAAGGTCTGTGTCATATCGCCTCTGCACCTTCTCTCTTCCAGGGTATACATATTTAGATCCTTCAGCCTTTCTTTATAAAAGTCTTCCAATACCTACCCCCACACCATTTTGGTCGCCCTTCTCTAGACCACCTTCATCCTGTCTCTATCCTTTTTGAGATATGGTCTCCAGAACCGAATACAATAGTCCAGGTGAGGCCTCAACAAGGACCTGTACAGGGGCATCATCACTTCCTTTTTCTTACTGGTTATTCCACTCTCTATGCAGCCCAGTATTCTTCTGGCTTTAGCCTTGTCACATTGTGTCACCATCTTCAGCTTGCCAGATACTATTACCCAAAGATCCCACTCTTAGTCTGTGCACATCAGTCTTTTACCCCCTCCCCTCCATTGTATACAATTTTTTTGGATTACTGCATGCCAGATGCATCACTCTGCACTTCTTGGCATTGAATACCAGTTGCTAAGTCTTTGACCACTCTTCAAGCTTTCTTAAATCATTTTTCATTCTCTCTACTCCATCAGGTGTGTCCACTCTGTTGCAGATTTTTGTATCACCTGCAAATAGACAAACTTTACTTTCTATCCCTTCCGCAATGTTGCTCACAAAAATATTGAACAGAACCGGTCCCAAAACTGATCTCTGTGGCACTGCACTTAACATGGTTCTCTCTTCAGATTAGGTTCCATTTACCATTACACGTTGTCTCCTAACAGCCACCACCTTGGTGCTCACTCCCAAGCTATTCATTTTATTCACAAGATTTGTGGGACCATATCAAAAGCTTTGCTGAAATCGAAGTAGATCACATTAAGCACTCTTCCTCGATCCAATTCTCTATTCACCCAATCCAAAAAAAAATCAATCAGATTTGTCTGACAGTACCTTCCCCTGGTGAATCCATGCAGCCTCAGGTACAGCAACCTACTCAATTGTACATAATTCACTATCCTTTCCTTCAGTGTCTCCATTAATTTTCTCACCACCGAGGTGAAGCTAACCAGCCTGTAGTTTCCAGTCTCCTCTCTGCTACCACTCTTGTGAAATGGGATCACCACCGCTCTTCTCCAAACCTGTGGCTTCACTCCCATTTCTGTTTCCAGCAATCTATTAAACAGGTCCTTCAGCGGATCCACCAGCATATCTCTGAGCTCCTTCAGTATCCTGGGGTATACCCCTTCCGCCTGCAAGGCCTTATCCACTTTCAGTTTGCTTAGTTCTTCCCATATATTCTGTTTTGTAAGCAGAATTTTGTCTACTGTCTTCTCAACCAGCAACAATCCTTCTCCAGGGTCTTCTTTAGTGAGCACTGAACTGAGGTGTGGCACTTAAGCATCCTATATCCCAATGCAGTTCTGACACAAGCGTTTTAAACTCAATTGCATAGTCTGGCAATGGTTATCTTGCTGTAGATGAAGCAGGGTGGATCCTGCTATAGTATGACGAGCTGGGTCATCAAACACTGAGTTGAATAGCTTAAGAAACCCGGTCAAGTCATTCAGAATCGGGTCGTTGCGTTCCCATAGCGGTGAGGCCCAGGCCAGGGCTTTTCCATCAAGCAAAGACAGAATGTAGGTGGGAAAGTAGTTAGCTTGCAAGGAGAAATGCATGCAACATTGATTTATAAATCCTCTGCACATCCGGGCTTCCCCTGAGAAGCATATTGGAGAAGAGAGAGGAACAGTAGTCTAGACGGTTATTACTGGAGGAATCGATTCTTTCGCTTGAGCTGTCGCCAAATTCAGCTGAGCGTTAGCTGGTTGAAGGAGACAGTCAAATTGTCCAAGGACTTTTGTTGCTCGGAAAGCCACTGGGCCAGGCCAGGGATGGCCTGCAAAGCTGCAAGCTGAGCCGAATCCAGGAGTTAGCAATCTGTTAGGTTCGTGGTAAGTTAGTGGATTCCTGGTCATGGTGCAGATGACTCCTCCTACGGGGAGGAGCCCTGTAGGGAAACACAGCAATATGGCTAGACTCACAAGGACGTGGACACAGTGGATATGCTCTTTATTATACAGCCGCTGGTGCTGACCGAGAGGCGGACAGTAGATGTAGTATGTTGTACCTCAATAGATAGTCTAAGGTAGACACAGGATGTAGAAGTGTCTGGTAGCTATCACCCTTGCAGAGGAATAGGTCCAGTGGTGCTCCGTGGTGCAGGATAACCAGAGGACCCGTCTCATGTTGCAGATGGCGGTTCATATCCGATAGTGGTCAGAGAACGGAGTATGCCGTGAATCTGTAGGTGAGGCAAGAGAGACAGACTGTAGGGTAGAGGTACTCACTGATGTAGGCAGCTGGAAGTGAAGACGAAGGTCCACTGTAGAGCAAGCTGAAGTCCGAAAAGAGATGGTGCAGGAAGCCTCCGAACCAGGAGCAGATAGACCTTCGAGGAGAGAGTACCTAGATTTCCTTCCAGCAGGCACCTGGAGAGAGAGATAAGCAGAAGGGCCCCGAGCAGCGGGTACCCAGAGCTTAGAAGGTAGCGATAACCCGGAGGGTAGAAGGAGTTCCAAGCGAGCAGCTAGGAAGCGGTCAGAGTAGCTAAACTGAAGTCTTTGCTAACTCGTAGCATTGGTGGTGAGCGGAGGCTAAATACCCGGAGGTAGAGACGTCATGTGGTGGGGCCGCCCCCGAGGTTCCTGCCATGATGTAGACATAAGCATGGGTGGTGTGTGCGCGCGCACCCTACGAGGCCTTCAGGAATCAACATGGCGGACACCATTGCTCAAGCCAGTCCCAGGACGTCGGAGAGCACGACAGGTAGCAGCAGAAGCAGCCAACTTCCCAAGGTTACTGGAGAATGGAGAAAAGAAGGTGAGGCAGAGGGGTCACAGCCGTCTGCGACTGACAGATGCAACAGCTGGAAACTACAGGCCGGTTAGCCTCACCTCGGTGGTGGGAAAAGTAATGGAGTCGCTGCTGAAAGAAAGAATAGTGAACTATCTACAGTAAGAAGAATTGCTGGACCAGAGGCAGCATGGATTTGTTAGTGTTCGTGGTAGTTGTGGGTAGATCCTTGGGCCGGTAGCAGATGACCAGGCCCCCGGGGGAAGATCCGGAGAGGGACCACCGGTCAGGCTCAGAGTATGGAGACAGATACACACTAGTTCTTTTATTAAACAGTATATCAAACCACCAGAGGTGGCAGTAGTGAGCTGGAAGTGCCCGGCTGGGCTGTAGTCCCTCAGATACTGGAACAGCGATCCTGGATAACTGAGCTGTAGAGAAACTGAATATAGTGAGTAGGCAGGGTATGCAGAGTTCAGGAACAGAACTTTGATGGTAACACTCACACAATAGTCTCTTAAAAGCAGCCCAGGAGCTGGAATGAAGTAGGCCCTCGAGGAGCGAGTACCTGGCTCCAGGGAACACCCTGAGAGAGAGATGGTAACTCACTGGTGTTGTAGGCAGCGATGATTTCCTGGCAGAAGTGGTATTCAGTAGCAATTCCAGGAACGTGGGCCCTCGAGGAGCGAGTACCGGTTCCAGACTGCAATCTGAAAAGCAAAAGAGAAAGCGAGGCCCCCGAGGAGCGGGTACCCCTGGTAAGTCCGAGGAGGCAGAGTAGCAAGGTATGCGGAGAGCGAATCCCATCCGCCGATACCTGGAGGAAAGCCCTTGCTAACTGGATTCGTTAGCGATTTCAGAGACCTTAAATATCCGGTGAGGATGACATCACCTCAGGGGGGCGCCCCTGAGGTTCGCGCCACTGCTGGTACTTGAGTCGGGGCCGCACCATGCGCACGCGCCCTTAGACTGCTGGGAAACATGGCGGAGTGCAGCGTCCAGCCGGTTTGGGGACGCCAGAGGGGAACGGCAAGATGACGCCGTGGCAGCCAAACTTCCAACAGGCAAAAAGGGAGTCGCCAAGAGGTAAGTTGGGCGTAGTGGAGACGTTGGGCAGTGACGGTCGCAACAGTACCCCCCCTTCAAAGGGCGATTTCCTCTTCGGGTACCAGGCTTGGGTTTTGAAGGATGCGAGGTGGAACTGACGAAACATCTCTTTGTCCAGAATATTGGTCTGAGGCTCCCAAGAGTTTTCTTCGGGGCCGAAACCTTCCCACTTTAGAAGGTATTCAAAAGTTTTGCCTTTTTTACGAACATCCAGGACCTCTTCGACTTTGAATTCTAAGTCGTCTTCTGCATTGATGACAGGTGGATCTTGAGGTTTGGAAGAAAATTCGCTGAGTATGAGTGGTTTCAGAAGTGAAATGTGGAAAACGTTATGAATTTTGTACCCAGGCGGTAGCTTCAGATGGTAGGTGACATTGTCAATACGTTGAAGGACTAGGAATGGTCCCACATAGCGAGAAGCAAACCAAGATGAAGGTAGTTTAAGTCTGAGGTGCTTGGTTGACAACTAGACCTTGTCTCCTGGTTTGAAGACTGGGGTTTGCAAATGATGCGCATCGTAGTATTTCTTAGCATGGTCACTCGCTTTGATCAGCATGTCCTTTGTTTGAACCCACAGATTATGGATATCATCAGCAGTGGATTGAGCTGCTGGGGACGTCACTGAGAGTTTCAGTGGACGTGGCGGTGTTGGGGAACATCCATAAACCACTTCATATGGTGACAATCCAGTAGATGTTGCTGGATGAGAGTTGATGGCGAATTCAGCCCATGGAAGCAATTCGGCCCAGTTGTTCTGTCGAGACGTGACATAGGCTCGAATGAACTGCTTCATAGTACGATTCATCTGTTCCGTTTGGCCATTCGACTGCGAATGGTAGGCTGAAGTATAGTCTAGAGTGATGTTGAACAACTTGCACAAGGCCTTCCAGATTCGTGCCGTGACTTGGGACCCACGGTCAGATCTGATGTGAGAAGGTAGTCCATGGAGGCGGAATATGTGCTTTATGAAAAGCTTTGCGAGCTCCAAGGCTGAAGGTATGCCAGGGAGCGCCACGAAGTGTGCCATCTTGCTAAATCGATCCACTGTCACCCAAATGGTATTCATTCCTCCGGAAGTAGGTAAATCGACTACAAAGTCAGTAGCGATGTGCGACCAGGGTTGATCTGGAACTGGCAGTGGTTGCATCTGACCACACGGTTGTCCAGAAGCAGGTTTGTTCTTAGCACAATTGGTGCAGGATGCCACGTAGGAATAGGTATCCTTTTTGATAGTAGGCCACCAATATAGCTCCTGTATCTTGAGCAGGGTATGGCGTTGGCCAGGATGGCCAGCCAGCTTTGAATCTTGCGCCCAAAAAAGCACTTTCTTCCTAAGTCTTTTAGGAATGATGGTTTTACCAGCGGGCAAAGACTGGGTAGATGCCAAGAGGATTTTCTTCGGGTCAATTATGTGCTGCGGCACACCAGGCACATCCTCCGAGTGAAAAGAGCGTGACAGAGCGTCTGCTCTGGTGTTTCTATCCCCAGGGCGAAACTTGAGCTCAAAGTCGAACCTATTAAAAAATAGGGACCATCTGGCCTGTCTGTAATTCAGGCGTTGTGCGTGACGGAGATACTCTAGATTTTTATGATCCGTGAATACGGTTATTTGATGTTGAGCGCCTTCGAGCCAAGGCCGCCATTACTCAAATGCAAGCTTTATTGCCAAGAGCTCTTTATCACCGATCCCATAGTTTTTTGCGGCAGGAGAAAATCTTCATGAGAAGAATGAACAGGGACGTAAGGCTTTCGAGTCTCCTGTTTGGCTTAACACAGCCCCTACACTCACATCTGAAGCATCAACTTCGATGATAAAGGGCTTGGGGTCTGGATGCTGCAAGCACGGTTCTGTGGAGAAGGCAGTCTTCAATTTCTCAAACGCGGAAATGGCCTCTGCTGACCATTTTGAAGCGTTGGCACCCTTGCGGGTCATTGCAGTTAAGGGTACGGTTAAAGAAGAGTAGTTCTTTATGAAGCTTCGATAATAGTTGGTGAACCCCAGGAATCTCCTTAAAGCCTTCAGGCTGGTAGGCTGGGACCAATTCTTGATACTTTCAAGTTTGTGAGGGTCCATTTGGAAGCCTTCTTTTGACACGATGTAGCCTAATAAAGGCACTGAGTCTTTGTGAAATTCACACTTAGAGAGTTTGGCGTACAGCTGGTGTTCACGAAGACGGTGGAGTACTTGCTTGATGTCTGCAATGTAGGTGTCCAAATCCTGGGAGAAGATTAATATATCGTCCAGGTAGACCACAACGTTCTTATACAGCAGATCCCACAAGATGTCATTCATCATATTTTGGAAAATGGCGGGTGCGTTGCACAACCCGAACAGCATTACTAGATACTCGAATTGGCTGCCTCGCGTATCGAAGGCCGTTTTCCATTCATCGCCGCTCCGAATGCGAATGAGGTTGTAGGCCCTCTTCAGGTCAAGCTTTGAAAATATCTTGGCCCCTTGTAGCCGGCCAAACAGTTCGGAGATTAACGGCAAGGGGTAATGGTCTTTGATCGTGATTTCGTTTAGACCTCGGTAATCGATACATGGACGTAGGGTACCGTCCTTCTTCCCCACAAAGAAAAAGCCTGCACTGGCCGGCGACTTTGATGGTCGAATAAAGCCCTTCTGGAGATTTTCTTCAATGTATTCCGACATTGCTTTATTCTCAAGAGCTAAGAGAGGGTACACCCTACCCTTCGGTGGCTCAGTGTTGGGCTTCAGTCTTATGGCACAGTCATAGGGCCTATGTGGAGGGAGAATATCAGCCGCTTCTTTGGAGAATACATCCCCGAAGGATGCGTATTGGGGCAGCAGCCCTGGCATCACTGGAGTCGTAGGCATGCATATGATAGGCAAGATCTCCTGAAGACACTTCCCATGACATTCTGGGCCCCAGCGGGAGAGATCCAAGGATGCCCAGTCAAATAGGGGTTGGTGCACTTGTAACCAGGGTAACCCCAGGACGATAGGGTGCATGGCCTTTTCCAGTACAAAGAAGGAGAGCGATTCCGTATGGAGAGCTCTGGTGCGGAGAATAACTGGTATGGTTTAGCAAGTCACGTCGCCGGGTAAGTGCTCTCCATGAATGGAGGATAACAGTAGTGGATCTTTCAACTTGATGAGGGGAATGCTCAAGTATTCAACTAGACGTCTGAGAATGAAGTTGCCTCCTGCCCCTGAATCCACCCGGGCAAGAGTCTGAACTGTGGCCGGTCCATAAGTCAAGGAGACTGGAAGAGAAAGCGGAGGAGAGGGTGCGGTATGGCCTAAGAATAGTCCTCCTGCAGGTCTTAGGCCCGTCCATTTTCCGGAAGAATGGAGCATGTAGAGACATTATGGCCGGGCTGACCACAGTACATGCAAAGGCTGCGCTTTTTCCGAAGTCTTCTTTCTTTCGAAGTTAAATGTCCATGACCAAGTTGCATCGGTTCATCTTTATCAGCAGCAAGAATTACTGGAACCATCCGAGGTGCAGATATAGAACTAGCCTGTTTCAATCCAGGTAGCACCTTAGGCCGCAGTTCCTTCACCTTGTCCCAGAGCCGGTGATCAATCCAAGTGGCCAAGGCTACTAATTCGTCCAGCGAGTCAGGTGTTTCGCGAGCAGCCAGCTCGTCCTTTAAACGGGTATCCAGGCCTCTGCAAAAGAGTGTTTTGAGACATTTGGGGTCCCAGCGGAGTTCTGCCGCAAGAGTTTTGAACTCGATGGCAAAATCAGCCAATGATCTGCTGCCTTGCTTCAATTCCACCAAAGCAGAACCAGCCACAGCAGTTCGAGCAGGCTCATTGAAAACGGATTTAAACAAGACCATAAATCCTTCTATATCCTGCTAAATGGGGTCCTTGTGCTCCCACAAGGTAGATGCCCAAGACAAGGCCTACTATCCAGGTAAGAAAGGATGTAGGTAGTCTTGGAAATAGCCGTAGGAAATAAAGATGGTTGTAAGGCAAAATGCATGCAGCACTGGTTTAAGAAGCCCCAGGCTTTCTGGATTTCACCGGAAAAGCGGATTGGAGCCGCCAGTGGTACAGCAGTTTTTAAAGTTACCTCCTGTAACTGACCTTCATGGATGGAAGCTGTGCCTTGAACCTTCTGTGTGTGTAGCTGATGAAACGCTGAAGTAAGTTTCTCCAAGGTGTCTTGCTGCTCCACAATGCGCTGGGCCAGGCCCGGTATGACCTGCAAGGCATTGAATTGTGCCAGATCCATGGAGTTAGCAATCTGTTAGTGTTCGTGGTAGTTGTGGGTGGATCCTTGCGCCGGTAGCAGATGACCACGCCCCTGGGGGAAGATCCCGAGAGGGATCACCGGTCAGGCTCAGAGTATGGAGACAGACACACACTAGTTCTTTTATTAAACAGTATATCGAACCACCAGAGGTGGCAGTAGTGAGCTGGAAGTGCCCGGCTGGGCTGTAGTCCCTCAGATACTGGAACAGCAATCCTGGATAACTGAGCTGTAGAGAAACTGAATATAGTGAGTAGGCAGGGTATGCAGAGTTCAGGAACAGAACCTTGATGGTAACACTCACACAATAGTCTCTTAGAAGCAGCCCAGGAGCTGAAATGAAGTAGGCCCTCGAGGAGCGAGTACTTGGTTCCAGGGAACGCTCTGAGAGAGAGATGGTAACTCACTGGTGTTGTAGGCAGCGATGACTTCCTGGCAGAAGTGGTATTCAGTAGCAAGTCCGGGAATGTGGGCCCTCGAGGAGCGAGTACCGGTTCCAGACTGCGATCTGAAAAGCAAGAGAGAAAGCGAGGCCCCCGAGGAGCAGGTACCCCTGGTAAGTCCGAGGAGGCAGAGTAGCAAGGTATGCGGAGAGTGAATCCCATCAGTCGATTCCTGGAGGAAAGCCCTTGCTAACTCAATTCGTTAGCGATTTCAGAGACCTTAAATATCCGGTGAGGATGATGTCACCTTAGGGGGATGCCCCTGAGGTTTGCGCCACTGCTGGTTATTGAGTCGGGGCCGCGCCACGCGCGTGCGCCCTTAGGCTGCTGGGAAATCTGGCGGAGTGCAGCGTCCAGCCAGTCCGGGGACGCCGGAGGGGTACGGCAAGATGACGCCGCGGCAGCCAAACTTCCAACAGGCAAAGAGGGAGTCGCCAAGAGGAAAGGTGGGCGTAGTGGAGACGTCGGGCAGCTACAGTCGCAACAGGATTCGCCAGGGGAAGGTCCTGTCAGACAAATCTGATTGACCTTTTTTGACTGGGTGACTAGGGAATTAGATCGAAGAAGAGCCCTGGTTATCATCTACTTGGATTTCAGCAAAGCTTTTGATATGGTCCTGCACAGGATACTTGTGAATAAAATGAGAAGCTTAGGAGTGAGTGCCAAGGTGGTGGCCTGGATTGCAAACTGGTTGACGGACAGAAGACAATGTGTGATGGTAAATGGTAGATGGAACAGAGGAGGCGGTCTCCTACTATCCTCAAAGAAAGAACTTAACATAAAAATAATTACCACCCTCACAGCCCCCAACTATGAAATCGCTTACCTCAAATCCAATCAAATCCAAATCTACCTAGTTTACACCCCTCCAGGTATACTAGAACACGATGCATCCCCCTTTATTGAACTCATCACAGAAAACATCAACATAAACACCCCTGCCATCATCCTAGGAGACTTCAACTTACACGTTGACACCATCCCCTTATCCCTACCTGTGAAACTATCCTCAACACCTTCTCAGCCATGGGTTTCAACCAAATCATTAACTCCCCCACACACAAAGCGGGACACTCTAGACCTGATATTCATAAATACCCTCATACAAACCTCAAAACCCCCATCATGTACCCCTGGTCCGACCACACACTAATTCATGAAATCTTCTCCATAAACACGCCTACCCACCCATCTCCTGACCGCAACCCCATCATTCAATTCAGAAAACCATGGTTCTTAGAAGACTTAAACCACTTCTAACAACGGCCAACTTTCGATCAGTGCTGCAAGCTTTGATTTTTGCAAGCACTGATTATTGTAACACCATTCTCCTAGGTCTACCATACACCTCACTAAGACCACTTCAAATTTTACAAAACACAGCTGCAAGAATTTTAACTGGTAAAAGTAAAAGAGACCACATCACAGAAACCCTGGCTGAGTTACACTGGCTACCCATTGAGCAAAGAATACAGTACAAAACACTATGCACCATACATAAATTAATACATAACGAATAAGCAGAATGGCTGAATACAGCCCTTCCCGTACATGTCCTGAACAGAAACCTGAGATCAGCCAACAAAGCACTCCTAACTATTCCATCAATCAAAACAGCAAGACTAACACAAGTAAGAGAAAGAGGGCTATCCTTGGCAGGACCCATACTATGGAACACCATGCCCTTGGAGTTAAGATTACAAAGAGACAACAAAACCTTTAGAACAACATTCATCCAGCCTCGTTCGGCACTGCCATTATACTTTAATTACATCACCTCAAAGCATACCCCCACAATCCTCCACTTCCACTACGCCATAGGACAGCATTTGCTGGCAAAATCCCGTCAAAGAGATCTCTTTACTCCCATCATGATGCTAGGATACCCAATACACATTTTACATCACAACACCTGCTTCAAGATGAAGCCGTCGCTACGATACCAACCTATAACCCGTAGAAATTTAACTCCGGTGATGATCTCCCCCATTACTCAACTACTCGGGCTAGCTCTTTTCACTTTGACACTATTCAACGCCCAGTCAATTACAAAAAAAACACACATCCTTCACAACTACCTGCTTGATGCTAGGCCAGACATCTGTGCTATTACTGAGACCTGGTTGAAACCCGCAGACACAGCTTTAATAAATCAACTTCCTACACAGATTTATGACATCTTCTCCATACCCAGAAAAAAGAAAAAAGGGGGAGGTCTCCTCATAGCTGCCAAAAAATCTCTCAATCTCACATTACAACCTATCAATACAATACCAAAATTGGAGGTAGGCTTATTCAAATCAAAGTCGCTCCAAATCCTCCTCACCTACGCCCCCCCTGGACTTCTGGATCAAGATGCTTCTCCTATGGTTGAAATCATAGCTAAATACCTAAAACTAGATTCCCCAGCCATAATCCTGGGAGATTTTAACCTTCACATTGATGCCAACCCCAGATCTTCTAATTGTGAAGCTTTCAGCCCTTTCGGACATGGGCTTCAAGCAATACATTAACCAGCCCACACATAAAGCAGGTCATACTCTGGACCTTATCTTTACAAATTCCAACCTCACTCCACTTTCACCTCCGCTATGCCTCCCAGTTCCATGGTCAGACCATCTCATGATCACTGCCAACTTTAGGTCATTGACAAGATCTCCGGCACCCCCTCAGATGACCACCTTGTACTACAGGAAACCATGCCCTTCAGAAGACCTCGGCAATTCGCTGATTAAAGAACTTTCTAACCTCGATTTATCCAACCCCAATTCTGCTATTACCTCTTGGCAAAGCATCACAGAAATGATAGCCAATAACTTATGCCGACTGTAAAAAAAAACATAAACCCCTCTCAAAAAAACAAGCAGCCATGGTTCTCTAATGAACTCCGTATCCTGAAGCAAAATCTAAGACGGAAAGAAAAAGAATGGAGGAAGAACCCCAACCCACATTCTCTAACAATATACAAAGCCGCTCTTCACCATTACAGAACAATAACGCTTCGAACAAAAAGAGAATTCTATGCCCACCGTATCCATGATATGATGTTTGACGCGAAGGTACTATTTTCCTATGTATCGGAACTCACCAAAACTGTGCCCCCTACTATTCCAGACGACACAGCCCAAGCGAAAGCCAATGATCTTGCTGTATTCTTTCAAAACAAAATCTCTAACACCCTGGCTAGATTACCAACCAACCTAAACTCACTGCCTTTGTTTAATATTTCTTCCATTTATTTATTTCTCTCCACACAATGCTCCTTGTCATCTTTCAATTTCACTATACCACTTCTGGTCTCTTTTCTTTCTCTGACATATCTAAAAATATGTTTTGTCAGCTCACTTTTCCTTTTTAGCAATCCTTTCTTCCTCTAGAAATTTTACTTTCCTTATTTCTTTCTTCATCTCTCTCAGTTTTAACAGATCCATCTTAAAGATCGCTCTTCTCTTCATTCCCATCCTCTAGCCTTTATGGATCCATAGTGTTTATCCCATGCCCCTTTGAAATCCTTCACAGTTTTAGTCTTCACCACTTCCTCCAGAAGGGCATTCCAGGCATCCACCACCCTCTCTGTGAAGAAATTCTTCCTTACATTGGTTCTGAATCTTCCTCCCTGGAGCTTCAAATCGTGGCCCCCTAGTTCTACTGATTTTTTTCCAGTGTAAAAGGTTTGTTGTTGACCATGAATCATTAAAACCTTTCAAGTATCTGAAAGTCTGTATCATATCACCCCTGCTCCTTCTCTCCTCCAGGATGTACATATTTAGGTTCTTAAACCTCTCCTCATAAATCATTTTATGTAGACCATCCACCTTTTTGGTCGCCCTTCTCTGGACCGCCTCCATCCTGTCTCTGTCCCTTTGGAGATACGGTCTCCAGAACTGGACACAGTACTCCAGGTGAGGCCTCACCAAGGCCCTGTACAAGGGGATCATCACTTTTTTTCTCTTACTAGATATTCTTCTCTCTATGCAGCCCAGCATTTTTCTGGCTTTAGCTATCGCCTTGTGAAATTCATCCCTGTGTTCCTTTTTTTGGGATTCTTTATACTTCTTGAACACTGTTCTTTTCACCTTTATTTTTTCAGCTACATCTTTTGAGAATTGATTTCTTTGCTTCGGTGTTTACTGAAGAGAATGTTGGGGAGGTACCTGTACAGGAGAAGGTTTTCATGGGTAATGATTCAGATGGACTGAACCAAATCATGGTGAACCTAGAAGATGTGGTAAGCCTGACTGACATACTGAAGAGTAGTAAATCACCTGGACCAGATGGTATACACCCCAGAGTTCCGAAGGAACTCAAAAATGAAATTTCAGACCCATTAGTAAAAATTTGTAACCTATCATTAAAACTATCCATTGTACCTGAAGACTGGAGGATAGCTAATTTAACCCCAAATATTTAAAAAGGGCTCCAGGGGTGATCCGGGAAACTACAGACCAGTTAGCCTGACTTCAGTGCCAGGAAAAATAGTGGAAAGTGTTCTAAGCATCAAAATCACAGAACATATAGAAAGACATGGCTTAAGTCTTGCCTCACAAATCTGCTTCACGTTTTTGAAGGAGTTAGTAAACATGTTGATAAAGGTGAACCGGTAGATGTAGTGTACTTGGATTTTCAGAAGGCGTTTGACAAAGATCCTCATGAGAGGCATCTAGGAAAAATAAAATGTCATGGGATAGGTGGCGATGACCTTTCGTGGATTACAAACTGGCTAAAAGACAGCAAACAGAGAATAGGATTAAATGGACAATTTTCTCAGTGGAAGGGAGTGGGCAGTGGAGTGCCTCAGGAATCTGTATTGGGATCCTTACTTTTCAATATATTTATAAATGATCTGGAAAGAAATACGACGAGTGAGGTAATCAAATTTGCAAATGATACAAAATTGTTCAGAGTAGTTAAATCACAAGCAGATTGTTATAAATTGCAGGAAGACCTTGAAAGACTGGAAAATTGGGCATCGAAATGGCAGATGAAATTTAATGTGGATAAGTGCAAGGTGATGCATAAAGGGAAAAATAACCCATGATATAGTTACACAATGTTAGGTTCCATATTAGGTGCTACAACACAAGAAAGAGATCTAGGCGTCATAGTGTATAACACATTGAAATCGTCGGTTCAGTGTGCTGTAGCAGTCAAAAAAGCAAACAGAATGTTGGGAATTATTAGAAAGGGAATGGTGAATAAAATGGAAAATGTCATAATGCCTCTGTATCGCTCCATGGTGAGATCACACCTTGAATACTGTGTACAATTCTGGTCGCCGCATATCAAAAAAGATATAATTGTGATGGAGAAGGTACAGAGAAGGGCAACCAAAATGATAAGGGGGATGAAACAGCTCCCCTATGAGGAAAGACTAAAGAGGTTAGGACTTTTCAGCTTGGAGAAGAGACGGCTGAGGGGGGATATAATAGAGGTGTTTAAAATCACGAGAGGTCTAGAACGGGCAGATGTGAATTGGTTATTTACTCTTTCAGATAATAGAAAGATTAGGGGGCACTCCATGAAGTTAGCATGTGGCACATTTAAAACTAATCAGAGAAAATTCTTTTTCACTCAACGCATAATTAAACTCTGGAATTTGTTGCCAGAGAATGTGGTTAGAGCAGTTAGTATAGCTGTGTTTAAAAAAGGATTGGATAAGTTCTTGGAGGAGAAGTCCATTACCTGCTATTAATTACCGTATTTTTCGCTCCATAAGACGCACCTGACCATAAGACGCACCTAGGATTCAGAGGGGGAAAATTTAAAAAAAAAATGTTGTGCTAAACCGGCTCTGTCCCCGGGCGTCTGTGCATCTTATGGAGCAAATTAGGGGCGTGCATAACTTTTTTTTTTCTCCCCATTTTGTTTTCAGGTCTGGGGAGGGCCATTTTGGTCCACTCCCCAGATCAGAAAACTTTTCTTTCTCTGAGAACCTCCCCCCCCCCCAAAAAAAAACCCCCATCCCAAACCTTTAAATTAATTAACAACCCCCCTTCAAGACCTGCCAAATTAATTTACTACAACCCTCCACCCTCCTGACCCCCCCAAGACCTGCCAAAAGTCCCTGGTGGTCCAGCGGGGGTCCAGGAGCGGTCTAGGAGCAATCTCCTGGACTCGGGCCGTTGGCTGCCAGTAATCAAAATGGCGCCGATGACCCTTTGCCCTTACTATGTCACTGGGGCCGACCAATGGCAGCGGTAGCCCCTGTGACATAGTAAGGGCAAAGGGCCGTCGGCTTCCAGTAATCAAAATGGCGCCAACGGCCCTTTGCCCTTACTATGTCACAAGGGCTATTGCTGCCATTGGTCGGCCCCAGTGACATAGTAAGAGCAAAGGGCCGTCGGCGCCATTTTGATTACTGGCAGCCAACGGCCCAAGCCCAGGAGATCGCTCCCGGACTGCTCCTGGACCCCGCTGGACCACCAGGGACTTCTGGCAGGTCTTGGGGGGGTCAGGAGGGTGGGGGGTTGTAGTAAATTAAATTGGCAGGTCTTGGGGGAGTCAGGAGGGTGGGGGGGTTTTGTTAGATTTTTTAGTTGTTTTTTTTATATTCGCTCCATAAGACGCACATACATTTTCCCCTCAATTTGGGGGGGAAAAAAGTGCATCTTATGGAGCGAAAATTACAGTAAGTTGACTTAGAAAATAGCCACTGCTATTACTAGCAACAGTAACATGGAATAGACTTAGTTTTTGGGTACTTGCCAGGTTCTTATGGCCTGGATTGGCCACTGTTGGAAACAGGATGCTGGGCTTGATGGACCCTTGGTTTGACCCAGTATGGCATGTTCTTATGTTCTTACTTTTGTTTACTTTTCTAACATATAGATTTATTGCCTTTTTAATAGCTCCTTTTAATTTGACCCAATGTTGTTCCACCTCACCCATTTTCTCTGTCTTTCAGTTCTTCCTCAAGGTACATCCCCATTTTGACAAAGTCTGTATTTGTGAAATTAAACACTTAGGTCTTCCTGTGCCTTCTCTGAATCCTATTTGTGATATCAAACCATACTGTCTGATGATTACTGGTGCTCGGCACCTACCTGAGCATTAGAGACATTTTATCTCCATTAGTGAGCCCTAGATCAAGTATTACACCCTCCCTTGTGGGTTGCATGACTATTTGTTGAACAGAGCCCCTTGAAGGGCATCCACTATCTCTCTACTTCTTGTAGATTCCACAGAAGGGATACTCCAATCCACATCTGGCAAATTAAAATCTCCAATGAGTAACACTTCTCCCTTCTTTCCCACCTTTTGGATGTCTTCAATCAGATCTTTGTCCAGTTTGAGTTGGTGGCCTGTAGATCACATCAGTAAGCACCATCTTCTTTTTTTTAGGATGGTCCATAATGATTTTTCTCTACCCCACACCCCTTTCAATTCAGTTGCTTGGATTGAAACGTTACTACATCTATCCACTACACCACCCCTGTCTCTTTTGATTTTGATCCATTGCTTGTGTGACTTGCTGAGACTGCAATTTGCTCACTAGGGAACAATACCAGTGTGGATCAAACAAAACTACTTCAAAATCTAGCTTGATCCAGAAATCAGCTCTCTTGCCAATAAATTCTAATATGGAAACTATTACATCAGATTCAACAGGGGAAAAGTTGAACTGGAAAGCATGAATCTATTCTTTTACAGATATGCCATTTGGTCACCATTATTTTAATTTGTGACTATGTCTTAGTTGAGAAGAATCCTGAATATTTATATATCTTTTTTCCCACTGAAGTCTTGAAGTCTCATTTATTGATGCCAATCAGGTTTACAAGTCTCAATCTAGTTCTTATCCAGTTTCTGTGTCTCATGGGTATTGGCAGGCCAATTTTGGACACTTAAGCTATTGATTTCAGAAAGTAAAAATTGAGTACTATGTTATCCCACCAAAAATGAAATGAGTACAAAGAAAACCAGCAAAGTAATCAGGCAGAGATGATACCTTTTGCAGGGCTAATTAATGTTTAAAGACTCAAGCTTTTGGGACAACTGATGCTCCTTCCTCAGGCAATAAAGTTTGACTGTTTCTTATTGCTCATAGTAATGAACAACTAAGGTGGTGAAATGCTACATATGCCAACTTTCCTGTATTCTAAGAAGCAGATATCTCCTTCCTTCAGCGATGTTGTTCACTGAATAGTGTGAATCGCTGCACCTTCTGTGTTAACTTGTAGGAAGGAAGCAGAACCACATCTTGAGCAGTTTCATAAAAGGCACCTTACAACTGCAGAACACAGCAAGCTATAAACACGTCACAGGCTTTGTTCATATCAACTAAAGCTTCTCTAGCCAATTGCCAATTTCTGTATTATGAGTAACTTAAATTCAAAGAACTGAAAACTACAAGGCTTGAAAGGTGTGCTTTATGTAGTACACAAAATTTCCAAAGATGCTCTTTATGCTGAGAGCAAATTTCCAGAGCATGTGTGTATGTGTGTGAAAGAGGCCTATGCACCAAGGGCTGCATACTAAATCTGTTTAGCGTGCACCAAAAATTGCATGCTATGCACTATGGGAATAATTTTCAAAGGAGTTACAGACATAAAAGTAGCATATTTCATAGCAATTTTCAAAAGCCCACTTACATGCGTTGCATCTATTTGCATATAAGCCTACAAAAATGATTATGTTATGGGGGAGAGAGACGCATATTTTACAAAACACACGTATATCATATGCACGTATTATAAAATACTTGTGCAGACCTGCTCACAGCCATATACATACTCATATGTCGCCACATACATTTGTTTGACAGTTACTCTCTCTGTATATTGTTCTGACTGGAAAATGTATTTGCAGAAAAAGGACACATACTTTTTCTATAGAAATTAGTGAAATGTCCACAGGTAAAAGGCATGCTAAATCAGTATAAGGCAATGTTAGCACTAATGCAAGAAAAGTCACATGTACATGAAAGAACGTCATGGTAAATTAGGCTTTAGCAGAAACAGCTTGGCATATTCTCCTCCACCTAAAACTTAATACCTGTCTCGGATCAGGTTTTAACATTTTAGCGAATAGGCTATTTCTAAGGTTCAGCTAACTGGATAATTTGCGGGTAACTGAATGAGGAAGTGGAGCTATTAGAGCAGGAGATGATATGGGAAAAAGAGGAGGTGGTGAAAAAAGTCACATATTTAGACAAGAAAATACACATTGAAACCAAAGGTTTGCCAACGAAGCTATTTTTCAAACATGGCTGTACATAGCACATTGTATAAGGTACAATGTTTTAACAAACGCAAATGAAGACCCATTCCTCAAGTTCCAACTGAAGGTCGTGACTAAGCTGAAATGTTGCACTGCATGTGCTCTATATCCTGCATAGTCTCAGGTGGTACAATCTGCTAGACAAGGCTGTAGCAGCTGAGCCATAAGACCCTCATAAAAGGCACTGATTGGAAACTAGGAGGGCTGCTCACAAAGCAGACTCTTCCCACCCAAGGTAGTAGTTAAATCACAAGCAGATTGTGATAAATTGCAGGAAGACCTTGTGAGACTGGAAAATTGGGCATCCAAATGGCAGAAGTAATTTAATGTGGATAAGTGCAAGGTGATGCATACAGTTAACACAATGTTAGGTTCCATATTAGGAGCTACCACCCAAGAAAGATCTAGGCGTCATAGTGGATAATACATTGAAATCATCAGTTCAATGTGCTGCAGCAGTCAAAAAAGCAAACAGAGGGGGGGCGCTATGCTGTGCGCAGCGAGAGCAGACGTGTGACTGCTGAGCTCCCGATTCTGGGGATGTTTCCCACCGCCCAAACTGCTGCAAACCCAGCGAAAAGCACGAAAAAGTACATACCAGGGTGAGTGCACTGCTCGGGGATGACCACGAAACAGAAAACGACCGATTTGAAGCACTACGGCTTCAGCAAACAACCGCCCAAATTCTCCCATCCAGATGGGATAAGTGCAAGGTAATGCACATAGGGAAAAATAACCCATGCTACAGTTAACACAATCGGGCCGATTCAGTAAAGTCCGCGAGAGAGAGCGGGCGTTTGCCTGCTCTCCCGGAACGCGCACAGGCCACTCTCCTGTGCGCGCGATTCAGTATGCTAATTAGGCCCGGCGGTAAAACCAGGTAAAAGGAGGCGCTAGGGACACTAGTGCGTCCCTAGTGCCTCCTTTTGGACCGGAGTGGCGGCTGTCAGCGGGTTTGTCAGCTGACGCTTAATTTTGCTGGCATCGGTTCTCGAGCCCGCTGACAGCCACGGACTCGGAAACTGGACGCCGGCAAACTTGAGCATCCAGTTTTCGACCCGACAGCCGCGGGCCGACTTTCAAATTTTTTTTTTTTTACTTTTGGAAAGTTTTGGGACCTCCGACTTAATATCGCCATGATATTAAGTCGAAGGGTGCACAGAAAAGCAGTTTTTACTGCTTTTCTGTGCACTTTCCCGGTGCCTGAAGAAATTAGCGCCTACCTTTGGGTAGACGCTAATTTCTGAAAGCAAAATGTGCGTCTTGGCTGCACATTTTGTTTTCTGAATCACGCGGGAATACCTAATAGGGCCATCAACATGCTTTTGCATGTTGCGGGCGCTATTAGGTTCCGGGGATTGGACGCGCGTTTTCGGCCCCTTACTGAATAAGGGGTAAGGGAAAACGCGGGTAAGGGAAAACGCACGTCCAATGTACTATATTGGCCCGAATGTTAGGTTCCATATTAGGAGCTACCACCCAAGAAAGATCTAGGCGTCATAGTGGATAATACATTGAAATCATCAGTTCAATGTGCTGCAGCAGTCAAAAAAGCAAACAAAGGGGGGCCATATTCTCCCATCCAGATGGTGGGCAGGCCCTGACAACGGACGCTGATGTGGTTGGAGGGGTGGAGGCTGTGCCCGAGGTAGCAGAAGCGCAACTACTTGACCTTCCCAGCAAAGAGGAAATGTGAGGCTGGTTCATGGAACTGCGGGCAGTTATTAAGCAGCAAAAGTCAGAGTTGCTGGCCTCGATCGCCGAGATGAAAGAGGAAATGGCTGCTCTAGGCACCCATGTGGATGAGCTTGACTGTCGGGTAGACAACCATGCGGCCAATATGGCGGATCTCACCGCAAACTATCATCAGTTGCAGAAGGACAACCAAACATTTGCTGACAAGCTGGAAGACCTCGAAAATAGGTCCCGGCGCAACAACTTGCACATACATGGGGTCCCAGAAATGGAGGTATTTCAGGTTGCTATGGCGGTGGCAAGGAAGAAATGTGAGTACTTCCTGGCGCAGACCACCACAGATAACGCGGCTGCCACAACGCAACAAGAGGAACAGGCCACAGTGGTAGAAATAGAGCGGGCGCATCGGGCATTAGGGCCCAGAACTGATAACAAGCCTAGGGATATCGTTTTCTGTCTACGCAGTTTTCAACTAAAATCCTTGATCTATGACACTACCAGAAAACAACAAGAGTGGCACTGGGAGACCATTAAAATCTCTATCTTCCAAGACCTTGCGCCCACTACCTTGCGCAAAAGTTTCAAGCTTAAGGAGGTGACACAGGCTCTCCGTGGGGAACAAATATGATATCGTTGGACTTTCCCGTTTGGCCTCCTCTTCACACACCAAGGAATGTCCTATAGAGTAAAATCGCTATCAGAAGCGGCTGAAGCATTTAAGACTGTGGGACTGCCAACAGAGTTTGATATTTCGCCTCAGCAACCTCCATTGCCAAAGAGAGACATATTCCCAAGATGGCAACGAGTAGCTAACAGGAGGAGAAGATTACGCCATCAGTCAGGAGAACCACATGCTTCACTGTCAGACCAGCGGTAAATTGTTTCTCTTTCCATTTGAGGAAATTGTTTTCTAATCCCCCTGTGGGGATTAGAAAGCTGAAATGGCTAGTACTTTTCTATAAGATGTTGTTTGATTTTGGTCTTCATTACACTGAGTTTAAAGATTTGCAAACTGTAGTGAGGATGTTTGAGCTGGGCTATGCCTAACACTGTTCTTCACAGCCTTGCTTGTTAAATTTCATTTGCTGGATAACACGATTTGTATTACAAGGGCGGGGGGGGGGGGGGGCAGATGTGGGTTCTTGGTCTGTTCTTGCCCCGGGTAGCGGTCCCCAATAGGGGAAAGATCTGCTACGGAGAAGGAGCAGATATTTGGGGTCCCCAGTTTCGGGAAGGGGAACACTACCAGGCATATCCTCAGTTAGCTATTCCGTGTTTGATTCATGGCTTGGAAACTATACATGACGAGAGGTGGGCCCACCTCACTAGAGCTTTGGTTTTTATTTTCAGCTATACATGATCTCCTATCTATCATTAAATGTAAAGGGTCTTAATTCCTATTGCAGATGCCAGCTTTTATTCCAGGAGCTACAGCTTTATAAAATTCAAATAGCTTTTATTCAGGAAACACACTTGAGAGCACAATACGAACGACTACTCACACATAAGAACTACCCCACATAATACTTTGCAGCTAGCACTGTAGGATCCAAATATTCGGGAGTGGCTATCCTCATCTCTACTGACTGTATACATGAAGTGATTTCTCGATACGCTGACCCTTCTGGGCGTCTATTATTGCTCAATATTCGGATACGAGTGGAATTGACTTTGATTAATGTTTATTTTCCTAACATCCAACAACAACTGTTTATCCAAGTTATGGGCAGAGTTATGTCTCAATATGCTCAGGGACCCTTACCGGTAGGTGGAACTTAAATTCTACCCTAAAACCTTCTCTAGATAACTTGGGTTCACTGTCACAGCGGGATGGGGAGACTAGGAGACAATTCTTGGATTTAATAGCCACATGGGGTCTTGTGAACATTTGGCGTCAGAGGCACCCCCTGTCTCGGCAATATACCTTTTACTCCCACACACATACTTCGTACTCTCATATAGATCTTTTTCTGATTGATAAGCTCTTTCAAAATAAGGTGCGCAAAATTGAGCTCGAACCTATCTCGTAGTTGTACAATTCTGGTCGCCGCATCTCAAAAAAGATATAATTGCGATGGAGAAGGGACAGAGAAGGGCTATCAAAATGATAAGGGGAATGGAACAACTCCCCTATGAGGAAAGACTAAAGAGGTTAGGACTTTTCAGCTTGGAGAAGAGACGACTGAGGGGGGATATGATAGAGGTGTTTAAAATCATGAGAGTTCTAGAACGGGTAGATGTGAATCGGTTATTTACTCTTACGGATAGCAGAAAGACTAGGGGGCACTCCATGAAGTTAGCATGGGGCACATTTAAAACTAATCGGAGAAAGTTCTTTTTTACTCAACGCACAATTAAACTCTGGAATTTGTTGCCAGGGGATGTGGTTAGTGCAGTTAATATAGCTGTGTTTAAAAAAGGATTGGATAAGTTCTTGGAGGAGAAGTCCCTTACCTGCTATTAAGTTCACTTAGAGAATAGTCACTGCCATTAGCAATGGTTACATGGAATAGACTTAGTTTTTGGGTACTTGCCAGGTTCTTATGGCCTGGATTGGCCACTGTTGGAAACAGAATGCTGGGCTTGATGGACCCTTGGTCTGACCCAGTATGGCATTTTCTTATGTTCTTATGCTCCCGTAAGGATGGATATGGACATGGCAGACACAGGAAGGGGTACTCGATACTGGCAATTGAATGAGAGCTTATTAGAGGACTCTCATTTGTTGTGAGCCTGACGCAGCTATTATCTGAATTTTTTAAACACTAGTCCGCCTCATTGTCCTGCCCAGCCATTATATGGGAGTGCTCCAAGGTCTATGCTAGGGGACACTTTATATCCCAGGCTACCCACTGCAAGAAATTGAGAAATGGGAAGAAACAGCAGCTTCTTTTAGAGCTCACAGCTATGACCCACAGGCACATGCTAAGCCAAGATGTGGGGATTTATAATCAATTAAGTGCCATTAATCGGGAATTACAAGAGTTGAATAACGTCCAAATTGCCCACCATCTTAACATAACTAAACAACTATAATTTGAGGGGGGGAATAAAGCGGGTCACTTCTTAGCTAGAAGGCTGAAATCCCTTCAACTCCAAAATGCGATTGCCAAGATTAAAGATCCTGCTGGGAATATGCAGACCCAATCTGCGGACATACGCCGTAGTTTTACAAAATTTTATACTGCGCTATATGGTGACAGCACTGCTGTCTCCACAACCGACCTAGAGCACTACTTAACATCTGTGTCCCTACCGGAACTTACTGCTGACCAACAGAGCTTCCTTGATAGTCCCATCACAACTGTAGAAATACTCCAGGCTATTAAAATTTTAAAGTGTGGAAAAGCCCCAGGTTTGGATGGTTTGTCTTTTACTATAAAACATTCTCCCAGATTTTAGTTAAACCACTGATGGAAGTTTTTAACTTCCTACGGGACGTTGGCAGCTTAGGACCCCATTCGAACATGGCGGGCATCACCGTCATTGCGAAACCTGGGAAAGGCCCAACCTTGTGTGGCTCGTGCTGCCCGATATCACTCATTAACCTGGACCTTAAACTTTTGGCGAGAATATTGACAGAACGCCTCAACCATTTAATGCCTGAATTGGTACATCATGACCAAGCGGGGTTTATCCCGGGTAGGATGGCGTCCGATAATGTCCGCCATATTATTGACTTGATATGGTGAGTGAAGAGGGAAGCCATACCCAGTGTGTTGTTATCGGTTGATGCCAAAAAGGCGTTTGACATGGTTCACTGGCCATTTTTGTTCTACACCCTGCAGCAAATGGGATTTGGACCCCACTTTCTTAATTGGATACAGAAGCTATATGAAGCCCTGCAAGACCAGGTTAAGGTTAACGGTGATTACGGTGAAAGTTTCCCAATAGAAAGAGGAACCAGGCAGGAATGCCCTCTTTTACCACTCTTGTTCGCCCTCTTTTTAGAGCCTTTCACCACTACATTCAGAGCCTCGGCAGAAGTACAGGGGGTGGGTTTGGGATCTCATCAATTTAAAATGTCGCTCTTTGCAGACGACATTCTGTTTACTTTGACCGACCCTCTCTCCTCTCTACCTGCTGTGATGACAGAACAGTGCTGTTTCCGGATTTAAGGTGAATTTTGAGAAGTCGGAGGTACTTAACATTAATACCCCAATCCCTGTTATAAAAATCTTACACTCCTCTTTGCCTTTTAGGTGGACCCACAAACCAATCAAGTATGTACCTGGGACCAGACCCATCGAAACTGTATACATTAAACTATGACCCCTTATTGAAGGCTATAGATCGGGACCTTACTCGCTGGAAGCAATATAGGTGTTGCTTCTTTCTTCTCCCGAGACTAGATATGATATGGTTTTTTGTTTTTTTTTGGATAGCTCTTAATGGATGTAATGATTTCAACCTGGTGGGATGGGCTGGGGGGGGGAGGGGATACAATGGATTGATGTAATTACTGACTGTAATTTTCCATTGTTCTGTGTTACACATTGTTCACATTCTCTTATATTGAAAAATGGGGCAATCTGCTATACTGCTATTTTGTTATTATCTTTCTTCTGTTTTGCCAATAAAAGATATAAATAATAAAAAAAAAAAAAAGCAAACAGAATGTTGGGAATTATTAGAAAGGGAATGGTGAATAAAATGGAAAATGTCATAATGCCTCTGTTTCGCTCCATGGTGAGACCACACCTTGAATACCATGTACAATTCTGGTCGCCGCATCTCAAAAAAGATATAGTTGCGATGGAGAAGGTACAGAGAAGGGCGACCAAAATGATAAAGGGAATGGAACAGTTCCCCTATGAGTAAAGACTAAAGAGGTTAGGACTTTTCAGCTTGGAGAAGAGACGGCTGAGGGGGGATATGATAGAGGTTTTTAAAATCATGAGAGGTCTAGAACGAGTAAATATGAATTGGTTATTTACTCTTTCGGATAATAAAAGGACTACGGGGCACTCCATGAAGTTAGCATGTGGCACATTTAAAACTAATCGTAGAAAGTTCTTTTTCACTCAACGCACAAGTAACTGGAATTTGTTGCCAGAGGATGTGGTTAGTGCAGTTAGTGTAGCTGGGTTTAAAAAAGGATTGGATGGGGGCGGAGTCCAAGATGGCGTCTGAGTGAGCAGCAGAGGAAGTCGCGCTGAGGAGCCCGAATTTTTCAGCTTCTGAATTTGATTCCTCTTACCAATGCCGCATACGAAACGGAAGGCCCGACTCCGAGAGAGCCAGGCAGACATGGAGGCCCGACAGAGTACAATCCCGACCTTCTGTGCTGCGACGCCGAATTTGCCGGGAGCGAGTGCCGCGACGGTTCGGGGAGAGGAGCAAGCGTCCCCGGCTCAGGCAGATGAGATATCGCTCAGCCCTGGCGCTCCTGAGACGCCGTCCCCGCCCCTGCGAGAGGGCGAATATCGGGAGTCAACACTTAAAAGCCCCCCGTCGAACCGGGAAGTTGAAGGAGGAGAGTTCCTGGTAGAAACAGGAGGAACTGCTCAGTTAGGAGGGTATATACCTCCGACATTGAGAGAAAGCCCCGAGTCTTCATCGCAGAGTGCTACAAGGGACACTGCACTTGCAGCAGCTGAAAAGGGTGAGTCAAACCCAGAAATAACTCCCTTCCTGGTGAAGCCAGGGGTAATAACGCTGGAAAGCCTTTGGGAAGCAATGGCAGCCATTGAGTCTGCCATTGTGAAACTGTCTAAAGTATGCATGGATTCAAACAAAAGAAGTATTGAAAATGAGAAAAAGATGGAGGTTCAAGAAAATAAAATGAGTGAGATGGAAAATAAGATGAAAAATATAGAGAAACAACAGCTAACTATGATGCAATACGAGACTGTGCTAAATAAAATGGTGGAAAACATTGAGAATTCTCTTAGGAGTTTAAATGTGAGGGTACTAAACTTCCCGGTTATACCTATAATGCCTCCTATTGATATATTTAAGAAATATCTGACAGAGATATTGAAAATTCCATCGGAAGCTTTGCCGTTGATTGTTAAAGCTTACTCTTTACCTCCGAAGAAAAAAAGTGAGGTTGGCCAGGAGGAAGAAGAGCCCTCGGCACAGATGAATATTTCAGACTTGTTAGAATTATCCACAGAGGACACTGTTACAAATAGAGGTGTATTATTTGTGACCTTCACTTTTGCTTCAGAAAAAAATAATGTGATGAAAATGTTCTTTCGGAAACGACATGAAAAATACTATGGTCAGAAAATTTGGATCTTTCCCGATATTACCCGGTCAACCCAGGAGAGGAGAAAAAAGTTCATTGAATTAAGAAATGAAGCTTTAACTATCTGCTCTAAAATTGTTATACGTTACCCATGTAAATGCGTAGTTAATTTTCAAAATTTGGTTTATGTATTCTTTGAACCTTCTCAATTAAGATTTTTCATAGACTCACATAAGGCAGCTGAATCAGCAGTGCAGTAGGAGTAAGTAGGCGTCCTCATATTCGCCATTAAATTCTTGTTTCAGTTTTCCTAAGATTCTCTCGCTCAGAGAATGTATATGTATCTGCCGCCCCCATAATTTCTTATTAGTAGGATGATATAAATAATTTATTTATTTTACCTCTTTGGGGTTTTTCTAAAGTTGCTGGTATAATTGTTATGTATCATTCTAATTTTCATTTCACAATGATATGTTGTGTAAATAACTTAAAATGCAATAAAAATAAAATAAAAAAAATAAAAATAAAAAAGGATTGGATGAGTTCTTGGAGGAGAAGTCCATTACCTGCTATTAATTAAGTTGACTTAGAAAATAGCCACTGCTATTACTAGCAATAGTAACATGGGATAGAATTAGTTTTTGGGTACTTGCCAGGTTCTTATGGCCTGGATTGGCAACTGTTGGAGACAGGATGCTGGGCTTGATGGACCCTTGGTCTGACCCGGTATGGCACGTTCTTATGTTTGGATGACCATTTCCAGCCTTTCCACATCTAATCTGTGGCTCTCTGAGCTGGCATGGATGGAGTGGATGTCGAAGGAGGAGGAGCATGGGGAAGAGTGGCTTTGGGGGATAGGGTATAGAATGGCATAGTCAGTTGCCTAAACTTATTTTGTTGGTGTATGGCAATGGCCATTTCTATTATTGCTCTGATTAGTCTGTCCAAAGACAAGTACAAGGGTCCTAAGACTTTAGTATGAACAGTTGTCAATGTAACATAGTAATGACAGCAGAAAAGGTCCAAATGGTCCATCCAGTAACTGCCGTTCCGTGCAGGTTGCCCTCATGCTTCTCAGTACCTAGATTGTAAAATTTGGGGCCCTTGTTCATTGTTGTCTGAATCCATATTCCCCTTTTCCCCCTGCTGTTGAAGCAGAGAGCAATATTGCAATTGCATTAAAAGCATCAAGGCTTAGGGGCGGATTTTCAGAGCCCTGCTCGCGTAAATCCGCCCAAAACCGGGCGGATTTACGCGAGCAGGGCCCTGCGCGCCGGAAGCCTATTTTACATAGGCCTACCGGCGCGCGCAGAACCCCGGGACTCGCGTAAGTCCCGGGGTTTTCGGAGTGGGCGTGTCGGGAGGCGTGTCGGGGGGCGGGGCCGGAGCGCGCGGCGTTGCGGGGGCGTGTCGGCAGCGTTTTGGGGGCGGGTACGGGGGCGTGGCTACGGCCCGGGGGCGTGGCCGCGCCCTCCGTACCCGCCCCCAGGTCGCGGCCCGGCGCGCAGGAGGCCCGCTGGCGCGCGGGGATTTACGCCTCCCTCTGGGAGGCGTAAATCCCCCGACAAAGGTAGGATGGGGGTTTAGACAGGGCCGGGCGGGTGGGTTAGGTAGGGGAAGGGAGGGGAAGGTGAGGGGAGGGCAAAGGAAAGTTCCCTTCTAGGCCGCTCCGATTTCGGAGCGGCCTAGGAGGGAATGGGGGTAGGCTGCGCGGCTCGGCGCGCGCAGGCTATACGAAATCGATAGCCTTGCGCGCGCCGATCCAGGATTTTAGCCGATACGCGCGACTACGCGCGTATCTACTAAAATCCAGCGTACTTTTGTTTGCGCCTGGAGCGCAAACAAAAGTAGGCTGTTCGCGCTCGTCTGAAAATCTACCCCTTATTGTTTAAGGGTAGCAATCTCCATGCCTTCTGCTAAGGGTAGTAATTGTCACACCAGCCATGCACACTTTTCTTCATTTCCGACCTCTAACATTTAGGGATCCAGTGTTTCACATGCCACTTTCAATTCTTTGACTGCTTTTTAATTCACCACCTCCTCTGGAAGGGCATTCTAGGCATCCACCACCCTCTCTGTGAAGTAATATTTCCTGACATTGTTTCTGAGTCATGCTCCCTGGAGTTTCATTTCATGACCCCTAGTTTTATTGATTCCTTTCCAACAGAAATGGTTCAAAGTTCTTGCATCACTAAAACCTTTCAGGTATTTGAAGGTCTGTATCATATCTCTTCTGTACCTCCTCTATTCCACGTATACATATTTAGATCCTTCAGTCTCTCCTCCTAAGTCTTCTGATACAGACCCCCCATACCATTTTGGTCGCCCTTCTCTGGGCCGTGTCTATCCTGTCTATCCTTTTTGAGATACGGGCTCCAGAACTGAACACAGTACTGCTGTACAAGGGCATTATCACCTTTTTCTTACTGGTTATTCCTCTATCTGTGCAGCCCAGCATTCTTCTGACTTTAGCTATCGCCTTGTCAAATTGCTTATCCATCTTCCAAACACCAGATATTGTCACCCAAAGATCCCTCCTCTTGTTCTGTATATATCAGTCTTTCACCTTACATCACATACAGCTCTTTTGGATTACCGCATCCCAGATACATGACTCTGCACTTCTTAGCACTGAATCCCAGCTGCCAAATCTTCAACCACTTTTCACCTTTTCATTATCTCTACTCCTTCAGGCTTTGCTATTGCTACCCCAACATTGCAGCATTCTTGCAGAGGGGGGAATGTTCAGGTGCTGATGTCCTTCTGACTCAGGTCTGGCAGATTTCCATCCCTAGCATCAATATGTCAGGGCTTGTTGCGCCTCTGATGCAGTCATTCTCCTTCTTGGAAGACATGCTTTTTGTCAGGATTTTCCTTTTCTGGAAGTCTCTTCTCTTCTTTAACCTCTTGTCCTAGGGTCCAGATGCTCTCCAGCTTCTGCTCTCAGCACTGACAACCAGTTCAATGTGCCAGGCTTATCGCTATAGTTGTACAGAAAGGGGGCAAAAACATAAGGAAGAGAGGACTGTGCATGTTCAATTTAGTGTACAGATGCTGTTAACACAAAGATGATACAGTTTTATGCGATAGAGCACACTTTAATATTTCTCATGCACTTTTGAATCTAGTTTTACCGCACGTATGTTAAAAAATGTTTAGTGCAAGTTTTACTGCATAGGCCCCAAAAAGGTTGATTTTTGTGTGTGCGTGAGACAGGCAAGCAGAATATTTGGAGTGCCATTTAACAGTAGGAGGGTAACATTATACATATCTTTACATAATTTGATTCCAGCAACATTATTTAAAACTGTGCTTCAGTCCTTGGTTCTGGGTTATATGGACTATTGTGGAACATTATTAGTGAGTGTAACTAACAAATTGATTAAAGTCTTGCAGCAGACCCAGCAGGCTGCAATTCACTTATTGTTTGGCTTGTCCAAACATGATCATGTGACAGAGTTCATCAAGCTAGGGCGAGAAAACATTGTAGAAATATCATCTTTGTGAGACTTTCCTCACTCCAAATGATGTCAAATCTTCACGAGGTGTAATGTGCAGTTTGTACATCTCATTCTGCATGTTAAAACTGGCCCCTAAACCACCAACTCCTTAACTCTAGCAATTAGCTGGCCCTACTATAGAGATATAAATAGATGACTATTATGAAGGCCTTATAAATAGTCTCTCCCTCTCTCTCTTACAGCCTCTCTGGGCACTTCGTGAGCTGCGAAATAGAAGTATCGCGGGGTACGAAAACTTTACTGGCACTATGCGATACTACCTATGCAAAGCACTATGTTACCATGCGGTGCGGTAATTCTAAAAATTACCCTAAACAGGTCCCTTTCTCTTACCGCAGGCATTATGCATGCGATATTATAGCATTTTGATTAATCTAGGGGCATGTTTAGTCACTTTGACCACATCTTCTGGCAACAGATTCCACAGTTTGATTGAGTTGTGTGAAAAAGTTTTAAACCTGTTGGGTGTTACTTTCATGGAGTGTCATCTTGTTTTAGCATTATTTGAGAGAGTAAATAGCCATTTTTTTTATTTGTTTTTACTATTTCACCCTATTCATGATTTTATAAACTTCTATCATTTCCAAGCTGAATAGTTCTCACCTGAGTAGCTTCTCATCATAGGGGACCTGTTCTATCCCCTTTATCATTTTTGTTGCCCTTTTCTGCACCTTTTCTAGTTTTGCTGCATCTTTTTTTAGATGGTTGACCAAAATTGCACACAATAATCACAGTGCTGTTGCACCCTGGGTCAATACAAAGGCATAGGCGTAGTTAAGGAGGGGCATGGAGGAGGCAGTGTATCCCCAAATGCTCAAGGTGCTAGTCCTGAATTGGACTCCCTCTGCCCTACCACCAACCGCCCTACTTCTTGCCCTCCCTAACTAAGAAGGCAAACTATACCTATATAGAATCAATATGATATTCTCCATTTTAATTTCCATTCCTTTTTGGGTCATACCTAACATTCTATTCGCCCTTCTGACTGTCACTGCACATTGAGCTTGATTTGAATGAATTGTCCACAAGGATTCTAAGGTCCTGGGTGGTAATAAGGAATCCAGCACTGTATACCTGTAGTTGGGCTTATTTTTCCCTATGTGCAATTTTTTGTACTTTTCTACATTAAATTTCATCTGCCATTTGGTTGACCAGTCTCCTTGTTTCACAAGGTCCTTCTGCAGTCTCTCACAATCCACTGCTATTTTTAACATCTTTGAATAATTTTGTGTCATCTGCAAATCTGATCACGTCACTCGTTCCTTTATCCAGAACATTTGGGAATATGCTAAATAGCACACATCCCACTATGGATCCCTCTGGCAGTCCTCTAATGACCTTTCTCCATCTGGAAAACTGATCAGTTAGTACTGCTCTCTGTTTCATGTCTTTTAGCCAATCCACTGCTTCCTATTCCATGACTTTTTACATTTCCAGAGGAGTCTCTCATGGGGGACTTTGTTAAATCCCTTCTGAAAATCCAAATACACTATATCAACTGGTTTACCTCTCTCTACATGTTTATTTATGCCTTCAAAAAAAGTCAAATAAATCTGAGGAAGCAGATTTTCCTTTACTAAACCTATCTGTCTATATAGCCAGTAGTTTTGCTGCGTTGCAGCAGGCTGATGGACAGGAAAGATATGCCATACTGGGTCAGACCAAGGGTCCATCAAGCCCAGCATCCTGTTTCCAACAGTGGCCAATCCAAGTCACAAATATCTGGCAAGTACCCAAACATTAGATAGATCTCAAGCTACTATTGAGACCTAAAACTAAATTAAGACGGCAATTTTCAGAAGCCATTTACCCAGGTACATTTTTTTGCAGATTTCTCACCCTATATGCAGGTAAAATCATATATGTTGTTCCACAATAGGCATACTTTTACCTGCATTTTTATGGAGGTGTTCCTGGGGTAGGGGTGGCAGATAACGTGCAAAGTTTTGCATTTTCAAAACGACATGCATGCAAACCTATGCGGGGGCTTTTTCCCAGGGTCAGTTTTAAAAAGGGAAAGGATGCATGTGCTTTCCGCTTTTGAGAACTGGTGCAAAGTCCGTGGGGGATGGGGGGAAATACGTGTACACTTTGCAACTGTTTGCATAGTTTACAGACTTGCCCCCAAAGAGACAAGTATTCTCAAATGATAACTTCTTAGGGCTTCATAACAGCTGAAGAAGCTCACAATAAAAGAGTGGTTATTTTCCTGCATTCAGGAAGGCAGAACTGCTTGCAGCATTTTGCTGTCTTATAACAAGACTTGCAATCTTCTGTAACTCTATGACTAGGGTCTGTACCACAAGTTCATTGTGTTTGGAACTGTGCCAACCCCCAAACACCTCCCCTTACAATTCTGCAGTTTTCTCGTTCTGAAATAAAAGATAGATGTTTAACCTTTCTTCTGATGAGCAAATCATTTTTCTGGTTACATGGCTGGGGGAGACAGCAGAACCAATCATGGCATAAAGGCAGATGGAGGAGAAAAGGGACCCTCCCCACCTACTCTCTGGCTCTTTAGTTGGGAAATGTTTAAAAAAAGGTTGACTACATTTAGCATGGTTAAGACTTCCCAGGTAATAAAAGCTTTGATGTTTTAAAGCAGCTCTGAGTATATTTTAGCTGTCATGCAGCTTGCAGCAGCAGATGAAGCTCAAAACACGATAAAGTCCCACGAACTGTTTGTTCAATTCTGCACTTAGGTTTTACAAGGCCCCAAAATGTCTTGCTTTACTCATTCTCTTCACGGCACCTTTAGTAAAATGGAATGGTCACACATACCGCAAGCGTCTTAAAGGAAGTAATTGCCTTCAAAACGTCTTTGTGATCTGGATGAGCCTCCTGTTGAAAAAAAAGGCAACATGTTTTCAGTTATGCAAAAAAATGGAGTTTCATATAGAATGGGGACATTTCCACATTAAACACTAAGCAAAACATTCAGGCAGAGAAAAAGCTAACACCTGTCCACTATATTTCTTTATTGCCAACATGCTAAGTTTAGCCATAATCTGAATTTTGTCAATGAATAATTGGCCTAGACTAATTTTTTTTTTTTTTAAATCACTGCATCGTTCCAGGAAACTTAAACCTTCTCCTTCTCGTTCAAAAAAAACTGTCTCACTCAGATTTTATTTATTTATTTATTTATTTATTAAGGCTTTTATATACCGACTTTCTTGATACAAATCAAATCAATTCGGTTTACAATGAACTAAGCAGAATATACAATTAACCAATCAACAAGAGATACGGAGCATACAGTTACATTATAACAAGGAAGCCTTAACTTGGAGTAGGAAAATAAAGAAGGGGTGAACGGAGCAATAAATATATAAATAAAATGAAATAAAATAGAATAAATACTATATACAGAAGAGGGGGCAAGGGGCCAACCTCTCTTTAATGGATATTATGCATGAAAAATTTGGAGAGTTTTGTTTACAGAGATGTGTGGTGTACAATTCTAGATCAGGCAATGGAGTTTGTAGTGGGGAAGGCTTGGCTGAACAGCCATGTCTTTAGTTTCTTTTTAAAAGTTGTTAGACAAGTCTCCAGTCTGAGGTCCGGAGGCATGGCGTTCCACATGGAAGGGCCTGCGGTAGAAAAAGACCGGTCTCTGAGGTTTGCGTGGTGCACTAATTTGATTGTAGGAACGTGTAAAGATCCCTTGTAAGCATCCCTTAAAGGCCTGGCTGTCGAGTGCAGTCTGAGAGGATGAGACAGGTCAAGCGGGGTTTGATGGTGGATATTTTTATGAATGATTGTGAGAGATTTATGGAGGATCCGGAAATTTACTGGGAGCCAGTGGAGATCTTTTAGAATAGGAGAAATATGCTCTCTCCGATTGGTATTTGTCAAAATCCTTGCCGCTGCATTTTGTAGCAGCTGGAGCGGTTTAATGGTAGAGGCTGGAAGACCATGCAGAATGGAGTTACAATAGTCGATCTTGGAGAACAGAATGGCTTGGAGGACGGATCTGAAATCGTAGTGGAATAGGAGCGGTTTGAGTTTTTTGAGTACTTGTAACTTGTAAAAGCACTCCTTAGTAGTGTGTTTTATAAAATGCTTTAGGTTCAGGTGACTGTCGATTAAGACTCCAAGATCTCTGGCATGTGATATATGTGGAATATTTTGTGATTGGAGAAGTATGGGACTACCTTCTGGAGTAATTAGTAAGAGTTCGGTTTTAGAAGTGTTGAGCACAAGGTTGAGGCTGGATAAGTTGTGGTTTATAGTTTGTAGATGAGAGTTCCATAACCTGAGTGTTGAGTCCAATGATTTGGATATAGGGATTAAAATTTGAAGGTCATCTGCGTAAATATAAAATTTGAGTTTGAGGTTTGAAAGTAGGTGGCAGAGGGGGAGAATGTAGATATTAAACAGGGTGGGTTATAGGGAGGAGCCCTGGGGGACGCCAAAAGGAGCATTAGTATGAGGTGATTCCATGTTTTTACTTTATAGCCTCTATTACTGAGGAAAGATTCGAACCATCTGAGGGCTGAACCTGTAATTCCTATGTCTGAGAGTCGGTTTAGGAGGATGTTGTGATTTACCGTATCAAAAGCCGCAGAGATGTCGAGGAGAGCTAAGAGAAATGACTGTCCTTTATCAAAACCAATATATAGTTGATCCAGGAGGGAGGTGAGGAGGGTTTCCGTATTGTGTTCTTTTCGGAAACCATATTGTGACGTGTGAAGTATATTGTGGTCTTCTAGGTAATTTGAAAGTTGCTTATTTACAATTTTTTCCATGATCTTAGATACAAATGGGAGATTTGATATGGGACGGTAATTGTTGAGGTCTTCCGGGTCCAGGTTGGATTTTTTGAGTATGGGTTTGAGCGTGGCCAATTTGAGCGCGTCCGGGAATGTTCCTTGTGTAAGGGAACAATTGATGATATCAGCTAGATATTTGGATATGTATTCTGGAATGAGAATCAGTAACTTGGAGGGTATTTGGTCCAGCGGGTGGGTCGAAGGTTTCATTCTTTTTATCAGCGATTCTACCTCTAAAGTGTGGGTCGAATCAAAGGAGTCCAATCTTATGTCTAAGTTTGGTAGGAGAACTGTGTCCGGAAGAGTAGGATTTGTGTTGACAGGTAATCTAGCCAGGGTATTGGTGATTTTATTTTGAAAGAATAAGGCCAGGTCATTGGCCTTTGATTGAGCTGTATCGTCAGGGATATTAGGAAGAGCCGTTTTGGTAAGTTCCGAAACATAGGAGAAGAGGGCCCTCGCATCATATAGCATATCGTGGATGCGGTGAGCATAGAAATCTCTTTTTGTTCGGAGTGTTGCTGATCTGTACTGGTGGAGAGTAGTTTTGTATATGGAAAGAGTGAGGGGATTAGAATTCTTCCTCCATTCTTTTTCTTTCCGTCTTAGATTTTGCTTCTGAGTGCGGAGTTCATTTGAGAACCATGGTTGCTTATTTTTATGGGAGGGGTTTATAATTTTTTTTGACAGTGGGCATAATTCGTTGGCTATCATTTCAGTGATGTTTTGCCATGAGGTGATAGCTGAATTGGGATTTGAAAGATCCAAGTTTGGGAGTTTTCTGATCAGGGATTTGCCAAGATCTTCTGAAGAACAAGTTTTCCTGTAGTATAGAGTTGTAGGCTGATGAGGTGTGGTCAATCCTGTCAATGACCTGAAGGTGGAGTTGATCATAAAATGATCTGACCATGGGACTGGTAGGCATATGGGGGGTGAGAGTGGGGTGAGATTAGAATTTGTGAAGATAAGGTCAAGAGTGTGACCCGCTTTATGTGTTGGTTGGTTAATGTGCTGTTTGAAGCCCATGTCCGAGAGTGCTGATAGGAAAGCATCACAGTTGGTCGATCGAGGATTGGCATCAATGTGGAGGTTAAAATCTCCAATGATTATGGCAGGAGAGTCTAGTTTTAAGTATTTGGCTATAACCTCTATCATGGGAGAGGCATCTTGATCTAAAAGTCCGGGAGGAGCGTAGGTGAGGAGAATTTGAAGTGACAGACTTGAATAAGCCTACCTCAAGTTTGGGTATAGTATGGATAGGTTGTTGCGTGAGGTTAAAAAGCTTTTTTGCAGCTATTAGGAGACCTCCTCCTTTTTTTTTCTTTCTGGGTAAGGAGAAGACATCATATGTCTGTGTAGGCAATTGATTTATTAGGACTGTGTCTGAGGATTTTAACCAGGTCTCTGTGATGGCACAGATGTCTGGTCTGGTATCTAACAGATGGTCATTAAGGATGTGGGGTTTTTTTTGTGATTGATTGGGCATTGAAGAGTGATAAGGTGAATAGAGCCAAACCAAGTAATTGTGTGACTGGTGAGATCATTACCGGGGTTAGATTTCTACGGGTTATAGGTTGATATCTTAGTGTAGGCTTCATCTTGGAGAAGGAGTTGTGATGTAATATATGTATTGGGTGTCCTTGCAACATGGTTGTACGAGGGAGATGACTTTGATGGTATTGTCAGAATCAGGTGTCCTATGACATTGTGGCGGTAATAGATTGAGGAAATGTTCTTTAAGGAGGACTGAATGATATGTTTGGTTGTGTAATCTTTTGCTGGATGAATGCTGAGGCTGTTGGTTGACTGCTGAAGTGGCTGGTTGAATGCTGAGGTGGGTTGAATGCTGAGGCTGTTGATTGAATGCTGAGACAGTGGGTTGAATGCTGAGACAGTGGGTTGAATGCTGAGACAGTGGGTTGAATGCTGAGGCTGTTGATTGAATGCTGAGATAGTGGGTTGGATGCTGAGGCTGTTGATTGAATGCTGAGACAGTGGGTTGAATGCTGAGGCTGTTGATTGAATGCTGAGGCTGTTAGTTGAATTGAATGATGGGTGGATGCTGGATGAGTTCTAGTGCGGTATTGGTGTGATGCAGCTCGGGGAAAAAATGCAGATAGTGAAAGGCCAAAAGATAAGATGAGCTCCAATTTCTGACCACTGTTATTAGTCAAGCTGAGCATGCAATGGACATATGGCAAATTCCACAAAGTGTCCACACCGATGCAAAGACCACAGATGCTTTTACCCGTGGGTTTTGCACAAATCAGCAAAGGGAAATGAATGAGCATGCTTTATGTTCCCTTCAAAAGCTACTCTGGGGAAAAGGGCCCACAGAGATTTATACCTGCTTTATCTGTGGGGACTTTTCCCTTGAAAATAACGTGCCTGGATTTGAAAATGTAATCTGGACATGTTATTTCCTTCACCCGGACCCAGATACCCACTCTAGTCCACATACTGTTTACCCAGCTACTTCTAACATAAGAATATAAGATGTGCCCTACCGGGTCAGACCCAGGACTGATCAGCCCAGTATCCTGTCTCTGATAGTGGCCAGTCTGGGTCACACGAACCTGTCAGATCCCCAGGAGTGAGATCTATTTCTTCTGTCTCACTCCCAGGGATAAGCACTGGCTTTCCCAAGTCTACCTGGCTAATAATTGTTTATGGACTATGTGCTATTGATCCCCGTGTCTTCTTCTAACTGGGTATGGGTTGGGCAACTTTCGATACCTAATTCATCTGGGGAAATGGCTTTCGAAAACTGCCCTCATACAGGCCGATTCAGAAAAACCTGCGGGAAAGCCGGCGCTCCAAGGGGAGCGCCGGCTCTCCCGCAGGTTTGAGTGATGGCGTCTTGAGAGTTGTTCGTATTTTATGCAGGAGAATGATATATACATCCGGAGAAGTTTTTTGAACAGCGGGGATAATGATTATACGCGAATTAACGCTTACATACCGGTAATTTGTCTTGAGGAAGTGTTTGAAGATATATATTGAATATATGAGATGGTTTGATGAAATAAGACTCCACAGATTGTTGGTGTGGACACCAGTGTAATGACATTTGGAAGGTTCGGGACAACGGGGAATTGACGCTCTCAGTGAGAGGGAGAGTCTGTATTAGAGTACCGCGAAGGATAACCCCTGAAGAAGCTATTTTACGAAACGAGCTTCCTTGTCAGGGTGATGAATTATAACTTACTAACATCTGATAAATTGAGTACGTGAAGATCGTGGACTCGAGTTGGAAATTCTTAAAATACCCATGTTCTGAATTAATATATAATATATGTCATAATACCTATAGTTTGAATTAAGGAATAATGCAAAAAAATTGGGAAATGGTGCAATATATGTTGGGAGGGTTTTTAATTTATTGGATGAATGTGGATGGATGATTGGTTTGGTTGTATTTTAAATAATGGGAATATTTATTGTTGGTATTTGTGGGATATTGAGGGTTAAGTAGTGGTGTCCACACGTTGTTTAAAAAGATTTGTTAAAAAGACTGCTTTAAAAAAAACAATGTTTAAATTACTAAATTTTGTGATAATATGTTAATTTTTGACAATTATATGTACAATAAAATTATATATATATATAAAAAAAATTTTAATTTGTGAAGATAGTTGATTATATGCATGTTAAATTTGATGCAGTGTAATATGGTATATTGTTAATTGGTGTCCTTATGGTGCTATATTGTTATTAACTAATAGGCTCATCAACATGCATTTGCATGTGATGAACGCTATTAGTTTCGGGGGGGTTGGCCGCTCGTTTTCCATGTGCTATTATTACCCCTTATAGTATAAGGGGTGCGCATGTAAAACACGCGGTCAAACGGGGGCTAAACAGTGCGCTTAGCTGAGCATACCATTCTGTATGGGCCTGAAAGTGCACAAGCACTAGAAATTAAAGTGGAGCAGATGAAGCATGCCCAGTGAACTCTGCACACGCATAGGTTGTTTTAGAGGCACTTAATAAGGACTTTCATTCTGCAATATTCCTGAATCTTATAAATGATGGCACATCTGGAGCTATCCGACAAACTTTTTTTTTTCTCATGCCACAAGGAAAATATTTGGGCTGGCTCAAGGGATACCTGTCTTTGTCCTGCAGAGATATTCTCCTGTGCAGGACGTTTTGCAGAGCTACGCATCTGAATTTTTCTACAATATGCAAGATCAGAGCTACAGCAATACACTATATCTAATCTAATATAGAAAATAAGCAGTATACTCCCAATTTTTTAGAACTATTATTCTATTCCCGCCTTGGGTGAATTCTTGATTCAAAAAGGCGGGTAATAAATCCAAATAAATACAGGGGTAACCTTCAAACATCCCACACAGGAAAGTCAGTCTAAGTGTAAGTCCATGTTGAAAAATTAGCCCACCGAATCTACCCGCATAGGCTGCACCTGGTGTGTGGTATGCACAAATATTTCCTAGAAATGTTCACACTTACTGCTGGATTTTCTAAAGTGTGCACGTAAGTCCAAACCCCTCTCAGTCCAGGCAAATTCATGTGTAAACGCACCATGACATATGCACCCAAGTGTATCTGTATATCAAGCGGGCAATTTTATAAAAGGCCATATCTGCGTGTAAAAAATTGTTTTTTTGCAAAATGTTTTGAAAAACAATATGGGGCTATAGAATTATATAGTTTTGGTGGTCTAGAAGCATTCCTAAGAGAAAAAGATTAAAACAAACCCACTCGATGAATCTCCTGAATAACAATTCCAAAAAATTGGAGTTTACTACTTTTTTCTACTGTAGATTTGAATTTTTTCTACCATGCAAATGTGAATGTAAATAGAACAGTATGTTTATTTTCCACCTGTATGCACAAACAAAATATCAAAATAAATACAATTTTACATATAGAAGAACTGAAATTAAATAACTGTTCTTACAATTGGGATGCTTAAGATTGTTTTAAATTGTGGGCAAAGGGTTACAAGTTCATTTTTTAACATATGTTTGCAATTTTATGTGCAAATCCAGCAATATGTATATTTTTCAATTAAAAAAAAAAGCACACAACCTCAGCTTGCAAACCTTAACCAGCAAACAGGTCTATACTGTAAAGTGCGGTTGGAGATTCTTCGTCTGCAACTCGCTGTGGGCGCACAATTGGGACGCGTAAAGCGATCCTGCGATACAGTCTCCAGTTTCACTCGTCCTTAGCACTTCTTGAAACCAACGCATAACCCTTTCCACACCCAGCATGTATATCATATGTAAATGAACAAATTAGCTATTTAGTGAAGGAATTAGCTATTCCCTCCCGATACTGTGACGCGCGCTCCGATTATCTCCTTTGTAACCCGCTATTTTGCCGCGTCCTTAGCCTGTTAGTTTACCGCCTACCCTCTACCTGGTGTTAGTCCTGCACCATGGACGACCTCCATATATACTAACCCGCTTTCAAACTGCATTCAGCCCTTCTTTTTGCATGAACGATGCTGCACGGAACTCAGATTGCATTAGTTATTTGCTTAAAAAAATTATTTCATCCCGCATGTTCCGTATGGGAGCTGACAGCGGCTTACAAAAAAAATTACAGTTCTCATAAAATGCTAAAGTTGTTATATATATATATATATATATATATATATAAATACCTTGTCACTTTCCGAATCCCCCATCTCCACACGGGCGGGCGGGCGTGCGGTCATCGAAGCGGCAGCAGGGAGCCGGCGGGCGGGTGGGGCGGCGCCGCCTGGATGAATGCACACCCACCCGCCTGCCGGCTCCCGGATAAACACGCACCCACCCTCCCGCCGCTGCCTGGATCGAACGCGCGCCCACCCGCCCGCCGCCTCCCGCCGCCTGGATGAATGCACGCCCCCCCACCCACCGGCTCCCAGATAAACGCGCGCCCACCCTCCCGCCCGGATCGAACGCGCGCCCGCCCGCCGGCTCCCGCCGCCGCCTTGATGAACGGGCGCCCGCCGGCTCCCGCCGCCGCCTGGATCGAACGCGCGCCCACCCGCCCGCCGGCTCCCGCCGCCACCGCCTGGATGAATGGGCGCCCACCCGCCCGCCGGCTCCTGCCGCCGCCTGATCGAACGCGCGCCCGCCGGCTCCCGCCAGTAAGTTTACTTTTTTTTTACACTTTATTCCCTTTTGTTTTAATTTTCGCCCTGCGCCTTGCTTCGGGAGGGGGGGAACCATCCACTTCCTGGTACCTGTCATTTCAAATGTCACTTGAAATGACATTTGAAATGACAGGTACCAGCGCACCCCGGGATACTGTATAGGCGCTGAATATACCGCCTATACAGTAAAAAGGGTTTCGCTTCATGGATGCGCGTTGAGCACGGGTTGGACGCGGCTTGCATTTGCAAGCAATTTGAATAGAGTATCGAGCGGTATGTGAAGAGTACTGTGCGTGCGGGGAACGAGGGTGCGCCCGGCACTGCCGCACTCTTTCTACTGCGGCCTTAGAGTTTCGACCTGAAAGAGAGGGGAGCAGGAGACAGACCCCAATGAGTTTCCCACACTTATGTGCACTGGGTGCCTTGTGTGGCCCTGACACACCAGGTCCCATTCTCACGGACTGAAAACCCGCAGATTGAAGCTTTGCACTACACAATGAAAGAAAAGTGGGAATAAAGAGCAAATCATTTCCTCATGGCAGCCAAATGTGCCCATTTCCTTAGGGAAACAGTCAGCCTGGAAGGGGCCACAGTAGTGCAGCACGAGAGAGATTTCAGACTTTCGGATGGCATCGCACAGGAGAGCAACAGAAGTTCACAGCAGCGTATTGCACAGTACGAGTGAAATCATTCGATTGGTAACTGGACGAGGGTCTCACCAAATGTAGCACTGCTGACAAGTGCATTGCTATGATAAAGAAGGAAAGCAGCCAGCACACCTTCAAACAATATTGGCAGCATATCTTGGGTAAAGAGGGAATTTGAAAATCTTAGGAAAGTAAACCGTGTTTTCTTAGTGTTATTTCTTGACATCTGTTTTGTTAGCCAATGCATTCTTTTTCACCTTTTATTTCTTTATTTAACCATTTTTTGGTTAAATAATTGAATGCTTTAAAGATACTCAGTCCTTCTGGCATTTGCTTACAAAAACAGCATAAATCTGTTCTCTTGCTTCAGCTGGCTTGCTTTGATGCTGATTGATACTTACAAATCAGTTCCCTTTCTTTTACCCTGCTTTATAATACTCTCTAACCTTATCTGCCAGGGGACACCCATGACTTTGTGGAACAATAGAATTTCCTTTTTAAGTCCCTGTATTGTTCTTAGAGCTGGGTACTCCCTTTAAGGATTTGTCCCAATTTTTCTGCAGATTTAGAAAAGTCCTACTCACAGCTATGAGATTAAAAAAAAAAAATACCCAAATGTTTCCCCTGTGCTGATCTCATTCTGCTGGCAAGAAAAGTGGTTAAAGTGTTAGGTAGAAAGATTAGCACAAAAACACCCTTGAAACATCACTTCCACGGCTGTTCACTCACAGGAGAGATGAAAAATGACTTCCTGTCAGCAAAAAACAGACAACATAAAAAAAGCAACCATGAAGATAAGGAGCAAGGAGGCTGCTTTATTCCAGCAAGCTAGAAAGAATTGCACATACAGATATTTTATTTAGGAACATTTACAATCTTTATTCACCAAGGGGAAATAACACCTCAGGTGCTTTTTACCCAAGGATTTAGCACAAATAATCAAAGCCAAACGATACGGGCATTTGCACTTTGATTTTTACCCTTAAAAAAAGTGCCTGCAGAGACATGCTTTTTCAGTGGGCACTTTCTCCAGGCAAAATTAAATGCGCTGTTGCTTCCCCTAACTTAAGGAACCTGTCCAGTCAAGGATTCCAGTCCACGTCTGCACTGGTACATGTGCCAGGCGTATCATTCGATCAGTAATCTCCTCAATGACTTTACTCTTGTCATCTACCTGTAAACAACAGTTAGAAAGATTAAATTTGCCACATACCCCACCTTCCTGGGCTAGGAGGTAGTCCAGAGCCAATCGATTTTGGTAGACAGCTGTTAAAATTTTAGTGTTTTGCTTGGCTAAGATGTTGAGAGCCAAGGCAGAATCATTTGTCAGGAGTTCCAGTACTGCTTGGAGTCTTATAATTCGATTGAGCATATAGATAGGTGTTCTATATCCATAAGAACCATCCTCAGCCCAGGTGGCCGGACCATAGTATTGTACAATTCGTTCAGGAGGCCACTCTTGATCTTTCCAATCTCCTATGGATACTTTAGGAGTGCTTCGACGTTTGTTGGGTCTCATGGGACTGTATACTGGAACTCCTAAGGTTTCCCCAGCAGTGATGGGAAGTAGGAAGAAACTTGGCCGAATTGTAGCCATGAAGCAAGTTCCATACCAGTTTGTTGGCAATTGTTCATAGGCTCTTCGACCACATACATAATAATAACCATCTGGAGCATTGAAAACGGTAGTAGCAACGCCTGCAGCTGTCCATGTCTTGTTCAAAGTCGAGTCAGTCCAGATGGGAGTTGGCATGGTAGAATTTTCAGTCTGCCACCATGTCTGAGTGGTAAGGTTGGCAGTAAGAACTCCTGTGCATGGAGAATTTCCAACAGGCACGGTATAGATGCGTGAATGTTGTCGAGAGATACATAGTCTGCCAATAACATCAGTCTGTAGTGCCCACTCATATGGATGAGATTTATGGTTGTAGGTTACAGTAGTATTCAAGGTGTTAAGATCAGATTGGAATGTTTCCTTGGCTTCCCATGGCCATTGCTCTCCTGTATCTGTTCCTCCACATACAAAACAGTTCTTGACTTCGAGAGAGAGAGCTATGTTTTCTGCCAAATTGACAAACAGGTTTTTTACTTGTTGAGAAATTGTATGTTTCTTTAATTCCTCAGAGGCATGAGATATTTCATCGAAGAAGGATTGATAACCCACCACAGTAGTCTGGTGAATAATTGGACGAGGTTTGTCTTTCCGCTGAGTGATGGTAATGTAGGTCATAGGGTCTTTTCCAGTTCCGTCGATACCAAATCCCCAAGTATCTTGCCAAGGGATTCCTTCACTTCTTAGAGGCCATTGTATAGATACTGTATTACCATTTACTGCAGTTAACCGTCCTATTCCGTGGCAGCCATGGTAACCTCCACCGGTGTAATCACAAACTAGAGCCCATCCTGACAGTGTCAGGTCCCCTCCGCATGGTAGCCAACTGGATGGATTAGCTGCACGGTTGTATGGGCAGAGGTATTTGTGATTGTAGACATAGGAATTTCTCCAGGCTTGAGACCCACAGTGGAGTGCATTTGGGTGTTTATCAATGGCTTCACAGGCATCGAACGTTATTGTGACAATCGTTTCACTTCCCATAAGAACCTTGGTGGAGTTGATGTAGTACAAGATGCCCTTTCCTTCTGGGACAATACTTGATGTGTAGCTCTTTGGTAGACCTGCAGTGAGGGTGATGTTGTAGTACTTAGGAGTGGTTGGGGTATGACAGATGACTTTGCCAGTTTCTAAACATCGATGGAAGGATTGATAGCCTTGAGTAGTATTCAGGGCGCAAGCAGGTAGTGTGGCACAGGAAGTTGGTGGTTGAGATTGGTGGATGATTGTTGAGACAACTTGAAATCCAGTTTGAGTGGTAGTACGAATTAGCTTGATACATTCGGTGCAATTCTTGCTCAAGGACAGGAAAACAGAGGTAGTCGGTGTACAGAAGAGTAGTAAGTGAATGTAGAAGATGGATGCAACGTAGATCTTGGAAGTCGGAATCTGTGACATTGCTTTACGACGTAGATGGTTGCATTCATAAGTAATGGATTCTGAAAGGAAGGAGAGAAATGGACACATTAATATTCAGTTGCAGTTACTGATATCTTTTTACTCAGGACTAGCATTGGGCCTGCCTTGGGTGAATCTTAATTTGTGGTCTCCAATCCTGGAGACCTGCCAGTTGGCTGAAGCTGGTTTGAGACGTGTCCAATGAATCCAGGAAGGACATCCAAAAACTTTGACAGCTGTCGGAGTAGTTAGCAATACAGTGTACGGCCCTTTCCATCGGGGCTGGAGGGAATCAGACTCATCCCAGTCTTTTATCCACACCGAATTCCCGATCTGGTATGGATGAATCGGGTTCAGCAGGACTAATGGTTCAGTGTCGCAGGTGTAATTTTGAATCGCAATAACTGTGTTATATAGTCCTTTGAGTTGGTTACTGAGAGACATTTCCCCTTGTATTTGCAGCGATTCAGGAAAAGATGGAAGAGGTGGAGGCCTTGCGTACATCATTTCATAAGGTGTTAAACCCGACTTCCGGGGGGTGCATCGGACATGTAGTAGAGCTAATGGCAGGATGTCTGGCCATTTAGTCTTTGTTTCCTGACACAATTTAGCGAGCTGATTTTTTAGTGTCCTGTTAGCTCGTTCAACTGCTCCGCTACTTTGAGGTCTCCAGGCGCAGTGCAGGTGCCATCGGATGCCCAGAATTTGACTCAGACGTCGCGTGACTTCACTGGTGAAAGCTGGTCCATTATCTGAATTTATCTGCCGTGGTAATCCGTATCGTGGTAAAATTTTATGGAGAAGCAATGTTACTACTTCCTTGGCAGTCTCAGTTCGCGTGGGTATGGCTTCGATCCATCCGGTATAAGTACAGACAGCTACCAGCATTGCTTTGTATCTTTTTGAAGCAGTCATGTGGGTGAAGTCGATTTGACAAACTTGAAACGGAGTTGTTCCTCGCAGTATATGTCCAGGGGCTGGACCAGGTCCATTTCTGGGATTGTTCCTTGCACAGGTAACACATTGATTAACAGCATATTTAGTTAGCTGAAAGAGTCTATTAATGTAGTAAGTTTTTGCCAACAGTGTTGCTAATGCATCTCGACCGAGATGGGTTTTATTATGGGCTTCTCTGACAACAGTCCATGCCAGGGCGTCGGGTATCCATACCCTATCTTCTTGTACAATCCACCACCCATCCTGCTGATGAAATTGTTCAGTTTGTGCCCAATCATTTTCTTCCGCTGAATAAATGGGGGTTTCATTCGTGAACTGTAGAAGTGGGCAAGTGGGAGTTGAAGTATGTGGTGATTGCACACGTGCTGCTTCTTTCGCAGTCTTATCTGCCCATTGGTTTCCCTTGGCGATGGGATCAGTTCTCCCTGTATGGGCTTTACAATGCATGACAGCTACCTTCTTTGGTGCCCATACAGAGTCTAGCAATTGATGTATCTCCGATGCATTAGCTATTTGTTTCCCTTCTGCAGTTAGGAATCCTCGTTCCTTGTATAAAGCTCCATGCACTTGGATCGTAAGGAAAGCGTACTTTGAATCAGTATAAATATTTACAGTTTTTCCTTCTGCCAACTGCAGAGCCCTTGTGAGCGCAATTAGTTCAGCTTTTTGCGCTGATGTCCCTGGGGGTAGGGGTTCGGCTTCAACAATGTCGTCTTCGGAGACTACAGCATATCCAGCGACCCTGATTCCATTTATAACCTGGCTGCTTCCATCAGTGAATAAAGTCCATGCTCCTTGCCAGGGTTGGTCGCGTAAGTCGGGTCGGCTGGAATGTACTGTTGCCATAATTTCCCCACATTTATGAGAAACTGAAGTGGGGGTTGGGAGTAAAGTTGCAGGATTCAGATTTTTACTGTCCTGTATTTGAATTTCTGGAGTTTCACATAATAACGCTTGGTACTTTACAAGACGTGAGTTTGTCATCCATTTTGGTCCATGGGTCTCTAGCAGTCCTTGGATAGTATGAGGAGTTGTTACTTGTAAAATCTGTCCAAATGTTAGCTTAACAGCTTCGGGTATCAGTAGACATGCAGCAGCAATGCTTCGGAGGCATCCCGGCCATCCTTTTGACACATTGTCCATTCCTTTTGACAGATATGCAACAGGTCGTTCCCATGAGCCTAAGGTTTGAGTCAATACCCCTATGGCCATGCCTTTTTTCTCGTCGACGAATAGATGGAATGGTTTCATCACATCTGGCAATCCTAAGGCAGGTGGTTCAATTAAGGCTTCTTTTAGTTGACGTAAGCTTGCCAGTTCGTTTCCTTCCCATTGGAAGGGTTGAGATTCTGCCTCTTTACCCCGCAGCTTGTCGTACAGGGGTTGGGCAATAACTGCATAGTTAGCAATCCACAGCCTACAGTATCCTGCAGCTCCAAGGAACGCCCGGAGCTCTTTCTTGCAAGTGGGTACAGGTTGATCTCTTATAGAACTGGTGCGAGAAATCCCCAGACATCGGGTTCCTCCACGTATTTGGAAGCCTAAATACTCTACTTCCAATTCACAGATTTGCGCTTTCTTTTTACTTGCACGATACCCTTTTGAGTACAACGTCTTTAGCAGCTGAAGAGTGGATACCGCACATTCGAGGTACGTCTCTCGAAACAACAGAAGGTCATCCACGTATTGTATGACTGGCCCATACTTTACTTGATACATCTTTAAGTCTTTTGCCAGTTGCTCACCGAACAGCGTAGGTGAGTGCCTAAACCCTTGAGGCAACCGAGTCCATGTGTACTGCTGCTTTACTCCAGTATCTGCATCTTCCCATGTGAAAGCAAAAATCTTTTGACATTCCTCCGCCACCGGGACGGAGAAGAAGGCATCTTTGAGATCAATGACACTGTACCACTTTGATGCAGGAGAGACTTGAGCCAGGATTGAGTACGGATTTGGGACGAGGGCTACTAGATCTGCTACTTGACTATTCACTTTTCTTAAGTCTTGTACTGGTCAATAGTCATTTGATCCAGGCTTCTTTACTGGCAACAAAGGGGTGTTCCAAGCAGATCGGATTCGCCGGAGAATGCCCAAATCATACAATCTTTGCAGGTGTATCTGAATTCCTTGTCTGGCCATATACGGAATGGGGTATTGAGATTGATTTATCACCTGTGCATTCTGTTTCATCTCGATCCAAATAGGGGTAGCGTTGATGGCTATTCCTCCTGGGTTTTGTTCAGCCCATACTTTAGGTATACTGTCCATTAGCTGTCTGCGCTTTTCGTTGAGGACGGTGTTTTCTCCATATCGGTGCGTAGTAGTATGTTCGACTATGGGGAGATGTAATCTCCATTCTTCTTGGAGTGGACAGATGAGAGAGACTGGGTTATCAGCGAAGGATGCTCTTATTTCTCCTGTCGATTCGAATTGTAAGTTGGCTCTTAACTTACAAAGAAGGTCTCTCCCTATGAGGGGAACTGGGCATCCCGGGACGTAGAGAAACTGATGAGATACTAATTGTCCTCCCACTCGAACCTGTCGTTTCTGAAGAAAGGGAGCGATAAGTGGCTTTCCAGAGGCCCCTACAATAGAAATGTTTTTCGAAGTGGGCGTGGTAATAGCGGTAGTCATGACTGATCTTTGTGCCCCGGTATCTAACAATCCCTTAAATGTCTCAGTCCCTACTTTGATTTCTACTAAGGGATCGAATGGAAGAATTCCCTTCTCTAGTCATGCTTCACTACTGTCTTCGCCAGAGGTTTCTCCTACAGTCATCTGCCATTCAGCTTCCTTTGGTTTGGACGGAGTATATCCTTCCTGCTTCATTTGCAGGGACTCTGGGCACTCAGACTTCCAGTGTCCTTCTTGTCTACAAAATGCACATTGATTGGCTCCCAACGGCATCCTTCCACCCCTAAACGATCCTCCTCTAATTGCTCGTCCTCTGGGCGGTCCCCTCGAGGGTGACCTGCCCCTTCCTCTCGGCCCAGGATATCCCTGATAGTGCCTGGCCGAGTTTCCGAAATTCGTTTCTTCCAGCGCTGCGGCTAACAGACTAACACTTTCTCTTAACTTTCTACTTTCTTTCTTTTCTTTCTTGTCTCCGTCCGGCTCTCGGTTTACATAAACTCTGTCAGCCATGGCTTTTAACTGGCTAATAGTCATTCCCTCAAATCCTTCTGATTTCTGTAACTTCCGGCGGATATCGGGACAGGATTGTCCGACAAAGCTCATCACTATGACGGACTGACTCTTGGGGTCCTCTGGGTCGAATGGGCTGTATTGCCGATATGCATCCATCAATCTCTCCAAAAAGATTCCAGGAGTCTCGTCTTTTCCTTGCACCACGTCGTGGATCTTTCCCATATTCATGACTTTCTGCTTTCCTTTCTTTAAAGCTCCGAGAAAGGCGACTTGGTATGCAGCAATGCGGGCTCGCCCTGCAGCCGTCTGGAAATCCCAGTTGGGATCGGCGACAGGGGCATGCTCTCTCACTACTTCATCTGGATTACCGTCTGACCCGGCTCCCAGCCGGGCTGCTTCTTCCATGTTTAATTGTATTTGTCGGCGTTCTTCGGTGGTAAAAAGGATGGAGGCGAGATGCCGAATGTCAGCCCAGTTAGGGTTATGGGCTGCAAAAATTCCTCGTAAAAAATCTAGCATCTGATCTGGATTATCAGCGTAAGAGGGGCCAAGCTGTTTCCAGTTAAAAAGATCGCTGGAAGTGAAAGGTATGTAAGTAAACAACTTTATAGTTTGCGTAGTATTATACTCGTTTTCTTCAGTAGGGACCACGGGAACTACGGTGGTTGTTTCTCTAATTGGTAGTTGCAAACTTGCGGCTTGGGTTTTACTGCGAGTGCCGCCTGACACGGACTCGCCGCCGTCTTCAACTTTTGCCGCCGCCGCTTCCGCTTCAAGCCGTACTTCGGGAACCGGCATTATTTCATGATCAACTTGGGTATCGGTGGAAGCTGGGGGATCTGGTGGCGCATTATACGATTGAGGGCAGCTAGGGGCATAGGGTGGCGGCAGAAGATCTTCTGCGTCAGGCAGTACTGCAGGCGGCAGGGGTTTAATTTTTTTTTCTTGAGTCCGTGAATTCCCTTGCACTACAAACATGGCCACCGCAGATGACGCATGGTCCTTTATTCCTAAGATGGCCGCCCTTCCCTTTCTTTTCCGGTTTGAGGACTTCCGGTCTCCCATTTTGTTTACTTGCGCCACCATTACGAGGGCGGCTCCCTCCACTAACTTCTTTGCCCACTTCGGAGGATTCTCGATAACTGCAATCCAAGCAGTTATGTATGGCTTATCCTCAGGGCAGCCCGGATTCTCTTCTTTCTCAACTATTTTCAGGACCCTTGTGGCCGTTTGGAAATTGAAAGTTCCTTCCGGAGGCCAATTTACACACAAACCGGGCCACTTATGGGTGCATCGCTGAATCATTCCGGGCTTCGTACATTTACGTTTATCGAACACTTCACTATAGTGTTCCGTCATAACTTTTAGTGGAGTTGAATAGCCCCCTCCCATTAGGATAGAATTCACAGACAAAGGAGGGAAGGGAAGACGGATAGGTAAGGGGTCCGTATCCGTCAGACACAAAAGGGTCACAATCGCCCCGACTAGGACGCAGTCAGCCCGGCCTAGAACTGCGAGGCCATTCACTCTCTTTCACACAACAAGAAACCTATTCCCACTATCGTACGCGTTACTTCTTTTTCCTCTTTTTATGCGCGTGGCTTTCGGAATGCAATTCCTACCAAACCACCGCTTGGGGTGTGATCAAAGCCCCCTCGGTCCCCTCACGGATGGACCGGTTATTTGCTACTCTTTTAGCTATTCTTCACTTTTCCCATCATTCCCATAATACTCGCCTGCAGGGTTCTTCCGATCGTCACGAAAGCCTTCTTCCCAGATCACCAGCCCAGAGGTCTCAGAAGAATTTCTGTGGAACGGTCCCCTCAGAAACCTGATCGCTGAACTCAGCGGTGGCCACTCACCAGGTGCGTCTGGGGGATCGCTCCGCCACCAAACTACCGGACCCACTGGGGGGCTAAAATAGCGTCCCCGGTACCTCCTGGCTGGCTCGCCAAATGTAACCGTCTCTTTTTAGTCAGTAAGGAGGTCCAGACAACTGATCCGTAAAGATAGACTTTTATTGCCAGCAAGATGCAGCTAAGACAAAGGCTCAGTACAACTGCATGCCACGCCCCCTTCGGAGCAAAACTTTTATGCACTTTACAACTCTTATCTTTCACACATGCGTCCTGGATTTTGCTGAACAAACATTTCACAAATTGCTGAACAAGCATTAGCTAGCGTGGTCCTCTAGTAGGTGTAGCTTAAGATCAGACTATTGTTTCGTCATTTAATTGACGTGTTAGACATTTTACATCGGCATTCGTATTAATACAATACAAAGTATTATTCCAAAATGGAGTTACGTTACGTTACGCTAAAAGTTAGTGCGCCACTGCGTCACTACGCATTACGTATCATTTGCGTTGCAAATATTAGTATGTTCAAGATGGCTGTGCGTTTCACTGCTGGCATGATTAGTCGGAGGATGTTCAGTTGCTCGTTCGTACTTCAGGGGGTCACGAAATTGAACCCCTTCAGCCCCGTCCGCTAGAATGCCTCCGCAATCTATAAGTAAAATCGTTCAACAAATCGCGTACCTTAACTCAGGCAGAGGATGGGCAATTTTCATAAAATTAATGGAACTGACTTAGAAAATTGCCTTGTAAAATCTTTCACCGATGTGTGGGCCTTTCTGCGTTATCCCATTCCACCAGGACCTGGTGGGTTGGCACTCAGAACAGGTCCAGGCATGCTGGGCATGTTAGACCTGTCAGACGTTCCAGCAAAGATGACAGAGATGCAGCACTAAAGTGCCTCGGACAAGTTTAGTAGGGTGCCAAGCTTCAGATTCCACAGTCTGGAATATTTTCAGCAGGGTAGCCTCTATGAGGTTTTTAAGCAGGCAGATCAATTCGTCTCCATGCCAACTTGTTCAGACTATCTACAGAGCTCCTCTAGTGGCTACAGCTTGGAAACAGGCGCAGCAGCCCAGAGAGCCTCTTTTGGCTAAAGTGGCAGCAGAGAAGGGAGAGAGCCGACTGCTTTGGTTCTTAGTGGCTACCAAATTCTCTCCCATGGTGGTGGATCTGAACCGTGCCTGCCACCCCCCTCCCCCCAAGTCCATATGCACTCATTAAAGCATTAGTTTTTCCAGCAATCAAAAGCTAAAGCCAAAAAACTTCTTTGAAACACTATTTTCTGCTCAAGAATTAAATATGCAGAAGAGAGAAGAGACAAGGAGATTCTTTACGTTTCTGAAAGGTCCTCTTATTTAGCTGCTTCTGTCATTATACATCTCGGTACTGACCTTTCTGCCCACACAGGCACCACACTGCGACACGCACACACACAGTGTAACCGTGGGGGGCTCAAGAAAGGATGCACTATTTTTATTCCATAAATAACATAACTTATTAAATGTATTTTGAAAAAGGTCGGCAACTGTTTACTAGGAAGCCTCTTCTAGCCACATGGGAAAATGTGGTGGAAGAGTCTGGATGCAAAGGAAGTAGGATAATCGGGTTCTCAAGCAGTAAAATACCTATTAGCTGGGAATCAATAAAATCAGCACTTGCACAATTATTTCTCCCTACGGGCCTGGTCTGGAAAATGTATTAATCTAAATGAAAAAAAAAATATGATGCTTCTCCCATACTTGGAGCCCCAGGGTTCAAGACTCGTGCACTGGTTTTC